>NC_042615.1:47048215-47648215 GCF_901001135.1 Rhinatrema bivittatum | reverse complement strand
ACAAAAGGTGCAAAGGGAATACCAGAGTGAGGGTTTAAAGATAATGAAAGATATTGCATAGGACCCAGAGGAGGGAAAACAAATCATAATAGGGGGTTCCATAGAGGGGGTGTAGAGTTAGAAATGAGCCATAGGGAGAGGCAAGGTGCCAAAGTTTGCAGGGCTGGGCAGAGGGTTCAGAGATTAGCTATAGAAATGCAAAGGGAGTGTGAACTGGAAGTCATTTTGCATATAGATACAAACGGACCTGACCAGTGGTCAAGGAATTATGGAAGAATCTTGGACATGTAGCTAAATCTATCACCACCTCAGAAGTACTACCTGCAGAGGAAAAAGCAAAATTCTCCTCCATAGTACAGGGAAGGTGGTTCTGGATATACTGGGGACAGGGGATACACCTGGGAGGATAAATAGAGGAGAGAGGGAATCCATTAAAAAAAAAAAAGCATTGCAGCCCTCAGGTATTGTTTAAAATCCTACTTGGACTATTTAGGGGGAGGCACAAAATCTGTACTCCCCTCACAAGCAAAAACGTCTGTGGTAAACAGGGTGAGCCCTGAAGGATAAAGCCATCCATATTAACTATTCGACGATATCTGGGAGACATACGTCGGGAGGAACATTTAGGTAATGAAAGAGTTAATGGAGAAAGAGGTAGGGAAGGAGGCGGAGCATCATATTCTGAGGGTCCTGTGCAAATACCCGGAGGGCAATTTTTCAAAACTATGCAGGTAGTTACAAAGTTGGCAGGTACATTCCCCCCCCCCCCCCCCCCCCCCCGCAGACTTAGTAGCAGTTCTGGCAGGGAAAGACAAGATTTGGGATGTAGCTGCAGTCACAGAGCATAATAGAAGTCAGGATGTTCTAGGGCAGCGGTTCCTAAACCTGTCCTGGAGGACCCCCCCAGCCAGTCAGGGTTTCAGGATATTCACAATGAATGTGTATGAGATAAATATTCATGCACTGCCTCCACAGCGTTCACATTTTATCTCATGCATATTCATTAAAATCATCCATTGTACCTGAAGATTGGAGGGTGGCCAATGTAACCCCAATATTTAAAAAAGGCTCCAGGGGCGATCCGGGTAACTACAGACCAGTGAGCCTGACTTCAGTGCCTGGAAAAATAGTGGAAACTATTCTCAAGATCAAAATCACAGAACATATAGAAAGACATGATTTAATGGAACACAGTCAACATGGATTTACCCAAGGGAAGTATTGCCTAAGAAATCAGCTTCATTTTTTTGAAGGGGTGTATTTGGATTTTCAGAAGGCATTTGACAAAGTCCCTCATGAGAGGCTTCTACGAAAACTAAAAAGTCATGGGATAGGAGGCGATGTCCTTTCGTGGATTACAAACTGTTTAAAAGACAGGAAACACAGAGTAGGATTAAATGGTCAATTTTCTCAGTGGAAAAGGGTAAACAGTGGACTGCCTCTGGGATCTGTACTTGGACCGGTGCTTTTAAATATAAATATATATATATATATATATATATATATAAATGATCTGGAAAGGAATACAATGAGTGAGGTTATCAAATTTGCCGATGATACAAAATTATTCAGAGTAGTTAAATCACAAGCAGACTGTGATACATTACAGGAGGACCTTGCAAGACTGGAAGATTGGACATCCAAATGGCAGATGAAATTTAATGTGGACAAGTGCAAGGTGTTGCATATAGGGAAAAATAACCCTTGCTGTAGTTACACGATGTTAGGTTCCATATTAGGAGCTACCACCCAGGAAAAAGATCTAGGCATCATAGTGGATAGTACTTTAAAATCATCAGCTCAGTGTGCTGCGGCAGTCAAAAAAGCAAACAGAATGTTAGGAATTATTAGGAAGGGAATGGTTAATAGAACGGAAAATGTCATAATGCCTCTATATTGCTCCATGGTGAGACCGCACCTTGAATATTGTGTACAATTCTGGTCGCCGCATCTCAAAAAAGATATAGCTGCGATGGAGAAGGTACAGAGAAGGGCAACCAAAATGATAAAGGGGATAGAACAGCTCCCCTATGAGGAAAGGCTGAAGAGATTAGGGCTGTTCAGCTTGGAGAAGAGACGGCTGAGGGGGGATATGATAGAGGTCTTTAAGATCATGAGAGGTCTTGAATGAGTAGATGTGACTCGGTTATTTACACTTTCGAATAATAGAAGGACTAGGGGGCATTCCATGAAGTTAGCAAGTAGCACATTTAAGACTAATCAGAGGAAATTCTTTTTCACTCAACGCTCAATAAAGCTCTGGAATTTGTTGCCAGAGGATGTGGTTAGTGCAGTTAGTGTAGCTGGGTTCAAAAAAGGTTTGGATAAGTTCTTGGAGGAGAAGTTCATTAATGGCTATTAATCAAGTTTACTTAGGGAATAGCCACTGCTATTAATTGCATCAGTAGCATGGGATCGTCTTAGTGTTTGGTAATTGCCAGGTTCTTGTGGCCTGGTTTTGGCCTCTGTTGGAAACAGGATGCTGAGCTTGATGGACCCTTGATCTGACCCAGCATGGCAATTTCTTATGTTCTTATGTTCTTAATTGAGCTTAAGGAAGTGAGCACAGAAAGCAAGAAGGTATATAAGGAGAAAGGCAACTGGTGAGGTAGATTGGGGCTTCACCTTTGAGGGTTTTGTAGACCAAAACGAAGGTTTTGAACTTGATGTATTAGGGAATCGGGAGCCAGTGACGGTTTTCAGAACTGTCGTTACATATTCAAACTTATTTGCTTTCATTACCAAGTGGACTGCAGCATTCTGGATGAGCTATAGATGACAGAATAGGATGCTGGGGATTCCTACACAGAGGGGCGGATTTTAAAAGCCCTGCTTGCATAAATACGCCCGGATTTACGCGAGCAGGGCCTTGCGCGCTGGCGCGCCTATTTTCCATAGGCCGCCGGCGCGCACAGAGCCCCGGAACGCGCATAGGTCCCGGGGTTTTTCGAAAGGGGGCGTGTCAGGGGCGGGACCGGATGACGCGACGTTTCGGGGGCGGGACCGGGGGCGTGGTGCCGGCCCGGGGGCGTGGTTGAGGCCTCCGGACCAGCCCCCGGGTCGGAAGACGGCGCGCCAGCAGGCGTAAATCTAGGGACAAAGGTAAGGGAGGGTTTAGATAGAGCCGGGGGGGGTGGGTTAGGTAGAGGAAGGGAGGGGAAGGTGAGGGGAGGGCGAAAGAGAGTTCCCTCCGAGGCCGCTCCGATTTTGGCGCGTGCAGGCTGCCCAAAATCGGCAGCCTTGCGCGCGCCGATCCAGGATTTTAGAGGATACACGCAGATATGCGCATATCTTATAAAATCCAGCGTACTTTTGTTTGCGCCTGCTGCGCAAACAAAAGTACGCAATCGCGCTTTTTTAAAAAATCTACCCCAGAGTGAGTCACAATAGTCCAGGCAAGAAATAAAAGTCTCCGAGCAGCAGTTTCAAAGTTAGTTTCATCCAGGAGGGAATGGAGATGATAGAGGTGGAAAAAGGCACATTTTGCCATTGCTTGGACCTGAGGTTTGGTGGTGAGTTGGGAATCTAGTAAGAAGCCTAAACTCCAGTCTTGGGAGCTGAGGAATAGAGTTGTTCCTATTCAGGATCAGTGTAGGATATGGACGACTGGGTTAGTTTTTTCCTGATTCATAATACCTTTGTATTTTAGAGATTTAGGCTTAGTTTGTTTTGGTGTAGCTAGATGGCTCTTTATCTCAAGCAGTCGTGTAGGTTTGCTATGGTTTTATCTTGGTTTGAACTTAGAGGGACTAGTAGTTGGGTGTCATCAGCAAGGAAGTAGTATGTGATTTAGCAGTCTTTGAGGGAGGGAGGCCATGTAAATGTTGAAGGTGGGTGAGAGAATGGAGTCTTGTGGTACTCTGCATGTCAGAGTAAGGTTTTGAAAGTGCTGTTTCCAGGGCTACCAATTTGATGTGGTCATGAAGAAATGATGTGAACCAGGCAATTGCTGATCCTGATAGGTCAGTTTTTGGGTGTTCAGAATTTTGTGGTCCACAATATTGAAGGCTTCTGTGAGATTTAGAAGTATTAGTTTGGCTGATTGCCCACAATTGGGCAAAGTGGAGATTGTTGACTAAGCTTATTAGTGTGATTTCAATGCTGTAGTGCAGATTGAAACCAGACTGATAGTGGATACAGTGTAGCAGATCGACTTTGCTTGTTTGATTAGCCAGGAGGGGCAGGGGTCCTCCTAGCAGGTGGTTGCTTAAGAACAGCAAGTAAGCGATCAACAACCTCTTGAAGTAGTTGGAAGGTGGTAAGAGAGTGAGGTGATGAAGTATATTGAGTTTGTGATGTGCTTCCCACTGGGGATTTATCTAGGTCAGACCAAATGTACTGATCTTGACAGTGAAGAAAGTGGCTAATTTATTGCAGTGGGTCTCAGTTGTGAGGGAGAGGGGTAGGGAGGTGGATGATCCTAGGAGTTTGTTGATGATATGGAATAATTCTTTAGGTCAGTTTTCTGCTTGCTTGCTTGCTTGTTTTTATATAGTATGTTCTCTGTGTTCCTGCAATGGCCTTGCACCTCCATTTATTCCTGTCAGACTGTGCTTTTGATTTCCACCACTTTCATTCCAGTTTCCTGCCAGTTCTTTTTATTTCTCTTAGATTCAGCATTAGCTAGAGGATTGGACTGGAATTCTCGATGCAATCATTTTTCTATGGGGCAATCTTGGCTGTGGTCAATTTGAGATCTGAGTTTCAGTTGTCCACTATGGTGGCAGTAGAGGGGGGAAATAGAGCACTCAGATTACGGCAATGATTGTGGGGGCCTGCCATGATGCCACACCCATTTCAAAATAGCCACCAGGCACCCATGTGCACAAAGGAGAATGCTGAAAACAAAAAGCCACTTGGAGGGGCCCTTGTAAAGCTCTCAAACTCAAATGACACCAGTCTTCCTACCTCCAGCACATCATGAACCAAAATATGTTTGTCTTGACTAAATTGTAAGCAGAGACTATTTCTTATGTATATCCGTATAGCACTGTGTATGTCTAGAAGCACTTTATAGGTGATATAGTGTATAATAGTAGTAGTAATAACTCTCCACTGTGGATTGTAGAGTTTGCAGAAAACGATTCTTCGGTGAGATGGGATTTTGGATGGACCCATCTGGTGGTTTTCTCCACGAAGGTTATCTGGGGTGGAAATGTTGTATTTCAGGTAGCGTCAGGAGAGTTGGAAGGTGAATAATATATTGAAATCCTCTGCTGTGTGTGTGGTGGAAGCCAAGAAAGCAAATAGAATGCTAGGAATTCTTAGGAAAGGAATGGAGAATAAAACAGAAAAAATAATATTGCCTTTAATCGCTCCATGGTACAATCACATTTTGAGTATTGTGTGCAATTCTGTTCACCATATCTCAAAAAGGATATAGCAAATTAGAAAAGGTACAGAGAAGGGTGACTAAAATGATAAATGGGATGGAACGATTTCCCTATGAGGAAAGACTTGGAGAAGAGACGCTGAGGGAGATATTATAGAGGTCTATAAAATAATGAGTGAAGTGGAATGAGTATATGTGAATCAGTTGTTTACTCTTTCAAAAAGTACAAAGACTAGGGAGCATGCTATGAAGTTACTAAGTAGTAAATTGAAAACAAATGGTAGAAAATATGTATTTATATGACTTTGTTGCCAAAGGAAGTAGTGAAAGATGTTAGTGTAGCTGGGTTTAAAAAGATTTGGACAAGTTCCTGGAGGAAAAGTCCATAAATCATTATTAAGGTAGACTTGGGGAAATCCATTGCTTATCTGTGGGGTAAGCAGTGTGGAATCTATTTACATTATGGAATCCTGCCAAGTATTGTACTTGTGTTCTGGATTAGCCACCTTTGAAAACAGGACATTGCACTTGATGGACCTTTGGTATGACCCGGTATGGCAAATCTTATGTTCTTATCTCAATTGTGTGTTTGTATAGTAGTTGGCATGGGTTAAATATCAAGTCAAATGTGTGGCCCACTGTAAGGGTTGTTTCTGGACCAATTTGTTCAGGACTAGTGTCTCCAGTGTGGCTAGGAATTATTGTGTGAAGGCCAGTGTCTACATGAAGTCAATTAGGATGAGAATTCTAGAGGATTCCAAGATGATTTCCAATATTAGTTGTAGGAGGTTGACGAGGGATTATTGGTGCTTGATGGTGAATGGTATTAACAGAATGGTGAGTGGTATTAACAGGATGCCGCATTTGATTAAATAAGAGTATTATGGCACCTTAGGGAGTACGACTAAAACACTTCATGCCCCCACCCATCTATCTTGCAAATATTCCTCCTCATTCACTATGCCATGGTATTTTCCCCATTGGGAAGTACTGTAGATTGCGGTATTTTCAAATGGTGCAAAATACTACAGCAGTGAATGTTCCCTAATCAATGCGCAATGGTAGCTTCGGGACTGTGGGGTTGCCATCACTGAGAATGCCACCACCCCCACCACCCCCCCCCCCCCCC
The DNA here is from genome assembly GCF_901001135.1 of Rhinatrema bivittatum. Taxonomy (NCBI): domain Eukaryota; kingdom Metazoa; phylum Chordata; class Amphibia; order Gymnophiona; family Rhinatrematidae; genus Rhinatrema; species Rhinatrema bivittatum. Next base: position 47,641,754 of record NC_042615.1, on the reverse strand, counting down.
CCCCCCCCCCCCCCCCCCCCCCCCCCCCCCCCCCCCCGTGAAGAAAGGTCACCATCCCCACAGCCACCCTTGGAGGTGGTGACCATAGTGCCCAATATTTTTTAAAAAATTTGTAAAGAAGAGTGGATGCCCAGCACCCACCCCAACCCCTTACCTTTAGTGAAATGTCCAGCCCCCAGAGGCCAGGGGGCTGGGACCCTCCCCCCAGACCACCCCTTGTTAAAATAAATTGCCCTGGTGGTTCAGTGAATCTCCCCTCCCCCCACCCTTTACAAAAAATGCCTCCTTGCTGGTCTTAGTGGAGCCCAGACACTCCCCCCACCCTAGTCCACCTTCCAGACCCCCCTCTAACCTTAAAAACAGGCATCAGTGGTACAGTGGAGGTCCGGAGTGCCTCGGGTCCTGCGATGACCATTTTATAAAAATGGCCACCGCCTGGCCTTTGTCCCGTTCATGTCATTAAGGATGGGCTAGGGCGGGGAGAGGAGGTCCACTAAGAACACCAGGCAGGTATTTATTTGTATGGGGGGAGTGCAGACCATTGGACCACCAGGGCTATTTTATAAACAAAGGGGGGGGGGTTCATAGGTTGGGCTAGGGTGGGAGGGAGAGGTTCCCAGTCTCCGGGGGCCAGATTTTATCACTAAAGTGGAGTGAGTGGGGGCGTGGCATTCTCCCTTTTTTTTTTAAGTTTTGGGATTTTTTTGTATATTGAGCACTACATCCACATCCAGGAGTGGCCAGGGAATGGGACGGGAGGGGTCTATCCAGATGCCCAGGAGTTTTACTTCTTTGAGAGGGGGCCATTCCCCGGGGCCGAGCAGCCCTTTTAAGGCCAGGCTGCAGTTTCATCGGGACGCAAGTTAACATCCCGATGCAGCTGCTGGAAGCTAGCAACTTGAGAGTTGTTGTTATCTTCAGTTCAAATAATGTGGCTTGAGTTCTAACTTGCGATTTTTTCTTGTATGCGTTGGACACTATATTCTGCTTTGTATTTGGTGTACGAATGTAATTGGCATGGTTATATTGTTTATAATAAAATACAAATAAATAACGCGGCTTGGGCATTTTTGGGCAAGCCGCATTATTTGATTTGCAATGATTAGGGCAGTGATGGCGAACTCCGGTCCTCGAGTGCCGCAAACAGCCTAGGTTTCAGGATATCCACAATGAATATATATATATGCAAATCTTTCTCATGCATATTCATTGTAGATATCCGGAAAACCTGGCCTGTTTGTGGCACTCGAGGACCAGAGTTCGCCATCACCGGATTAGAGCATTAATGAACTTGTTAGCATGCTAATCAGCTCATTTAAATACGTGTGGTGCCAGGGCTCATTTAATGTGAAGTATTTGAAATAGTTTGGGTTAGGCCATTTACCATGCAAAAGAAACAGCTGCTTTTCATGCGGTAAATGGCCTGATGCTGTTTAGTGAAAGAGCTCCATTGTTTGGCTTCATTTTTAGCTATTAATTTTGATGAGGGCATCTGTCTGTCTATCGGGAGAGTTCTCCAGCCCGTGGTGCTGAGCAGCAAATGAAATGAGCTTTAATAAACGCCTAGATTGCTTGGTCTTTCTTGTTTTGCATGTTGTCTAAGAGAGTTCAGTAAATAAACACCATTACCTTCGCAGAACTCTCAGCTACTCTTGGCAAAGAGAAGAGAGAAGAGAGCAGTAACCAGCCAAGCCCTCAACAAAGCTGCGAGCAATGTGTAGGGACTTGTACAACCTGAAATAAGCATATTTAAAGAGCAATGCACATTCCAGCCCTTTTTTTTTTTTTCCTTTTCATCCCTTCCATCATGGGTATCGCATAAAAGGGAGGCTCTTAACCACTTGTTAAAGGAAGAAAGCTCTTTGCTTGCTGTTCATATTTGGCAGATGTCAGTTGAAAGCTTTGCTTCTGGAATGTGCGGCAATGTCAAACTCTGTTGGGGTAATTTTAGACAAGCGTGTCATATGTGACATAGAAACATGGCACATGGCACATTAGCGATTTCCCTGGTGTTCAGATCAGGTGGGTAATGAACTTAGAAGAGTGCTCTTCATCTCTCCATGCCGCGCGCACTTCTGTGGAAGAGGGGGGAAAATGCCTTTGGTAGAAATAAGTTTAGCCAGAAGAAAGAATCCATTTGCAATTTGCAGCTCCTAACATCCCGCAGACAGTACACTGTATTAAAGAGGCATTTTTGATGAATGTTTATACACGTTTTCAGCATGACAGCTTAAAGTCCCCTGTAAAATGCAATACCTCGTGCTCCTTCCCCTAAAGTCAAGTGCTGTCTCGTGAAGTCTACTTTGGATCCTGACGACCACGGTGACACGGAAACCGGTGCCGTGGAGCATTGAACTTGATCTGCTTCGTTTATGTTGCTGCAGTGATAGATGAGAAGAGCCTTAGCTTTCTCTTTGCACAAACACCTTTCTGGCTTATTTTGGGGGGGGGTATTCTTTTTTTTTTTCCGGCAGGGAGGATTTCAAAAATACTTTGACAATTATTTCTGTGGTTTTAACCAGCTGGAGTAAAGCCTTCTGTGTTCTTTATTTTAGTAGGGGTATGTGAGTTGGTATCAGAGAAAAGTGAGAGGACAAGAAGGGGATTTTTATATTTTAATGTAATACAGTTATATACTGGATTACCATAAGTTTTGGTTGAGAGATGACAGGGAAAGTGAGCTAAAAAAAAAAGTGGACAAGCGGGGAGGCACTTGCAGCAGTGAAATATAATCTGTATTGCCTCATGAATTACATACTAACATAGTAGATGATGGTAGCAAAAGCCCAGCTAGTCCCTCCCATCTGCCCATCTTTTCTTGTCTACACTGCCAAGGGTGCATCTCAGCTGTGAGCCCTAGAGCATTACCACCTGTAGTAGACCACTTTTTATCGAACACAGTTTCAGTCGGCTTCCCCTATTATACGCTCCCCTCCTGGGTAGCAGAGCATGCAAGATCCCTGTTTTAGGTTACACCCAGCACTCCTTCCTCCTCCATCTCATTCCCAACTACAAGGTCTAAACAGCTGCCAACACTTGCGTAGCTATTACCCAAACAGCTGGCCTCCTAGGGCCCCCACACCCTTTCCTGATGGATTTCAGCCACCGCCACCAGCACCCAACTGCGCCAATCTGGTCAACGCAAAGAGTGTGTAGCCTGGCAGAGAGATTCATCTGTGTGAATGCCTGCGTTTCTCCTAGGACTTAATTTGTTTGCAGATGCAGGTGCTAATTAATTCTGTCATCACTCCCAGCCAAACAGACCCAGCTACATGAGCATCTGTGTTTCTGGTAGAACTTCTAGTTCTGATAGATCCAGAAGTTAATGAATTATTCTGTTTTCTAGTCACGTTTTTTGTAACTAAGGATCCCATGCCTTCTTGGAGTCCATTACCACTTTAGCCTCCACTACCCACTCAGGAAGGGCATTCTAGGCATTCTTCATCTTTTCTGTGAAACAGCGTCTGACTTTGCTCCAGAGTCTACCTCCTCTGGCCTTCATGTCATTACTTCTTGTTCTAGAACTTCCTTTCCATTGAAAAGGTTTGCTTCTTGAGTATTACTAATAACTTTCAGGCATTTAAATGATTCTGTATGTTTTCCCTATCCGATAGAGGCATTCAAATAAATTATAAATGTAAAGGGCTTCATTGACCCAAAGTGTTTGGTTTGTAGAGGGCATGTCTTGAAAGAAACCTGAATACCAATTGCCATAAAAGCAGATACTTGGAGATATTTTTAAAAAAATATATGTATTTATTATTTACCAGAACTTATCATCCACCTTGTGAGGCAGTGCCCCATGTTCCCCCTTAAATCAGTGCAGGACCAGGCCAAGTGCCTGGGTCCCCTTTAATTCCCCTTGTGAGAGAGAGCTGTGTGGGCGGGGCTCATCAGGGGAAGAATAAGAGCTGGGACCCAGGTGGGCAGAGCGGTGGCACAATATAGTATACATCCTGAAATAATAAGAGTGCTTCGGTTCTGGCAGGTCAGCTGATTGATCTGTTCAATAAACCTTTGGATTCAGGAGTGGTTACTCTGGGCTAAAGAAAGGCAAATGATAAAATGAGGAAAATAGAAAAAAACTAAAAGGTGCAGGTACAAAGGTACAGAGTTTACCTCAGGCAGGGACATTGTTTAAAAATACCATTTTTGTAACCGCAGACCAGATGTACTCTATGCATTAAAAAAAGGCAGAAAGAAGGCGAAACGACTGCTGGCATGATTAAAAGGTGAGGTGAAAGAGGCTGTTTTAGCCAAAAGAAGTTCTTTCAAAATTGGAAAAAGGATCCAACTGAAGAAAATAGGAAAAAGCATAAGCATTGGCAAATAAGAATTAAAATATTGATAAGACATGCAAAAAGAGAATTTGAAAAGAAGCTGGCCATAGAGGCAAAAACTCATAACGAAACGTTTTTTTTAAATATATCCAAAGCAGGAAACGTGTGAGAGAGTCAGTGGGACCATTAAATGATCAAGGGATATAAAAGGGCACTTAGGGAAGACAAGGCTATAGCAAAAAGACTAAATAAATTATTTGCTTTGCTGTTTATTGATGAGGATATTAGGGAAAAAGCCATGCCAGAAATGGTATTTAATGGTAATGATTCAGAAGAGCTGAAACAAATCACAGTGAACCTGGATGATGTAATAGAGCAGATTGACAAACTAAAGGATAGCAAATTGCCTTGACCAGATGGTTTATACCCCAGACTTCTAAAAGAATTCAAAACCAAAATTGCAAATCTGTTACTAGTAATTTGTAAAATCGTCTATTGTACCTGAAGGTTGGAATATGACGCTGATCTTTAGAAAGGGCTGCAGGAATGATTCAGGTAAGCCTGATTTCAGTGCCGGGAAAATTCATAGAAACTGTTCTAAAAAATAAAATCACAGAATATATGTGTCCCTCTTCACATCCAACAAGGATTTATACAAGGGAAATCTTGTCTCACAAATATGCTACATTTTTTCTTGAAGGGGTTAATAATGATGAAGAGAATGATGATCCAGTGAATATAATTTATTTGGATTTCAGAAGGCATTTGACAAAGCCCCTCATGAGGCTATAACTGCTATAATAATTACATAATCTGTAAACCGTTATGATGGCTCTACCGAATAACGGTATATAAAACTCAACAAATAAATAAATAAATGAGAGATTCCTGAGAGAACTAAGAAGTCATAAGATAGAAGGCAGTGTTCTATTGAGGACTGCAGACTGGTTAAAAGGTAGGAAACAGAGAGAAGGAATAAATAGTCAGTTTTATCAGTGGAATAAGATAAACAGTGGAGTGCCTCAAAGATCTGTACTTTGACTGGTGATTTTTAATATATTTATAAATGATCTGGAAAAGGGAACGATGAGTGAGGTTATCAAATTTGCAGATGATACAAAATTATTCTGAATAGTGAAATCACAAGTAGATTGTAAGAAATTGTAGGAAGACCTTGCGAGACTGAAAGATTGGGCATTAAAATGGCAGATGAAATTTAATATGCCAAGTACAAAGTGATATACATGGGGAAAGTAACCCACGCTGTAGTTATATAATGTTAGGTTCTGTATTAGGAGTTACCACCCAGGAAAAGCATCTGGGCCTCATCTTGGACAATACTTTGAAATCCTTGGCTCAGTTTGCGGTAGCATTCAAAAAAGCAAACAGAATGCTAGAAATTATTAGGAAAGGAATGAAGAACAAAAAAGAATATAAAACACCAAAAATGAGGGAATTTAGATGAAACAAAGCAAAAATAAAAAGCAATCTAACAATCTACTACAGTTTTATTATAAACACATATATAAATATAATATTCTACAAATTACACATTGTACAAAAAATATTATACAAAATATAAACCCTATGCAAACGTTATACAAAATGAAAATAATGCAGTCGCTGGATAAGTGACCCAATATGCCATTTAAAAAACCCAAAAACCCGACAATTCATACTAATTCATTTATACTATCCATGAAATCCCCTATATAAAACTAAGCATAGACTGGGGAATAGAGTAGATAATAAAAGAGAACATCAGCAATAGCTGAGGAATGCTTAGAAATGCATCAGTATCCACAAAGTAGTTTGTCTCAACCTAATGGACCACTTGTAAAAATGGCAAACAATGCCAGCAAACCTATGGATTCAAGATGTTTCTCAATTCTTCCATTTTCTTCAATACACTGCTTAGCAAAATACATAAACAAACACTAGCATAAGCCAACTCAAAGCATCTGACGTTCCCGTTCCTCTGTAGTAATTCTTTTTCTAATCCCAATAAAATAGAATATCATAATACTTTTGTTTTGTTCCATGGTGATTAGTATGTGCAGTTCTGGTAGCCACATTTCAAAAAAGATATAGCTGAACTGGAAAAGGTACAGAGAAGGATGACCAAAATGATAAAGGGAATGGAACGGCTCCCCTATGAAGAAAGGCTAAAGAGGTTAGGGCTGTTCAGCTTGGAGAAGTAATGTCTAAAGGGGATTATGATAGAGGTCTATAAAATCATGAGTGAAATAGAATGGATAAATATGAATTGGTTGTTTACTTCAAAAAAAATACAAAACTAGGGGACATTCCATGAAGTTAAAACAAATGAGAGAATATTCTTTTTCACTCAACGCACAATTAAGCTCTAGAATTCATTGCTGGAGGATGTGGTAAAGGCAACCAGAGTATAAAGGTTTAAAAAATGTTTGGACACATTCTTGGAGAAGTTCATAAACTGTTATTAACCAGATAGACTTGGGAAAAGCCACTACTTGTCCCTGGCCGTTAGCAACATGGGATCTGTCTACTGTCTGGGATCCTGCCTGGTACTTGTAACATGGATTGGCCATTGTTGGAAACAGAATACTGGTTTTGATAGACCCTCGGTTTGACCTGTATAGCAATTCTTATGTTCTAATGTCATCCTTCTTCATAAAAATATTATTAGAGAGGAGGCTGTAAACTACAGGCCAGTTAGCTTGATCTCAGTAATAGGAAAATTAATGAAGAATTTATTAAAGAAAAGTATAGTGAATTATCTAGAATCTAGCAAATTACGGGATCCAAAATAATATGGGGTAGATTTTAAAAGGTGCACATGGGCGTACATGTGCGCGTGCTACCTTGCACGCACACATGTATGCCCGATTTTATAACATGCGTGTGCAGGCGCGCACATTTTATAAGATCGGGGGTCGGCGCGCACAAGGGGGTGCACAATTGTGCACCTTGCACGTGCCGAGCCGTGCTGCCTTCCCCCATTCCCTTCCCCCTCGCCCGACCTTCCCATCCCTTCCTCTAACCTTTCCCCTCCCTAGCCCTACTCTAACCCCCCCCGCCCCAACCGGCGCAAGTTGCGTGCGCTGGCAGCCTGCCGGCACGCGATCCTCCGACACAGTGGCAAATGGCCGCTGTGTCTGAGGCCTCTGGCCCCAGCCCCGGACCGCCCTGCCCCGCCCCCAGACTGCCCCTTTAGTAAAGCCCCGGGACTTAGACAGTCCCGGGGCTTTACACGCGTCGCCGGGCCTTTATAAAATAAGCCTGGCGCGCGTAACCCCTCTGGAATTACGCGCATAGGGCTTTTAAAATCCGGCCCTATGGTTTTACCAGAGGCAGATCATGTCAAACAAATCTGATCAATTTCCTCGATTGGGTAACTAGGTGAATTAGATGAGTGGTAAATGGTCCGGATGCAGTACACTTGGATTTTCAGCAAAGCATTTGATACTATTTTGCATAGGAGGCTCATAAATTAACTTTGAGTGAGCCCCAGGATGGTGAACTGGATTAGAAAACGGTTGAATGAAGGACCTCAGAAGGTAGTGATAAATGAACTTCACTCCAAGGAAAGAATGGTGATTAGTGGAGTACTTCTGGGATCTGTCCTTGGGCTGCTTCTGTTCAATATCTGTGTGAGCAACATGGCAGAGGAGTTAGTAGGAAAGGTTTGTTTTATTGAATATAGGACTAAGATCTGCAATAGAGTGGACGGCCCTGAGGAAGTAGGCAGAATGAGGATCAATCTGAAAAAAGACTGAGGAGTAGTCAAGTCCTTGGCAGCTAAGCTTTAATACAAAAAAGTGCTGTCATGCACTTGGGGTGCATTAATCCAAGGCAGCAGTACTTCGTGGGGGTGGGAGGGGGGTGAGATTTTAATGTGCACCAAGCAGGAGAGACCATATCAGATGGTCTTGAGGCAGGGAAACAAAGTAACATGTCGTAGCAAGAGCCAGAGGTACACAAGGAGAGTCATGATCAGTAGAAAAAGTGATAATACCATTGTGTAGGTCATTGGGGAGAAGCAGCCGGCTGGGGGAAATAGTTGAACATCAAATTTTATGTGGGTTACTCGAAAAAGCCAAACAACGGCTTTTGGTATTGACTTCTATTAGGGATGATGGAGCTGATCTGGCATCTGAGCAGCGTCCAGCCTACGAAGCAGAATAAAAGAGATTCATGCCATTTTTCCGAGAAACACGGGATTAACGTAGGATGCAACTGTTTTTATCCACCAGCATCCATGAATATTTTTTGTAAGCCAGAAATGTTTCTAAGACCTAAATTAGCATGAATCGAGCGCTTACTAAATGCAAAGTAAAAGTGGAGGGAAAACCCCAGCATAAATTCAGATGATATCATTAACGAAGCAGAAGCCCGAGGTCTTGCACATTCAGATATTCTGTGGGTACTAATAAAGGTGAATTTTAAAAGCCCGGTGCACGCATCAAGTAGGAGATGCGCGAAGAAGTCGGGCTGGCGTGCCGACCGTATTTTAAAAAGCACCCAGATAGGCGCATAAATCCCGCCGCGCGCACATCTGAAAAGCTTCCAGAAAGGGGCCAGGCAAGGGTGTTTCGAGGCCTGGCCAAGAGATGGCACATGCTGAGGTCCCCTGCCGCGCAACTTTACTTCTGCTAAGGATCATGTGTAAGCTATAAAATAAAAGGATCGAGCCATTTCTGAGGGGTTTAAAGGAATAACTGGGGGGGCGTGTAGGCTAACAAACCAGGGGGGGGGGAGTTAGAAGACCTAAGCTGTTAACTGGATGAACTGGTGGACAAGCTGGCCAACTGGCAACGGTGTGGGCGCGCGCCCCCTTTTAACATCCCTCGGCTTGCACGGTAGAAGCAGGATTTGTGCACCCATGCCCACTTAAAATTGGGCGCACACATGCGTGCAGCCAGGCTCTTTTATAACACGCGTGCAAGTTATAAAATGGCTGCTTCCCCGGGCGCGCGCCAGTATGTGCCCGCGCACCGGTTTGAAAGTTACTGTGTCAATGTGCTCGTCTGCTACTGTGTAGTGAAGCACTGCAGTGGCTGAAGTTCTTTTTTTCCTCTAGGACTGGTTACTAGGGTTTGCACGAGATGTGGCTGCATTACAGCAAAATGACCTTTTTGCATCAGACCCTAAGCCCTTTGCCTTCCTTCTGAAGAACATCAAACATCTGCATTTATTACTTTTACCCTTTGTAAATTATGTTGTTACAATGATAAAATGTAGTTGATTCTTTGCCTGTTTAAATGCCTCTAATTTAAACGTTTTGCCAGTGACCATCCTCCCCTTGCACTCACTGGGCCTGATTTTAAAAGGGTTACACGCGTAACCCTTGTAAAACCCCCCCTGCGCGCACCGAGCCTGTTTTACATAGGCTCAGCTGCGCGCGCAAGCCCCGGGACGAGCGTACGTCCCGGGGCTTGCAAAAAGGGGCGGTCGGGGGCGTGGTTTCGGATCGGGGGCGTGTGGGCAGTCCGGGGGTGTGGCCGAGTGCCCCGACACAGCGGCCTGTGTCGGGGCCTGCCACGCCGGTGCGCGTAAGTTACTACTGCCCGGAGGCAGTAGTAACTTTTCAGATAAAGGTAGGGGGGGGGTCTAGATAGGGCCGGGGGGGTGGGTTAGGTAGGGGAAGGGAGGGGAAGGTGTGGGGGGGGTGGAAGGAAAGTTCCCTCCGAGGCCGCTCCGATTTCGGAGCGGCCTCGGAGGGAACGGGCAGCACGCGCAGGCTTGGCGGCGCAAGTTGCACAAATGTGCACCCTCTTGCGCGCACCAACCCCGGATTTTATAAGATACGCGCGGCTACGCACATATCTTATAAAATCCGGCGTACTTTTGTTCGCGCACGCGTAGAATTATAAAATCTACCCCACTATCTCACTTCTCCACATGCAGTAAATTTCTGATGAAGATTGGAAGTGTTTCTTTCTCTCTTTCTCCAGGAGTTTCCACCTGCTTCTTTGAGCCCTCATTCACAACTACCTTGTTTTCTCTCGCTCTCTCTCTCTCTCTTTTTTATTTTCCTTTTTAAGCTATATAAAGAAGACGAGGCTTGTCAAGAAACAAAGAAATATTTACAAGAAGGAAAATACTTTGGATATCTTCACACACTTTAGTCCCCAATTAGGGAGTGGAGAATTAAATAATTGCAGGGAAACTAAATGGAAACATTGTAATAAAGAAAGGGCTTTCTCTCATTTTTAACACCACCTCACCTCCTCCCCTCACCCCCTTCTAATCAGCCCATCCACTGTAGCAACAGTCTCTCATTCAGGCCTGCAGATAATGGCTCTCTCCAGACCCCCCAGAACGCTTGCCTCCAGAGTCTGACCACTAGATGTCACCATTGCGTAATGGCTTGGGTTTGCCCTCCTCCACCAAGGGCAATACTCTGAAATGGTTTGATCCTTAATCTCTCCACTTTTTATCCGAACAGGAATTCCAATGCTGAAAATTGTGTTTGCGGGCTACGAACATCTCTCTTTAATCTCAGTTCCTTTACTCATCTACCACCCGGCTCAGATTCTTCTGGGAAGCGTCTTAGTGCCGACAATAAAGTCTTGGATGATTTCCCGACAGAAGGTAAGAGCTGCAGCGGTGCCCTGTGTACCCAGAATACAGAGTAGCCAGTACCAGAAGAGGGTTTCCGAAGTTAGAAACCTGTTATGGCACCTTGAGCAGAATGTTCTAGATAGAACTTAGACAAACATTTCCTCTTTCACGTAGCCTAGAAGAAAACACGCTTTTAACGTCGGTAAATAGTGCCATAAAACAGGTAACAACGATTTTCACTTCCTCAAGCTAGGTCTCCAGGCTTTCTTGTTGTCGTCTTGTAAAGATCTCAGAGGAACATTATTATTATTGCTTATGGTCAATGAAGGGGGGCAACTGACTGTTCAGCTAGAAGCTCCTCTAGGATCAGGTTGGGAACACTGAGCTAGGTGATAGGGCCCTCCGGGCTGGGCAATATGTTTTAGCACAGTTTTGTTTTGTTTTTTTCAACCCGCTCCCAGAGCCTTACCTATTTGATTTTCAGGCTTTCCACAATAAATGTGCAGGCCTAGTGCTCCCTTTTCAAATGAATTGTCACCCGGACAGATCTTTGCTTTCAGAAATTTCCCCTCTCTCTCCTTTTAAAAACTTTGTGCGGGTAAATTATTACCCGCAGAAAATTTAGCCACATAAACAAAGAGGTGGGGTTGAGGTGTTCCAAGGTGGGGGCGGGGCTTAACTGTAGCCAATGAGCACTGATGTTCAGTGCTGTCTGGATATGGTCGTGCCAGAGAGCTGCCCTGAAGGTGCCCAGATGACTTCAGCCGGGTATGTGCAATGTAACGCGTAACAGGGTGTGTTCCGCTGAATATCTGAGTATTAACTTTCCAGCTCCCCAGCTTTCTCAATATGGACCTCCTAGTACCTACAAATATATCTTAGGCACATTCATTGTGGACATCCTGAAAACTAAACCTGTCAGACAAGGCTCCAGCACTGGATTGGGGAAACCCTGACTGAAGACTCCTGTGGACTCGGAGCCCTGTTAACTGGAAGAGCGCCCCCTGCCTGACTTCCTGACTCACTGCGAAACACAGGGAGCAAGTTCACATCACATAACATGTTTTTCGACTACAGCATCAAGGAGCCCTGAACAAGGGAAGAGAGTTCCCAGTCTGTTCATGCCCAAAACGTTTGTCGCTTAGGCCGGGTCCGTCACTTCGGTTCTGAGCGCGAGAATTCCCTGCAGTATGTCTGAAGTGCAAATGAACCGAGCCATTTAAAGACGCTCGTATGTCCCGGGGTTTTGTGAAAGGGGCAGGGGCGGGATCGAGGTGTAATTTACAAAATAAAGATGGGGGGAATTTAGGTAGGGATTGGGGGGGGCGGGTTAGATAGGGGAAGGGAGGGGAAGGTGGGGGGGCCGGAGGGAATGGGGAAAGCCATCGGGGCTCCCCTAGGCCTCGGCGCGCACAAGGTGCACTAGTGTGCACCCCCTTGCGTGCGCCGACCCCGGATTTTATAACATGCGCGCGCGGCTGCGCGCGCATGTTATAAAATCGGCCGTACATTTGTGCGCACCGGGTAGCGCGCACAAATGTAGGCCACGTGCGTGGGTTTAAAAATCTGCCCCTTTGGGAGTAATTTTCAAAAGGTTTTTCCACATGTAAATGAAACTACTGTTGCAGCAATTTTCAACAGCCCACTTACATGGATAAAGCGTATTTACATGTGTAAAATCCAATTTTAAGCCTGCAAATTTTTTTATTTTTTTTTTAAATCAATTCCTATCTGTTCAGACTGAAGCTGGAAAAGCACTAGAATTAAGCTCGGCCAACCACCCAAATCTAAGCCCTGTATATTCTCTCTTATGGACTACCACAGGCAGTATCGGATTTATATCCCCATGTGGACAACCGGCTGCCCCATCCAGAGATGACTGGGTTGAGGTGCTGTTTTCGAATATTTGCTTTCCAGCACAATAGCACTGCAGTGGAACTCTCTATTACACGTCCTGATGTGCAATGCGATTATGAAGTAGACGTCAGGGCCGTATGAGCTGTTCACAGGTGGAGGGAAGGGGAATGAGGAGAGGGAGAGCTTTTCCCATCGACAGATAAGGCCGCCATCTTTCCCTAGCAAAACCAAGTTGTCTTGAGAGGATGGTGACAAAAAATGGATGATGGGGGATGCTAGGCCAGTCTTAGAATTGCTTCCCGCAATTATACATCTTTTCTTTGTATGCTTAAAACGTGTTGTTTTCTTTGTTTTCCAGGCACTCAAGTTAACAAAGCAACCCAAAGCACCAGTATAACAGCGAAGGAGATACCTGGGGATCTTTTTTTGCAGTGAATGTAAATATGTGCTATATTATACCCAGACATCCACAAACAGGAATACAAAAGAGGTTGCGTTAGTGCATATTCTATTTTTTTAAAACAAAGATTATATACCTTTCAAAGTGCCTTGAAAATGCATTTGGCAGAAAGCATCGTTTGGAAACGCCCAAGTGGAGCAGCTGCTCCAGGAAGCTGCGGTTTGGATGTCATCCCTGGTTTGACAGCGGAAGGAATCATCTGGAACGTTCCTCTTTTTTTTTTTTTCTTCTCACCGGATAAGATCGTGGCCAATCTGGGTTTTAGAGGAGACTTTTGCAGTAAGGTCACGGTGACCTCTCTGATGAACAGCGGCTGGGAGCACTTTAAAATGGAAGAGGGGTCTTCTCTAAGGGAACCTGTACCTGCCACAGACCATTTCCTACTTATTTTGTGGCTGCTCAGCAAGGGGCCAATTTTGTGGTAAAAGTTAGAAGAGCTTCACATTGTTTGCAGGTTGGTTAACGCTGGTCGCTTAGTCATTCCTCCTAAGGGAAGGGTTACCTAAGATGAGGATGTGGCATTGCAGAGCTCAAATTCTTCACAGGAGTGGACTCATAATTGATGCAAATGAGTCTGACAGAAAGATTGCGTTATTGTTGCAGGCTTTTCACCAGGGAAAACACATTTTGCTGGATATTTACCTTCTTTCCTAACGCACCTGAATCCCAGAATTTGCACATCGGTAGAATACAGGTTGCCCAGTAAGCAAAACACACATGCAGTGAAACAGGAAACCTTTCAATTTCTATAGTGAAAATCTACACTGGAGAATTTGTATTTTATTTATTGTATTTTATTGTTTTTATACTTTCCAGTACTCTGGGTCTTCGTGTAGTGATGGCATATCAACCTGTCATCTTTCAACGGTCGATAATATGAGTACCAAGATGTATTTGGACAATAATAATTCTGCAGTCTGTTGGTAAAGCCCTAACCAGAGATGCAAATATTATAATTTTTTTTGGGGTGGGGGAGGGGGGACATTTTGAACAGCCCGCATTGCATGCAAAGTTCTTGGGTTATCTTAGCCCACCTACCTGGCACCTGTTCTGAAAGGAAAACAGCCCAGCAGGTTCCCCTTTGAGAACGAGCGATGCAGATCTGCAAAGTGCACGCGCCGAAGGCGTCCGCGTGCTTTGTGCCCGCTCTCTTGGGCGGGTGGCCAAGGGGGGAGGCAGGTGCGTGCTGTTTCCCTCCCTCGCCGTAACGATGCCCGTGTGGCTGAACGTGCTGTGTAACCGTGGCACACGTTCAGTCGCGTTTGAGGGGGCAGACTTTTCATTCCGGCTGTGTTACCCCAGTAAATACCCGTTCACCTTTCGAAAATGGCCTTGAAACTTGCCTTCTTCGTTGCCAATTTCGTGGCAGTGGCAGAAAATAATTTATCTCCAGTTAAATGTATTGTCTGGAGCTCCTCAGTGCTTGCGACACCAAGCGAGAGAGTGAGAGAACGTGTCCTTGGTTTCTCTGACTATAAATTACTGCATTAATGGCAAGGTCACCACCGCCAGTTTATCCTCTTTCCATAAGATACAAAGCATCAGTTATTGATTATTACCACCAAGTTTAAAAAAAAAGTTAAAAAAAAAGTCAGTGAAATTGGAGGAAGTTCTTATGGCCCATTAAATACGTAGGGAATATTTTCCAGTGCTGGCAGTGCTACGTGGCCCCTTGACAATTGTTATTACCGTGCCAACAGTCATTAGCAAGGGTTTGGCCTTTAGACGCGCCCCTGTTCCCAAGGTATCCATGGTAGCATTAACTTTAATTTGCTGGCAGCCAGGAGTGTATACTACCCCTCCAAGCCCTCCGTGTCAGGCCATGCGTGGCTTCAGTTGATGACAAGCGGAGCTTGGGAAGCTACGGTTCCAAAGTATGATACATTAAAAGGCTGTGATTGTACAGTTGGAAAATTTGCTTCTTTTCATTTTCCGTTGAGTGGGACTGTGCTCTCACTCTTCCAGTGGCCCTGAATATAGATTCCAGTTCCACGTCCAAGTTCTCACAGTGCTGCAGGTCCACTCAGGAGCTGCGATAAAATCAGAGAACCCTCCCCTCCCAGGCTCCACTGAATGAGTGGGTTTATTTTATTTTATTTTTTGGTGGGGTGGGTGGACTCAGATATTTATACTGTGAATGTTCTAAAACTAAAACTCCTCATATTTTCATATGACAGTTTGCTTTAATGTTAAGAAATTGCAGCACACTGCAGCCCATCTGACCTGGGGTTTAAGGCAGATTTTTCTTTTAAAAAAAAAAAAAGTTTGAACTCTAGAGCTACTCACAAGTATTTTGGGATGTGCGTTGGACTCCCTCCCGTGAGTTAAGTGGCACTGATGTGAGTGGCCGCAAATGTCATCTGTTTGCTACTAAAAACTGTGTCCCAGCAGTCTTGCATTTCACCTCGGTGTTACCAGATAGAGCCACAGGACCGGTGAACCGGTTCGTAATGTTTGCCACATGTCCTCATGCAGGATGCCTGATCCCTGGGTCTGCAGTCCATCAGCAGTTGGGTAGGAGGGAAACTCTAACGTCCCCCTTCCCCTTCATGCACAGATAATTGCCTAGCAGAGGATATGTGCTGTTGGAGGAGGAGAAGATGGGCGTGCAGAGATTGATAGGGCAGGAGCTCAACATTGGCCTTATTAAAGTAACAGCTGACTGTCACTTTCTGGTATTGGATACCCAAAATGGAGATATGCCGTGCACTTATTTCAGCCTATACACACAGCATGCACCGGGTAGTGTCCACCAACGTGCATGGTCATGTGGGAGCGGTAGCTGGATTCCTTAGAACATGTCCTACTAGAACCCGGTTGATTTTTGAACTATGACAATCACAGTCCAAAGCAATCACTCCCCATCTGTGTATTTTCAGAGGTTTGTTGTTTTGTTTTTTTTTTTGTTTAATTGTAATTCACAATCAAATTTTAGCTGTCGTGATTCTAGGAAAAAAAAAATGCCTTCCTCCTTCCATTAAAAATAAACCCAAGATTGGATTCTGCCTTTTTCACAAAATTCTGTCTGTTTTCTCTTTTATTTATTTTTTGGGGGGGGGGGGGCATTTTTGGGGGATAACCTTTCTTTCCGGTCCTAATCTAATTTTTTTCCTTATATTTGTACACTTTTTTTTTAAGAGTAAAAGATCTTCCTATTTTTTTAAACTAATGATCACGCGTCTCTCTCTGGCTCTGAGCCGGCCTCTAGCCGTTCGTAGACTATATTCGACCTATAAACTCATCGATGGGATACCTGCATGGGGTGCGGGTGACCCTCCGCGTCGGCGCGCACATCCTCCCCTCCCCACCCATTTAATTAGCTTTATAAAGGTGGGAGAGGGTAAGCAAGAAGAGCTTTCCATAAGGTTTCAATGCAGCTGTTTCCTCGGGAAGCCAGTGAAGAATCAGAAGAAAGGGAAGGGAGGCATTAGTGATTTTTGGTTGTTTTAATGCTGAACTTAATTAGCAAACAGATTTTTAGCTGACCGTGCTTTTCTAAATATTTATCTGCAGTTTTTTTAAGATATAGGTCCATAAAATATCTTTATTTTTGTTTCGGTGGGGAAGGTGGGCATCCACCCTGCAAAATTTGGAGGCGTGCAAAAAAAAAAAAATTGCACAGGAATAAACTTTTTAGTGGGACAGAGTGTAAGATACCTCCTTCCATGCCCCAAGCCAACATCCAGTGTCTTGAATTACAGTAAGGGGAGAAAAAGGCAGCAGGCTGAATCTCTTTGGACATTCAGCCATTTACTAGTCTCAGGAATTCTGCAGAACTGAAGCCTTAGGCCGTGGAAGGAAGCCTGCGAGAGCAGCCAGGGCATTCATCCGGCTTCATGCTCTGCAGCTTCTTACCACGCCCAGGTCTCGCTAGCTTGGGACAAATGCCATGCTTGCACGCCCCTAATGCAGTAATCCATCATCCATGTAACTTCGTGAGCCACTGCCTGTGCAGCAGTGATCAGAGGCTCAAAGAATTTCAGATATTTTCTTCTTTACCTTTCAGTGCCACTTTGCTGTCCATGGCTTTAACAATTGTACGATGTGGAAGAGCCACGTTCAAGTGTCGTTGCTGGAGTGTTTCAGAAACGCACCTCCACACACATCAACCTGTTCCTTTCCGCTGAGTTTGTCAGCTGCGATTGCCCGGCAGCTGATTCCCTGCTGATCTGGTGTGCAGTCTACCTCTACCCTAGGCCCTAACATGTGGCAGATGTTCACAGGGTCCATGTCCCGCTTCACAGTCAGCTGAGCATTTCATGTCAGGAATGTGTTGGAATACATGAGGTGTTTATTTGTTTTGGTTTTGTACGAAAAGTTTTTTTTGCACTCTCTACCGTGTAATCATTATGGATTAGAGTATCTTGAATGTTTGTTACAGGTGCGTTTTCCCTCCATAAAGAGATTGATGGATGTATTGTTTTGGAGGGGGGGGGGGGAATGAGAATCGAAGGAACTGCTCAAGTCTGCACATGTGAGAACGTTATTGTAATAATATCTGTACAAATCTGTTAAAACTGCCTATTTTAACCATTCCACAGTGAAGACAAACTCTGTATGTAAGAAGGATGTGGGATACATTACACTTTATTTTTGTTAATGGGAAATACAGAGTTGAGATAAAACTTTTATCTTCTATATTTGCGTTGAGTTTCAGTCTTGAGGTGCTAAAAGAAGACCTTTTTCTCTAATTTTTAGTTTGTTTTTTTGTAGGGGGACCCAAAATATGGAGGGGGAAGTGTAGAAGGAAATGGTCGTGGAAATCTGTTTTTATCATTGAGTGCAGGGGTGCCCAACTCTGGTCCCCAAGAGCCACAAACTTTCAGCATGTCCACAATGAATACGCATGAGATAATTTTGCATGCACTGCCTCCATTGTGCGTAAATCTATCTCATATATATTCATTGTGGATATCTTGAAAACCGGGCCTGATTGTGGCTCTTGAGGTCCAGAGTTGGCTCCCTGTGCTCTAAGGGCCGGATTTTAAAAGCTCTATACAAGTAAATCGGCTTACGCGCACCGGGACTATTTTATAACGGCTCGGCGACGCGCGTAAAGCCCGGGACGCGTCTAAGTCCCAGGGCTTTACTAAAGGGGCGGTCACAGGGGCGGGGCGGTCGCAGGGGCGGGGCGGTCGCAGGGGCAGGGCCAGAGGCCTCAGACACAGCGGCCATTTGCTGCTGTGTCGGAGGATCGCGCGCCGGCAGGCTGCCGGCGCGCACAACTTGCGCCTGGCCAGAGGCAAGCACAAAAGGTAAGACAAAGATCAGGGGGTTAGAGTAGGGCTAGGGGGGGAAAAGGTTAGGGGAAGGGGTGGGAAGGTCAGGCAAGGGGGGAGGGAGCGGGGGAAGCCCGCGGGCGTCGGTGCGTAAAAGGTGCACTAGTGTGCACCCCCTTGCGCCTGCCAACCCCCGATTTTATAACGTGCACACGCCTGCTCGCTCATGTTAGAAAATCAGGCGTACTTTTGAAAATCTACCCCTAAGTGAGAAAACCAGATTTTCACAACCACCCATGACTTGGGGCTTAATGCGTCAAACTCTTTTTCCCATGGATACCGAATGTGAGAAGAGCCTTAGGGAAGCAGGCCCTTAATCAGGAAACCGCTGACCAAGACAGTAGAACATGCAGATGCTGGTTTTAGAGGGTGGGCTAGGGCTGGGCAAGCCCTGTAACATTTGGGTAACTTATTCTCTGTGCCAGCACTCACAATGCAAGGCAAGCATCCGGCGATAAATCACTTTGCTGAAATGAGACTTTCCTGTTACCTGGGTGAGGATGTATAGTGGTTTCTGAGTCATATCTGCTCCGTTGAATGGTTAGAAGAGACGGCTGCGAGTTAGGAGTCAGGAAAATCTTTTCGGTACTAGACACAGGGCTGAGGCTCCCATTAGGAAAACTAGGTGGTCGCCTACTGCACTAAAAGTTTGGTGGCTGCAAAATGTTGCCAGTGCAAGTCCCAGAGGCTAAAAGAATTGCTTTGCAGAACCGATGCTGCCAAAGAAGGGAGTGCTGTGCTGTAACCACTACCACCAGTAGGAGGAAGCACTGTTTTGGAGCTGCTGTCAACAGGTAAGTTGGAGGAGAGGGGTGCATGACCAAAGGTTCGCCTAGGGCACCAAATACCCTTGCACCAGCCCGGACTACACATCACTGAATAAGGATCTTCCCTATTGTTGTCAAGAATTTGAAGTTGATCATTGTGAGCTTTGCATTTGTGAGGATCTTGGATGGTGTGAGGCCTTCCTGCCAGCAGGGGCTCAGGCTTGAGTCTTGCAGGCTCCCTAAAGCAGATCAGCCACACCCTTAATAGCCTGCCTCATGCTCCCCACCATTGCCTCAGCTTGGAATTCCTTTGCTCCTTGTTCTGCTCCCTCCCCCTCCCTCACCATCACCCCCACCCCGTTTTCCAGCCTTGGATTTTGACATTTTCTTTTAGGAGGCCTTCTTGCTTTGTGTGATTCTTGTTACTTGTTCTTGTCTTGTTGTTGCCTTGGTTTTGGCCTTCTGGTTACCTTTGTGTTTGTTTGCCCTGTGTCTCCCTGTCTTGGTTTTGTTTATTTGTATTGTTTGCCTGTCTCTTGTGGGTGCCCATCCAAGTCCTGCTGGCCGCCAGAACCCAAGGGCTTAACCTGAGGGGGAAGTGACCAGTACAGGTGAAGCCCTCGTCCTGTCCCGTCCCTTCTCCTGCTTGCCCTATCTCTGAATCCAGTTTGCCAGCCACTCCTGTCCCAGGGCTTCCTCCTTTACCAGCAGTTAAGCCCTGACAGTGTTCTGCTGCACTGACTTTTCTTGCTGAAGAAACATTTTTGGGAGGGGGTGAAGAGGAGGAAGGATTTTTTTTTGTTTTTGTTTTAACTTGCTCCTTTGGGCTTCCAACTCAACTGGAACCGGCCCTTCCCGGGGCTACAGGGCTATGAGCTGTCATTTGCAAGTACCTGGGAGAGGGGTCCCATTTTTTTTTAATCTTCTCCCCTCCTTCATCTAGCCAGACATTTTAATGATGGACCTTGGCCAGAGGCCAGGGACTACAGCTCTCAGAAGCCGGGAATTGCATACCCGCCGCTACATATCACCATTATATGATAGGCTCCTCCTTCCTTCACAGCAGCCCCCAGCCCCAACCAGTTTGACTGAAGAACCGCTGTCAAGCAGCAGTGCTGCCTATATTCTTCACCATCTCAACATGGCATTTCAGAGTGCATCACCACCACTTTTGACAATGCTTCTCTCACACTATCAGTCGATATCTACAGGTGAATTACTGTCAAAGGTTGCATCATTTTTGTCCAACTCTGCTTGAGGCCCTTGCAGCTGATGTTTTTTAAACACAGTCCCTCTAAGCAGGCAATTGGTGCTCTGCAGGAGACAGGAGTATTTGGAAAAATATAATCAAAGATGCACGATAATAGAGCTCGTACGAGAGAGAGATCTGCATTCAGACAGAGAACTTGTATAATTTCATTGCACTAGAGTCCATGGGATCTGGAGGCCAAATATCTCTCCTCTGGTCGAACTAACCACCTCCCTCATCAATCTGGATGCTCCAGCCATAATCTTAGGAGACTTTAACCTCCACGTCGACAACTCTAAACTATCACCCAACTGCGAAGCCTTACTCACAGCATACTCCGCTTTAGGTTTCACTCAACTAGTCAACAAACCCACACACAAAGCTGGCCACACGCTTGACCTCATCTTCGTCAATACAGCAATCAAACCTGTTCAGCACCCCACTTACAAAGGTCCCTTGGTCAGACCACTCCCTCATAACATCTTCATTCTCAATAAAAGACACCAGTCCTCCTTGCATACCCTCCCCCTGCTTCACTTACAGAAAACATGCTCCATGGAAGATCTCAGCAATCACTTATCATCACATCTCACTCAAGTAGACTTCACCAATCCTAATTCAGCTCTACGATCTTGGAACAACATTACGGAATCCATTGCCAACAAGCTATGCCCTCTAACAACAAAAAAACCGCACCCCAATTCATCCAAAAGACAACCGTGGTTTACCCCAGAGCTAAAAAATCTCAAACTACTGCTAAGACAAAACGAGGCTAAATGGCGCAAAAACCCAAGCACCACCACGCTATCTACCTATAAATCAACTCTTCAACAATACAAATCCAATACACTAAGATCCAAGAGGAACTATTACGCATCCAAGATCCACCACCTAGTCTTCGATGCTAAAGCCCTCTTTAGCTACGTTTCTAACCTCACACAAACAAGCCCTCCAGAAATAGCTCTCACCCAAGCTAAATCTAAAGCGGAAGAACTAGCAATATTTTTCAACAACAAAATCAGCAAACTTCTAACCCAGCTTCCCTCTAACACCGTTCATACATCAACCTCACCTCAGACCGCCGTCAACAATACCCGCTTAGCTGAACTGGAACTCACTTCCTCCATCGAGATCCAAGATATCCTACGGAAAATGAAACCTTCCTCTCACCCATCGGATCACATCCCCTCGAAATTGCTTCTATCAATTCCTGACGCCATCTCCAAATCCCTGTCAGACATCATAAACTGCTCAATACAACAAGGATCTTACCCAGATGACCTCAAAATGGCCTCGCTCAAACCACTACTCAAGAAACCTAACCTAGATCCTAATGACCCAAACAACTACCGACCGATCGCCAACCTCCCCTTCATAGCCAAGATCATGGAGAAATTGGTGAATACCCGACTCTCAAATTACATTGAAGAAAACAACCTCCTATTCCCATCACAATACGGATTCCGCAAAACACTTAGCACGGAGTCACTCCTCATCTCCTTAACAGATCACCTCATCTTGGGCCTTGATAAAGGACAATCATTCTTACTGATCCTACTGGACCTTCGTCAGCCTTTGACACCGTTAACCATTCCCTACTCATTAACCAGCTAGCCTCCTTAGGTATCTCAGGCACAGCACTCTCCTGGTTCATATCTTTCTCAGCAATAGAGGATACAAGGTCAAGCTACAGAACAAAGAATCCTCACAACACCCTTCATCAGTAGGAGTCCCACAGGGCTCTTCCCTGTCTCCTACTTTATTTAACATTTACCTCACACCGTTATGCCAACTTCTCACCGACCTCAACCTCAAACATTTCCTGTACGCTGATGATATACAGGTCCTGATCCCCATTAAGGATTCCCTCGCAAAAACGCTGTCTTACTGGAACACATGCCATCAAAAAATTCAACTCCTCCTCACCAGCCTGAACCTGGTACTAAATTCAGGCAAAACAGAACTCCTACTCATCACCTCTGAGAACAGCACCATCATCTCAACACAGCAAGACACACCAACAATTACACAAGTGAGAGACCTAGGAGTCCTAATTGACAATCGTCTGAATTTCAAAGCTACTATCAACAAAACAACCAAAGACTGTTTCTACCAACTACAGGTGCTGAAAAGAATTAGACCTCTTTTCCATGCCCAAGATTTCAGAACCATCCTGCAAGCAATCATTTTTTCAAAACTGGACTATTGTAACGCCATCCTACTTGGTCTTCCCGCCTCTTACACCAAACCGCTGCAGATGGTACAAAATGCAGCTGCACGAATACTGACAAACTCCAGGAGAAGGGATCACATAACCCCCATCTTAAAGAACCTCCATTGGTTACCCATACACTTTAGAATAATATACAAGGCCATTCTTACCACATACAAAAATATCCATCTACTGGCACCCATTGACCTACAGATCCCTCTCCAACTACATAACTCGTCAAGACCGACAAGAGATGCATACAAAGGATCGCTACAGGTACCACCGCCCAAATCCACCAGACACATCACGCTAAGAGATCGGGCATTCTCTACAGCCACTCCACCGTTATGGAACTCTATCCCCTCTAACATCAGACTGGAAACATGCATCTCAACCTTCAAAAAAAGACTAAAGACATGGATATTCATACAAGCATTCCCGGACTCAAACTGATATATCTCATCCTCACCAATCCTTATCTCCAACTACACCATGATTAACCATCTCCATTATTGTTTACATGTTTGAATTAATAACCTGTCCTTTCTCTTCTTTCTCTGCCAAGTTCCAATCTCCCTGTTATATGTAACTGCATTTTCCGCACCATTGTTTTTAGTTATGTTTACGATGCACCCCTGTTTTATGTGAACCAGCATGATGGGACTGCGTTCTCGAATGCCGGTATATAAAAACCCAAAATAAATAAATAAATAAAATCTGAAATACCTGATCTGGATTTTGCCAGATCAGAACTGTTGTAAATGGGATGTTCGAGTGACCAGAAATATGTTTGGAAAAAAGAAAAATAAAAGATTTAGAGTGCTTAGGAGACAGAGCTCCACATAGTGTTAAGCCCATTCACACATGCAAGCCTTTTATTTACTTCCCAGAACCTTCACAGCTGGATAGATTTACTCCTGCCTGGGGCTGAAATATCTCCAAAACGTCCCTGGCCGCAGCTGCACAGCTCCTTGACAGTTGGGTTTTTTTCCCCCTTTCATGGCAAAAGAAAAGAAGCATACTTAACACTTTTATTTATTCAGTTTGTAGGCCACCTTTCTAGAAACAACACAAGGCGACACACAGCAAATGGAATAATACAAGAAATGGCTCCACTTTCCTCATAAGTGATCACAACACTCTCCTGACAAAAAGAGCATGGTCAGACCCTCCATCCTATGTCCCCAGCCTAACATCGACATCTACTTCATATTACCCTCCCATTCCTACCTTAGATCATCATGAGATCATCTCTCTCTTATACATTAGCAGTGTACACACATTACAAGATTGCAAACTTTGGCACTTAGCCTTCATTCATGTTTCCATGCAGCCTCACACATAACATGACGCCAGAGACTGTCTGGATGGAGTACTTGCACCTGGTTAGGTGTAGCAGGTTTAGAGCGCAGTGTTAGAGAAGTGTCTAGTTCATCATCGTCATCATTGTTTTTTTATGACATGCTTTTTCAGCTGCCTTCGAAGCTAATTATATTATCTTATCAGTGATCAAATACAATTACAGCAGTAAACAATTTCAGATATAATGTACTAAGACAGAAAATGAACGTCAACAGTGTGATGATAGTAAACAGTCTGTACACCAGTCATAATTTGGATTGTTTGATTTCATGGTGTGGCCTTCTCATTTTATTTATGGCTATCTTACTGTCCTAGCTCTTTATTTCTTTCATCCATCCTCCTGGCTCAGGGGAGTATTTATAATTGTGTTCAGAAGTCTACCAGAAGTATTCTAGAATGGTCTTTGGCCTCCTGAAAGCCTGCTTTCACTGCCTGGCCCATACCAGTGACTTCCTACCCTTTGTTCTGGGCACAGAGTATGCTGAATCTTTGTGCTGGCCTGCAAATCATACAGCCTTTGTATGAATAACATCTGCTTTGGCAGAGAATGACAATTCTCAGGAGGCTGAAGAAGGGGGCAAGGCTTTGAGCACCAGAGCAGCAGGTCCCAAGGCTCACTTTCGGAGTCAGTTCTTCAGCTGGAATATGGTAGGTAGATGTGAGTGGTGTCCATGGATAGCTGCTGAGGATAGGAGCAGGTGTACAAGTGTGATTCTTGGTGTCTTGACAATGTGATGCATGCTGCATTTTTTTTCTTATATCAGGAGCTGTCCCTCTTCTGGATGCCACAAAAAAATATGATGGACCAATGCGCAGAAAACACACCAATGAGAAAATCAAAAGCCAAATTGTGTGCTGCAGTAAGTGGATTGTTAATGAAAAACAAGTAAATTCAAAAAATCTAACTAGATAAACGACGCTTGACCGACGTGCCGCAAATGCGCAGTAGAGAGAAGCTCTACTGCGCATGTGCGGGCGAGCACGTCGGTCTTAGGCAGCGTCAAAAAAAAAACAAAACATGGCGGCGGTAGCGGCAGCGGGCGGCGGTGGTACCGGCAGCGGGCGGCGGCGGTAGCGGCAGCGGCGGCAGCAGCCAGTAGCGAGGGAGGGAGGCGAGAGAGAGGGAGGGACGGACTGAGTGGGAGGGATGGAGAGAGAGAGTGGGAGGGAGTGACTGAGTGAGAGGGAGGGACTGAGTGGGAGGGAGGGAGGGACTGAGTGAGGGGGAGGGACTGGGAGGGAGGGACTGAGTGAGAGGGAGGGAGGAGTGGGTGAGTGTGTGGGAGAGAGGTAGGGGGTGGGGAAGAGTGAGGGGAGAGGGAGAATGAGGGAGAGGTGAGAGTCAGGGATGTGAGTAAGTGGAAGGGGGAGAGGGAGAGGTGAGAGACAGGGCCGCAGCGGCGGCAGCGAAGACAGGCGGCAGCAGTGAGGGAGGAGAGAGAGAGGGAGGGACTGAGTGAGAAGGGAGGAGAGGGAGGGAGTGGGACTGAGAGGGAGGGGGGGGGAGGGAGTGGGACTGAGTGAGAGTGAGTGGGACTGAGTGTGAGTGAGAGGGAGGGAGAGGGGGAAGGGAGTGAGTGAGACTGAGTGGGAGGGGGGACTGAGTGAGAGGAGAGGGAGGGTGGGGAGGAGTGGGTGAGTGTGAGGGAGGGAGGTAGGGGGTGGTGAAGAGTGAGGGGAGAGAGAATGAGGGGGAGGTGAGAGACAGAGGTATGTAGCCCGTTTTAACGGGCTTAACGGCTTGTTACTAATAAAAGAAACAATATACAACATGCAGTGTTTCAATCAAAAATGCTTTTACTTCACAATGAATATTATGAATAAATGGATATACCCTAGTCACCTAGATAGATGTTAATGATTTCAGTCCCCCGACACAGAACCGTGTTTCATATAAATAATTTTTTTCTTCTGCTTTTTACATATTTACATGTTTTCTTGTGGTGTACATATATCACATTTATACCTCCTGCTGGATGCCTTTATGTGGATGTTTGACATTTTTTCTGTTATTTTAGTAATTTCCTATTAAAACATTTTTCTTTTTAAAAATTTTTCTATTTAAAAATTTTTCTGTTTAAAAAATGTTTCTGTTTTTAAGAAATTTTCTGTTTATGATATTTTTACAGATTATTTACTACAATTTAAAGTCAGCCTTTGTCCCTCCCAATGCAACTCTGTGAAACACGGTCCCGTGTCTGGGGACTGAGCTCTTTAACATTTACTAGGCGACTGGTGTATATCCATTTATATTCATAATATTCATTGTGAAATAAAAGCATTTTTTTATTGAAACACTGCAGTTGTATTACATTTATTTTGTTAGTAATTATACTGTATTTACTTATTTTTCACTAACAATCCACTTCGTGTTACCATAGCACACAATTTGTTTTTTGATTTCCTCTTCTGGATGCTCCAGATGCCCTTGTGTTGGGCAGGTGAGGCTATATTTTCTATTTCTCCTGGTGTGGGCATCAGCCATTCACTCACAGAAGACACGGGAGGTGGTTTAGCAAAGCGAGAACTTTTACTTTTAACCCCAGTACTCTGCAGGCATCTCTCAGTAATCCCTCTTCTTTCAGGTTCACGCCCACCATGCCACCTAAAGTTGAGGCATAGCATCCACTTACACATTAACTCTATCATGACAGCCCTATCCTTCCTGTGCGGGGTTGCTCTTTTTAATGCTGTTGAGAGCTGTCTGGTTGTCCCATCGTTGGAGAGATGAAGTAATAATGCTTCTGAGTATTCAGAAGCATTATGCATTCAGACAACAACCAACAATGACTGAACTTCACAATCTGGATAAACAAATAAGCCCGGGGGTAGCTTGCTTATTACGGCGGCTACTACCCTAAACCAATTAAGCCTGATACATCACTTTGAATGCATATACAGCTTTGCTCTCTGCTTCTACGGCAGGGGGACATGTGGAAAACAGGATTTACATTCAGACAACATCCAACAAGGCATTGATCTGTGCAGTCTGGGTAAACAAGCATCGGGGTAACTTGCTTGATGCAGCGGTTACATCAAAGGTGAGCCTTATGCTCACCTTTGATGCAACTCCAACATTACTCTCTGCATCAATGGCAGGGGATGGCAGGAAATTTGAATCAAACAGTTACCAACAAGGGCCCTGAACTTGGTGGTTGATGAAACAGATAAATATGGGAAAAAAAAGTGTGGGAGCTTGCTGGGGAGACTGGATGGGCCGATTGGTCTTTTTCTGCTGTCATTTCTATGAGTATGAGAAAGAGCAGCTAGCATTGCAGCTGTATGGGCAGGACAGTGTTTAAACAATTAAGGAGAAAGAGTGCATAGATGGAAATAGTTCTCTTTTTGTTTTTTGATATTTGTTAGTTTCCATTAGTGCAGCCCGGCAAGCTCCCCACCTTCCTAAAAAAAAAATAAAAATAGGCGTTCACACTATGGAAAATAATGTCGAAATATGGAGAAAGTTTTTCTGCGGTTTTTCTTTCTTCTTTGACAAAATGAATCCCTAACAAGTAGAAATAAGGAATTCATTTGCTGGCAGGTTTTTTCTGTGCTTTCATTTTACCTTTATTCTTCCCTGTTTGTTTCCTATGGAACATATTTAAATGAGGTACCAGCGGGCTTGGAGCATGGGCAGTTGTAGTTTCTTTCCTTTGGTCCCCGTTGATGACCCCCTGCGAGCATGCTCTGTGCGCTTCCTGTGTCCTCTTCCACATGATGCTGACATTAGGAGAATGACGTTGCACAGTCAAGGAGTCAACATAAAATCCAAAGTCGTTCTGGGCCTTTTCCTAACCTAACATATGAATATATTTATTTGACGGTCCAGCAAATTGCTTTCTGAAGAAAATTGTTCTCAAGTCTTGAGTAGGGGGTGAATCAAGCACTTTGTTCATAGCATTTAAAATGTAATAATACAGTAAGTACTGTCAGATATAAGACTTAGGTTCACTACCCCCAAGCACTTGGGGAAGACGGGGAGGCATCATCAACGTTTTTGTTCCTTTTTTGCATTGCTTAAAAATAAAATTGCACCAACGTACTTTCTGGGGCAAAGGATGATGGAGATGGAGAGGAAATGCCAGCTACCTGTGGAATTAGATTTTGAAAGTCCAGGCACTGGGAAATTATAACACTCATAGCAGCAAGTAGTGAGGTGGCAGTGCCTCTGCAAGAGAAACTTGTCAATCCCCAACAGGCCGGAAAGCATGGAGTCCTGAGCCAGCCTCACCTGCTCTTGGGTGCTGTAGAATGACCTTGAAGAGAGATCTCGTGACTCATCCACCCAAGAGTTCCAGCCTCCTGCAAACTGAGGTGGTTTTTGGATTGAAAAAGATACATACATTCTCTTGGCCAAACTATGTGCCACCAAAGAGCAGGTGTAATTGTGTGCTTGTAGTTTTGCCAGCATAATCTTCAAGGCAGATTTATGTAAATCCAATTCAAAGAGTGGTGCACCTTAGGCACATACTTGCTGGCTAACTTGTTCACAATGCTGCAAAATTCCTGAAGAGCAAGTTGAGCTCCAGGTAGGATATGATACCTAGAACTTGACCGGTGTCTTTGCTTGAACACGGCTGCATCGGCCTGCGTGAGTGTCATGTTGGGGCCTCTACATTGCACCAGTAGGGGGTGATTGCTAAGCATGTGATCTATGTACTGAAGCTGAACTGTCATCTGCCAAGTGGTAACTGTTCAGCCCAAAGATATCACCTGTAAAGATATCTTCAGAGATCACTCTCTTCGCTGTGTATGTGTGTGTAAAACTGTTTTCAAATAAATTGAGATGATTGGGACCTCGCTGTTCATGACAGTGCCTGCTATTGGGCTCCATCACACAGCACAGTGCGTGGATAGAGAGAAGTAAAAGAAAGCCTCAGGGTCCACTTCCTCATCTGAAAAACCGTAATTTAAAAAAAAAAAAAGTATTCTGAACCTTGGTTACAGGGGTAGAAAGAACTTCCTTGTTCCTGCTCGGTTTAATGGTGCCTGGAGCTGAGAACTATAGAGTGGTAAGGGACTGGACTGCTTACAGTCTGATCTAATCCTAGCTGGAGCCACTGGCTCCGTGTGAGCAGCTGTGAAAGGGGTCCCAGAGGTGCCCATCCTAGAACGCGCCTTGCACTGTCTGTATCTAGATTTCACCGTCTCTGTCAGGCAGGCTCTGGAATTTACAACATGGTTAAGGAAGAAAATATCCAGAAATTAAAAAGCCATATTCCATGCATTGTGAGGTTGATACTCAGACTCCAGATAGTTGGGTAAGTCATTTATCCATCTATCTGGTTAGCTGGATAAACTGTAGCTGACGAATGGATTCGGGCAGAGCTACGTAGCCTGCTAAGTCATCTGGCTAAGTAGTGATATTCAGCCTTAGACGGGTAATTTATCTGGCTAGGTAAGACCTACTCAATACTAAGTCTAAACTTAAGAAGGATAAGTCATCCATCTTAGGTAGCAATTTCTATGGGGATATTCAGCAGCATAGCCATGCTAAGCATCCCATTTAACAGGTCGATCCAGTAAAGTGTGCTCCGTCGGAGCGCACTGTCACCCTGCTCTGGACGCGTGTTTTCCCTTACCCCTTATTCAGTAAGGGGAGGAAAACACGCGGCCCACCCGCGGCACCTAATAGCGCCCTCAACATGCAAATGCATGTTGATGGCCCTATTAGGTATTCCTGAGCGATCCAGTAAGTAAAATGTGCAGCCAAGCCGCACATTTTACTCTAAGAAATTAGCGCCGCCCAAAGGTCGGTGCTAATTTCTTCCGGCGCCAGGGAAGTGCACAGAAAAGCAGTAAAAACTGCTTTTCTGTGCACCCTCCGACTTAATATCAAAGCGATATTAAGTTGGAGGTCCCCAAAAGTAAAAAAAAAAATAAAAAAATTTTGAATTCGGCCCGCGGCTGTCGGGCCGAAAACCGGACGCTCAATTTTGCCGGCGTCCGGTTTCCGAGCCCGTGGCTGTCAGCGGGCTCGAGAACCGACGCCGGCAAAATTGAGCGTCGGCTGTCAAACCCGCTGACAGCCGCCGCTCCAGGCCAAAAGGAGGCGCTAGGGACGCGCTAGTGTCCCTAGCGCCTCTTTTTCCTCGTTTGCACTGCGTCGCCTAATTTAAATACTGGATCGGCGCACCGGCGAGGGGCCGGTGCGGCGCCGGGAGAGCGGGCGTTAGTCCGCTCTCCCACGGACTTTACTGGATCGAGCTGTAAGTTAGCCGGATATGTCTATCCAGCTGACTTAGAAAACCAGCTAGCTTTTGAATATCTACCCCTGTGTGTTTTCTCCCCTTTTTATTAGACTTCCTATATGTTAATCATTTGCCATATAAGCGTAGCAGCTTTTGACACTATCGATTGGGACATTCTACTCTTAAGTTTAAAAGAAATAACATCGGTCCACAAATCATGGCATGGAGTAGTGGTGAGAGCAAAGTGCTATGAACCAAGGAAGCCAGTATTCAAATCCCACTGCTGCTGCTTGTACCTTGGGTAAGTTACTCCGTTGCCTCAGGTACAGACTACTAGACTGTGAGCCCTCTGGGGACAGGGCAATATCTTAGTACCTGAATGTAATCCACTTTGAAGTGGCTGAAAGGCAAAATATAAATAAATTGTCATCAATTGATTTTCTTTTTTAATGGGTTCATTCCAAGGAATTAAAATAAATTAGGAACCTCTTCCAAGTGGTTCCCAGTTCCTGCAGGAGATCTTCAAGCCTCTGCCCTCTCAGCAACACTTTTTAATACTTATTTGCTGCCTCCAACCACATTTCTTTCCTTACTTGGTATCCAATACTCTATATATGCTGACGACATCCAGTTATTGTTTCCTGTTTCCACTGATGGTTCAGCTCCTTTTAATACAGATTGCTTACAGTCAGCATACGAATGGCCCAAAATCGACCGGCACTTAACCTGAACAAAACTGAAGCACTCTGGATCAATCGCTCAGATTTACCAGGTAGGATTAACATCTTTTCAGATACATAAATTAATGATTCTCATTCGCTCCAAGATGAAATATTTGGGAGTCTAGCTTGATACTGATCTGTCCATTAAGGCGCAAATAAAGGCTTTCACCAAGATTGCTTTATTCAAATTAAAAATACTAAAGCAGGTTGAAAGCTGTACTTCATCCTATCGATTTTAGGTCTGTTATAAAACATGGGTGATAGCCCAATTAGACAGAACGTTGAACTGGTCCAGAATGCAGCAGCTCAGCTTACATCTGGAACACCATACTGCAAACATATGTTGCCCAAATTGCATTGCCTTCAATGACTTCCAGTTAGTTACTGGATTAAATTTAAGATTCTTAATTTGGTCTATAAAGCCTTGCATAATTCTGCTCCTAAAGCCATCTGTACTGTTATACTCTACCGTTCAAGTTTTAAAGATCTCGGGACAAGATTGTTGATGATTCTGTTGGCTTAATGGAGGCTCATTTGAGGACCCATGCTATGGAGCTCACTTAGAATGATATCAGAAAAAAAGCAAAAGCAGTTTTGTTTGAACAAACCTAAGGCAATACAATTCCATAAGTATTCTTATGGACTGCACTGACTCTTGATTACTATACATGGTCTTTTCATTTCTATGATTCTGTTTTGCTGTTTGTAAAATTTGCTGCGAACAAGCTTTTCAGCTCTGCGGGATATAAATACTTTTAAATAAATAAAATAAATCTGTTGCAAGGCCCAATTCTGTAGGGTCGGGTTCAGACTGGCAAACACAGCTGCATTTGAATTATTCACATGGGAATATTTTCAGGTGACTTAAATTATCATGACAGATGAAAGCCCCATTAGTTTTTCCCTTCGCAGAAACCGGTCTCCTGTCTCTTAGTTGCTTTGTCCTGATGCCATTGCTTTGGCCTACTGTGGCATTTCTAAAAGATTGACTCTGTCCCCGCTCTAGATTTTGTACAGCCCGCATATAATCTCAGGGGACGAGAGCAGCTAGAGGTTGCGGTGTAGTAAAAGCGCAAGCCATAGATTTCGAATGAGGTTCCTCCCCAGCCGAAACGACCCACGCCCAGCCCCACGGCACGAGTCTGTGGGCCACACATGCAGGACCTCGAGGTAAAAGACTGCTCCTGTGCGCACGTTGGAACAGGAGGCCGAGAGGTTAGTGCAGCAAGGCAAAGGGGGGGTCCTTGAGCGCAATCGTGCGTCACGAGGAGAGAGGCAGTGTGAAATAAGTACAGGCCTGCTTAGAGAGTTCCATTGTAAATCCGCGTTTATTAAAGGAAAATATTCCCACAATGCATGCAGCGGAGCAGCCATATGTGTCGTGCCAAAGCCTGTGGCACTAGAAAGCCAGAGTGTAAGCAATCCCGTACTCTATTGAGCTTGATGCAACACACACACACGCTACATTGTATAATGACATGTAAAAATATCATTTAAAAAAATTGTGCATCCTTTGTCCAACATGTCTTCCCATTCTGTACTCTGGGCCTACACGAGGCTGTTCTCTGCATGAAGGGCAGTCAGATGGGAAAGTCTGGGAATTAAGTGTGGTTTTATATTTCATAAGTTAAAAAAAACAGATTAAAGTCCCTTAACCCGACCAGGTTGAAAGATAACATGGGGATGGATTGTAGTCTGGTGAGTTTTGGACACGTGGCCATTCTGGTTTAATCCCATTCCCTAGATAAGGGCAGAAGTTCCATGCTGGATCAGACCAAAGGTCCATCCAGCCCAGCCCAGCATCCTGTCTCTGACAGTGGCCAAGCCAGGTGATTAGGAAGCACCCAGCAGATTCCAAAAAGTAGATCCATTCCTTATTGAGAAAGTGGTGGCTTTCTCAAGTCCATCTGGCTAAGAATTATTTATGGACTTTTCCTCCAGGAACTTGTCCAAACCCCTTTTAAAACCGAGCTGTCCTACAAGCCTTTACCATTCCTCTGGCCACAAATTCCACAGCTTGATTGTGCATTGAGTGAAAAACGACTTCCTCCAATCTGTTTTAGGTCTGCCCCCTGCTGGTTTCATGCCATGTACCCTAGACTTAGTACTATTTGAAAGGGTATAAACCTTTACCTATTTACCTAGTCCACCTCACTCATGATTTTATAAACCTCTATCATGTCTCCTCTCAGCTGTGCTTTTTCCAGTTGAAGAACCCTAACGTGTAGCCTCCATCCCTTTTCTCATGTTAGTTGCCTGTCTCTGTACCTTTTCTGCTTCCACTATTTCTCCCTTGAGATGGGGCAATCAGAACTGCATGATAGTACTCAAGGTGAGCCTTTGAATATTCTCCCTTATATTCTCCATTCCTTTCCAAATCATTCCTAACATTCTATTTGCTTTTTTAACCGCTGCCACTCTCTGAACTGAAGATTTCACTGTATTCTCCACGATGACTCCAAGATCCTTTTCCTAGGTGGTGACACCTAATACGGAAGCCAGCATTGCATACCTATAGTTTGGATTATTTTCCCTTATGTGCATCACTTTACCCTTGTCCACATTAAATTTTATTTGTCATTTAGATGCCCGGTTCCCCAATCTGGCAAAATCCTTCTGCAGTTCCTCATAATCTGTTTGTGTTTTAACTAATTGGATATTTTTGTGTCATCTGTAAATTTGATCACTTCTCTCATTGCTCACTTTTCCAAATCCTTAATAAATAAGTAAAACCACTCAGGTCCAGATACACATCCCTGAGACAGTCCACTATTTATTTTTCTTGCAATGAGAAAAATGGCCATATAGTCCTACTTTCTGTTTCCAATCTTTAGCCAGTTACCAATCCACAGTAAGACATTCCTCCTGTCTCATGACTGTTTAGTTTTCTGTCATAGAGTGAGAAATCAGCTGGATGGGGGACTTCCCCAGCAAAAGCAGGGCCAGACTCTAGGGCAAAGCGGGACAGGGTCTTTCGTCTGAGCAACCACTTCCCCTGTGGGTTGAGCCTGCAGTTTCTGGTGGCCAGCACTCAGCAGGGCTTTCCAGGAGTAGTACATAGCAGGCTAGGCTCTGGGTAGGCAGAGTTCAGATGAAGACAAGAGTCTAAGTAGCAGGTCTAGGCAGGCAGCGAACAGACAAAATCAGATTCCAAGCAGGAGGTCAGGGCAGGCAGTGAACAGACAGAGTCAAGACCCGAGACAGTCTAAGCCAGCAATGAGATCAATCCTAGGAATGCTGACGGAGAAGGCAAGGCGAGACGGCACAATGGAAACCAGGCAGCAGCTGGGGACTGGCACAGGAGACAAAGGCTGGGACTAGTGGCAAGGCCTGGGACTGGAAACAGGGTCCAGAGCAGGAGGCAAAGCAGACGAGGGTCACAAGGGCTGGAACCGAAGGCCCACAGGAAGGACTGAGCAAGACAAGACAAGGCCAGACAGGGCAGGACAAGACTAGGACTGAATAGGATAAAGAATGTACAATACAGGCTAACGAAACCGACACAAAGTAAGGTGCATACAAAACAAGAT
Organism: Rhinatrema bivittatum; assembly: GCF_901001135.1. Lineage (NCBI taxonomy): Eukaryota > Metazoa > Chordata > Amphibia > Gymnophiona > Rhinatrematidae > Rhinatrema > Rhinatrema bivittatum. The sequence continues at coordinate 47,607,299 of NC_042615.1, read as the reverse complement.
AAGAGAGAAACAAACAAGGAGACCCAAGCTGGCCATAAGGCAAGACAGAGAGAGGCTAGTAGGCCCAAAGGCCACAAGGCAGGGAAAGAAGGAGACCACAGAAAGACCAAGGAGTCCATAGGACAAGACAGAGAGGTCAAGAAGACTTCATAACAAGGCAGGAAGGCTGAGGAGGCCATAGGACAAGATAGAAAGGCTAAGGAGGCCACAGGACAAGGAGCAACAAGAAGACCACACAAGTAAAGTAAGGCAAGATGAGCCAATACAAAGAACCGAGGTGACTGGACGAAGAGGCACTGAGCCGTCGGAGAGCAAGGGCTAAATAGGGCTGGCCTTGTTGAACCCTGGGATCATCAAGGAGGTGGCCAGTGTGTGAGGACTTCTGCGGCAGGGGGCCCACCCAGCAGCCAGGATCATTACATTTTTTGAGACGTCTTTCATGAATGCCTTTATCAAATGCTTTCTGAAAATCCAAATACACTATATCAATTGGCTCACCGTTGTCCACAAGCTTATTCATACCATCAAAGAACTTCTAATATGTTAGCAAGACAAGACCTCCTTTGCTAAATCCATGCTGCCTATTCCCTATTAAACTCTTTATCCATATTACCAATAATTTTGTTTTAGCAAAAGCTTCCACTAATTTACCTGTCACTGATGTCAGACTCACTAGTATATTCGCCCCTGGAGCCCTTTATAAAAATTGGTGTTTGGTACCTTCCTGTCCTCAGGTACGCTTGTGTCACTTTCTTGTGTGTAGGTGTACATATTAAACTCTTGGGGCATCAACTATGTAACCATGGAAGTCTACGTAGTAAAGGCATGCACAGTGTTTGGTGTTTGCATGCACATTAACAATGCCACATGGTAATGCAAACATGCATACAATAACGTAATAAAAAATGCAAATGCCTTATTAGGTTTTAATGCTGGATGCACTATCCAGCAGTAATATCTACGAGGCTTAATGCAACCCTTCAGGAGGTGAAGTTAACTGTAGCAGCCAGGGGCGGTTCTATAATGAGGCAGGGTGAGGCGGCCGCTTCTGGTGACAGAATTTTGAGGCGGCAAAAACTGCCCCTCTCAGAACGCTGCTGTGGTGTCCGCCTCACCCTGCCGTGGCTGCCTCGGTTCAGGCTGCAGCTGGGACGATTGGCCGAGAGGCTGGGGCCACTGCCGGAGCTCAGGCTGGCAGTGGTGTAACCACGGGTGGGCCCTGACCATTCACTTCCAGGCAGGCTCCCATTTCACCACTCCCCCCCCAATCCAATCAGATTTACCTGGCAGCCCAAGAAGAGAGGCCCTGTCACACGGCCGCAGTGGACACGCTGGGCAAGAGGAGGAAAAGGTCCGCGACGCTGCCGAGGAGGCCCGTGATGCTGGCGGTCAGACAAAAAAAACATCTCATCAGAAGGCGGCGCCCATTCTTCTGCTCCTCCACTTGTGCCAGTCCTGCACTTTCAGTACCCCGTGAGGGCCAGTAAGTTCTCTATACTGATCTCATGCATCGCGAAATCAGCAGAGAGGAGTGCAAGCCACGCAAGTTTTGGATACCGAGGGCAGACACAGGAGGAGCAGCAGCAGAACATGCTCCCCCTTTTGCCTGTGTTTTGTGTTTATGTGTATATGTGAATGGGAGCTTGCCTGGGGGTGGGAGTGGGAGTGGGTGTGAGTGAATGGGAGCCTGCCTGGGAGGGGGTATGTGAAATGGGAGTCTGTCTGGGAGTGGGGGTGGGGGAGTATGAATGGGAGCCTGCTGGAACTGGGGGTGTGGGGTTGTGTGATGGAAGCCTGCCTGGAAGTGGGGGTGGGGGAGTGTGAATGGGAGCCTGCCTGGAAATGGGGGTGTGGGGTGTGTGTGAATGGAAGCCTGCCTGGAAGTGGGGGTGAGGGTATGTGAATGGGAGCCTGCCTGGAAGTGGGGGTGAATGAATGGGAGCCTGCCTGGAAGTGGGGGGTGGTGTGTGTGTGTGAATGGGAGCCTGCCTGGAAATGGGAATGGGTGTGTGTGAATGGGAGCCTGCCTGGATGGGGTATGTGAATGGGAGTCTGTCTGGGAGTGGGGGTGGGTATGTGTGAATGGAAGCCTGCCTGGAACTGGGGGTGGTGGTGTGAATGGAAGCCTGCCTGGAAGTGGGGGGGAGGGTATGTGAATGAGAGCCTGCCTGGAAATGGGGGTGAATGAATGGGAGCCTGCCTGGAAGTGGTGTGGGGGTATGTGAATGGGAGCCTGCCTGGAAGTGGTGTGGGGGTATGTGAATGAGTGCCTGCCTGGAAGTGGGGGTGAATGAATGGGAGCCTGCCTGGAAGTGGGGGTGGGGTGTGTGTGTGTGTGAATGGGAGCCTTCCAGGGTGGAGGAGTATGTGAATGTGAATAGCAGCCTGCCTGGGTGCAAGTGTGTATATGAATGGGAGCTTGCCTGTTGGGTGCAAGTGTGTATGTGAATGGGAGCTTGCCTGAGGAATTGGGGTGTGTGTGAATGGGAGCCTGCCTGGGGGGCTGGGGATGTGTGAATGGGAGCCTGCCTATGGGGCTGGATGTGTGTGTGTGTGAATGGGAGCGTACTTGGAGGGGATGTGAATGAGAGCCTATCTGAGTGTGTGGTGTGTGTGGTTTGAGAGAGAGAGCATGAGGGAGTGAGAACTTGTGATATGGGAGTGGGAGCCTGCATGTGAGAATGGGAGCCTATGTGTTTGTGAGAGACTGGTAGCCTGCATTTAAGAGTGAGAGCCTGCCTCCATTCCCTCCAAGGCCGCTCCGAAATCGGAGCGGCCTTGGGATGGGGTATGTGAATGGGAGTCTGTCTGGGAGTGGGGGTGGGTATGTGTGAATGGGAGCCTGCCTGGAACTGGGAGTGTGTGTGAATGGAAGCCTGCCTGGAAGTGGGGGTGAGGGTATGTGAATGGGAGCCTGCCTGGGATGGGGTATGTGTGAATGGGAGCCTGCCTGGAACTGGGGGTGTGTGTGAATGGAAGCCTGCCTGGAAGTGGGGGTGGAGGGTATGTGAATGAGTGCCTGCCTGGAAGTGGGGGTGAATGAATGGGAGCCTGCCTGGAAGTGGGGGTGGGGTGTGTGTGTGTGAATGGGAGCCTGCCTGGAAGTGGTGTGGGGGTATTTGAATGGGAGCCTGCCTGGAAGTGGTGTGGGGGTATGTGAATGGGAGCCTGCCTGGGGTGGGGTATGTGAATGGGAGCCTGTCTGGAAGTGGGAGTGGTCTGAGTGTGTGTGTGAATGGGAGCCTTCCAGGGTGGAGGTGTATGTGAATGTGAATAGCAGCCTGCCTGGGTGCAAGTGTGTATGTGAATGGGAGCCTGCCTGGGGGGCTGGGGATGTGTGAATGGGAGCCTGCCTATGGGGCTGGATGTGTGTGTGTGTGAATGGGAGCGTACTTGGAGGGGATGTGAATGAGAGCCTATCTGAGTGTGTGTGTGTGTGTGTGTGTTTGAGAGAGAGAGCATGAGGGAGTGAGAACTTGTGATATGGGAGTGGGAGCCTGCATGTGAGAATGGGAGCCTATGTGTTTGTGAGAGACAGGTAGCCTGCATTTAAGAGTGAGAGCCTGCCTCCATTCCCTCCAAGGCCCCTCCGAAATCGGAGCGGCCTCGGAGGGAACTTTCCTTCCGCCTCCCCCACCTTCCCCTCCCTTCCCCTACCTAACCCACCCCCCGGCCCTAACTAATTCCCCTCCCCTACCTTTATTCCAAAAGTTACGCCTGCCTGAGGCTATGATGGTCTTAGTGCACTTTAATAGAAACGTGATGGCAGAAAAAGACCAAATGGCCCATCTGGTCTTCCCATCCGTCTAATTTATCCAGCCCTTACAATTTCCATCACTCCCTCGGAAATCCCTGTATTTATCCCATGCTATCTTGAATTCAGATACCATTTTTGCCTCCAGTGGGAGACTCTTCCATGCATCCCCTACCCTCTCTGTAAAGAACAATTTCCTAAGATTATTCCTGAGTGTATCCTGTTTCAAGCTCATCTCATGACCCCCTCATTCCAGAGCCTCCTTTCCATTGAAAAGGTTCACCTCCTGTGAATAAAAACCTTTGAGATATTGTAATGTTTTTATTATATCTCGCCTTTCCTCTAAGAGTATACATGTTTAGATCTTTAAGTCCATCCTCATATGCTTTACACTAAGACCACTGGTCAATTTAGTAGCTACTCTTTGGACCAACTCCATCCTCTTTGCAGATGAGGTCTCCAGAACTGCGCTCAGTATTCCAAGTGAGGTCTCACCAGGGACCTCTACAGGGGCAATATCACCTCCCTTTTTCTGCTCACCATTCCTCTCCCTATGCAGTCAAGCATCTTTCTGGCTTTTACTATCACATTATCTACCTGTTTGGCCACCTTAAGATCATTAGATACAAATCACCCCCGAGATCTTGCTCCTCTTTTGTGCTTAGAATAATTTTGCCTCGAATACTGTACTTCTCCCTTGGGTTTTTGCATCCTAAATGCAATACTCTGCATTTTTTACCATTAAATCTTAGCTACCAGACCTTAGACCATTCATCAAATTTTGCTAGATCCCTCCTTGTGTTTTCCACACCTTCCTGGATGTCTACCCTGTTGCAGATTTTTGTTTTATCGAAAAAAGACAAACCTTTATTGACAATCCTTCCACTATGTTGCTCATGAAAATATTGAAAAGAATCAGTCCCAGGACTGATCCCTGAGGCACACCGCTAGTAACAACCCTCTCTTCAGAGTAAACTCCAGTTACCACTACCATTTGTCACCTCCCACTCAGCCAGTTTCTAATCCGGTCGGTCACTCTAGGTTCCATACTAAGGGCACTCAATTTATTTATAAGTCTCCTGTGTTGAATCGTGTTGAATGAGCCTTACTGAAATTCAAGTACACTGGGGTAGATTTTCCACATGTGCGCGCCGCGTCCATGTGCGCACACTTCCCGGCGCGCACACATGGACGCACTGATTTTCTACCATGCGCGTGCCAGTGCACGCATGGTGGAATAATCCATGGGGCACACGCACATGCACCGGATTTTATAATCTGCGTGCGTATGTGCGGTGCGGCTTGTGCGCAAAGGGGAGGGGGTTGCAATTTCCGCAATCAGCAGCAACACATTCCGGCCTTCCCCAGGTCTTTCCCAGTCCATTTCAGCAGTCCCGAGCTGAAGTAACTTTGCGGGCACAGCGGCTGCCGCGAATGCGAGTCTCCGGGACAGTGAACAATGGCGCCTGGTCTAGTCGCCCCCTTTCAGCCAGTACCCAGCACCAGAGACTCCTATCATCTTGCACCCGGATCCAGAGACTCTAACCAAAGACTTCTGGCCCAAAGCAGTGTTCAATAGAAGGAGCTTGATCTGGCCTACAGTGGTGGCAGCAGGAGCACATTCTGACACTACCACCAGCTCAGATACTGAAATCAGAAATGCAAGTAGCAGCATGTCAGAGCCACATGGGCAGAAGCCTGCTGGTGCAGCACCACCACTGATGGCTGCATGGTGCATTGCTGGTGTTAGTTCTGCTTGTTGTACACTAGTATTTTCCCACCCTCTTCGGAGGCACATTTAACTACTCAGGTTTTAAGGATATCTGTAATGAATATGCCATATGAGAAATTTGCCTATACTGAGTCTCCAATGCATGTAAATCTAATTTTATTTATTATTTATTTAAAATAATTTTCTAACTGATAAAAAAATCTTTTCTAGCAATGTATAGCCTGTATCAAAACAATTCAGCACAAATTTTGTATATTCATTGCAGCAATCCTGAACACGTTGACTGGATAGGTTTGCCTGGCACAGAGGAGCTACATGTCCTGAAGACAGGAAGAGAGGCTGCAGAAAAGCCATAATTAATTTTTAGCCATTGTAGAAGATGGTTCAAGCCATAAGGAGGAAGGCACTGGGTTCTGCAGTGCTGCCAGGAAAGGATGGTGAGTAGTCTAGGGCTACAGCACTTTTCAAACTTTGCTTTGACAGGTGAGTGACAGGCAGCTCAGCCAATCAGTGTTCACTTCTGGGTTAAGCCCTGTCCACTGACCCTCCTCCCAACCAATCAGCATTTAATTTTGGTCCAACCCCCACCCTTATCCCTGCCCCTTTCTTGATATCCATCCCAGCCTCGCCCAAACCTTGCCCCTTTTTGTCCCTTTTCCCTTATGTTATATCCAGACATATCCCCTTTCTGTCCCTTTTTTATGACATAGCCAGAACTGGAAAAATGTTTTTTTCAAGATGCCCATTGGCTGTTTGGGGACAGGAAATGACATGCTGCCTAGATGGCAGCTGTTGAATTGGGCCTGGCAATGAAATCATGGCCGTATATGTGCAGTAAAATCAAAACAAAGTGTTTTTACCTGTAATGCTATGACTTAGGTGGGTGCAGCCATCTTGGATGATGTCACAGGCCATGACATCACTCTGAGCATATTTAGATGTTTTGTTTGCAGACAGGGAGCACGAGAAAGTAGCCATATTTGAAGGAAAGAAGACATCACTATTGAGCATGCGCATAGTTCTTTTAAAAGATTACGTGTTGAAAGAAAAAGTACAGGTTTTAAAGCTCTTGTCTCTGGCTGTAATAGCTAAGCTGCCTTTTTTTTCTCTTTGATTCATGTCAGCAGGGAATTTCAGTCCCCTTGTATTTTGTAGCCCAGAGAAAAATGGCAGGGGTTTTACCAGTCCCCCCCAACTTCCCCGTACTCACTGCAATATAGCACAGACCGCAGACCCCGCAAAAAATGCAGTCTCTTTTAGTCCAAATAGAAAGATATCAGAGAGAAAACGTTAATGCAACAAGTAGTACCAGAACTGTGTAAAATGTAGCTATTTTTTCAGAAAAACAAGTACAAAGTGTTTTGTTTCTTAATAATGGTGTATCGGGTATCTTAAAAAGATTAAAAAGCTATTCTTTTTATTTATTTATTTATTTATTTATTTATCTTACAAACAAGCCAGGCGAATAGCCTGCCTTATCAGGAAGCTATAAATGAATTAGTTTTGTTTTAGGAGGACGTTGCTAAGTCAGCAAGCGTCAGGAGAAGGTTTTTGATTTCACCCTCCTCCTTCTGCTTTGTGGGACCCCAGGTAGTTTTTTCAGCACAGCACAGTACACCTCACCCCAACACACACACACACACCTTTCCACTACCCCTCCTCGGTTTTGCAAGGGGAAAAGCTTTTTTTTCTTTTTCCCCTTATTTTGACAGCTGGAGCTGAAATCAGCACAGACAGCCGATCTCACTGTACAGACACAGAGCAAAAAGATATTTTGGAAGCAGGGCTTTAGAAAAAAAATTAAAAGTTTTAGCTGTGAAAAAAAGAATACAGGTTAGACAGAAAATCAGCTACCATTTTTGTTCTGTGAGATCATGAGATGAGACACAAGGCATGCCAGGAATGATGCATGCTGGGGTCTGTAGTTTGTCCCAACCTCTCACCTCATCTCTTTTTCTCTTGGGAACAGATTCCCCCTGCACATCCCTCCTTTCTCTCAAATGCAGTGCAGGCGAATATGGAAACAGTACATTGCTCTTTTATCAAACAGCAAGTTTTACCTTTTTGATGGCCTTCTATTACTAAGACAATGCATAGTGACAGCTGGAAAAAAAAAAATAGACTGTGCATTTTTCTTTGTAAAGTTAAGAGACCCCGCTAGTTGTCTCTCTCTGTGCATTAATATTTTTTTATTATTATACAAATTGCACTGTCCTGCGGTTTACATTTGTGTACAGAGCTTGGATATCCCATCGTGATTAATCAAGTATTGCTATGCAGATCCTGCATTTGATCCAAAAACTGTAACATCTGTGCTGGAGATTTGAATATATGATCTTGTTTGTTTAACCACCAGCTGCAAGAATTTGTCAATAAATGTGGCTACAGGTTCAAATAGCATCCCTTTGCTGAGAACTATAGGCCTTCCTGGCGGGAGGGAAGAGATAGATTTATGTATCTTTGGTACTATATAAGTGACCGACATTCTTGGATATTGCCACACTAAGGAACGTTAGTTCTGTGCCCGTAAGAATGCTTGCTCTTAGCAAGTGAAAAAGCTCCTCTACTGCGGATTGTAATTTCAATCTCGGGTTATGGTGCTAATCCTTCATAATATGCTCCTTCGTTGAGTGGCCGGCAAACTTCCTCCTCATATTGAGTCCAGATCAGGGGCCCCCTTACCGAGTTTATAGTAGATGTAGCAGAGTTGGTGTTGAAAAACAACTTTTTTTTCTTTCAAACGGGAAATCTTCATTCAAAAAACACGAAGATAGCAATTGGCTCAACAATGGCCTCAAAAACTGACCAGCGTCTATGTTTTCTATTTTTGAAGATCAACAATACTCGCGGCCCAGAAAAACCGAGAGGCAGAGCTGGGACCACGACCGGGGGGTGGAGGGGTGTCAGCACGACCAGAGGAGGGGAAGGCACAAGGCAGAAGGTTATTAGAGCTCTCGGATGACAGGAGATAGGACCCTTGCTCCCTACCCCGCTCCCTCGGTGGCCAAACAGTTCTGCAATTAATGTGAAACAAGGGCCTGGAACCATTATGCTGAAATAAAAAATGATAACTTGTTTTTAACAGATCTAGCTCTCCAGCTTGAAACCAGGATATATTTACTCTTGCTGCCCTCTACTGCAGAAATTAAGAATCTGATTTTGGCTACAGACCCCTTAAATACAAATCTTTTTCTTCCAAAGAAGTGGAAACAAAGGTCGACAAACAAATTAAAATATATACATATCCATACATATACACACGTTTTTAAAGATATATCTCGATATATATATATATATACTGTATATATACGGGTGAGTACGTTCACCTTAATACATTTCTTGAGTAGCCTTCAGGTGTCAACACTCCCTTCCTAAAGTCAAAACAAAATGAGCAGATCAAGACAAAAGCTGATGTTCTCTGGATACACAAGTGAATCGAGGATTATCTTACAGTCCTGGTGTGAAGGGAAGGCATCTGGAAAGGTGGTGAGTTAGCAGAGTGATAAGAAGGCAGCAGAATATTATCTTTTTGTTGTTGGCCTTTATTTACCATGCAATCAAGTGGACTAGCACAGCAACCTCCCTACTTCTTCCAAAGTAAAGGGAAATCCAAGAAGTTTATTTTCGTTATGCTTTCTTTGTGAAGGAAGTGGTGTGTAGTATATGTGTGTGCTGAGTGCTAGCTTGCACTCTGCTGAGGTGAGGAGGGAACTGGTACACAAGAGTGAAAGATGGTAGGAAGCAATAAAATAAGTAAATATCCTTTTAGGCCTCTCAAGCACTCCCGCCGGAGCGCAGCGCATGCGGCAGAGCTCTTCGGCCAGTCTGCGCTTTCCTCGTGGTGATTAGTCACTGATATACCGGAGAACCGAAGATGGGAACGGATTAGTCAGCCTACGTCCCCGATGTGCTGAGAGCCTGGCACGGGACGTTTCGCTTGGTCTGTGCTTCGGGACAGCTGCGCACCGGAGCGAGCAGAAGACAAGTGCTCAGTGGCCTGTGAGCTCCATGGTCCTGGTCAGGGCACTGGAGGAAACGGGTCTGTCAGGTGGCAGAGCCTTCCAGATGCATCCGTCAGTACAGTCGGAAGTAAGGTCTAATGTGATGGGTGGGGGGGGGGGGGGAACCTGTGGTTTGATGAAACCTCTGTTCGTAATGGGCATGAGGAAATGTACATATAACCTCCCTGACCGGTGTTCATCTGCCGTTCCAGCACTTTTGGGAGTGGAGCTCTCTCCTTCCAGTGACTCAGCACATGGAGTGCATGGAGTCGCCTTTCCCAAATGGGCCTATTCAATGCACATATGCTTTGCCACCTCGCCTAGATCTGTTTGCCAGCCTCGTTCTCCTCTGGCCTGTTACGCTGCAATTTATGGACAGCACACAGCAGTCTCTCGTTTTCCCTTTGTTTGGAATTGTGCTTTTAGACTATATATATATATTTAAAAAAAACCCCAAAAAACATGGGAGGTTTTTCTTGTTCCAAGAATGTGTTTACAGGTTTTAACCTTACCCATTTATTAAAATAAAAATGCACACTTCATCTCTCCTGTCGCGAATGTTGCTCGGGGATCTGGAAGTGGGCAGGGTGCCGTATATTGTGTGCCAGTGCGCCTCTAAGAGAAGCATGCACAAATATAATAAGAAAGAGGATATGCATTTGTAATTTATTTATGCCCTTCTATGCTTTGATAGGAAACTTTTCAAATTAATTGTGATGGTTGTTTTAAATATTTAGTAGCTTGTTGACCTATTTTTCAAGTTAATTGGGATTGATTTTCCGGTTGTGGTAACAATGATTTAAGAATATACTGTCTTTAGTATTTAGTTGAGGGGAAAGAATTCCAAGAGCGGAATAACACACCCCAGGGGAATCAACCGGGAACCCCAGAGAATGTGTTAGAAGGGGGTAATTCTTCAATCATTAAAATATATTTTAAAAAATTAATATTGTGTATGTGTGTGTTCTGTACGTATATCTATCAATCTATCTGTCTACTTTTATAAATCTCTGTGCATAACAAGCAAGCAAACACATGGAGCGCTACAGTGAAAGTCACCAAGTAACGCAGTTGCCACCCTCACCTTCAGCGGGTTTTTAATAGTTTGCTGTACCTAATTTCCCCTCGGTGTGTCTTTGCCTGCCTCTGGTGTGCTCCAGGTCCCAGTACTTTTTATGGTGCTGGTGAAAGTTGCTGGCCGCTCACCCATTGCCTGTAACCCTGGCAATGGGGTTTCACAATGCCATTAAAAACAAAATACTAATGAATGGGGTAGGCAGGAGCCTGTTAGACTGGCAGCCGCATCAGGCATTTTAGCTTCCCAAAAACTGCAATGTCTGATTGAAGATGCCATGATCAGTAGAGGGCATTTCCCCTTTAGCTCAGTCGCAGCGGTTATTGCCTTGTAGCAGAAAGTTGCTGCTTTTGATCCTGAGAAGCCACATCGATGAAATTGTTTTGGAAAGGTGAAGACAAGTAAAAATTCAGTGACTAGTTAGAGAAATGTTGTTTTAGTAAGCAACACACTAACAGAATTCAGGGATTCTCAAGAGTGAGATGAAGGGCAGGGGTAGGAACAGCAACTGAGAAGGGCAGAGAACGGCAAACTCCAGGCCTCGCGTGCCGCAGGCAGGCGTGGTTTTCAGGGGTGCCAAGGACCAGTGTTTGCATCACCGGGACAATTAGGCAGTGGCAAACAGATGAACCAAGAGTCTTTTATCTGTCAACAATTGCTACGTTAAAAGGAAAATAGAAAGGGGCCGGCCAGGTGGCTCTGTGCACTGCCATGCAGAAGACCTGGGTTTGATTTCCAGGCCAAGACTCTGTTCCCTTAGCTGGGCTGCCAGAGTTGGGGATGCTGTGGACCTGGGGAGGGAAGTCTCAGTCATCGCTCTCTAGCGACACCAACTGGCTGAATTGAGTACTGAAGCAAGGAATTCATTTAGTCTCTCTGCTATGGCTTTGTCGTCCCTAAGGGCTCCTTTTACCCCTTGATCATCTAATAGTCCAAATGACTGCTTCACAGACTTTTAACCTCGACTGTACCTGAAAAAGGTTTTTTATTATGAGTCTTTGCTTCCATGGCAAGCTTCTTTTCAAATTCTCTCTTTGCCTTCCTTATCAATGCTTTGTATCTGACTTGCCAGTGCTTATGCTGTTTCCTGTTTTCTTCATTTGGGTTCCTTTTCCATTTCTTGAAAGATATTCTTTTAGATATTATAACCTCTCTCACCTCACCTGTCAACCATGCCGGTAATCGTTTAGCCTTCATGCCACCTTTTCTAATGCGTGGAATACATCAGTTCTGGGCTTCCAAAATGGTATTTTTAAACACTTTACATGCCTGAACTAAACTCTTGCATAGGCTCGGTGATGCGCGCAAGCCCCGGGATGCACGTATGTCCCAGGGCTTGCAAAAAGGGGCGGGATGTGGGCTGTCCTGGGTGGGGAGGGGGCTGGGAGGGGGCGTGGCCTGAGCCTCCAGGCACAGTGGCCAATTGCTGCTGTGCCCGGGATCACGGATCAGCTGTTGGCTGGCGCGCATAAGTTTTGCCTGCTGGGAGGTGCGCATGTTATAAAATCAGGCGTAGATTTGTTCGTGCCGTGATGCACGAACAAATCTGCGCCTTAATCTTTGTAGTTGTTCCTTTCAGGTTTTTCATAACCGCTTTCCTCATTTTTTATAGTCACCTTTTGAAAGTTAAATGCTATCATAGTAGATTTCTTTTTTCTTCAGTTTTTAAGTCAAATTTGATAATGTTGTGATCATTATTGCCAAGTGGCTCCAACACTCATCCTCTGTTCCACTATGGTCTAGGTCTAAAATAGTTTCCCCTCTTGTTGGTTTTTGTACCAGCTGCTCCATGAAGCAGTCATTTATTTCATCCAGGAACTTTAGAGCAGCTTTTAAACTAGAACAAGGGGGAAAGCTGACAGTCACTCAGCAGTGCATGGTTCGGAGGAATGTATCCTTGAAGGATACTAATGAAACAGGAGAGTTAGGGCATCCCCAACAGAGAGGTTCTAAGAAAAGCAAACATAGTTCATATGCCTATATGTAAAAAATCACCTGAGCTAAAGATTTCTGAATTATCCTAACAACTGAAAAGCAGGTTGTTAATACAAACAAAAAACACACTTTGAAATGTCTGTATGCCAATGCCAGAAGTCTAAAAAGTAAGATGGGAGAGTTAAGAGTGTATAGCAGTAAATGATGAGATTGACATAATTGGCATCACAGAGATCTGGTGGAAGGAGGATAACCAATGGGAATGTGCTATATCAGGGTACAAATTATATTGCAATGATAGGGAGGATCAACTTGGTGGGGGTGTGGCACTTTATGTCCGGGAGGGTATAGAGTCCAACAGGATAAAGATCATACAAGAGACTAAATGCTCAGTAGAATCTATATGGGTAGAAATCCCATGTGTGTTGGGTAAGAGTATAGTGATAGGAGTATACTACCGTCCACCTGGACAAAATGGTCAGACAGATGTTGAAATGCTAAGAGAAATCAGGGAAGCAGACCAATTTAGCAGTGCAGTAATAATGGGAGATTTCAATTACCAAAGACAAAAGGGGAACTCAAAATGTATAATAGCCTACAAGAAAGTGTCAACAAGCCAGTCGGGCTTTTCAATCATTCACCTTTTTAAACTTTATTTTGAAAAAAAATTTTCAATGTTTTTTTCTTTTTCTTAAAATGAACCAGTCCAATTTTTAACTTCTTTTAAAGAGTAATAGCTCAGTCCATCAGAGAATATTGTATATATATATATTTCAAAAACTGCCCGACACGGCCGATGTTTCGCATCCGTTATGCTTCATCAGGGGCACTCTGATAGTTTTTTTAAGTATAAGACTGTAGCGATTATCAACTAAACTTGGCTTTAACCATTTTCAAGCCGGACGAGAACGCCTCTGCCTCTTTCTCAAACAGAACGTTTTGGCAGGGCCAAAAATATCAGCTGGGCGAGGGCGCAGGTGACCCGCTCCATTCTGATGCCTATATGAGCGGGTTCCTATGGGAAACTTGGGCATCTCGAGGAAAGTAACAATTCGCAGGATAAAAGCTGACCAATGTCCTTTAGCCTGTTTGTTTTTTTCTGTTTTTGTATATTTTATTTTTTTTTCCTCCTCTTCCCTCTCCACTTTTAAGTTTCCCCTCTGCCAACAGCAGTTCTGCGCAGCTCTGGGGGATCCCTCCTGACCTGAAGGCTGGAGGAAAACCTCCTGGACAGTTTTGGCTGGCAAGGGACCACCACGGTAACGACTGACCTCTTCCCTTTCTCCTTCCTTCCCCAGGCCCAAGACCACTAGCCCTTTACCTATTTTTATACTTTTCAACATATGGCAGATTGGAAAGAAATATATAAATGTGATCAATGTCTATGGGGAAAATACTTCTTCAAAGAAGGGATGAAAGTCACCCAGATTGGCAGCCAGAAGAAAATGGGAATATCTTGGAGGACAGAAAAAACCCAGAAACATTAGGTCAGCATTTTCAGAAAACAACCCCCCCCCAACAAAAAAAATACCCATTGCTTTATTTATTTAAGCATTCTTATATTGCACAAATTCCAATTAAATTCTTGCTTTCTATGAGAAGCAATGAGCGGCTGCAGAACGTCACTGAATTCCAAGAGTTTCTCCTTCCCTTCAATGTCCCTCCCTGCTTGATCCACAGCTAAAGCGGCAGACGGAGACAGTTGGGGGGGGAACCTGTAGCAGCCAGTGAAGGATGGCGCACTCCTTTCACAACACACACACATATACCCCACACACCTTCATACACAAATACACTTGCACACCCCTTAAAGCCCCCTACCTTTCACCTCACACACACACACACACGCTTTCAGAAAATCCACCCAGACATGCACAGAGAAACAGAAAGAGACACACGTGTGAGATTCAGCGCTGTTCATGTCTGTTTCAGTGTGCGAAGCCCCCTCTTTCTTGCTTGCTTTCTAAAGTTTGAATTTGCACTAGAATGGTTAGTAGTATTGGGGTGTGGCTTCACCTTTGCTCGGGGGGGGGGGGGTGCTTTTGGAATGGAGTGCTTGGCAACATCCTGCAGCCTCTACGTGCCTCCCCTAAGCACCGCTGTCCTACCCCAGGCCACACGCAGAGATACAGATAGACAGAAACACACACCAACGCAAGAGAACTGCAGCGGAGGGTTAAGAATGCAGGGCACAGCAGCACGCTGGGCGTGGCCATTCCCTGCAGGAAATAGCAGCATTTGCAAAGGGAAGTAACAGCCAGTGCTAAAAATGGGGAAGACTAGTAAAATTCGTTTGTGATATTTGATGGCAAAATAAAAGAAGGCGGGGTTTTGGCAGCTAACTTTCCTCAGGTGCATAACAGTTTAATAGGTATCAAAACTGTTCTCATAGAAATTGTCCCCATAGAAACTTACCCACTCCAGCCTGAACTTACCCCTGGCTCAAGCAAGATTCAGCATCTATTTGGATAAATAAAAAAAGATGGCATCACTTAAAAAAAGAGAAAGTGAAGTGTGTGGGAGGCAGAGCCAACTTAGATGTTCGAACAAAACTGACCACTCTGCCATAAGATATACCACTCACTGACCACAAAACTGACCACTCAAACCATAAGACATACCCTCAGACCCAGGTGAACTAGCGCCGAGTTAGCTTCTCTTACATAAGTCATGCCAAATCTTTTATTAAGCTAAATAGATGCTGAATTTCTTTTTAGGGCAGTTGCTATTCAGAAAAGCCCAAATATTTTTCACTCTGCACTTTCCAGAGGCCAAAATGAATCTGGGTGAATGGAACCCAGCTTTCCCCAAATATCCCTGTCCATTTTGTTGCCACGCATCCAAATTTTGTACAAAAGAAAAGTGTTTTGTATGTTGCGATATTAAGATTTACATTAATCTTGACCATAAAAGGATTTTTGTGGTTGATTGTGACGCACTTATCTGGAATACCACATCCCTATGATATGTTCTCTTCAGGAGCTCCTGAAGCAGGGCACCTTTTTTGAAAGCCACTGGTCCTCTTCTTAAGACTCTGCTCAGGTGTTTGCAGTGTTAGCTGCACGCTGATCATTTGGTCACAGTCAACAGCAAACATAATTTAACAAAAGGAGTAAAAATCAACACTAAATACATTAATGTCACATTGTCAATATTTGCTTTACAGTCAGCCACAGGACCAAATATATTCTTTCATAGGCTAATATTCCTGTTTAATTTTCTTTTTGCAATCATGCTAGGGAATGTGACTTTAGCCTCCATGGGGTCTGCAGGACTGGTTCTTCAATTAGGTGAACTAAGTGAATGCCTAGAGCAGCACGATTTTGGGGGTGGCACCAGCAGTTTTTGCTAGGTATCAATACATTTGGGTTAGCCTCAAAGACTCTAATGGCCAGAGTCAAGATTCTCGGGCACCAGAGAACAGTTCTCTGCTTCCGGCTCCAGTCCGTCCCCTCCCAGACAGAGAACAGGAGGGGAGGAGATGAGGCTGGAATGGACATGGCAGAACAAAGAAGAACCACTCTGCTCTCTAATCCAGCCCCTCCCCTCTGCAGAGAAAAGGAGGGGAGGAGATGAGGCTGGAATGGACAACAGAGCAGAGCAGAGTTCAGTTTATGTCTGTGTATTTCCATTTCTCATTTGTGGACACTTCTTCTGTATAGGGTGAGGATCTGTGTTCCGCATGTGTGAATGAAGTGAGGGGCAGGCAATTCTGGTCCTTGAAAGCTGCAAACAGGTCTGATTTTCAGGATATCCCCAATGAATATGCATGAGCCAAAATTGCATGCAATGGAAAAAGTGCTTGCAAATAAATATATCCCCCATATATTCTGGAAAACCAGACCTGTTTGCAGCATTCGAGGACTGGAGCTGCCTACCTCTGTGCTAATGTGTAGTTTCCATGTAAGGATTTGTAATACTCCAGCTTGTTCTGTTTTTCTAATAGAAGGTGTATTGGTATTCTAGGTCCCAGTGTAATGTTATCAGTGTTTCATTTTGATAGGTAAGGTTGTTGCTTTTTGAGTTATGGGAGTTAATGTTGTTTTGATATAACAGGTTTTGCAGGGGTTTCTGTTACTTCACTGGTAATGGAGGGAGTTTGTGTCACTGTCACTGAGTTGACAACAAAATTAGAATTTGTTTTAATGGTGAGCAATAAGGGTAACATCCTTGTTCAGCCCAGTCAGACATTTAAAAGATTACCATCAGCCAATGCTATATTCAGGGATGCCCAACTTCAGAGCTCAAGAACCATAAACTTATCTGGTTTTCAAGTTATCCAGAATGGGCCCAATATTCAAAATTAAACATTTATTTAAGTTAACCGGATAAGACTTATCCGGTTAACTTAAATGGGATATTCAGCAGCACAGCTATGTTCCTGGATATTCGTGAATAAGTCTTTACTTAGGGGGTCATTTATCAAAATGCGATAAGGTGTTATTGCATGTGATGCAAATTCAGAAAATAGGAGGAGTGTGGGCTGGGTTAGCCTGTCTGTGAAGAGCTATTGCACGAGAGAGAGAGAGAGAGAGAGAGAGAGAGAGAGAGAGAGAGAGAGAGAGAGAGAGAGAGAGAGAGAGAGAGAGAGAGAGAGAGACTGGCCATAATGTCATGGCCCATAGGTAGGTATTTGTACCCCTATGGTAGGCCCACCTAGTAACTCGAGGTGGGGTTTAGGTAAGAGTGTAGGGGGTTAGGGGCCACTTTGACATTCTACGTGACACCTACCAACAGAACAGTGGTCTCTTGTGAAGATTTGCTGGCCTTCGGAATGAGGAAACTCACTCCAAGATGAGGTTTGGGCAAGGTTCTCTCAACCTAGCTTGAGGGACTCTCTACCTGGGTAACATCAAGCTAGGTTGAGAGAACCTTGCCCAAATCTCATCTTGGAGTGAGTTTCCTCACTCCGAAGGCCAGCAAATCTTCACAAGAGACCACTGTTCTGTTCGTAGGTGTCACGTAGAATGTCAAAGTGGCCCCTAACCCCCTACACTCTTACCTAAACCCCACCTCGAGTTACTAGGTGGGCCTACCATAGGGATACAAATACCTACCTATGGGTCATGACATTATGGCCAGGCTCACTCTCTCTCACACTTTCAATTCACCTGAAATAGGACTTACAGGAGACATCACAAATAGCAATGAAACCTTACCACACATTCACAGCAGCTATTGCACAGCCTAACACAATCCAAAGCGGTGTAGTTAAAATTGGCATTACAGCTGTGCAATAGCTCTTTGCAGACAGGCTAACCCAGCCACTCTCCATCCCTAACTCCTCCTATTTTCTGAATTTGCATCACACCATACGATATCGTGCGATCGCATGCGTTAAACACGTTTTCACATGCATTAACGGGGCTTTTCACATGCGATAAGCCCTTAACACATGCGAAAACGCCTTATCGCATTTTGATAAATGACCCCCTAAGTTAGATCTGCAGATATAAATTATCTGATTAACTTAACTAGATACGTCTGAATATTGGCACTTATTGGGTTGGGTTAACCAGATAAGTAGTGCTGCCCCAATCCGCTCATTTACTATTCAGCTATCTATTTAGCCAGAGAAGTGACTTATCAAGCTAAGTGGCACTGTTGAACATAGCTGGATATTCAGTGGCCACCACTTAGCTGGATAAGCCCTTCTTATCTGGGTAAGCAGCATTTTAATATTGCCCTCAGTGCAAATACATGAAATAAGGTTGTATGCACTGCTTCTGTCATATCTACCTCATGCATATTCATTGTGAGTATCCTGAAAACCATCCCTGTTTCTGGCTCTTCAGGATTGGACTTGGTCATCCCTACAGTATGGGTTCTTTCATTTATAAATGTATATATTTCTTGAAGGTTTTTTTTGTTTTTTTTGCAGTTTATCCCCAAAAATTATAGATGACACATTCATCAGACATTAACATAGTAAATGACAGCAGATAAAGGCCTATCCAGTCTGTTCATTAAAGTGTTTAGGGTTGTAATTGCCGTTCCACGCAGTTACTCCCATGCAGAAAAGTTACCACAGCTTACCTTGGTTCTTCAGTTCCATTCTCTTGTGCCTAGGGATCCTATGTGTTCATCCCATGCCCTTCTGAACTTTGTCATCATTGTGGTCTCCAGTAGGGGTGTGCATTCGGATTGACCGCATTAGTAAAACGCAACTCATATTTTTTTTTTACTTAAAAAATTGATTCGACATAAACGATCGGATTTCCCACATATCGAACATAGATATGTTCGATATGTGGGAAATCGCGATTGTTGAGCCAAAATAAAAATATAAACCCCCTCACCCTCCTTAATCCCCCCCCCGACTTACCACAACTCCCTGGTGATGGAGCGAGGAGTGAGGACGCCATTTCTGCAATCCTTGGCGAGAAGCATGTGACGTCGGCGGCACGTCGAGTGACGCCGGCGTCACGTGATTCCCGGCTCGTTCACGCCGGACGGCTCGTTCGGCCCAAAAAGAACTTTTGGCCAGCTTGGGGGGGCCTCCTGACCCCCCCAAGCTGGCCAAAAGTTCTTTTTGGGCCGAACGAGCCGTCCGGCGCGAACTCGCCGGGAATCACGTGGCGCCGCGTCACTCAGACGCAACGTCACGTGATTCCCGGCTCGTTCGCGCCGGACGGCTCGTTCGGCCCAAAAAGAACTTTTGGCCAGCTTGGGGGGGTCAGGAGGCCCCCCCAAGCTGGCCAAAAGTTCTTTTTGGGCCGAACGAGCCGTCCGGCGCGAACGAGCCGGGAATCACGTGACGCCGCGTCACTCGACGTGCCACCGACGTCACATGCTTCTCGCCAAGGATTGCAGAAATGACGTCCTCACACCTCGCTCGATCACCAGGGAGTTGTGGTAAGTCTGGGGGGGGGGATTAAGGAGGGTGAGGGGGTTTAAATTTTTTTTTTGCACATATGTACATATACCCAACTCATTGGATTTTTTTAATGTCCATATTGGCCGCAAGTGGGACCCCCTTTCGGACATAAAAAATATGAACATAAAATTTGGCTCTGCACATCCCTAGTCTCCAGCACCACCTCCATGCGGACTTTTCAGGTGGGGTAGAAATATTTCCTGAAGTTCCTGTGTTTGACCCCGCTGGGGCTTCATACTTCACCAGCTTCCTTTCTATTGGAAAAGGTTTCTTTCTTTGGCATTTTAATACCTGCAAGGTATTTAAAAGTCTGTTTCCTATCCCCCCTGTCTCTCCTCTCCTCTCGGGTATACATATTTAGAGCCTCAAGTCTCATCTTGTAGATCTCAAACCATTTGGGGTGCCTTTCTCTAGACAACTTTAATCCTTTTTGTGATGCAGTCTCCAGAACTGACACAGGTTCTGAAACATATTTGTATTGTATATGTGTATGTATGTAAATATATATATATATATGATGAAATAAAGTTTAATATTCAAAAATATTATGTCAAATTATGTGTTTACACAGGGTTTTTTTGAGAGGGATGAAGATGGGATCACTAGGATTTTAAAGTTTCTCATAATCCCAAGGGGGCGTAGCCTATGGCTCTGAAAGTTAATTGGTGTTTGGGGGGGGGGGGGGGGGGGTCACGAGGCTGAGTGCCTGATACATCCTTGCACCAGCTCTGGGTGTCCGGCAAACTCTTATGCTTCTTATCCATTCTTCACCAGGGCCATGTGAATGGCCGGGCATAGGCAGCTCTAACCATGGTCCCTTAGCAACAAGCTGCTGTACTGAAGTTAGACTGGAGCAAATCCTGTCATTTTTATCAGGTGCAAATGGACAGAAAAGGTTGCCTTTCCATTTGCACCTGATACAGAGGCATGTAGGTCTGCCCAAAAGTTAACGTCTGCCTCTGTTTTCTTTGCTCTTTGAAGCTGGGTCAATGCAATAAAGGTGTCCCAGTGTTATCGTGCTCTGAATCAATTCTCTTAACTGGAATGTCATTTTCTCAGATAACAACGGAAACACAAAACAATTAGCAAACTTTTTCCTTCTGAGGGACCTGGAAGCATCCATCTGGCATCTTTATTATTTTTAGAAAGGAGATTTGCCTTTTGTGTTTCCATGAGAGAAATAATACCCCCGAGGTTTTCCCACAGAGCGGGAGGGAAGGATGCCACAATGCAGCTGTCGCTTTCTGTCATGGCTTCTACTGCAAAGTAAAAGGTGAGAGAGAGAGCTGCAAGACATCAGCCAGCAGTGGGCCCAAGCTCCAATCACAGGGTGAAAAACAGCAAGCCATGCAAGTATTTATTTAATACTTAGAATACTAAGAGTACTACAGAACTGCAGCATAAGTGGCACGGTCAGTGGATAATAATTCTCTTGCCTCTTCCGCTGACATTCATGTCTAAGGTTTTTCTTAAGAGCTAAACGGTTTCTTGTACAGTGTGTGCTGGTCCAGTTAAGGATGAGAAGTGTGTTGGCCTTCACTGCCCCAAGATGGTGGGGAGGAGAGCGGGTAGGGGCGCAGGAAGGAGTCCCCGTGATGGTGACCCCTAATGGCCAGACTCAGAGTACACATGCCTGGTTCTGGGGGAGCTACAGTCTGAGCTCGAAGCCCAAAGGAGCAATAGTAAACTGCCAGGCCACAAAAAAAAAAAAAGAGAGAGAAAGCTTAAAGAGTCTTTTCATGTAGCTGGGGCACAGTTCTATTACTGATATTTTAGTTCTATCTGCAGCTTTCCTCCGGGATTTGAGGAGGACGCTGGCACAGCATGGTTGAGTCTCAGGATCCTGCCGCAGTCAGCGTTCTTTTTACAGGGCCCCAGGGTTCTAGAACAATCAGGGAGGGAAGCCTCATTCCCAGGAAACTCCTCCCCTGCTTTCTGCTGGCCTCCATAACAGGAGATGACACCCGTCTGCTCACTTCCGGCCTTTCCTTGCAGAAACAAGTGAAATGAGCAGTTCTCCTGCTGCCTAGCTACAGGCAGGCAGGCGGCGCCTGGGGGGGGCAGCACTTTCAGCCAAGGGCCAGTGACGGCCGAGCAGAGAGCTGTGGTTCTGTCAGTGGCTTTCTGACTGGTTAGCTGCAAAGATAAGAAAGGATGCTTACCTGCCAGTGGCATTTTGACGGCAGAAATACTTCGAGGGTTTTCATTTTAACGTGATAGTGGCATGGCACAGCTGCATCCCCAGCTCTTCCCTAGCCTCCCGCAGCTGGCAGGAGTGGCACTCAGTAGAGCATCACGGGGACATTCTCATGGTTTGAGCCTTGAAATCCCATAATTGTGCAGCTCATAATGCGAGGCTGGCCCAGCGCGGCAGAGGAATCTGACTCACTACTAAGCGCCACTCCCCCTGCCAGCCACACCGATGTAGATCCAGCCCACCGGGCTTCGGAGAGGCTTATACTGGGTGCCTACGATCACCACTGCTGCCTGGCCCACCGGCAAAATGGTCAATACTGGTAGCACCTGAGATGCCCCTTGCCTCACAGCACCCCTGGGAGACCACACAATTGTCCCTACCCAAAAGCCAGACCTGCAAATACCCAGATTGATGGTTGGGATCGCCAACTCAGATCATTTGGCCCAGCTGCCCCCTCAAGCATGCAAACTTTTCAGAGGAGCTCTACACAGGTGTCAAAGAAATGCATCCAGGTAAGGTGGACGCTGAGGAAGAGAAAAACTAACTCACTGAGCAGATAACGTGCCCGCAGCCAGATGCAGCTCTGGTTTTATTTTAGAGGGGAAACTATGAACAGCAGAAAAACATTGGGCCTGATCAAAATACATTCATTTGCCAATCTTGGGGCCTGACTTACTTTTGGGAAAATGTTTAGTAAATGAGGCCCTAGTTTTGGAAAACAGAGGGAAATTGTTCTTTTTTTACCCCAGCTGGAACGCATTGACTGGCCACAAACGTGCCGAACTGATTTTGACAATCTTTAGTCAGAAGCTATTTCTATGAACTCCCAGTCTGAGAGCATTTTATTTTTTTAAACGGATACATGGATAGTTTTCTACTTGCATTTACCTGCTCTAGCTTGGACACGGCAATGATGTCACCTAGGCTACAAGGTGCTGCTAGCTGTTTGGTGCCGGGCTCAGGACTCCGGACTGGCAAAGTGCACTCACACACACACGAAAGGCAGCAGAATCTGCGGGCCTCAAAGGGTTAACGCCACGGGCTCCCCGCAGAAAAGCCACATCACTGTTTTTTCCCACTGGCGGCCGGCGTGATCCAGTTGTACTCGGCCTGGACCAAGACGAAGCTGTTCTCCCGGATCTTCCGGAAGTGCATCATCTCCCCGTTCTCCCTCACCGTGATGACGTTGCTGTCCGGTTCGCTGAAGGACACCTCCGTCCTCTTGTGGCAGTACTGGGCGTGGATGCACCGCAGGCCGGCTGCCAGGGCCATCCCCAGCGCTGCCGAGCAGCCCAGAAGGATGCCCAGCTGAGCCGCGGCCAGCTGCATGTTCCTGCCGCCGGACTTCTCTCCTCCCTTCCCGGGCGCCACGGCCTCCCGGGCTGGCCCGGTCATCCCTGGAGGGGTGCCCCCGGCCTGCCCTGAATCCGCATTCTCCGACTGCTGCAGGAAGTCGGCCGACGCCTTCTCGGTCACCGACCGCCTCCCGGCTCCCTGGCTGGAAGGCGGCAGGGATCTGCTGGATGCGTTCGTCTCTTCTTCCTCGCTCACCCGCCGCCACGTTTCTCCCGGAGACGGGTATGACTGCGTCTTCCAAAGCTGGGGGGCGTCTGCCGCAGGGCTCGGGACGGCTGGGCTAGAACTCACGGAAGCCTCCTTAAAAATGACAAAAGCATTAAACAGGTTAGTCCTACGCCTCAACAGGTCTGTGCTACACAGCTGTATATACTCTTGGCAGCTTTCAAATGCGATCGTGATAGAAAAGGCGATTCTGGCAAAGAGGGATAGACAGGCACACGAGGAGCTGTCAGCATGTTTTATCTTAAAAATGCTGGCCAAAGGAGTGATACCCCTTCTGCCTTGATCACTGTTTAAAAAAAAACCAAAAAAAACAACATGTAGCAAACGTCAGTTCATCAGCATTCACAGTTGTACTGTCTAAGGCACTTTCCTGTCACATCTGAGTAACTACGCGGCTCCCAGCCTTAAATCCCAGCGTGATCCCCCTCAGCCTTATATCCTCGCAAGGTGGATAAAGCGAGTTCAGTTGTTACTGGATAACTGCAGTTGTCTGATCTGCTTGTGCTGTACCTCAGAAAGAAGCTTGCGATAAAAATCCCCAAAAGTCCGGGATCGGCCGGCGGCGGCGCTCGGCACCGAGATGCGGAGGGACCCCTCTGGCATCCGCCCCCTCGGGCTGGCGAGGCGACAGTGCTTACACTCTCTGCAGGCAGGACGGGTCCCAGCCGTCGTGCAATGGTGACACACACCCTGGCTGATTCAAAGGAGCCCTTGTGCCAGACTCCAGAGGGAACCCCAGCTCATACCTCGCGGCCAGAAAGGGTTAAAAATATGACAGATAAGCCTGGCCAGCTGCCAATGAAAACCCCTGGTGCCCTAACCCTAGCAAGAGCTGACTGAGCGAGCAGAAACCCAAGGGAGCAGAAAGAAGCTGCTGCCACTGTCCCTCTCATAAAAAAAGACACAAATAGCTTCGTGGATTAAATCGAATACTGCAATAAATTTTGTGGAGTAGCTTGCACTAAAACCAAGCAAATATCTTGCACCGTTCTTATTTGGTTTGAGGGTTTTAGGGCTGATGGAAGGTGCAGGAATGCCAGCACTGAGTGCAGATGTGTATTTGACCGAAGGGCCTAGGACTGAGCGGACAGCAGCATTTGCGATGGGCCTCAGCAGTTCTTTTATAGGAATCCGTGAACCGTCTTCAGCCAGCTGGGGCAGCACCTGTAAGCTGGTTTCCTTGCAGCTTGTGATGCCTCTGACTAGGCCAGTGGGATCAGTTATGTCAGGGCGTTCCAAACCCCTCCCGGTGATCCCACAGCCAGTCGGGTTTTTAGGATCTCTTGCTGCGAAACATGCATGAGATACATTTGCGGATATTGGCCCCAGTGCATGCAAAGGTATTCATGCACATTCATTGTGGACCTGCCGAAAATCAGAGAGAGGCTTGGGAAGCCCTGAGTTCTGCAAGGGTGCCGAGGTCATCGGACGAAGAGGCCTGTGCGATCTCAGAAGCTCCTGCTTGACATCCTCTCTGGCTCACTCTAATGCTGACACCAAACAGAGGGAAGTGCAGGTAATTCAATAAGTCCCCTCAACTTCAGATTCTTTTCATCAAAGGTTTCTTTTTATTTTTACATCGGCAGCTTCACTGCTTAGGCAAGCACAGAATTTAAGAAGGGTTCCCCCGACTCGGACGCATGTTTCGCCAAACCCGGACAAGCGTTTAGAGACAGGGATTCTTCAACTTTTAATCGCTGTGCTGATGTTTGCTTTGCAAGGATATTTGCTCTGCGAAGCCGGGTTTGGCGAAACATGCGTCCGTGTCGGGGGAACCCTTCTTAAATTCTGTGCTTGTCTAAGCAATGGAGCTGCCGATGTAAAAATAAAAAGAAACCTTTGATGAAAAGAATCTGAAGTTGAGGGGACTTATTGAATTACCTGCACTTCCCTCTGTTTGGTGCTGAATATTTGAAGTGCAGGCTTCTGCTCCTGCATTGTGTTGTGGATCAGTCTAATGCTGAGCCAAAACCTGCGAAGAGTCCACTTTTCTCGAGGATCAATGCTGCTCCGAGATCTGTAACTATTCTGACTGGTTTGAAAGGCACTGGAGGGAAAGCTACATAAGAGAATCATCCTAAAGCAATCCCTGTTTGAGCTTCTGATTGTGCCTGTCTACGGGTGTCCTGTACGTGCACATATGTAGCTATACATCTATGGGCCTTATTCAATAGAGATGTTTTACATAGACACAGAATGGGACAAGATTTTTATCAAAAATAAGGCCCTGTATCTATCTCTGTGTATTACACTGTGGCCGCCATCAGGTAAACATTTGATTCTCAATGATCGACTCAGGAGGTCGTGTATATATATATTTTTTCAGGCAGGATCTTCTACCCTTTAAACTTTGCTCTGGTTTAGTACTCGCTCCCCAGCCTAAAACAGTAGAATCGGTCATTGTGAAAAAGTCGCTCTTCTTACCGACATGCTGCTACCGCAAGCAGAGCACGGCTGTAACGCGGTGAAGCTGGCGATGCCCTCTGACCTGCAGTGGTGGAAGAACGATATTTACCATTTACTCCTCTGATGCTCTCGGCAGGGTTCACAGAATTTAAAACCAGCCAGCGCTGGCCACAACAAACACTGCCTTGGCTGACAAGAGGAACTTAAGACTGGCTGCCGGAAGGAGGCAGGGACGCACCACATCCATCCCAGGGCTTAAGCTTGCAGTTTGTCTTCCATCTTTGGCGAGCAGCTGCATATATATTGCTAGATTTCTCTGGGCAGCGTGCTCTCTCTCAATAATGTAGTGCGCTTGCCGGTGGGGGGTGGGTGGCACAACTGGGACAACTCAATAATCGCCAGAAGCCGAGGCGTCCACTTCTTTATCACTCTGTTAAACAAGCATTCCCTCTTTCACCAACTCATACCCAACTTCCTGTTCCGTCCCTTAATGGGATTCTATCAAAAGAACCGGACATGTAGGGCAAAGAAAACCCCCCGGGGGCCGTCTGCTCGAACAGTCCTTTCGTCTACACGTGGAATGGCATTCCTACCCGATTAAAAAGTCCCCCCAAGCCCACCCAGTAATTTGACACACCAGAGGGACTCCCAGCGCCACTACCTGTCATCTCGCGTGCTGTGGCCGGAGGCCTCGTCTTGCGGCAGGACACCGAGGAGGGCAAGCAGCGTTCCCGGCCCTTCGGACCGCAGAGAGGGTTCCAGTCCCCGGTCGGTGCGAGCGCCGCTTCCACGGGGCCCTTCTCCTCCCTCGCCCGATGCTGCCGCGGAAGCTGGGGGCAACGGGGGCGAGCGAGTTCCATCCTCCGTGACCTCTGCGCCCCACTCGTCTTCCGCAGGCGGCGCAGGGCGCCGTGGACCCTCCGTGGCCCTAGTCCGCGTCAGGCTGGCGGGTGCAGCGTCTGCGCGCTGATCCGAAGCGCTGCTGTGAGGGCTAAGAGCTGAGGGGAGAAATAAAAGAAAACAGGGCAAGACAACGAGTCATTCGGATACGACTCCCACTGAGGTTTCCCTGTGAGATGAGGGATCGCCGGTGCTCTTGGAGTCTTTAAACTGTGAGACATAGAAATGAGAGCGGCGAATGCGGTAAACCTTTCTGAAAGGTTCTGTTGGAGGCGCATTCATCGTGCAAGGCCATTATTCCTCTATATCTTAAGGATTGTTAAAGCAACAGGCAGGGCCTTGGGGAGAAGTCCCTCCCCCCTCCCGACGGGGAGGCCTGGTCAGTAGTGGGCTTATAAAACCTACAGGAAATTTGGACATCTCAAGCCCTGGAATCTGAACTGTGCCCTTGGACTCCTACTTGAGGGCACAAGTAATACTTATTTATATTATTCTTGGCTGTAGCAGCAGTCCTAGCCCTCGTTGTTGTTTATAAAGCGCATGCGGAAAGTTCTACACGTACCGAGGTAGATTTTAAAAGCGTTGCCTGCACAAAGAGGCCCAATGTAGGCCGCACGCAAGCAACGCGGATTTTAAAAAGCCGGTGCACGTGTCATAAATAAGAGGCGGTGCATGGGCGGAGCATGAGCATTCCGGGGCGGGGCCAACAGTTACGCACGAAACTCCGTATTTTAAAACCGGAGACTGTGGCGCCCGTCAGCTGTTATCCCCCTTACTTTACTGCTGCTCCAGATGAGAAGCAAGACTGTGGATCTCGAGTTTTAGGGCTTACAGGACAAGATGAGGGATGTAGGTCAACTGGGGGGGAGTGTGCAGGATGAAGAACCAGAGGAGTCTGGACGACATCAATATTAACTGGGCAAACTGGTAGACTAATTGGGAAAAACTGGGTTGTCCCTCACGCGAGCATGATTTAAAATCCGCCTACATACGTGTGTAAAAGTCGACAAAGTCCTACGGAAAACGCGCGCGCTAGCTGTGCTCAAGTAACCTCTTAAAATTAGAAGCATATTTTTATGCGTGGTTGGTGTATTTTAAAACATATGTGTGCAGGATTTAAAATTCCAGCGTATCTTCGCTCACGCGCCGCGTGTTTATGGGCGCACGCGCATTCATTTTAAAATTATCCTAAATGGTTAAATAAAATAAAATGAAACATGAGCTGTTCCCAACCCCTCCTCCCCAGTCTGAACCCAAGACATTCAGACCCCCCCCTTTCCCAGAACTCTCTTCTGCCCCTCCCCAACCTGACCCTAACACACTCCCACAATCTCAATACTCTCGCCAACTATCCACCCTACCTGAGCACGCTCTTCTCCTCTCCCCCTTCCCAAGACCCTCTCCTCCCCTCCCACATGTCCAACCCGAGCACTCCATCCTCCTCAGTTCTCCACAGCTGGACTCAAGTACTCTCACCACACCCCACAGCCTTATTCTAAGCCCTCTCTCCTCTCCAGCCTGACCCCAACAGTCTCTCTTCAACTTCACCAAGTTCGACCCCAACACTCTATCCTCTCCTCATTACTAGTCAGCCCAACCACAGCCCTCTCTCCTCCCCCTCTCCAGGGCAATCCCAGCCCTCTCCTCATCCTTCCCCAGTCCAAATCCAGATCTCTCCTCCCTTCATCTGACCCCCAACTCCAGAACTTTGCACTTCCCTTTTCCAGCTCAACTGCAGCCCTCTCTCCTTTCCCAGACTTCATCCCTATTCCCAGCCATCTCTCCTTATCTTCTTCCTAGTCCAATCCCAACACTGTGTCCTCCTCCTTCCCCTAGTCTGAACCCCAATATTCTCTCCCCCTCTTCTGTCTCCTCAGCCCAAATACAACTCTTTCTCCTCCCCATTCCAACCCCATTACTCTCTTGTCTCCCCCAATCCTGACTCCCCAGCCCAACCACAGTCCTCTCTCCTCCCCCACTCCTAATCCAACCCCAACACTCTCTCCAACCCAAGCACTCTCTTCCCCCTCCCCAGCCCAACCCTAATCATCTTTCCTCCACAGTACAACCTGAGCTTTCTTTCCTTGTCTCTCCCCCCTCCCCAGCCTATCCTCCTCATTATCAGTGCTCTGAGCCACATAGGCTGCTATCGTGTTGACCTGCATTGCTCATGTCTCCTATTCCCCCTTTTAAACTTATAAAATTGGATGAATCGAGAGAAAGAATCTTTTATGCAGCAGGTCCTGAATTACGGAATTTGCTTCCTGCTGGTTTGAGGGACGAATCTTCTCTCCCTATGTTCTTGAAACATTTAAAGACTCGATGGTTAACTTTAGCTTTTAACAAGCTTTTACCGTTTTAATTTGCTATCTTGGTCTAGTGGCTGGCATGTTTCTCAGGACTCGATATGACTCAGCCTAAGTATTTCTGTTTCAGAGCTGTGCGATGTTTTTGAGCTGTTGCCATGTTGTCATTTCATTCTTTGCTTTAAGTTGTTTTTTTTCTTTTGTACATTTAATAGATTGTATGTATTTTGAGTTTTAAAGATTATGAACGTTCACTTGTAACCCGCTCAGATATATCTGTTGATGGTGCGAGCTATAAATTATTTAAATAAATATATAAATAAATGACAAATGATCTTCCAGGCATGCGGGCAGGATGCCGATGCCTGATCCACCTTTAAGCCCACTCCGCTGACTCCCCAGCCAGCCTCTTGTGGGTATATGGATTAGGGATGTGAATCGTTTTTTGACGATTTAAAATATCGTCCGATATATTTTAAATCGTCAAAAATCGTTAGGGCCACGATACAATACCAATTCCCCCGATTTATCGTCAAAAAATCGTAAATCGGGGGAAGGGGGAGGGCAGGAAAACCGGCACACTAAAACCCCCTAAAACCCACCCCCGACCCTTTAAATTAAATCCCCCACCCTCCCGAACCCCCCCCCAAATGCATTAAATTACCTGGGAGTCCTCCGTAGCGGCGGTCCGTGGCTAATCGGGGGAAGGGGGAGAGCACGAAAACCGGCACACTAGATCGTGAGGTCTTCAGCCGGCGCCATTTTTCAAAATGGCCGCCGCAAAATGGCGGCGGCCATAGACGAAAACGATTCGACGCAAGAGGTCGTTCCGGACCCCCGCTGGACTTTTGGCAAGTCTTGTGGGGGTCAGGAGGCCCCCCCCAAGCTGGCCAAAAGTTCCTGGGGGTCCAGCGGGGGTCAAGGAGCGATTTCCTGCCGCGAATCGTTTTCCGTACGGAAAATGGCGCCGGCAGGAGATCGACTGCAGGAGGTCGTTCAGCGAGGTCCGGAACCCTCGCGAGATTTCCGGACCTTGCTGAACGACCTCCTGCAGTCGATCTCCTGCCGGCGCCATTTTCCGTACGGAAAACGATTCGCGGCAGGAAATCGCTCCTTGACCCTCGCTGGACCCCCAGGAACTTTTGGCCAGCTTGGGGGGCCTCCTGACCCCCACAAGACTTGCCAAAAGTCCAGCGGGGGTCCGGAATGACCACTTGCGTCGAATTGTTTTCGTCTATTGGCCGCCGCCATTTTGCGGCGGCCATTTTGAAAAGTGGCGCCGGCTGAAGACCTCACGATCTAGTGTGCCGGTTTTCGTGCTCTCCCCCTTCCCCCGATTTAGCCACGGACCGCCGCTACGGAGGACTCCCAGGTAATTTAATGCATTTGGGGGGGGGGTTCGGGAGGGTGGGGGATTTAATTTAAAGGGTCGGGGGTGGGTTTTAGGGGGTTTTAGTGTGCCGCTGGACCACCAGGTAATTTAAGGCATTTGGGGGGGGTTCGGGAGGGGGGGGATTTAATTTAAAGGGTCGAGGGTGGGTTTTAGGGGGTTTTAGTGTGCCGGCTCACGATTTTAACGATTTATGACGATACTTTACACACACAAACGGCAACAATACGATTCCCTCCCCCTCCCAGCCGAAATCGATCGTTTAAAACGATCGAGGACACGATTCACATCTCTAATATGGATGGGATCGGTGCCATCTGTGGAATGGCTGAGTCGCCTGGTGGGTACGCGTGCCACACCTTACCCACCCCCGACAGGCATACAGACAGACAAACGGATACCTTCTGGTCTAAGGGCGTTTATATCCAGTGATGTACAGCGAAGAGGGAGGCTCACAAGCAGGAGTGCGACCAAGGGGCAGTTGTGAGTGCCGACGCATTCATTTCCTCGTGGAGTATTAAGGAACGCACTTCATATTCTTGCTCAGCCTCGGCAGATGCTGCAATGCAGCGTGGTCTCGGGCTGCAGGCCCAGAGAAGAGCCTCAGCCTGTGGGCTGGGTGGGCCCAGCAGCAGCAGCAGAGCAAACTGCCCTGTGGTAATTACACTAGGCAGGTACTGTCCCACTATGCTCGTTTTGGGAGGGAAAACTTCAGCCTTGCCCACGATGCGTAGAAAGAGCCCTTTTAACTGGCCTGGGGCATACCACCCTACCCCTTCCCTCTCTCACTTAGCACACGCAGCAGGAGTCCACGTCCCCACTGATTTGTACTGAAAGGGAGGGACCTTCACTGTCTCCATGTTGTAACCTTGCTGGCTGAGGACAAATGGCATCTTCAAGGGAAGCCTGCGTGTTACAAGGGTCATTGTGGCTTGTGACATGGGTGGGGTGGCTTCTTCCTGCAATTAGGTTCAGTTTGCTTTTTTTTTTTTTGTATTCTGACAGTGTTGGTAGGTTAGGGTGGGGTAAAACTGAAAATATAAATTAGAGTGAAAGATATAAACCCCTTAGTGCAATCCGTAGTGCAAGTTCCAGTTAATTTCTTTGTAATTGGATGTCTCTCTTTTTGTTTAATATGCTTCCTGTTATGCCTTTTGCTCAATTTGTTAAAAGTCTTGCAATTTGAACTTTGTAAACCGTTATGATGGCTTTACCGAATGATGGTATATAAAACTCAACAAATAAACAAATAAATATGTATTCTACTTATCATAGATTTTTATTTAATGGGAGAACAATTTAAGCATTTTTGGAGCCTCCTTTGAAATTAGAAAATTCTTTTGAATTCAACAGAATGGAAGAATTGACATCCATGGGGGTCAATCTTCAAGCTGCACTGGGATAAAGGCAGGCGTATATTTTACCCACAGGCTTGGCACCGATTGTCTGACGAGGAAGTACACGCGCACGTCCGCTCTGTAATGTGCTGTGGGGGAAGACGAGGTGCACGCGGTCACGTGCAGCTGCTTTCCTTCTGCAGGAAGATTTTTGCTGGAAAAGCACAGACACAAATTTCAAAACGCCGTCTACGTGCCTAAACCCGCCTCTCCCTTTCCTTCTCGGCACAGCTAAAATCCGTGTGTTGCTCCTTCCGCCACCCGTGGACTTCAGCCGCATCAAGGGGCTGCCCCTTTTTCCGACGGCCGATATCTACCCGCGCCGATCGCCTTGAAAGTTGTCCTCTATACTGGATGGAGATGACCGGCGATGTACGGGACAGTGACGGAGGCCGCAGCGACGGTGACTTCACACGGTAAATGATAGCTCAGAATAGAGCTCAGTAGGACTCCTAAAAACCTCCCTACGAGCTGACCCTAGGGAATCTAAGCAGGACTGGGGAGGGCCCCGAGCAAACGCGCCCAGAGCCACATCCGACGCAACGTGACGACCTTTGGCCTCAGCCTGGATTGGAAAAGCCTAAGTATGAATATTCCCGTCACTGAAGAAGCGACAGACTGCTTTTCTTACTGGGATTTCCTCCGCGCAGGCAGAAGTGTAGAGAAGGCTTCAGTAGCATTACCGAGGGTCTCCAGCGCCTGGGGGCCCAATGCATTTGTGAGCCTCTCCAGCGCCCCTAATGCTTAAGGTCACAGAAAATCAGTGGCGTCTCTAGACAGAAGAATTTGGGGGAGGGGGGGAAGCCACATGACATTTCCTCATATCACACCCACCTCTCCATAGCATGGCCCCCTGTTTTAAAGCTGGCTATTTAAAAAAAAGTCTTAATAAGAAAGTCCAAAGGATCTTCTGTGTATTATTTTAAAAAGCTGGCCAGTTTCACACTATAAAATTATTTGATAGCCTCAGTCAACTAATTCTATATGGCTATGAGAGTGAAGCCTGGAATGTATAGGAAGGGACAGAATGTCAATATAAATCCTGCACCTCCAGTTCTGTAACACTGTGCATCCACTGAAATTCCCCCAAACAATGGAGCTTGGATGTTTCCCTTACAGTTCATCATACTAAAAGATATTTTCAAATTCTGGTGTCACCTCACAGTAACAGCAGCACAAACAGCTTCCACTGCCAGGCACATTGTGAACTAACACAAAACCTTGCAAAAAAGACACTCAAAATCTATACTGCAATCCCATCGTAACATAAAAGTAATAACACCAAGGACTCAAACAACAATAACCCTACCTGTGAAAAAGCAAGGGTAAATATTACACTGGGTCCTAGAATACCAATACACCACCTACTGAGGAAACAAAACAAACCCGATTGCTAATGATCCCTACACAAACACTAGTCACTAGAAGAATCTCTCCCCTTGGTCACATGCACAGAGCAGGCACACCCTCACCAAATACAGAATAAAGGATCGCAAATTAGAACCAGCAATATGCAGACAAAAACTGAAATGGAAACCCCAAGAAGCCGGACTCTGTGTGTAACAATGGAAAAACAGAACCACCATTCCTTATAAAATAAATACAATTATGAACCATAAAGCAGCAATTAAAATAGTAAAACCATACTAATAAATGAATAGTTTAAAACTACTGACAAATAGAATAACTTCTATTAATTAAAATCATATAAATTTTTTAAACATTTCCCAAGCACCATAAAATATTTCAAAACAGCACATATAACAAATAACACCCAATAATTAAAACTAAAAAGGATAAAAAAAAGAAAGCCCCTGCTTGTCTATACTTGGGAAATCTCGATTTCCAGTCACCCAGAGATTGTCGAGGATTAGGGGGGGACATACAGAGTTTATCCTCTCTCTCTCATACATACTCACAGGAGATTTGAAATACCAGTTCTCACAAAAAACCATAACTTCCCTGTCTACTCTATATAAAATCATGACAAATCTTCTGAATTTCCCTGCAACTAAATCAGCCTGATACTGAATGTATGCAGATACTACTCTA
Organism: Rhinatrema bivittatum; assembly: GCF_901001135.1. NCBI lineage: Eukaryota > Metazoa > Chordata > Amphibia > Gymnophiona > Rhinatrematidae > Rhinatrema > Rhinatrema bivittatum. The sequence goes on along the minus strand of NC_042615.1, from coordinate 47,573,696 downwards.
AATACTGTCCTCCTAGCTATAAATGAAATAAAAAGGTCAGGAAATATTTGAACCTCACACTCTTTTCCCTCACTACAAAATAACAAACCACTGCTTCCTCGGCACTGCTATATAATTACTATTCTACAGACTATGGCTATGAGGAACCCTGCCATCTAACTGCAACTGCTCTTTCCTTTGTGGTAGCAGCCATGTAGCTGGGGTAGGAACCTACCTCATTGCTATGTCCTGTCCTTTCCCCGTTCTGCCTGTCTGACCGAACAAAGACAACCTTTCTTTTCATCCTAATTACAAAAGTTCATTAGCAATCGATCCCCTGCTCCTCACTGGCTCTGGTCCGGGATCATACCCCCAAGTTGTGATTCCAAGAACTGCCATAGGTCCATTCAACTCAAAGGTTTCCTTCTGCGGAAATATCCATTTAATCCTAGCAATGGTAGCCAAGTCCAATTGGCGTCACTGCATTTCAGGAGATAATACCACTGGCTTCCAGCCATGGCACCCCCCCCCCCCCCCCCACCCTCTTGTAGAGGAGCCAGAGGGTAATTTAACATTTGCATAGGTGAGAAGGACTTCTGTAGGCTTCAAAGGAAAGAATTTGCATTGACCCCTCTCTGAACCAACACAGGTATTGCCTTTACAGTTTTTTCGTTTGCAATTTAATTCACCTTTGTTTAGTCAGAGCAAGAACAATATCTTAAGCTTCTGGCTTACAATTATAAATGGGGAGTGGAGAAAACTGGGAGCTGCTGCTCCCCCCCCCCCCCCCCCCTCGGTACGCCACTGGAAGGCTTTCACACTAGAAAAAAAAGATTCTGGTATTGGAAAAGAACCAACTTGTAAGGAAAGAGGCTTCTTAAAAGAGAGACAAAGTGATTTTCACAACCCAGCTCTTATAAGCTGGCATGATTTCAGAAAAGCATGTTCCTCTGAGTAAAAGTATTGATCAGGCTGTGTCCTCTGCACAGAAGAAACAAATGCAGGAAGGCAAACATTGTAACAAATCTATCGCAAAAGCATTAAGCGTAACAGCCCGCGAAAACCTCGCTCAGCGGGGGGGCAGGAAGAAAGTGAAGGTGGCCCGAAGGCTGGGATCTTTCAGGAAATGTTTAACTGCTTGGATGAACTGGGTCAGATCTTGGCTACTCCCTCGTCCTCTAAAAGGGCAACGTGGACAAGTCCCTCTAATACAAGATCAGGTATTGTACGTTCCTGCAAGCCCGATCAGAGGACAGACGAAGCACGGAAAGTAAAGGCCTGGGGGTTAATTGTGAGCTAAACAAAAGATGCGATTAAGAGAAAGCAATTCTCAAGCGGTTGTGCATTCACTGCAGCACAGATGAGAGGTTTGTTGGGTTTCCTCCGCCAGATCAGCCGGAGACACAGGGGATCAACAAAGTCGATTAGTGAAACTCTCAACTGGCGCAACGCTGACCTTCTTAAACCCAGCTCTCAGCGCTATGATGGTGCCTCCGTAACCAGCGGCCACTGAAATGGCGCGCAATCGTTACTCCCCCAGAAAGCCCCCCGCTGCTTTTCTGTGTACATTGTTTGAAGTCGGTAAAAACAGCTAAAGGGCGGATTTTAAAAGGTCCGGCGGGCGCGTGTAAGTCCTGGGGCTTGAAAAAATGGGCAGGGTGGGGGCGGGGCGGTCCGGGGCAGGGAGGGGGCGTGGCCAGAGGCCTCTGCAAGGCCACTGGGCCGGGGGATTGCTTGCTGGCAGTTGGCCGGCAGGCGAACCTTGTGAAATAAAGGTACGGGCGGGACAGGTAGGGGAAGGGAGGGGGAGGGGGGGAGGGGGGGAGGAGGTTCCCTCCGAGGCCACTCCGATTTTGGAGCGGCCTCGGAGGGAACGGGGAAAGCCAACTGATCTCTCCGAGGGCTCGGCGCGTGCAAAGTGCACTATTGTGCACCCCCTTGCGCTCGCCAACCCCTGATTTTATAACATGCGCGGCTGCACGCGCATGTTATAAAATCAGACGTACATTTGTGCACGCTGGGTAGCGCGTACAAATGTAGGCCACGCGTGTACATTTTAAAATCTGCCTCTTACTGTTTACTTGGAAAACTGTATGTCTTCCTCAGCTGCGCACACGCTACTTCCGGACGAACTGGAAACATGAAGGGCTGGGGAACAAGAACGTCTTTTTTTTTATGGCCACATCCCGATTTATTTTATTTATTTATTTTTTTTACATTTACTTCTGATTATGCCTCCATCATCAATAACAGTTTCAAATTTCCATTCTGTGACACAACTGCTGTACTTTCCAACAATACGGATTTCCCAAGTAACATTTTGATAATTTTGATGCTCCTCTTCCCCTCCCCCACGTTCCCCCTTCCCCACCTAATCCCTTTCAGTCAGGTGTCAAGGTTCGATCAGAGCTCCAGTACCACAGCAAAAAAAAGGTTCCCATATCAGCACATGATGAGAGCCTCTGTTTCTTCCAATTGCTGTAAGATACCTTAGGTAATGTGCTGTCCTGATTCTGGTGTTGCAGTCTGGGAAGCTGCGGTTTCGAGAGTGGACCCTTGAGCCGAACCACCCTGGGTAGAGTAGCTCGGGAGGCGGAAGCCACAAGCAACAGGTCTTCACCCGGGAACTGGGAACCCCCCAGGAGGGAGCCCGTAGGGTTCCCAGTCCCTTGGGACTTATGCACAGTGTCAGTCTCTCTAGGAAGGCCCGGGCAAGGAGTAGCACAGAGTCCAGCAGCAAGAGCCAATAGGCCAGGAGCACAGAGCAAGCGGTAGCAGTGGTCAGAGTCAGTAATGTCCTGAATGGAACTTGCAGGGTGCACTAGGAGAGCCAGCAGCGAGTAGGCCAGAGGCCTGGCAGGAAGTAGAAGGTATCAGGACCCAAGACAGCCTGGCAGTGGTTCCAGCCCAGGCCCGCGTTAGAGCGCTGTCCGTAGGACAGGGGCGCAGCAGCTGCGGCTGAAGAGCCGTGGACTGAGGCAGACGGCAGGCAGCGGCAGAGTCAGGAACGAGCAGAGGTCGGTGGGCTGGCGGCAGGCAGAAGCGAGTCAGGAACGAGACAGAGGTCGGTGGCTGGCGGCAGGCAGAGAAGCAGAGTCAGGAACGAGCAGAGGTCGGTGGCTGGCGGCAGGCAAGAAGCAGAGTCCGGAACGATCAGAGGTCGGTGGATGAAGCAGAACAACGGAAGTGCAACTAAGAACTACACACTGTAGCGACCCTCGTTTGCAAGGCAATGAGAGGACTGAGAGACGCCGGTTATATCGGGCTCGGGGCCGTGGCGTGGTCAGCTCAGGCGGGGTCAGGCTTCCGGTGAGCGTACGTCCATAACGCGCGTCCCCCGCGTGCGCGCGGGGCGGCAGCGAGACAGCCCAGCAATGGCGGACGTCCTGAATCCTCAGCAGAGCCGCGGCCCTCGGAGGTGAGCCCTGATTAGGCTATGTAAGGGGGAAGCGGTGGAGACCGCAACATCTGGGTATAAGCAGCGCTCCTTGAGCAGGACCTTTGACACCCTCCAGTTTTCAGCTATTTCACACCTTGCTGCATTCAGTAGATGCATCATCATTCTCCTCTTTTTGGCTGGCCAGCTTACTCCGATATACAGAAAGGGAGGAACATTCTGGGGTCCCAAGGTAGTGCACAGAGCTTATGTCCTTAACTGGGTGTGATACTGGCGTCCAAAAGTCGGGACCTTTTTGGCAGGACCACCAAATGCGACAGTGTGTCCCCCACCTCTCCACATTTCCTCCAGCACAATTCATCAGCATCTGGGTAGATCTTATGAAGCTTATCTGGTGCGAGGTACAACTGCTATATACAAAATTGTATAGTTTCTACCATCCCAGCCCGCCAGCAAGCTTTTGGCAATAGTCATATAGGGGTAGATTTTCAGAGGCACGCGCGGGCGCGATGTTATAAAATCGGGGGTCGGCGCGCACATGGGGGGCACAATTGTGCACCTTGCACGTGCTGAGCACACGCTGCCTTCCCCCGTTCCCTCCCAGGCTTCGGAGGGAACTTCCAACCCCCCCCCCCCCCACACCTTCCCTTCCACTAACTCCTTTCCCCCCCCCCCCCCTACCTTTTTCTTCTTCTTTTTTTGTTTTAAAACTTACTTCGGCCCCCGACTGCCGAGTGCGCGATCCCCGCACGGCAGCAAATAGCCGCTTGTTGCCGGGAGCCTCTGACCCTCCCGCCCCCCTACCCCCTCCACGCCCCTTTTTGCAAGCCCTGGGGCTTACATGCGTTCCCGGGGCAATAGGCCCGGCCGCGCGTAAGGCGATTACACGTGTTAGAGCTTTTAAAATCCGGCCCATAATGCTCTTCCCATATTTTACTAGACATAGGTTTCCCACTTGCTTTATATGTTTATTTTCTTGATCCGGGAATAATAACGTATACATTTTGAATAATATCCCCTTCATCTTTTTTTCCCTTAAACACAATTACTTCGAAGAGTATCACATTCTCATTACTTGACTTTTAACGGCTCTCGCAAATTACAGTGCCTTGATCTGTGCCTGTGGCTCCGCCCTCCCGAGCACTCTACCCAGGGTGGTTCGGCTCAAGGGTCCACTCTCGAACCGCAGCTTCCCAGACTGCAACAGTTAGCAAGTAGCACATTTAAGACTAATTGGAGAAATTATTTTTCACTCAACGCACAATAAAGCTCTGGAATTTGTTGCCAGAGGATGTGGTTAGTGCAGTTAGTGTAGCTGGGTTCAAAAAGGTTTGGATAAGTTCTTGGAGGAGAAGTCCATTAATGGCTATTAATCAATTTTACTTAGGGAATATCCACTGCTATTAACTGCATCAGTAGCATGGGATCTTCTTGGTGTTTGGGTAATTGCCAGGTTCTTGTGGCCTGGATTGGCTACTGTTGGAAACAGGATGCTGGGCTTGATGGACCCTTGGTCTGACCCAGCATGGCAATTTCTTATGTTCTTAAATGGGCACAAAATAAAAACAAAAAAAACTATGAAAACCTCTAATAAGAAATGGAGGTAGATAAAAGGAAAGGCAAGTACATGTGGATTCAGGGATCTTATTACCATAGGTTTCATCTCAGCAAACAAAACACAAATCTGCTGGTTTCTACACGACACCACTCCAGTAAAATCCGTTGTCCATACCTTCTGTACTTGCTTGTGTATTTCGAGGTGTGCCAAGGAAACCTGTTATAATGAAAGAAAAACCATGAGATGCACACTCTGCCTTTCATCCCTCCATGGGGAAGCACCCAACTGGGCAAATAGAACTGTTCAGTGTGTGTGTGCAATTCACCTTTGGATGGAAGTAGGATCTGAGAACACGGATGTCACTATTATTATTCTTCGCCCAGAAAAAGCAGCTGCGCAGTTTGGAGAGCATAAGCCAGTGTGATAGGATCCTGTGCCTAACCCCCCGGCAGGGGTGCATTAGTGCTTCAGAACTAAGGCCACATGGGAATAAGCCGTGTGTCCTCCCTCCGGTTTCTGTTATGCTATTGGTGTTTTGGGGTAGGGGGTGAGCTCCTCCCTCCAATTTCCCTGCAGCCTGGGATACAGCAGTCTTTCCCAGTCAGGGAGAAAGAGAATGAGGGTGTCAGAGATGAGCAGGGGGAAAAAAAAAAAGGGGGGAAAAATGTCCCCTAGAGTCCCCACAAGCAGAGTTGCCACGAAACCCGGTTATTTCAAAAGAGATCTTTAGCCACTCCTGGTTTTCCAAACCTGTATCACAACATTATAAATAGTCTTCCTATTGCTTCTGGAAATCAGCACTACAGGAACCAGAATGCATCAGGAGAGGAGTATCCAAAACAAAAAAACAAAAAAAAGAGGGGGACTGACTCAATACTTCCCTCCAGAGACCGGGTCACGCGGCAGCACTGCACGGGTTCCCAAGGAGAGCCACTGGGGCTCCATCGAATTCAGTGGATGTGATCGTGGATTGCCCACACTGCACCTGTCCTGAGGGGAATGATTATATCGGCTGCCATCAGGCGGCTTTTACACCTCTGATAAGCACAGAGGATACTCAGTAAGGGAGAAGGATAGAGATCAGCTGGGGTCTACAACAGGGGTGGGCAGCTCCAATCCTCGAGGGCTGCAAAACAAGCAGGCCTTCAGGATATGCTTAACAAATACCGTCTTGATAAAGAAAACCATCTTCTTGAACTGCAGGGTTGAGTTTTTGTCCTGAAGGTGGAGGAAATATAAGAGATGTTATTAAATTTATTACTGTGATTAGGATTAGATGGCACTGTTGTATGTATATTGGGATTGTTTGTGTGCATGCAGGTTGGATGTTTGGGTAGTTTGTGCTTGCGTATGAGTTATTTGAATGTGTAGGTTTCATCTAAACTTTAAATATACAGGTGATTGTGTTGTGGCATGCTATATTTGCTGATATATGTTAATTTATGTCTTTATACATGGATGACTTAAAACCCTGTTTGTACTAATATTTGTAAAGCATATTGCATTATAAGCTTGTGATATTTATTGTTTAAAGTCTTGTATGTTTCAGTGATGATGATTAAGGAAAGTTCTTTTGAGTAAAAATAGATGCTTGTTTAGGACACTTGGTCCTGTTGACTTTGATGTGTTATAAATATACAGGGCCATCCATAGTCAAATCCTAATCTTAAGCAACTTCTTTTGGGTGAAGTTGGGTGAAAAATGTCTGCTGCAAACTGCTGGCACTGAAGAAGCTCCACCCTATACATGGGTATATATATATATATACCTTCATCGGCCGAGACATTCACATCGGGTCTCTGCAGAGGCGATGGGGCTATTGTGCTGGAGTGGTTGTCGTTGCGGTGAGCAGGATACGTTCTGTTTTCTGTCTGGTCAGATATGACGGCAGATTCAATCCGTGCCCAGTAAACGAAATACGACTGGACTACTGATAAACTGTGAGGGGGGAAAAAAATGCACAGCTATGTCAAAAAGCGGCCAGGCTAGGCACTGTTGCCACAGACTGCGCGGCCTCTGGGCATTAGGCTGGTACAATTCCAAGTTAACAAGCTGGAGAATTACTTATTCAAAATAAGCAAGTTACTTATTCAAAAAGATGGACAATCAATCCAAATAATTAATAAATACTATAAAAGTGTACACTTCTAGCATAACACAAAGCAAGAACATTGCTTAGTCTTCTCCAGAAAGCTCAACCAGTACAGTCCCTTGCTGAGTGGAAAGAGCTAGCATTGTGACATCTGCAAAGCAGAAACCAGAGCTAAGCAAACCACGGCTCACAGCAGAGTGCTACCCCGTCGGTGGCGGTGAGATGGCTCCTGGCCCAGAGCAGCTAGAACCTGTCACCTCTGCCTGGAAGGTACTAGCACAGGGTAAACAACCCTGAGGAGCGGCAAGAGTTACAAGGCCCAGTGCGTGCAAAATCTAAACAGGTAAATCACCATGTTATCTACCTTTTGTGAACGTGAATGCTCTCAGTTTTTTTCCCCACTTTCTTACTTGTTTTTCTTATAACAAGCGGTGCAGATTTGTTGAAGCACAGCAGAAAGCTGATGGTGTACAGAGAGAAAACCAAGCAAAATCAACAGGCCCTTTAACGCTTTATGAGATGCACCTGAGCACGGTGAAAATGAAAAGCTTAGAACAAGAGGCAGTGCTGTAGAAAGTACAGGGAAACGTCATTTTGAAAGGCGCATTCCCAACCTCTGATTGCTGTTGAAATGACCCCTTCCAAGATGACAATTTCAAGGATTTTTACGAGTGCCCAGAAAAGGTGGAACATTTCAGCTGCAGCTTATGTTATTGGTGTAAGGTTGCCAACCCTAGTAAACAGATATTTGGAAACTATAGGTGTTTATTTGATAGGCCTAGAAAGTTGAACCCCCATGGGCACCATCACAGAGTGTATAATTGCCATTCTTGGGGAAGAGAAGTGAATAATGTGGTCAATGGCCTCATCCTTACAAGAACTTGATGTCTCCAACGGGCTGATCCGGTGCCTTCCAAACGAAGGACAGGTTCCTCTTCAGTGACTTATCCGAATGGGTGACGGCGTCTCCATCTTCGAAGCAGGTGAGCAGCTTGGAGCTCGGAGGGATGAAAATGAACGTGCCTGCGATTTCATCGCTGGATACCCGACGAGCTTGGAGCAGAAATCCCATGAAATCCCGCGTGCTCCTCACCATCACTGCAAAAAGAACCCAACTTGCACACTTTATTCTACTCATCCCTTAAATGTTCTGAGCATTACATGGTTTACAACTTCATGTTGGATATTTAAAAAAAAAAAAAAAAAAGGGAAGAAAAAAGGATACAGTAAGTCAAAAAAGAAAAGCCCTCAGTAAGTTATGTTTAAACACACCGGCGACGGCTTAACTGGAGGAAAAACTTCAGATGCCTGATCTCAGCAATAACTGCCTGCGATCAAGTGAATTGAGGCACCATCATTAGTTAAAACAACCTCCAAAAAGGAAACCTTTATTCTGTTTCTTCTTTGTGATTTTTTATATAATTGTGGTTTTTATTTGTCTCTAAAACTTTGAAAACATGTGAAACCTCCAATTATTTATCGTGTGGTGAAATAGAATTGCTTTTTGGAATTTTTCTTCTTCTTCTTTTTTTATAATTTTCTTTGTTCCAAATGTTAAATAATCTCATGCCAAAAAGTAAAAGTCACAGCCAATATTACAAAAGAGTCAAAAGCTTAAAAGACTTAGCTTAATGTTCTTGATGACTGGAAGTCCCCACTAGCGATAAACTCAAATGGCTTCCGATTGCCGACACATTGCTGGTGCATTTAAACATAACTCTAAGGACTTTTCTTTTTTGACTTCGGGTTAGATGTCAAGTTTTGGAAGGATTTTGTTCCTTCCGTTTTGGTTCTGCATTTTTCCCTCTGTAGAAACAAGAATCCTTTTTGAAAAGCTGTGCAAGCGCCAACCAGGTCTCACCCAATGGTCTCTAACAAAGAAGATCTTCGAAGATGGCAGCGCCTAGGCAAGGGCAGGAGAAGACTTCGATGCAATTCTGAGAGGGCGCCGGCACCAAAAGATGCAATTTGAAGACATTAAGTGAACTTAAGAGTTCCAATAGTAATGAAAGCCAGTTTATTATTGGTAAAAGTTGGAATAAGGTTTTATTTAGGTTGCTGTTATCCTGAGAAGGTTATGGGGCAGATTTTCTCAGGTTACAAGCGTAACATATGCGCGTAACCTGAGGAAATCTGCCCCTGCGCGTGCTGAGCCTATTTTGCATAGACTTGGCAGCGCGCGCAAGCCCCGGGATGCGTGTGTGTCCCGGGGCTTGCAAAAAGGGGCGGTTCAGGGGCGTGGCCAGGAGGCGTGGTGTCGGCTTGGGGGCATGTTCAGGGGCGTGGCAGTGGTCCGGGGCGGTCCTGGAGCGTGGCCGGGTGCCCTGACACAGCGGCCTGTGTCAGGGCCTGCCGCGCCAGCAGACAGCCGGTGCGCGTAAGTTACGTCTGCCCGGAGGCAGGCGTAACTTCCTGGATAAAGGTTATGAGGGGGATTTAGGTAGGGCTGGGGTGGGGGTTAGATAGGGGAAGGCGGAAGGAAAGTTCCCTCCGAGGCCGCTCCGATTTCGGAGCGGCCTCGGAGGGAACAGGCAGCGCGCGCAGGGCTCGGCCGCGCAAGGTGCACAAATGTGCACCCCATTGCGCGCGCCGACCCCGGATTTTAAAGATACGCGTGGATACGCGCGTATCTATTGAAATCCGGCGTACTTTTGTTTGCACCTGGTGCGCGAACAAAAGTATGCGCTCGCGCTTTTTTTGAAAAATGTACCCCTATGTGCATAACTTACAGTTTTCAGCTCTAAATGTTGCAGTTTGGTGTTTTTAACATTGGTCACCCACAGGGAAGGGGAACTGATAGTCTCTAGGTGATGTTTCCTCCTACATACAATGTACGTCTGCGAGTCTTAAATAGGCAGACCAATCTGGGGATGGGATGGGGGGAGGGACAAAGGGATGGGGGGTTAAAAATATTCACAATATCACCAAACGTTTTGCCAGTAAAGCTTTAGTAAGGGGGTGGATTATAGTGGTATTCTCCAATGATGTTTGCCCTTACTGATCTTTACATACCTATTTAGAATTGCTGACGCTATTATTGGAGATTTATTCACAGGCACTTAGGGGTAGATTTTTAAACAGCGCGATTTGGCCGACTTTTTGCTTGCGCATCAGACTCAAGCAAAAGTACGCTGGATTTTAGCAGATACGCGCGGAGCCGCGCGTATCTGCTAAAAACTGGATCGGCGTGCGCAAGGCTATTGATTTTGTATAGCCCGGCGTGCGCCGAGCCGCGCAGCCTACCCCCGTTCCCTCCAGGCCGCTCCGAAATCGGAGCGGCCTTGGAGGGAATCCTCTAACGCCCTCCCCCCATCACCTTCCCCTTCCTTCCTCTACCTAACCCACCCGCCCGGCCCTGTCTACACCTCCCCCTTACCTTTCTCCGGGGATTTACGCCTCCCGGAGGGGGGAGAAGTAAATCCCCGCGCGCGAGCGGGCCTCCTGTGCGCCGGCTGCGACCTGGGGGCGGGTACGGAGGGCGCAGCCACGCCCCCGGACCGCCGCCGGGCCGTAAGCCACGCCCCCGTACCCGCCCCCAAAACGCTGTCGACACGCCCCCGAAACGCCGCAACACCGGGGGGGCCCCCGCCCGACACGCCCCCCTCGGAGAACCCCGGGACTTACGCGAGTCCGGGGCTCTGCTCCGCGCCGGTAGGCCTATGTAAAATAGGCTCACCAGTCGCACAGGGCCCTGCTCGCCTAAATCCACCCGTTTTGGGCGGATTTAGGCGAGCAGGGCTCTGAAAATCCGCCCCTTAGAGAATACATTACAATTTAGCATGAACATCTTTTAACATTTGCATATTAAGGGATAGATTTATAAATCTTGCGCCCAGCCGTACTTTTGTTCGCGCACCAGGCACAAACAAGAGTACGCGGGATTTTAATAGATACGTGCGTAGCCGCGCGTATCCATAAAAATCCGGGGTCAGCGCGTGCAAGGCTGCCCAAAATCGGCAGCCTGCGTATGCCGAGCAGCCTGCCTCCGTTCCCTCCACCCCCCCCCGCACCTTCCCCTCCCTTCCCCTACCTAACCCACCCCCCCAGCCCTATCTAAACCCCCCCCCTACCTTTGTCGCACAAGTTACGCCTGCCTCGGGCAGGCGTAACTTGTGCGTGCTGGGCTGGCCGCTGGCGGGTCATGGTCCGGTCCGGGGGCTGGTCCGGAGGCCGTGGCCATGCTCCCGGAATGCCCCCGATGATGCGCCAGCCCCGACACGCCCCCGAAGGAAAGCCCCGGGACTTAGCGCACGCCGGCAGCCTATGCAAGATAGGCTCGGCGCGTGCAAGGGGTGGTTGGGGTAGGTTTTTGGGGGTTACGCGCGTGACCCTTTGAAAATCTACCCCTAAATGTAAAGGCCTTAATTCTGGGCGGAGGCGGCATCTCATTTTTAACAACATGTGCCGCCCCCAAGTTGCGGTTGTCTTGGTGCAGGAAACTCATTTGAAAGCCCGCTATTATTACTTAATGCGTTCAGGTGAGTTTCCTTCCTAGTATTGGACAGCTTGCTCAAAGTCTGCTAAATATACAGGTGAAGGTATTCTTATTCATAAGGATCTTATTTATGAGTTTAAAGAAAATCATAAAGATCCAGGAGGTCGTTTTTCAATTTTGTGTATCAAAATAGAACGAGAGCTTTATACTTTAGTCTCTGTATATGCTTTCAATACACAACAAAGTTCTTTCTTTCAGTCTCTAAGCGATACACTTTGGGAAAATTCTGTTGGATCTTTAATAGTTGGTGAGATTTTAATGTCACTCTGAATCCTAATTTAGATAATTCTCTTGGATTTTCTTCTGTATCTCAGGGTGGACGGGGTGGTTTGAAAAGCCTTCTCTGTCAGGCTAATCTGGTGGATGTTTGGCGCTCTCATTACCCTAGATTCCGCAATTAAATTTACTCCTGTGTACATAAATCATATTCAAGGATAGATCTCATTTTAGCAGATAAGGGTATAGTTAACAGAATCACTTCCACAGATATCGAACTCATCATGTGGTCTGATCATGCCCCAGTTTGGTTTATAATCCAATTTCATAATTATGATAAAGGGCAATTATATTGGAAATTAAATGATAGTTATTTTTGCAGATGAGGATTTTTGAGGGCAAATTCAGAACAATATTCAATCCTACCTTGCTATCAGTGACACTCCGGATGTCTCTCCAGTCACTGTATGGGCATGTCTAAAAGCAGTGTGAATTGGTCACTTTATAGCAAAAATGCAAAGAAAAGGCTTAGCTAGAGTTGATCCATAAGATTTCAAGTCCAGACCATTTTATTTATTTTATTTATTTATTTAACATTTTTATACCGAACTTCATGACAAGCTTCATATCAGGCCGGTTTACATCAAACTTAGGGGTTAACTTAACAAAACCATATAACAAGAAGGCCGAGGCGCAGGTACAAATAACATGGAGAATAAACTTGGGGGCTAGAGTAGCCAGGAAATAAAGGACAGAAAAAACTGGAGAATGAACACGAATGAACATACAATGGCTGGGTCGGACATTTAGTCTATTGGGCTATATGAAAGAACTGTTGCCAGGTTAGGCTTAAGGGAAGGCTTGGACGAAAAGCCAAGTCTTGAGTTTTTTTCGGAAGGTAGTCAGGCAGGGTTCCAGTCTTAGATCAGTCGGCAGGTTGTTCCAGATGATGGGGCCAACTGTGGAGAATGCTCGTTCTTTCGTGGAGGTTAGGCGGGTGGATTTATGACCATTGTCATAAGAGTTCACTCTTATTCCAGGTATATCAAGAGTTACTAAATTGTAAGGCAAAGTTGGCAGAACTAGACGCTGCGTCGATAGCCCATAAGTTAGAATTAGTAAATCAGAAACATTTTGAGGGTAACAATAAAGTGGGCAAAATTTTGGCTAACAAGCTGAAGGGGCAATGTAGTCAGAATAATGTGGTGAAAATCAAAGATGAAAATGGGAATATTTTGATCACTAACCTAAGACATTAGACACGATTCCTGTGATTTTATTCTGATCTTTACAGTGCCAATCGTTCTATAAAACTGGAGGACACTCATACTTATTTGTCAGAGTTCTCTCTGCCCGGTTTGACTGAACAATAGTGAGAATGGCTGGACCGTGAGATCTCCCAGCTAGAGGTCTCCCAGGTAATCAAGAAACCTAAGCCTGGTAAAACTCCAGGCCTCGATGGGTATTCAGCATGATTTTACTATGTATTTGTTGATCAGTTGGCCTTGCCGTTAACGAAAATGTTTGATGCCCTTAGAGTGGACCAAGCTCTTACTTGTTTCTCAAACATAGTGGGTATTATGGTTCTCGCCAAGCCAGGTAGAGATACAGTACTCTGTGGGTCTTATAGACTGATTTCTTTATTAAATCTGGCCCTGAAAATACTTGCCAAGAACCTTGCTAATAGACTTAACACTATCTTGCCTTCCATTGTCCACTATGACCAATCAGGATTTGTTCTGGGTTGTACGGCATCTGATAGTGTCTGAAAAGTAATGGTCATTATTTGGCGGGAGTGTAAGCAGAAAGATCCTTTTCTTTTATTAACCGTAGATGCCGATAAAGCATTTGATCTAGTTCATTGGCGTTTCCTATTTAGTACATTAGAGAAAATGAAGTTTGGACCCTTTTTCCTGCAATGGATAACTAAACATTATGATCACCCCCAAAGCTTGCGTTAAAAATAAATGGCGGTTACTCGGATTCATTTGACGGTGGCCAGAGGCACGAGACAGGGCTGTCCCTTGTCTCCACTGCCTTTTGCAAATTTTTTTAGAACCTTTCACTACAAGGATAGATCTAATGTCTCCTTACACTGTACATTGCTGCTCTGGAATGTGCTCCAAAATTATTTCCTTACTGTTTTAAACAGAACACATAGAATTTTACAAGCCAGCTAGAGGATGAATAAATCTTTACTTAATTCTTCTGAGCATTTAAAACATCTCTCTTCATTATTCACTTAATACTCACAAGAACGGTGATTTTTTTTCTTTCCTATCCAGTGCACATCAGAGTTAACCACAGTGCTCACACAGCAACAACTATAGTGAAGTCCTCCAAGAACAGTGACTGGGGACTTCATCATCCTGGGGACTTCATCATCCTGCTCAGCAGTTTTGCAGCGTTCACCTGAGGAACCAGTGCAGGTGACACAGACCGGCAACATTTTGATGACATGGGACAAAAGAATGTCCTTCAATAGCCGTTGAATTTTGACAAAACCTTATGCAGCTAGGCTCCAATCTCTGTTTAGCTGCTTTACAGCCTCTGCCAGCAGCAATCACACACCACCACCTAGTGACTCACCTCAGAAGCATGCTCTGATCACCCAAACCCTGCCAATAAAACTGGGTACAGAGTGATTAGAACACACCTGGCTGCATATGCATGAGAAATTTGCATACACGGGTCTCCCATGTACACAGCTTTATCTCATGCAAATTCTTGCAAGTATCCTGAAAACCTGCTTGTGGGATCACCACAACAGATCTGGGAAGGCCCTGCAGAAGGACAAAGGGTAGGAATATGACATATTCTCAACCCAGTCCTCAGGGACACACACCTAGTTAATCTGTTTTTTTAGAAGGACTACAATAATATACATGAGATAGAGTTGCATCCCATGGAGGCAGTGCACGCACATCTATCTCCTGCATATTCACCATGGATATCCTGAAAACCAGACTGGCTGGATGTGTTTCAAGGAATGGGTTGAGAATCACTGAGAGTGGATACCTTCAGCAAATGCTCTGTCCTCAGTACTCAAGCTTTTATCCATGGGTTGGAAAAATGAATATGTTGAATCCTTTAATCAATGATTTTCTTGTTCCTGGGTATTTTTCTTTTCACTATTTCCAGCACAGTATAAGTGAACATTGTTTTCTTAACTGGTTAGTCTCATGGAGCTTATTTGGTGATTTGTTTTGTTGTTCATTAGCAATCAGCCAAGCAATTTAAGGTCGGGCCTTTCAAAGGGGGTAAATTGGTGTTAGAAGTTGATTGAATAATAGGCAATGGAGGACGGGGGGTACATAGACTCATAGCTGAAAACACATCTAACCTACGACAAGCTGAAATTCTGTTTCAATAGCACTACACGTGGGGGCCTTTGCAGCTGTTACTTACCAGGCACATTATCGCCGGGCAAATAGAAGGACCTGTTGGTGAAGATGGTGATATAGTTCTTCTTGAGGTTCTGAGGCTGAGCTCGGATGTGCTTCGGCCTCATGTCAGAACAGGCACTGAGGCTTGCACCATGGGAGAAAGCAGCAGTGTACGAGACCAAGCACAGGGTCATACAGGCCCATCCAATGAGGACCAGCTGGATCTTCATTCCATCCTCTACCTTGGGTTATCAAAAAGACCAAATGGGAGGCAGATTACATCTACCAGTCAAATTATACGGACTACTTCAGCTGCGGGTGTTAGTGTCAGACGACGTGACAAAATGTATGATTTGAACCAACAGGACAACATCCCCAGAGCTTCCTGCCTCTCAGTAAGCTACCTGTGTTTAATGTGCTTCGCATTGAACGGTCTCTGTCAGCTACAAGTACAGTGACACCGTACAGTCACAGCTGTACACTGTGGCTGCAATAACTGAACAGTCTAGAAATCCCACAATAAGTAATATACACGTGATCTGATGCAGCGCTGTCCTCTGAACTTACCTTCCATGTTCTCTTAACAAATGTGCAGAACCAGGCTTCAGGGCCACGCCATTGGTACAGCTACACGGGGGGGGGGGGGGGGGGGGGGGGGGGTCGCTGCTGCTTCAAAGGAGCTCTCTAGGGCTGAAAGTAGGGTTGCCAACTGGCTCCAGATTTTCAGAACAGGTTGATCCAGTCCCGGTTTTACTCCTGTACATGCAGGCCTGGATTTCCCAATAGGCACACTAGGCCTGTGTTTAGATGGAAAAAAATCGTGGGGGGGGGGGGGGGGGGGGCTATCAGCAGGCCGCCTAAGATTGGCTGTCTCCCAGGGGTGCTGAATCTCACTCATCAGAGAACAGCCTTCTGCTTCCTGCTGCAGCCCCTCCCCTCCCTCCCAATGCAGAGAACTGGAGGGGAGGGATGAGGCTGGAAGAGAGGGAGCAAAGACAAACTGCTCTATTCCCTATTCCATCCCCTCCCCTCCTGCTCTCTACAGGGAACAGGAAGAGGAGGGTGAGGCCACAGCAGGGAGCAAAGAAAAGTCACTCTGCTCCTTAATCCTGCCTCTCCCACCACCCCACCTCTCTTGTTATTTAGGGACATGAGGGGAGGAGGTAAGAGTGAAGCAGACAGAGCAGAGCGACAAACACACAGGTGCCTTATACCTTCTGCTCTATTGTCCTTTGTCGGCGGGGAGGGGGAGGGGAAAGCAAGGGGGCTTTAGCAGCAACAGTGCCCGGGGGGGTGTCAAAATCCTAAATCCATCAGGGGTCTGCGTTCAGGTACTTATAAGCCTTGCTTTTCTTAGGGAAGGCGATAGGGAAACCAGAATAAAAACCAATGGGGTAAAACCAGAACTGAATTCACCAGTCCTGAAATTCTGGAGCCAGTTGGGCAACCCAAAGGTGAAGGAGAAGCGGCTCCCTCTATGCCCTTGGCTCCACATGGCACCACTGATACTGAGGCTGGACCTATAAACATGGCTCTCTCAAATTCAGATGGCAGACACATGAAAACACAATGGGGGACTATGACGGCAGATGACACCTGTAAAGTCCCTGCGGGCTGTGCGTTTCTCCTTCCTGTTGGAATATTGCTACCCCTCCCCTGCCTCAGGGCTGCTGAAATCCCGTGTACCACTGCTACTGAGTTTTTCTGTGGCTTGACCCACGTGGGGGCCAAGCACTTACAGGCCTGTGGGGGTGAAAGCTTCTGGCTTGCCCTTGGGCATGGGGGGGGGGGGGGGGGCAGTGACTGGAGTGGCTCCCGGCTGTGGAAGACTTGATGCTGACTCAGAGAAAGGTGGGGGTGGGGAAGAGAGAGACAGAGGGGGGCTGGAGGGATGGAAAGGCAGGGAGATGGAGAGGAGGAGAGAGGAGAATGGAGGGTTAGAAAGTCCAGGTTGGAAGAGGGAATGAGGGAGGGAGTGGGAGAGAGGTGAAAAGAAAACAGGGCCGAAACGGAATGAGATGGAGAAGGAGAACGAGAAAGGGGGAGAAAGAGGGGTTAAAAGAGGGCAATGTTAGTGAGAAAACGGGAGATGGTGGAAATGTATATTTTATTAAATTGAGGAGGGGTAATTAACTCTATGAAGCAGCATCAGAGACATGCAAGGAGTATAGCATTAACTCTGGTCATGAAACAGGCACCGATGGCCTCCTGAGGCCCTGCTTATAAAACAGGTGCCAGTAAACGGCTTGACTGACACCGGGTTTCAAGCCCTTCTCTTACTGAGGAAAAGGACTGCAAACCAAAGCCAGGAGGTGAGATTAACTGAGGGAGGGGAAGCTTTAATCGAATAAAGTGGTAAGGAATCAGCACTTCTCTGAATTGGTGAAAGAGCCGTAAGTTAGGTTTTTGTCCCTCATGCGCAATCTATATTTTAGGACCGAAAAAAAGGCAGAACAAGAGAGTGGGTGGCTGGAAACACAGAGGGGTGTGTGACATGAAAGACTGAGAGGGAGAGACCCGAAAAGTTGGAGGGAAGAGCCAGAGAGATGGAAAAAGAAATGGAGACATGGCACACACATGGAAAGGTGCCATGGAAAGGAGTCAGAAGACCGCCAAGAGGAGAGCCAGAACAGCTCGGGAGAAGAACAGACAAAACAAAGGTATTTCCGTATGTTTTAGTTTCCATAGATTGGATATGGCAATTTTTCTTAATGATCTTACTTTTATGTACATTTAAAAAATTGTTTTTTACTTATATGTAAAATTACTGACAGGTTGCACTGCTCTACTCTGGGTAGCTTATCTTCTGTGCGTCATATTTCTGCCATCATCTATGTTACAGGTAAAATATACCAAAATTCTATTTTGGACAATTTTTCGTGCAGCTTTGGGCAAGGGTAGATGCTGGTGGCAGAGGGAAGGAAGCAAACGGGAGAAAGGCCCGAGGAAGGAGGGGATGAATGGGAGAGCAAGAAGGGGAGGAGAGATGGGGGCAGGGGAAAGGAGGTGGGAGCATGATGTAGGAAGAGAGAGTAAAGGGGTAAGAAGAGAAAAAACATTGAGTGACAGAGAGAAACACAGGGGGGGACGACGACTCATGTTTATCTAATTGCAGGAGGGAGAGAAGTTCTTGTAACTGTCCTAGATCACTAAGTAGTGGCTCACAAGGGACTGATCAAATTCAGCTGAGCACATCCTGCTGGCTCCGAAAAATTGGGCTTGCTTCCTCACCTCTAGGGGTCCATGCCCCAGGTTTGTTTGCTTTCTTACCCCCACCACCTCCACTACAGGTGTCTGTCTGCGACACTTTGGGAAAAAATGTTGTTTCTAAGTCTGCCTCCTCCCACCAGTCGTCGTTCTAGAACTTTCTTCCATCAAAATATGGTTGCCTGGGACCTTCTCGTTGATATATAGCTGATTTCTCCCAGCAGCAATCTTTCATACTCACACACGCACACAAAAAATACATGAACCACAAAAACAGTACAGAAGATAATTCACAGGGCACAGCATATAAAAGAGAGCTCAGCAATCCTTGACACTCCCGCCCTCCTGGCAAGTCACTCTCTCTGCAAGGCTGGCACCCTGATCAGTGCTCACTTTCAGAATTCACAGGCTGGCTGTGCTAATCTTGTAATGCACGAGATTAACAGACAGTCCACAAGTTTTGTGAAAAAGTGGTGCCAGGTGGCCAAAGGCGGCAGAACTTTGCCATGGCTCTCTTTCTCCCCCTCCAGAGTTATGATCTTGTTGGATTCCCGTAGAGGAAACAGCTGGCATGCCAAAATTTTAGCACTTTGCCCTTCATAGAAAATGCAAACTAAGCATTTGTCATCATCCTGCCAGACCAGTCCGGACAAGTGGGATTTGTCTGCCCTACCTGCAGATGGAGGCAGAGTGCAAGCGCTTTGCTCTGATGTCCTTCCCTATATATGCTGGTATAGCAGGAAAGGCAGCAGTAATCTCTTGCCCAAGCTGATCCACAAATTCCAACTGGTTCTGCCCCTTTTTTAATGGGTTTTTTTTGGAAATCAGAAAAAAACAAGCTTAGAATTTAACATTGTAAACCATAATTAAAAGGGACCCAGTAGGTTGAAAATAACCTCTACTCCTCCTTCCCCAGACTGCATTCTTTTCTGATAGGAAGAAATGGTGCAAAAAAGAGAGAGTCTCTTCTCTTTTTATTTTATAACTTTCAACTCTCATTAGGGTGGACTCTGGAAGGGCCTGTCAGGACTCAAGGAAAGAAAATTAGCAGGTTGGAACCTAACTGTACCTTCCTGATCATCCCGTCAGATCAATCCACACAAGTGGGATGCTCCTAAGCAGCATCTATCCCAGGCAGGAGATACCCAGGGCTGCTTCTAGGACTTCACTGGCAAATTTGTCTCCGTCTGCTTCCTATAGTGATTCACAACAGGGATGTGAATCGTGTCCTCGATCGTCTTAACGATCGATTTCGGCTGGGAGGGGGAGGGAATCGTATTGTTGCCGTTTGGGGGGGTAAAATATCGTGAAAAATCGTTAAAAATCGAAAAAATCGAAAAAATCGAAAAACCGGCACATTAAAAACCCCCTAAAACCCACCCCCGACCCTTTAAAATTAAATCCCCCACCCTCCCGAACCCCCCCCAAATAACTTAAATAACCTGCGGGTCCAGCGGCGGTCCGGAACGGCAGCGGTCCGGAACGGGCTCCTGCTCTGAATCTTGTCGTCTTCAGCCGGCGCCATTTTCCAAAATGGCGCCGAAAAAATGGCGGCGGCCATAGACGAAAAAGATTGGACGGCAGGAGGTCCTTCCGGACCCCGCTGGACTTTTGGCAAGTCTCGTGGGGTCAGGAGGCCCCCCACAAGCTGGCCAAAAGTTCCTGGAGGTCCAGCGGGGGTCAGGGAGCGATTTCCCGCCGCGAATCGTTTTCGTACGGAAAATGGCGCCGGCCATACGCGTATGGCCGGCGCCATTTTCGTACGGAAAATGGCGCCGGCAGGAGATCGACTGCAGGAGGTCGTTCAGCGAGGCGCCGGAACCCTCGCTGAACGACCTCCTGCAGTCGATCTCCTGCCGGCGCCATTTTCCGTACGAAAACGATTCGCGGCGGGAAATCGCTCCCTGACCCCCGCTGGACCTCCAGGAACTTTTGGCCAGCTTGTGGGGGGCCTCCTGACCCCCACGAGACTTGCCAAAAGTCCAGCGGGGGGCCGGAAGGACCTCCTGCCGTCCAATCTTTTCGTCTATGGCCGCCGCCATTTTTCGGCGCCATTTTGGAAAATGGCGCCGGCTGAAGACGACAAGATTCAGAGCAGGAGCCCGTTCCGGACCGCTGCCGTTCCGGACCGCCGCTGGACCCGCAGTTTATTTAAGTTTTTGGGGGGGGGGTTCGGGAGGGTGGGGGATTTAATTTAAAGGGTCGGGGGTGGGTTTTAGGGGGTTTTAGTGTGCCGGCTCACGATTCTAACGATTTATAACGATAAATCGTTAGAATCTGTATTGTATTGTGTTCCATAACGGTTTAAGACGATATTAAAATTATCGGACGATAATTTAATCGTCCTAAAAACGATTCACATCCCTAATTCACAAAGGTGTGCAGGGAGACCCATGTGGCTGCCTTGCTGATATTGACTGGCACTGCCACCCTGTATTCTGCTCAGGTCGCTGCCTATGCCCTAGTGGAATGTGCTCTTAGTCCCTCTTGTACTGGCCCTACCTTTCATCAAGTAGGATGTTGCTATTGCTTCTTTAATCCATTCAGCAATGGATTCCTTACAGACTGCCGCAGGTGCATTCACACCTGTGGCAGCCGGTGGTGAATGCACCAGCTGCCGCAGGTGCATTCACACAGATGAATGCACCTGCGGCAGTCGGTGCATTCATCTGTGTGAGTAACTGATTAAAGGCAACAGTCAAGTTGTCTAACGAATCCTGTTGTTCGGAGATTTGCTGGGCCAGGCCTGGAATGGCCTGCAAAGCGGTGAGCTAAGCCAAATCCATGGAGTTAGCAATCTGTTACGGTTATGAGGTGTTGGAGTGGATTCTTGGGTACTGCGGTGATGGTCACTCCCATGGGGAGGAGCCCCGTGAGGAACCGCAGTACTAGGCTAGACTCTATACACGCAGACACAGAGAAGTTGAATTTATTGTACAGCTCAATGATACTGCCCGGGGACTTTTGGCAAGTCTTGGGGGGGACTCCTGACCCCCCAAGACTTGCCAAAAGTCCCTGGTGGTCCAGCGGGGGTCCTGGAGCCATATCCTGCACTAGGGCCATCAGCTGCCGGTATTCAAAATGGCGCCAATAGGCTTTGCCCTTACTATGTCACAGGGGCTACCGGTGCCATTGGTCGGCCCCTGTCACATGGTAGGACCACAAGATGGCGCCGGCCATCCATGAGATCGCTTCAGGACCCCCGCTGGACCACCAGGGACTTTTGGTAAGTCTTGAGGAGGTCAGGAGGGTGGGGGGTTTATTCGTTAGATACGTTGTATTCATGGGGGTTCGCCATACATTTTGTGACCCCACGAATACAACGAATAGGGACATATATGTTGCGGATTGCCAATATGTCGAAAACGAATGCACACCCCTATCAGTTACTGTAGATGGAAATATTTTGTGAATCAATGATTGAAGTGATGCAGAACACCAAAGGCATTCATCAAGGATATGCTTTCTAGATGAGGGCATGGAAAATAATGTGTATTGTTTCGGTTTTATTTTTATATTCTCTTGTTGTGTGTCTTTCATTTTAGGGTGAGTTACATTTTTGCAATGCTTGCACTCTAGTGTGTTTTGCAAGCAGTAGGCACTGAAACACCTTAACACGCATCAAACCAGCATCAACTACACATGCAGATATTTTGTTTGTTTTTTTGGAGTGACACAAAACGAAACAAGACATATGATTGGTGTTTTCATGCCTCTTGAATAGGGCAGCATATCCCTAATGCTTTCTTGGCTGATTTCAAAACACGACAAATTGCCCTGATGAAAATATGGAAGAGCAGTGTGAGTGTGATGGGTTACCTTAAATTTTTTCCCAAAAGCTGAGAACAAATATTAGAATCAAGAACCTCCAGGCACATAAAGGATGCATCCCACCGGTGGGAGGCAGATCCAGTGAGATGCTGCGGCAGTCAGGGAGAGAGGGCGCTCTGCTGCTGTGCCCGGTGAGGGTGGAGTCAGGCCCTGGGAGAGTCCTGCGGTGCTAAAAGTGTGGCGAGGTCCAATCAGGTTTTATTGGAGACCTGCTGTGGACCCCAGAATTGGTAGCAGATCCAGAGTGGAGCTGGAACTGATTAGCTAGCAAAGGGAAACGCTCTGTGCTTGAGGTTTTGATTGTGTTTGTATTGGTTTGTTTTATATATATTGTATGTCTTTTTATTGATGTTATTGGTTTTTATTTTGCGATACGCCTTGAATGACTGGCTTTGATACAGGTGCAATATGGAAACTTTTAAATAAATAACTAAGTAAAATAAATGTGCTTCAATATCCTATATCAATTTTGCTGAAAGAGTCAAGCCTAAAGGCCTCCCCCCTTAGATTGTTAGCTCTCTGGGGATAGGGAAATATCTACAGTATCTGAGTTTAATCTGCTTTGAAGTATCTAAAACAAGAACAGAAGTCAAATAAATTAAAAAAGACTCTGGAAGTCATCTTCCTGCTTTCTTACCAGCCTACAGTATAACAACACAAAGGGTAGTATTCACAAATCTTCTTTGATAGTATTATAGGCAACACGCAAAAGAAGAACTTGATACTTTACAGTTTCAATATTTTATTATACAATCACATGTATTACAACTATCTAGACAATTAAAATCTATCTAACTCACACACACCCCATACATTCATCACTCACATTACATAAAACCAAATAAGTGCAAATTTCAGACTTATTATTATTCATCGACTTTTGTACAATTATTATTATTAATCTACTTAATTCATTAATAGGTGATCCATGAAACGAATCCTCCTCTGTTTAATTCATTCATTTTTATTCCTAAAACGAGTCCAAGTCCAACAAAGATCTCTGTTTCAACCCTTTTTCATAAGGGCTTACTCAGGGACTAACTCAGGAGCGTCAGTATCTTCAAATATCAAATTCCTTCACCATAATTCTATAACCAAAAATATTATAAGAAAGATTTTTTTAATTTACTAATGCATTACTTCCCATACTGAAGAGGCCACACACAGCGTAACCCTTTAAATCCCCCCCTGCGCCCGCCGAGCCTATTTTGCATGGGCTCGGTGGCGCGCACAAGCCCCGGGATACGCGTATGTCCCGGGGCTTTGAAAAAAGGGTGGGAAGAGGGCGGGGGTGGGGGCGGCAATCCAGGGGCGGTCCCAAGTCCTCCGGCACAGCGGCCATGCTGGGGGCTGGTGCGCCGGCAGCTAGCCGGCGCGTGCAAGTTACGCCTGCCTTGGGCAGGCATAACTTAGACAACAAAGGTGGGGGTGGGTTAGGTGGGGCTGGGGGGGTGGGTTAGATAGGGGAAGGGAGGGGAATTGGGGGGGGGGGGGGGGGGGAGTGAAAGGAAAGTTCCCTCCGAGGCCATTGGGCCTCCCCTAGGGCTTGGCGCACACAAGGTGCACAAGTGTGCACCCCCTTGTGCGTGCCAACCCTGGATTTTATAACATGTGTGCGGTAGCGCGCACAAATGTACCCTGCGCGCGCTCCTTTAAAAATCTGCCCCCTTTGGTTTTATGTGATGTGAGTGATGAATGTATGGGGTGTGTGTGAGTTAGATAGATTTTAATTGTCTAGATAGTTGTAATACATGTGATTGTACAATAAAATTTTGAAACTGTAAAGTATAAAGGTCTTCTTTTGCGTGTTGCCTATATTCTTACCAGCCTAGGCAGCCACCTCTCATGGGCTCAGTAACTCAAATCCATTTTTGGGATGGGACTGAACTCTCTATAACTGCACTTTTCTGTGATGAAGGTGAAAACCTAAGGATTGTGTGGGGGGTGGCATGGTTATGAACTGGATTAGCACTTATCCACCCGTGGGTCAAATGTTCTTACAGTACAGAGGCAGAAACAGCACCTGTTTTGAGAGTACTTACTGCATTTTCAGTGAGTTGCATTCAGTTGTTTGCTGTTTGTTACTGCCTTCAGTCTGCAATCACGGGCCTAAACTCATGAGAATCGCTTTACTGCACGAACTAACTGTGAAACAAGCACCACTGAAACAGCCAGCCAACCAAGTTTATTGCATTCATTGAAGATGCTCTATTCCCTCACCCAAGGACCTAATTGCTATAGTCTTTGGGACAGAGCACAAAATGTAGTCAGCATCTCAGCCCTGACCCAGTTACACAGGGAGCGCAGACATGAAATCTTTTAAACATTATGCCAAACTGCGCCTAAAACCCATCCCGCAAATAAAGCAATCTCTTCTTTCAAACTCTGCTGTTCTCAGCAATTGGCTATGAGGGCACCTAAGGCAGCTGGCAGAGGTAATTTGTATGTCCCAGTTTCAGCTGCAGGAGTTGAAGGATCTTTCGGTGTCATGGCTCCTTCCATGGCAAAGATTTAAAGAAGGTTGGGAGAAACGAGTGAAGCACTGCCTGCATTGGTTCTAGAGCTCCTACAGGCACTTCTTTTAAGGATGCTAGGAAGAAACCACACTGCATTGGGTGCACACCCACACCCAATTTTCACAATTTGTACTGTTTCTGTTTTAAGAAAACCAGTGAGATCTGTGAAAAACCTCACTATGTTGCCGCAGCTTGCATTTCTCCTGGACTGATTTTCTTCCCCCTAAACTCTGCAAAGCATCAGCAAGCACAGAGGAACCAAAAGTGTGCACTACGAGTTAGGGCTACTAGTGGATTACTAGATTTACTGGTCTTGTACAAAATAACTATTTGTACCTTGGCTTTCCTCATATGCTCACAAATAACAGAGGGGCAGGGGACCAGAGTAACCGAGTGATTAAAGCAGCAGGCTGCAAGCCAGGCTTCAAACCCCACTGCCGCTCCTTGTGACCTTGGGTAAGTTACTTCACCCTCCATTGCCTCAGGACAAACTTAGATTATAACCTAATACAGGGAAATGTCTGAAAAGCAAAATATAAAAACAAATAAACTGTTTAAAACAACATTAGTTGGCCCAAACTCTAAGTTGTTGCTTGCCTGTGGTGTCTTGTTAGTGTACTTTGTAGATAAAATACATCTTAAAAGTGAAGGTCCCTCTGCTGTTTTAAAGCCCTTTTTATAGCCTGCTAGCTGTCAGACGTTACATTTACTAGCTGTGAAAAGGGTTTTGATTAGGGCAGGAGTTTGCTGGCGCTAAGGAACACTGCACAAGACTTAGTTGTGTGGACAGTTTCAGGGACAGTAGGTTAGCTCTCTGCCCTGTAGGGTTTATAATCTGGAGGCCATGGAGGCTGAGGTGACATGCTGAAGGTCGTAAAGGACTAGCGATAGCGGACGTGGGATTTCAACCCTGGCTTCCCTGGTTCTCGGCCCACCGCTGTAAGCACCGGGATACTCCTCCGCTCCTCGCACGGAGAAAGGGAACAGCACAGTTTGGGGGCAACCCTAGATGCCTGTTAGTCATAAAATGTTGGAAAACGGTTTTAATAAAGGGCAACAGAAGCTGCCATTTCGCCTCCGGGAATCGTGGGGCATATCAGTTGGTAAAAGCCTCTGTGTGTAGCAACAGGCACCAGTCTCTGCCCGGAGCACTGGAGAGTGGCGTTTATCCCCAGTGCTGTACGCCTTGGTCATACCGCTGCTGGCTGAGAAAATGAGATCTCATCACCATTATCATTTAATTTCATGCTAAGGCTACAACTACAGTATTTAAGAATAAAATTTATTGTTTAAGAATACAAGAGCTGGAAAGGGTTATTATTTACAATCAAATTCTATCTTATAGTAAAAGGCTGGTCACAATTAGTAGTATAGAGCAGTGGTTCTCAACCTTTATTCAGCCGGGACACACCTGACAGGTGGTTCTCACATGCAGGACACACTGAACGTGAGACCATCACGGGGCTAAATGTAAACATCCACTCTGCATCCACAGAAACCCCCTCGACCCCCAACAATGGGTGCAGAGCCAGAACTAGGGCATTACCCGTCAACTCACCATACATAAAAGATATTCTCGTTCTGGTGGCATTTCAGTAAAAGCAAAACAAACTCCCTTTACTACCAGGCACAATAGCCTTCCTTATGCAAAGACAGTAATTTACCACTAATGTATGTCCTATTGAGAAAATACAACAAGTAAGATTAATACAAATGCCTACACTACAAATATTAAACCAGGCCCTAAACACCAATATACTTCCTATTAGGAAAACAGAATAAGCCAAGCTGCTATAGAATCCCATGCAGAAATAATTGTAAAATTATACTAATAAATGTTTCAAAACAGCTGATGAACAGAATAACATCCAACAATTAAAAACTCATAAAATTTATTAAAACATGTCCAAATATCAATAAAATATTTCAAAACAGCAGACATCACATAATACCCAATAATTAAAATGGCAATCAATCATGAAAAATAATCTTAAAAAGCCACCTTTACTTACCCTCTCCAGCAACTCTCCTACTCCTTTCCCTTGCAGGCCAAAAGCACACACCAGAAGCAGCAGTGGCTGCTGAAGCTCTGTCCTCACAGTCCTCTTCCTTAGGGCCCACAACCAGTCTTTGTCTCTCTCTCACACACTCACATCAGTCACCTCCCTGACCAGTCTGTCTCCCCCACACTCACATCAGTCACCTCCCTGACCAGTCTCTCTCTCAATCACACACATGCTTTCTCACGTACACCTGCTCTCTGTTACTTACACACATGTTCTCAATCTCCCACATGCTCTCTCACTTAGACACATTCTGTCAATCACACTTGCACAAAAACACTCTCTCTTACTTACATACAAGCTTTCAGTCACACACACATGTTCTCTCTCCCTCTGGCTCACTCTCACTCATGGCCCCCCCTTCTCCCCAGCACAAATGGCAGGTGCAGTAGCCTCCTCCTCCAGTCCCTGTGGCCTGAAAATGAAGAATCACATCAGTTGTGGGTGGCTAATTCTGTTCTTACTCCCATCGCTGATCACTGGATGTGCTTCATTTTGGTCCAGGTCTGCACTGCTGCTGGTGCTTTATGCAGCATGGTCTTCTCTTCTTCCCATGCACCCCACTTTCAGTTCTGGGCCACGGTGGCGGGAAGAAGATATTGCTGCTGCCATTCCTGCCCGGACGGAACGGCAGCAGTGTTAGTAGAAGAATATGTGCATCTCGTTGTGATGAAGGAGAGGAAGGGAAGCATGACCGGGGCAGTGGGATGCCAAGAAGCTGCGGCACACCTGCTGGTGGTTGGCGACACTCTGGTGTGTCCCACACACTGGTTGAGTATCGCTGCTATAGAGAACTGGTAAGATACTCTTTAATATCTCCGATGGCTGGGAGTATGGGCATCTGGATAGGAGGTTTTGCTTGGGGGTGGGGGAGTCTCGGTCAGGTAGAGCCTCAAAATCCAGACAGGTACATTACAATGTGCAGTAGTCGTTGGCAGGGTTCTGGATTACCCCTCAGAGTTGCAGTTGTGAGCCAGATGCTGTTTGGAAGAGCCCTGTTTTTATCAGCTTTCTGAAGGTTAGGAGGCCTGGGGTTTGTCTGAACGTTGCTGGTAGAGGGCTCCATAGGGGTGGGCCTGCTCCTTGGAAGATCCTCTTTCTGGTGCCCAGAAACATCAGCAGGATTAGTGTAGTAGACAGAGAAAAACACTGGAGGTGGTGGATGTACTCTTGTATATACTGCCAGGATCTGTTGTCAGGAAACGCGAATGTCACCAAGACACTGACTTGACTTCATCCGTCCATTCTCCTCTGAAGTACATTGTGACTATTCTCCTTCCGATAAATCTTCCTTTGGTGTAAATATAGTCCTTAGGTCTTTGAGCTGAGCCTCCCACTTCCTTGGGCCTTCTGGCTCACCCTCAACAAGATAAACAGAGAGAAGGGGTGGGAAATATAAAACAGAAACATAAAACAAATGCACCAGAAGGGGCTTCAGCACTGATTCTAGGCTTCTGAGTCCAGGCCCCAGCTCCTTCCCTTCCCAAACCGCCACAAGCCAAAAGCAAGAAAAACCCAAAGGCCTCCATCCAGTTCAAAAGGTCGACCTGAGGCCTCTGGTGCCTCGCCCCTGGAGTCTCAAAATTCTGCGGCTCAGGAACTCAAACAGGAGAAAAAGAAATCCCACTGCAAAGAGTTCAGGTTCAGTCTTTCAAAGCTCAGTACAGCTTCCCCATGCTTAAATCCAGAACTGTGGCTGACACCGACCTCAGTCTGGCTCCCCTGGGATCTCCACCTCCATGTGCTCCGATTCCTCTTGGATCAGTTCCAGACAGCTTTTGTCGTCCTCCTCATGCTCTGAAGAACCTCTCTCTGCCCCTCTAGTAACCTTACCTGTGCTCTTTTTGGGGAGTCAGAATCCCCACCCTCTCTGTACTCAGGAACTCCACTCTCAGAGCCCCATTCATGCTACCTCTCCCATGGAATTCTGGGAGTTGTGGTCCTTTCACATCTGCTTTGTGCTCTGGGCTTTCTTCTTTTGCATCTCACTCTAGCAAACGCAATGCTATGCTCACCTCCTAACCGTGATAAGGGGCTTTCCTCATCACAATGTACAGTGGCTATAGAAAGTCTACACCGCTATGAATATGCATGCATTTAAATGATCTCTTTTTTTTCATTCAACACACCATGCTCCACACTTTTCAGGGCCAAAAATGTTTTATTGGAGTTCAAAGCAAATAGAAATTTAAAAAACCCTGAAATCCAACAATTGAATAAGTCTCCACCCCCCTGTCAATATTTGGTGGAAATACCAATTATAGCTGTGAGTCTGTTGGGGTAGGTCTCCACCAACTGTGCACACCTATATTTGTCAATATTTAGACCACTCTTCTTTACAAAACAATTCGAGCTCTATCAAGTTCCGTGGGCAGCATTAATGGACACCAAACTTTAAGTCATGCCACATATTTTCAATTGGTCAAGGCTCTTTTTCTTCCTTAGCCACTCCAGAGTAGCTTTAGCTGTGTGCTTTGGGCTGTTGTCTTGCTGAAGGGTGAACTTCTATCCAAGGTTCAGCTTTCTTTTGCTGAGGATCTACAGGGTAGCAGGTTTTCTGCAAGGATTCTTCTGTACTTTTCTGCATTAATTGTTCCTTCTGTCCTGACAATGAGAAACATCCCCATGATGTTGCCGCCACGGTAGGGATGGTGTTCTCTGGATGATTTGCTGTGTTGGGTTCGCACCAAACGAAACACTTTACATTCAGGTCTAAAAATCTATTTTATTTTTGTCAAACCACAAAACTTTTATGTCCTCAGTATTCCTTTGCGTACTTCAAACAGGATTCAAGGTTGGCTTTCTTGAGTGATGGCTTCCCTTCTTGCCACCCTATCATACAGGCCATATCTGTAGAGTGCTTGGAATAGTCACGTGTAAACTGTGACCAGTCTTGGCCATGGAAGCCTGGAGCTCTTTCAAATTTCCATTGGCCTCTTGGTTGTCTCCCTGATCAGTTTCCTCCTTGCTCGGCTATCCAGTTTAGATGGACAGCCTGATCCAAGCAGGATCTTGGTATGCCATACACTTTCCACCTCTTAATCATCAGCTTCGAGGGATATTCAAGGACTTTGCAATTCTTTAATACCTATTCCCAGATCTGTGCCTTGCACACCTTTCCCCCAGAGTTCTTCTGACAGTTCCTTGGCCTTAGCTTTCAAATGTACTACCCAGCAGAGGGAACCAACAGAAACTGCAGAATGTATCCTCTTATCGTGTGAATCAATAAAATTTAACATAAGTGGGGCCAATTCACTTGGTGTGCGTGCTTTGGAAGGTGATTGGTTACACTAGACTTTTAAGATTTTAGGATTGCTACAGAAAACCAAGGAAGGTGGACACTTACCCAACCAAGCTATTCCATGTTGTTATTTCTACTTCCTTTTCTAAGGAATTCTGGAATATATTTTTCTCTTGGCAGTTGTTGGGTGGGATGTATGGCTACTTGGAACAAACACTATTTTAATCCATTTTCCTTCCAGGCTTTACGTCAACAAAAGGTGAACATTTTGGAAGGGAGCACAGACCCACTATAGCCACTGTGTATGTATATCTCAAGTCCTGGTCATTTATTGATCTTTGCAACTGATATTTTGGAACAGCAGAAGAGAACATTGAAGTATAAGATGAACTACTCTGAATTGGAGGTGGTGCATTTCTCTGGAGGTTATAGATGGGTAGATCATTTAAGTGCATGCCAATTGATAACAGGTATTTAAGCATCCAAGTCCCAGTGAAGTTAGCTGACCTTTATAAAATAAACTATCATCTAACATCTAGTAGCATGATATGTAGTAGTCGTAGAGTCTTTGGGAAGATGACTAACTTAGCAAGATGAAACAGCCTGACCCCCGGCTTCAGAGGGGCCCATAAGTGCCATCAAGATGCATAAATTTCTGTCCCTGTTCCAAATGAATCCAGTTCATGGCTCAGGCTCAGAATTCAGGGATGTGAATATAGCGCTTTTTCTAGATTCAATTGGAAGCATAAAAAGTTGCACATTTGACTTTTAGACAGATAAAGAGCACAGGGGGCCTTGCCACATCATAACTACAAAGCTATTTCCAGGCCAAGCATTTAGTGCCTCTTATGGGGTGGATACCCAGTGCAGAGGGTACAGAGTAGCTGCACCTGAAAAGCAGGGCTGCATGGCCTTGTAGGTTAAAAATATTTGCCATATATAAATTCCTCACGCGCTATTATTCCTCCCAGATCCGCACTCACCGTCTTAACCTTACCCCCTCGCCTATGTGTGAGAAATGCACTCTATCACCGGGCAGTCTGGGTCACAAGTTTTGGGGTTGCCCTACAGTTCAGACTTTTTGGCACGCAGCTGGCACTTTCATTTTTCGAGTGACTGGGATACAGCTACCTTTTCAGACTCCCGTCCTTCTTTTTGACTACCTGCGAGGAGTGGCATTGGGGCAGAAATGTAAGCAGCTGTGGATTCGGAAGGTTTGTTAGCCAAGGAGCCCATCCTTCAATCCTGGGTGGGACCGGACTCCCCTAATTTGGAAAAATCAAATTCGCCCTTTGTGTTTGGCTGAGAAGGTGGCAGAGCGCATAGACATCGCTGGTATATCACTGGTATATTCAGTTTTTGCCTCACAGAGCATGCAGTTTAATTCTCAATGATTTTTCTCTGCCTTCTGTTCATTAATTTTCCTTTTTCATGTTTTTGTCCCCTTGTTTTGGCCTAAGGGGGGGAGGGGAGTGGGGGGGGGGGCTGTTTTGTAGTAAGGGGGGGTTGTGAAGCTTCCACCAGCCTGCTCTTCATGTTTTCGGTCAATGTTCTCTATGCCCCATTTTTGGGGGGGGGGGGTAAAGGGGAGGGAGGGTTTAGTGGGATTAAGGGAATGCATTGCCTTCATTATATGCCTACTGTTACTACTCTAGTCGTTGTTTATTTGTTCTGGTTATTTGGAAATGTTTGTATTCTGCGAAACTCAATAAAGATATTTAAACATAAAAATATTTGCCATTTGTCATCTGTGGGTCCCTGCTGCTCACCATTAAAAACTGTCTGCTTTTGAGGTTTGCACTTGCAAAGACAGTACAGGAAACTTAAGGAGTAAATGCAATCGTAATCTCTCCTCTGCCCAATCTTGTCACATAGAGACTGGATGGCCTGGACAGATGCCAGGCTGACACAATTTGCAAAGTTCAGTTGTTTCCCTTTCCGATGCTGGTAGACATATTGGATATCCTGCAGAGTATCTGATGTAAGCACAGACAGCACCTTACATCTGGGAACTAAATCACTTACCCTGTATTTCAAGAGCATGGCATCGACTCCCACCAAGAGAGACTCTCAAAGACAGCAAATATTTACACCTTTTCAGAGACCCCATAATGAGGCAAACAATAAAACCTGATGCAATTGCCCCTGTATTTATGGACTCTTTTCTACTCAAAGTAATCCTTTTGGGCTTACTTTAGATATGCAGCTCTCAATAATCCAATGGACATGTTGCAACACAGCAGTTGTGGAGGATGAATTTTGGGGGGAGAGGGTGGATGAGGAGTGTGAGTGTGTGTGTGTGTGTGGGGGGGGGGGGGGGGGGGGGAAGGGTCACCTGCAAGGATGAAATCACCACTAGTCACATGTTCTTTTTGTGCCTTAAGGAACAGCAGTTCTGACACTGAGTGCAGAATACAATTAGGGGTCTCTGCAAAACCACAGCTCATGCTAAAGTTATTATTGGTGGTTTGGATTGTGAAAACTATTCACCCCTGCTTGCTTTCTTCAGCTTGCGGCTGCATTGTGATGCATTGGAAGCAAAAGGCCCTGCCCAGCACCCAGTAATGATTTGAGAGTGCCCTGGTGCTCAAAAACACTGAAAGGGCAGGCTACCAGGTGAGGGGTCTTGCTAGGGACTTCACAAAATATGAGCCTCCTTCGGGCAGTCTTTGAGGGAGTCATTGTTAAATGCAAACGGGATTTTAGCAAATTGTCTGCCTGATGTGCAGGTAAACTTTCATATGCAGGTCACGCTTATGCTTGAGTTCAACTGGACTGGTTAGGGTTGTCACTTACATGTGTATTTTTCAGGTTTAAAAGTTTGCATACAAGTTTCCCTGGGAAATTTACATAGTAACATAGTAATGACAGCAGAGAAAGATCAGATGGTCCATCCAGTCTCAAAATATTTTGCATTTAAATTGTATTCTCCTTGTTCATTGTAAGATAATGTTTATTTCTTCCAAGTTTCAATTCACCTTGTTCATTGTAAGACA
Organism: Rhinatrema bivittatum; assembly: GCF_901001135.1. NCBI lineage: Eukaryota > Metazoa > Chordata > Amphibia > Gymnophiona > Rhinatrematidae > Rhinatrema > Rhinatrema bivittatum. The sequence goes on along the minus strand of NC_042615.1, from coordinate 47,540,719 downwards.
TTATTCTATATACTGTCATTTAACTGTTGTAATGTAAACCGAAGTGATTAGTAACTCTGTTACCAGAACTTCGGTATATAAAACGGTTAAATAAATAAATAAATCCAGTCTGCTCAACAATTTGCTTATAGTTACCCTCATGTATACTGCTAAGGGCAGTAACAGCAGGTGTAACTCACGTGGTTACTTCCGATGGGATTGTTTTCATAGCGAATATGCACGCGTACCTTCCCTTTGAAATGTGGTGTCACTTATGTCCGCCTTCACTGCATAAATTATCCACTGCATTACCAAATTACCCTCCGAGTGCCAGCAAAGCCAGTATGCTCCTGGGTGCCTACCATGCATTACTCTCTTCTCCCACCTGGTTCAATGGAGAGCCTGTCAAGGGGCATTTCAGACTTACCCCTTTATTCATTATCTTTTAAATATATATATATATATATATATATATATATATGCTAAAGAAAATATTTTAAAAATAATCCCTCTTCTCCTTAAAATGGAATTTCCCTAGAATTCTGCCCTACTGTAGGCATTGGCATTGAAGTCTAGGAAGTGTGAGGGGCCGACATAATTAATAGAACACAAATTGGTAAAAGTGAAAGTTAAAAGTAAAATCTTAAATCAGAAGAAAAGGAAAGGGAAGCAGGAGGGTTCATTTATGCATGCCTTTTCAGGGCTGCTGGGTGTACAGCCAAAAAGTGATTTCACCTACGTCAATGTTTTGCACCAGGGTATGAGAAGCAGCTGTCCGGATCCTCTGACCCTGATCTGGGCTGGAGCAAATAAACAGAAAGACCCGTGTATGTATGTTATACATGAACCTATAACTCGGGAGTTCATCCCATTTCTTAAAAACGGATGAGTCTGCCTCTCCAGGAACTGTAACTGATTACCAAGATAATTATTTTTAGCTTTTTTTTTTCATGCAGATAATGAGAAAAATCATTCTTTCAAAAAAAAAGAATACCAAATCTTTCTTTTGCACCATAAATATCCAACTGCGGAGTTTTTCGTTTCACTTAGAAACCAGGATAAAAAAAAATTACATATATAGGCAGCAGGAACAAACTAAAAGTGCTCCAAGTTTTGGAAACCACCTCTTCGTGTGGTTGTGGTTGCTGCAAAGGCTGTAATGTTGCATCGCCTCCTGCCGTCGGATGCATTTACCACGTTTGCTGACCTTTTTGGGCCGCCTGACCCCCGCCTCTCCTTTGCCGGAACTCCCCCGGTGGCTCCCGGGCTCGCGCCGGCCTTACTCTTGCTAAAGGTAAATGCCAAGCTTTGGGTGCGCGACCCGGGCCCTCCCCCGGCCCCGGCCCCCGCACTCACCTTAGCCGGCATCGCGCCTCGGGCTGCCTCCGCCAGTGTCCCCTCCGCCGGGCCCAGAAACGTCCTTTAAGGAGCCCTCTCCTCGAATCGGAGGCCTGGCAGCTGTCGCTCGCCTGCCGCTAATACCCAGAGACACTTTCTCCCAGGCTCCTAAACTCCATCCTTAATCTGATTAGTTGTCTTTTCACAGCTTTCCTTTTTTTTTTTTTTTCTTTAACAAAACGTTGAGACCCTGCAACGAGAACAAACCCGGGGAAATAAAAGTAAAGGGAAGGCAACGGGTTCCGTCTGGAGACCGGGGGGGATCCGCCTGGGAGTGCAGCTGTGAGGTGACCTCGTCTCCAGGTCCCCCTGGAAGAAGGAGGAGGAGGATGTGTGGGGCCAAAGCCCTTCCTACCCCCCCCCCCCTCACTATTCCGCAGCCCCGGCATCGTTCACCCCCCCCCCCCCCCGACCCGCAGGGGCTCCCCCTCCCCCATCGAGCTGCAGGAGGGCCTGCGCTTCACCACAGCCTTTGACCCTTCGGCCTGTCACAGTGATCCGAGCTTTCATGAACTTGCTCGTGTTGGCGGAAGAGAGTCAATAGTCGGTATATTAAAAAAGGGTTTCCTTTTTTTTAAGGGAGGGGGCTGTGTTTACATTAGGAGCGCAATCGGCCCGGCGGCTTCGTCCCGGCAGCTGCCGTTGTTACAGAGCTGCCCTGCAGCCTCCCAGGAAGCTGCGCACACATCCTGTAAACAGAGCCGACCTGCTCTGACTTTGGGTGACAGCTGCTGGAATAAGACTGAACTTTCCTGCTCTTCATTCACCAGCCCTGCATGCAGCCTTGCACGATGGTGAGGAGCCCACTGCTTAGGTTAACAGTCAAAGCCAGTGCCTGAGATAAAAGTGACTTGCTCAAGGTCACAAGGAGCGAAGGCCACACCAAAGCTGGTGCAGGTATGGCCGAATTTTGTGTCTTTAATTGGCAATCAACAGAAAAGAATTTAACATTGTTTTAATTAAAAATGCAAGTGATTTAATGTAATCCGAAGTATTCTACATTTATTTTTAAACAAAGCAACCTGCTTATGTTAGAAGCCAGAGCCAGTGTTAAGCAATGTCTGCTGGTTTGCATGGGAAAGCTATTGAACACTTCAGGCAGCAGCTGTACTGTGAAGATTACAAAACAAATGCTGGGATAGAATCATCCTGAATGTGGCCCAGATTAACCTGTTACCAGGCAGGCTCATAGCGACCCTGTTTGTGGTAAGTGGAATGAAATAAGTGGTTTCCTTTCTGAAGGGCAGGGGAAGGGACTTGTCTCAGGCATTCCCCATTCATTCTCTTCCATTCGGGTTTTTCATGTGAAAACTGCAGGGGTGACATGCAGGGCTGGTGCTAGCATTTTTGCTGTCCTGTGCGAACATTACTGTACTGCCCGACTCCTCGCTTTTTTTTTTTTAAACAGAATACCCCACCTCACTTGAACATGCAGAACACAGACTCACCCTCATCAAATTCAGAATAAAGAGACTATAAACTATAAAGTGAACCGGAAACCACAAACTGCAACAAGCCAGACTCTGTAGGCAATGCAGCAACGGAGAAACAGAAACAGCATCAGCCCTCATAAATCATTCAAAAACAATAAAATCAAGGAATATAAATCAATCATATTAGTAAAACCATTCTTATAAAAATATTTCCAATAATCTAAGGAAAGAGCTCATACAAAATTTAAAAAATTTCCCAAACAAATTATTTCAAAATGGCAGACACAATCCAATAAGTTAAACTAATAAGGATGGAAAAAGTTTTATTTCCAGTCATCCTGAGTAAGGCATGGATTAGTGCGGCAGCACAAATTTTCTTCACACATACACACACCCAGGCAGGCTCCCATTCACACACACAAACAACTCCAGACAGGTTACCATACACACACACACCCCAGACAGATTCCCATACACACACACACACACACACACACACACTAGATAGGTTCCCATTCCTTCACACACACCCCAGACAGATTCCCATACACACACACACACACTAGATAGGTTCCCATTCCTTCACACACAACCCCAGACAGATTCCCATGCACTCAGAAATACACACACACACACCAGACAGATTCCTATTCACATATACACACCCCAGACAGGTTCCCATTCAAACACACAACCCTTGAGGCAGGCTCCCATTCACACACACCACACCCTCAGATCAGGATCTCATTCACACACACCACACTCCCATACCCCAGTAAGACTCATTCATACACACTGCACCCCAGTAAGGCATTCATTCATTCACACACACACACACACACACACAAATACCAGCAGGAGCCATTCTACTGCTCCTCATGTGCTGGCCTGTGCGCTAATCAAATCACGCGAGCCTAGCACTTTACAGGGGCTACCGGTGCCATTGGTCAGCCCCTGTCACATGGTAGGAGCACAAGATGGCGTGGGCCATCCAGTGCTCCTACCATGTGACAGGGGCCGGCCAATGGCACGGATACCCTGTCACATGGTAAGGGCAAAGGGCCATCGGCGCCATTTTGATTAGTGACAGCCGACAGCCCGGGAGCGGGAGATCGCTCCAGGGACCCCCACTGGACCCACCAGGTACCTGTAAAAAGTTTTTTGGGGGGAAGGGAGGGTGGGGGAAGCTAAGGTATTAGTTTTAAAGGGTCAGGGTGGGTTTAGGGGTTATCTGTGTGCCGTTTTTCCCGCCCTCCCCCAAAATGATAAGAGAACCCCCACGATCAATATCCTGGGGTTTTCCTATCGTTTTGGGGGAGCCCCCGATTTCTGATGATTTTGAAAATATCGTCCGATATTTTCAATCGTCCGAAGCCCGATTCACATCCCTCTGGACTCTGCTCTCAGCACCTCATAGAACAACAGTCACCGGGGGTTGCTCTTAAACATGTAGGAGCTTCTTTCTGAGAACACCTGATATCACGCATGCTTCCTTTTCCTAGCCACAGCATGAGCCCCAGGATGTGGTAATAATATTAATTAATGGGCAGCAAGCAGGGCATAGATAGTCAGGCCCTACTTTATACAGCACTCAGAGCACACAGCACTCCTCATCTTCCCCCTCCTGAGCCTCCGTCCTATCCCCACGCTGAGCAAGATGGCGAGAGCATACACCAAGTACAACTTACTCTGTTAAGAGCAGCAGAAGTGGAGGAGGCTCTGGCAGCCACATGCAGCAACCAAGGTAACTAAGCGAGCCAGCTGCCCGAACCACACCAACGCCTCCCTACTACTGCACTTGTATATATGAGGAACTACTCTACTGTGATGAGTTAATGTGTCACCCAAACCCCTCTCTCCCTTTGTTTTAAAATTTGGAAGAGACTGGTGGGGCTTTCAGTGCTTCCCTACCTCTCTTTTTAAACATACGAATCCTCTCCATTGCTGCACATTTTCCTTAATGCAGGTGTGCCTTGGGCTTGAATACAGGGGCGGCTCAAGGCAATCTGCTGCTTGAGGCAAAGGATGAAATGGTGCCCTCCCCCTGCCCCCGTGGCCCGGTGCAGGTGAAAACACCAAGGGCCAGGGCAAGGGGAAGCAATGGAGGGTGAAGTGACTTGCCCAAGGTCACAAGGAATGGCAATAGGATTTGAACCCTGCCTTCCCTTGTCTGCAGCTCACTGCTCTAAGCACTCAGTTTTTGGGCCTGTTATTTTTTTGTTCTCAGTCTTCGGCGTTCACACTAGGAGGCACTGGAGAAATGTTTAATGGGGTGGTGGCCTTTGGCCACCCCACCTCCTGGGTCTAGAAATAGGACTCCTCTATTCCCTATTGCCTGCCTCCCACTCTTCTCCAAGATCTGCCCCCTGGGGTTGTGAGAGGTTGGTAAATGGTGTGTGGGAAATTATTTTAAGCAGTTACAGGCCGATACAGTACAGTGTGCTCCGGTGGAGCACACTGTACTGTTAACCCGCGTTTGGACGCACATTTTCGACACACTAGCTTTACCCCTTATTCAGTAAGGGAAATAGCGCGTCAAAAACGCACATCCAAACCCCCCCCCCCCCCCCCCCGAAACTAATAGCGCCCACAACATGCAAATGCATGGCGATATTAAGTCAGAGGTCCCAAAATTTAAAAATAATTTGAAATTTAAAAAAAAAAATTTTAAATCGTCCCTCGGCTCGCGGCTTGAAAACCGGAAGCTCAATTTTCCGGCATTCGGTTTCCGAACCCGTGGCTGTCAGCGAGTTTGAGAACCGATGCCGGCAAAATTGAGCTTCAGCTGTCAAACTCGCTGACAGCCGCCGCTCCTGTCAAAAAAGAGGCGCTAGGGACGCACTAGTGTCCCTAGCGCCTCTTTTTACCACGGGCCCTCATTTGCATGCGGGCCGATACTAAATCACGCGCACAGGAGACTTTTACTGTATCGGCCCGTTAGTTAGCTTGTGGAAGAATATTGTACTATGATAGAGAGTAATGAAGCAGAGAAATCACTGATATTATTAGTGTAATTAACTGATATAAGGCCTATAGGTTCTGAAAATAAATATGCTATTTTTCTTAGCCTGCTTGTAACAAAAAACAAGTCATGAAATCAGATATATTGGAGAGCAGTTATTCAGAAGGCTAACTATGCAGATACCGCCACACCTAACTGCTTGCTGATATGATAAGAACAGACAGTTGGGGCCTCAAGAACACATGGGAGTAGCCCAGAGAAAGACTGAAACTAGAGCAAAGATCAGAAGAATTAACTTAAAAAGAGCAACATGAAACAAGCTGGATGAAATCAGAGAAAGAACAGCTCAGAAGAATAGCTTTAGACATTCACTGTAGTTAATGAAGTGCCTGATGAGCTGTTGCTAGTTTCCCGGCGCTGTTTTCCCGAATCTCCAAAGATATATAGACTCACGTTTGGGAAGTGTGAGGAGAAGGATTTTTGTGTATATATATTCTTTAATGCAAACTCTAATCTTGTATGCTTTTATTGCTTATTCTCAGACTTACAAGTAAAACTTCTATACTTATAAATAAGTGTGTTGTGTAACCTATGACAAAATAATCACCTTTTTTCCTATCTACTACATTTAGTGACAGAATGGGATTGGTGTTTATTTGTCTCCTAGTTTGTTATATTGCTATACAGTAAATAAGAGGCAGAAATTGACAAAAAGAATGTGTCATTTTTGCTGTTAATACCTGGATCATGTGTATGTCTAGCAATGTTCCCACTGACCAGGTTTCTGATACTGTGTCTGGCTGGACCATTCACAACAAACTGAATGCTGCAGCACAGTTACTGAGCCAAAGAGAGACAGCTGATGTGACAGAGAATATAAGGCTGGGACAGAGCTCTGACTTGACCTCTGAAATAGTTACCTACCTCTCCTGATATGTCAGAAGATGTCAGGGACTGTTTGAAGGCATGTTTGATGCTTTTGTCTGCTACCACCATCTTTTAATTGTCAGGATTCTCTTAAGAAGGTGTGACTGACTTACAGCACTAAGTTGAAGAACTGCTGTCAAATTCAGAAAATCTTGCTCAGTGTCCATGTGCATTTGCAGTTGAAACCATAGTCTGCATTTCTGCATGACCATAGTCATGCAGAAATGCAGAATCTGGTCACAAAGGGACAAGAAAATCCCTCTGTTGAGGACATTAATAATTCTGATACTGTACAGCTGATTACCAGTACTTTAGAACCTAAAAAAAACCCACAGGAAGCTGAAGATTTAACAGATAAGGGGAATGGAGCTAGTGAGGAAGAGGGACAGTGGAAGATATGCAAGTCTTGACTGTGCCTTTCGTACACAAACACAAACAGAAGAAAAAACTGGTTTCTCTAGCACAGAATTAGCTTTTCTGTTTAAAAGTTCTAAACAGACAAAGAGTTAAGAAGCTGGGAATGTAAGTTGACTTTTATTGCAGATGAACGAAATTTAGTGAATTTCCTATGTACTTCCAGCTCTAACTGGACAAAAGTAAGATCTGCAATTTGTCAAAGTGATAAGGAGGGAGATATGCCCCCCTCCCCCAATGGCTATCATAGAGTTTTTACAGAAACTGTACCTTGATGAGGGCTCCTTTCTTTCAAAGGCACCCTTTAGGAATTCTTTACCTGATAGTATTTTAGCCATACAACTGTTAACCCTTCTGTATACTTTTATAGAGTGCTAAGCTGTAGAATGGATGTTAGACCATATAACTGCTGCTTACTTCAAAAGATGGGTTACAATTATGCTGGTTAGACCAAAATTGTCCTAAGGAATGTGAGAGCCTCTTATCAGAAATATAGAGAGCAGCCTGCATTTCTTATTTTCTTTGGATATATATATATGTTTTGTTGACCCTTTTTGTCTATCCTCTCCTTATCTGTCTCGGTATCAGGCAGATGTGCTTACTAATCTGAATGTCTAATTAATGGTGAGATCGCACTACAAGAAATGGGAGACAAGACTGAAAGTGCATGATCCCGATCAGCTGCAGCAAATTTCTCCATCAGATCAGAACATCTGCTGCACAAGACCCATTGTGTTCATAAGTTTCTTCTTATTTTCTGTTCCTATTATTATTTTTTATTTAGTGAAAGAACCTGATGTTATAGCATGATGTTATGGCAAGATGCAGGATATTTGCCTGGAAAGCGAGAAACGTTATAAGTTTAGCGATTTGGAGCTGCCTTAGTTATTGGATAGGCGGTGGAGGAATCAATTCATCTGATAATGATTATGTTAAAGAAGAGTTTAGAGCATATGCTTAGAATATTGAGTAAATGTAGAGCAGTACCATGTACAAAGAAACTGTTAGTGTTAAAGTTTGGATTTTTTCATCCTGTACTTTTATCCATACTGTAGCATGTTGCAAGAGTCACTGCTGAAAGATGATGGGATGCACCGTGAATTGCTTGCCTGTTTTGTCATCAGAGTGAATGTTTGTCCACAAGCCCTGATGCACACACACAGATGCAAAAGACCATCCATGCCGCATGTTCATCTCCACTCCATGGTTACAGTTATGAACATTTTATAGAAAAGACTGTGTGGTTTGTTTGCTTGGTTCTTGTTTTTGTTATGTTACATTTTATATTCTTTGCATTAGAATCATTCACTTATATCACCTGCTATGATAATTATGGTAACATACGCCATAAGCATGAAATTGTAATCCTTCAGAATTTAGCTATGGAGATATCATTGGCCTTTCTTAATATTTCTAATTTTACCATCACACGTTCCCATTTTCCAGCATACATTCTATTGGCCATCTCTCTACTACTGTTCTGTGCTTACAAGCGTAACCCACGAAAACCTTCCCCAACCCCCCCTTGCGCGCGCATAGGCTGCCGGCGCATGCAAAGCCCCGCGACGCGCGTAAGTCCCGGGGCTTTCCTGGGGGGCGTGTCAGGGAGTGTCGCGGCCGGCGCGTCATCGGGGGCGTGTTGGGAGCGTGTCGGGGGGCGTGTCGCGGCCAGCGCGTCATCGGAGGACATTCATCGCATCGTGCAGGCGTAACTTGTGCAACAAAGGTGGGGGGGGGGGGGTTTAGATAGGGCTGGGGTGGGTTAGCTGGGGGAAGGGAGGGGAAGGTGCGGGGGGGTGGAAGGGAACGGAGGCAGGCTGCCGATTTTGGGCAGCCTTGCACGCGCCGACCCTGGATTTTAATGGATACGCACGGCTATGCGTGTATCTATTAAAATCCCGCATACTCTTGTTTGCGCCTGGTGCACGAACAAAAGTACGCGCGGGTGCAGATTTATAAAATCTACCCCCCTAGTATAATTACTTGATATAAGGTCGATAAATTCAGAGAATAAATATGTTATTTTTCTTAGTCTGCTTGTAACAAAAAAATAAGTCATGAGATCAGATATATTGGAGAGCAGTTATTCAGAAGGCTAACTGTGCAGATATCAGAGGAAAACAGAACAGTAGCCTCTTGGCCACACCTAACTGCTCGCTGATGTGATAAGAACAGGCGGTTGGGGCCTCAAGAATACATGGGAGTAGCCCAGAGAAAGACTGAAACTAGAGCAAAGATCAGAAGAATTAACTTAAAAAGAGCAACATGAAACAAGCTGGTTGAAATCAGAGAAAGAACAGCTCAGAATAGCTTTGGGCATTAACAGTGGTTATGTTGTATTTTGCACATTGAAGCGTGGGCCCTTGGTTGCTGTAAGACATGGCACCTCCCACAGGGCGGGGCCCTGTGGGGACTTGCAGCAATAGGCTAGCTCAAGGCAGAGATTGACACAGATTATTGTACTGCAACGTAGATGGTAACCCAAGGAACGGGTGATGACTTCAGCCAGGAGAGGAGGAACCAGATGGCAATGTTCCGTCTGTAGGTTGCAGGGTGGAAAAGGCAGTTCCATAGTCTCACCAGGTCCCAAGAGGGAGATGGGTCTGGTAGTGGTCCGCGAAGCGGGGTAGGCCAAGAACCCAAGCTTAGATGGAGAAGCCAATAGATCCGGTAGTGGTCTGCGGTACGGGGTAGGCCGAGGATCTATGGAGAGAGAGATGAGACAATGCAAAGACAGAACTGGAGTGGCAGTACTCACTCTGATGCTGGTAGTTGTAGTAGAAGGGACAAGGTCCCTGAGGAGTGGGTACCATAGGCATCCTGGTAATGGGTAGGCAACCCTGAAGAGTAGGTAGGAGCACGGCAAGGCCCTCGAGGAGCGGGTACCTTAGGAGTCCCAGTTGGTAGGAGGTAACCCCGGAGGGTAAGGAGAAGCGAGGCAAGGCCCCCGTGGAGCGGGTACCTAAGTCATCCTGGAGCGAGAATACACAGAGCGGGAGCGTCTGGTAACGTGGAGAGATCAGCATGGAGGATTCCTTGCTAACTCGTAAAAGGAATCGTGAGCGGAGATTAAATACCAGAGCTAGTGACGTCATGCGGTGGGGACGCGGTGGGGATGCCCCTGAGGTTCCCGCCATGACGCATATAAAGGACGGGGCTGCACACGCACGCGCATGCCCTAGGTGACTCCTGGAGAAAGATGGCGAACGCAATCACCCATGCCGGACCAAGGACGCTGGAGGGTGCGATGAGGAGAAGCGGAGGCAGCCATCTTTCCAAAATGAACGGAGTCAGATAGAAAAAAGGTGAGCAACAGAGGGCACAGCCGTCTGTGACCGGGCGCAACAGGTTAATGAAGTGCCTGTGCGTTGTGTTCCCAGATCTCCAAAGATATATAGATTCTACTCCTGGGGGAATTCTGTGCAAAAAAATTTAAAATTCTGTGCATAAAAACTTAAAATTCTGCAAACTTTATATTGGTCAAAATAACATTTCAAATTAATGCAGAAAAAAGTTATTACTTAAAGATGCAGAATTTTAAATATTTTGAGCAGAATTTCCCTAGAAATTTACTGTAAGTGTCTCTTCCTCTCTCTCCTCTGGCCACTTTGCCCTCTCAGGCCCCAACTCCTCCACCTGCCGGTATCTCTCCCCTCCACTTCTAGGCTCAACCCCTTCCACTCTATCGCCAGTCCCAGAGTTTGACCCCGTTCTCAGTACTGCCCCTCACACAGGCTCCTTCTGTCCCTCCCTCTCTCTAGTACACATACACACACCCTCATTCAGGCTCTCTTGCACACACACACATCCCCTCAATCAGAGTCCCTCTCTCTTGCATACACACCCACACAAGCTCCCTTTCTCTCTCACACATACATCCTCACACAGGCTACCTATGTCTCTCTCATGCACCCCTTCACAGGCTCTGTCTCACACATACACAATCCCTTCACACAGGCTAGCACCTTCACATTCACATGATCCCTTTTTCATACACACGCGCTCCCAATCTCTCACACACATACACACTCCTTCACAATCTCCTCATATAGGCTCCCTCTCTCTGGCACCCACACTCAAGCATCCCCCCCCCCCCCCGCTCTCTCACCTCCCATGCTCTTTTTTACACCCTCCTGTTCACCCCCTCCCCTTTCCTCTGTCACACCCCTTCATCTCTCACACCCCCCTCCCCTATCTCACACCTCTCTCCTTCTTCTCACACACATATTCATTCTCACTGGGGTTTTCATCTTTGCCGTGAACGCAGGCCAGGGTCTTCATTGTTGCCGCAAGTGGAGCGTGTCCCATGGCAAACGGGGCCTTCATTGCCACAAACGGCACACTGGGGCCTTCATCGTCGCCATGAGCAGAGCGTGTCCCGCAGCACACGGGGGCTTTCGACTTCGCGCGCTCCATTTGTGGCATGCCGGGGTCTCCTCTGCTGTTTTCTGCGCAGGGGAGGAATTCTGCAAAAATTCTGCGCTCCACAGTAGCGCAGAATTCCCCAGGGACTAACTCACATTTAGGAACCGTGAGGGGAAGTGTTTTGTATATATATTCTTTAATGCAAACTCTAATTTTATAAGTTTTTATTGCTTATTTTCAAACTTATAAGTAAAACTTCTATACTTATTTATAAGTGTGTTGGTTAATCTATGACAAAAATAATCACCAATTTTCCTACCCACTACATAGTCCATGTGTATGACACTCTCTCTCTTAGGGCTGATACAAGGATATTAGATTCTGTAGACAGAACTTACAGCCTTTCATTCCCCCTTCCCTCCCTTCCCCACATAATTAAAACTAATGCATTCTTTTCCATTTTAAAATGTATTAACTTCACCAACCTAAAAAGGCAGATTGCATATGGAAAATAGACATTCAAAGTACAATCTTCTGAAGTAAAAATATCAAAAGAATTTAAGAAATCATTAAAAATCTATCTTTTCTCATAAGCATTTGTCATCCCAGATACAGATCTTTCATAACTTTACTACATACAACATTTTCCATTTTGTACTCCAAATCCATGTGAAACTGATCTTCTTTTCCTATCTCTTGTTTGTAAAGTTAGATATTTATTTTAAAACATTTGTTTTATAATTTTTAATATAATTTTATGATTGTACTTTTTCTATTTCTCATTTTTGTTTGCATATGTATATTGTACACCGTTTTGATCAGTATTTTATTATTAGATGGTATATAAATAATTTTAAATAAATGAATCACTTACAACAGCATATATATTATATAGTCATACACTGCAAAAAAAACCACACTTTCAATAATAATAATAGTTTAATAGACTTAATAAACTACCTTTCTCATAGTAATCAAAGTGATTTACTGGATCCCATATGGTATTAGGCCTATGGTAAAGTGCACTGGGTATAAACTTGGCCTACATAAAGCCAAGAAGAAACTGAATTCCAATTCCAATATAGTAAGCCTTCCATACCATAACTGCTAGCACTCAACCTATGAAAAAGCCATACTGCAAATATTACATCAGGCCCTAACCACCAATACACCTCCTGTTAGGAAAACAGATTAAAGCCAGGTTATTGTAAATCCCTACACAGAAACTACATGCTAGCAGAATACCTAACCTCAGACACACAAGCAGAACACAGATAGACTCTCACCAAACACAGAATAAAGAGATCATAAAATATAAACTGAAGTGTGCAGACAAAAACTGAACTGGAAAACACAAGAAGCTAAACTCTGTAAGTAATGCAAACACAATTAAGAAATATAAAACATTAAACATATCAATAAAAAGAATATCAAATCTGCTGATAAATTCAGCCAATTAAAAACACATAAAATGTTTAAAATATTACCAAACACTAATAAAATATTTCAAAACAGCAGATATATCACATCCAATAATTACAACTAACAAGGATAAAAAAAATCTCCCACTCTCCATACCTGAGAACTTTAGATTTTCAGTCCTCCTGAGATTGTCGCAGATTGGAGGGTTCACAAACTTTAACCTCTCTCACACACACATATATACAGGTACTCTCACACACTCAGACACGTGCGCAGGCACTGTACCTCATAGACACACACATATAGACACAAATATCCTCTCATATATACACATACACACCCCTCAACCTCTCATACACACACACCACCCCCCACCACCCTCTCATACACACACAACCTCCACGCCCTCTTATACACACACACATACACACCCTTACCCCCACACACCCTTTCATACAGACACTCCCACTCTCCTTCTCATACCGACACACACACACTCATAAAGACATCCACCCATACCCACCCTCCCTCTCACACACACTTACCCTTTCATATACACACACACATACACACCCCCACCCTCTCATATGCGAACACACACCCTCTCATACAAACTCACAAAGCCTCTCTCACACACAGGCACTCACTCTCACAGGGCAAGTTTCTTTCACACACACATTTTGGACCTTTTCTCTGGCTGCACAGTAAGGCCTCTTCTGCTGCTGACTGCGGGGAAAACACTGGCAGCACCGTAGGCCCTTTCCTGCCGCCGGCTGCGGGGAAAACGCTGGCGGCACCACAGTGACTCTTCTTTGGCTACTGGATCTTCCTTTTGCTGTCGGGAAGTGGGAGTCCCGCCAGCACATTGCAGTTCCATGCCGCTGGAACCTTCTTTTTTGCTAGCAGGGAGTGGGAACCCTGCCAGTATGTTACTGCTCCATGCCGCCAGCACTGCAGGTTTTCCGGCTGCCAGAGTTTGCCTGAATGAAGGGTGAGGCAGCTGTGGCAGGAAGGTTTTAAGGGGCAATTTTGCCGCCTCAAAATCTTGCCACCTATGCGGTCACTTTACCCTGCCTCATTATATATCAGGGTTCAAATCCCACTGTCACTCCTTGTGACCTTGGGCAAGTCACTTTACCCTCCGTTACCTCAGGTACAAAATTAGATTGTAAGTCCTGTGGGGATAGGGAATCATCTACAGTGCCTGAATGTAATCCACTCTGATGTACACTCTGAAGTGCCGAAAAGCAGAATATATAAAAATCTAAATAAATAAAATAAATAAATTACAGAACTGCCTCTGCTTGAATAGATTGGGAAACACTGGCCTAGGGCATCCAAAGCAATGCATTTAACAGACAAAGTCTTATTTCAAATAGTTTGGAAACCCAGTATCAATGCTGTAGTATCAGTACAGTCATTTTTCATAGTATATATTAATAGATTTCAATTCTTGAGCTGAAGTCGCTCGGTTGGTTGTGCCTCAGGAGACCTTGCTGTAATATCAGTATACAGACAGGTCCCAGTTGAAATACCAACCTGGGGGACCCTCCATATTCACCAGCTATGCTGACATGAAAGCCGTCAGGAATGCAGAGATGCCCTAAAATGATAACCTTCCTCCACCCCTCTCCCCCATTTCTTACTACAGTTTCACTTAACTAGGAAACAAGCTGTTTCTTCCATCCTTAACCAAATCCTTAACCAAATTTCCTTCTACTAACCATGGCTGCAGTAACTTAGGGTCAGCAGGCAAACTTTTACTTTGCTTTTTTTTTCATTTCTTCACTTTGTTTTCTTGCCTGCCCAGAGTTATTTCAACATAATGATAACACCTGGAGCCGGAGTTATATCTCAGTAATACCTTCCTCCCGGCGTAATAGAGCACCCAGAGCAGGCACTTACTCCCGAGTCCGTCATCCGCGGGCAGCACCTGAAGAAAAGCAGTTTCCGGAGGCTGGAGGCCTGAGAAATAACAAGCGGCTTCAAATGATTACATTTTCAAGACTATTTTCAGAATTATATTAACAAAAGCAAATAACAGAAAGCAAGTCAGCTAGGCTGCAATGTTCTCTACCGGCTGTATAATACTAAATTGTAGCACTCTGCATTCCTGGATGAAGGAAATAACCTTCTAATTAAAAGGTATTTTTCTCTGTCATCGGGGGCCTGGCTGTGGGTTAGAGCTGCAGATCTGCAGAGAACATTTCATCCTTGTACAACAGTAGAGGTGGTCAGTGCTCATTTAAAATTAAAATGTTACTCCCATTGCATTATGTCCCAGGCCCACCTTCGGCTGCTGCACAAGGAAGTTTAAACAAACAGAAAACTGTGTGACTGTGCCAAAAACTGTGGGTTTACATAGACTGCAGCTCGCCAGGAATTTGTTATTTTTTTTTTTGACCCAGCAGTTTGTTCACCTCCTGCTTCTTTTGGTCTTCCAGCACTAGGATTTGCTACCCTGAACTTTCATTGGCAACTACCTAGAGATTTATTTTTTTCACTTATTTTATATCACCACCCAACTGTTGCCCGGGGGCCATGCACCAGCGTTCCTTCCGGAACCCTGGATAGCAGGAGACCTGAATCCGGCCACTATGTGTCACCATTGCACCATGGCTATGACTCTCCCCCACCACTAGGGGCTCTGAACACTGCATCTGCAGCATCCTCAGCCCCAGCCAACAGATGTGAGCCAGGAATCGAACCCAAGGCCCTCCACATGAGGCACCAGGCCAGCCAGAAATTCTTGAATTGAAAACAAACAACCAAAAAATTCATTTGCTAATTTTCATCTAGATAACTGAGGCATTTACCTGTCCAGAAGCTTTCATCTTCTGTTTGACCTTAATGCTGCGCACACCTGTGCAAAGCATGCAAAATATATTAATGCAGCTGCATAGGGAGGGGAGTATTTCCGTTGGGAATTGCTCCATGTTGAGCTTTTAGATTAATTCATTGTTTCCCAAGCCCCTCCTAATGAATATGCATGAGATAGATTTGCAGACATTGGAGACACAGGGTATGGAAATCTCTCTCATGCATAATCAAAGTGACAATGCCAAAAACCCAACTGGCTAGAAAGCTGAAATCCAGAACCTCCAGGAGGGCATTCTCTGAAATGCTCCCTGTTCCATGCGCAGGCCAACAGAGGCAGGCAGAGCTCCGGAATCTCAATATGGGATGAGACAATGGTGCAGGGAAGAGGGATTCAATTTTGTAAGGAACTGGGGAACCTTTTGGGGAAGGGGGAATCTTTTCCAAGGGACGGGCTCCACCTTAACCAGGGTGGAACCAGGCTGCTGGTGCTAACCTTTAAAAAGGAGATAGAGCAGCTTTTAAACTAGAACAAGGGGGAAAGCCGACAGTCACTCAGCAGTGCATGGTTCGGAGGAATGCATCTTTGAAAGATACAAATGAAACAGAAGAGTTAGGGCATCCCAACAGAGAGGTTCCAATAAAAGCAAATGTAGTCCCATGTGCTTATAAGTAAAGAATCAGCTGAGTTAAAAGATTCCAAATTATTCCTGTCAACTGAAAAGCAGGCTGTTAATAAAAACAAAAAACACACTTTGAAATGCCTGTATGTCAATACCAGAAGTCTAAGAAGTAAGATGGGAGAATTAGAGTGTAAAGCAGTGAGTGATGACATAGACTTAATTGGCATCTCAGAGACCTGATAATCAATGAGATAGTGCCGTACCAGGGTACAAATTATATCACAATGATAGGAAGAGATGGCGCTTTGTGTTTGGAATGGCATAGAGTCCAACAGGATAAAGATTCTTCAAGAGACTAATACACAATAGAATCTTTATGGGTAGAAATACCTTGTGTGTTGGGTAGGACTATAGCGATAAGAGTATACTATGGGCCCCTTGGCCAAAATGATAAGACAGACGATGAAATGCTGAGAGAAATTAAGGAAGCTAACCAAATTGGTAGTGCAGTAATAATGGGAGATTTCAATTACCTCAATATTGTTTGGGTAAAGGTAACATCAGGACAAGCTAGAGACATAAAATTCCTGGATGGAATATATGACTGCTTCATGGAGCAATTGGTTCAGGAACCAACGAGAGAGGAAGCTATTTTAGATGTAATTCTTAGTGGAACTCAAGATTTGGTGAGAGAAGTAATGGTGGTGGGACCACTTGGCAATAGTGATCATAATATGATCAAATTTGAATTAATGACTGGAAGGAGGACAATAAGTAAATCTGCAGCTCTAGCACTAAACTTTCAAATGAGAAACTTTGATAAAATGAGAAACAGACAATAACTGAAAGGTGCAGCTACAAAGGTTAAGAGTGTACAATAGACATGAACATTGTTAAAAAAATTCCATCTTAGAAGCACAGTGCAGATATATTTCATGCATTAAGAAAGGTGGTAGGTAGGCCAAACGATTGCCAGTATGGTTAAAAGGTGAGGTGAAAGAGGCTATTTTAACCATCTTCCTTCAAAAACTGGAAGAAGGATTCATCTGAAGAAAATAGGAAAAAGCATAAGAATTAGCAAGTTAAAAGTAAAACATTGATAAGATAGGATAAAAGAGAACTTGAAAAGAAGTTGGCTGTAGAGGCAAAAACTCATAATAACATTTTTTTAAAATATATCTGAAACAGAAAGCCTGCAAGTAAGTCAGTTGGTCCATTAGACAATCAAGAGGTTAAAGGGGCACTTAGGGAAGATAAGGCCATCATGGAGAGACTAAATGAATTATTCTTTGTTTCGGTGTTTACTAATGAGGGTGTAGGGGAGATACCCATCCTGGAGATGGTTTTCAAGGGTGACTATTCAGATGAACTGACCCAAATCACCATGAACCTGGAAGATGTAGTAGGCCAGTTTGACCAATTGAAGAGTAGCAAATCATCTGGACTGGATGGTATACATCCCAGGGTTCTGAAAGAACTAAAAAATGAAATTTCAGATGTATTATAAGTAATTTGTAACCTACCACTAAAATCATCTGTTGTATCTGAGAAATGGAATATAAATACCCAATATATAAAATGGGCTCCAGAGGTGATCTGGGAAACTATAGACCGATGAGCCTGATGTCAGTGCCCAGGAAAAATCATGGAAACTATTATAAAGAATAAAATCTCAGAATATATAGATAGACATGATTTAATGGGACACAGCCAGCATGGATTTGCCCAAGGGAAGTCTTGCCTCACAAATCTGCTACATTTTTTTGAAGGGGTGAATAAGAATGTGGATAAAGGTGAACCGGTAGATGAGGTGTATTTAGATTTTCAGAAGCCATTTGACATAGTCCCTCATAAGAGACTTTTAAGAAAACTAAAAAGTAATGGGATAGGCAGCGATGTCCTTTTGTGGACTGCAAGCTGGTTAAAAGACAGGAAACAGAGAGTAGGATTAAATGTTCTGTTTTCACAGTGAAAAAAGGTAAACAGTGGAGTGCCTCAGGGATCTGCACTTGGACCGTTGCTTTTTAATATATTTATAAATGATCTGGAAAGAGGTACGATGGTGAGGTGATCAAATTTGCAGATTATTCAATATTATTTAAAGTAGTTAAAGCACATGTGGATTGTGATAAATTGCAGGAGGACCTTGCAAGACTGGAAGATTGGACATCCATATGGCAGATGAAATTTAATATGGACAAGTGCAAAGTGATGCATATCAGGAAAATTAACCCTTGCTGTAGTTACACAATACTAGGTTCTATTATAGGAGTTACCACGCAGGAAAGAGATCTAGACATCATAGTGGATAACACATTGAAATCATCAGCACAATGTGCTGTGACAGTCAAAAAAGCAAACAGAATGTTAGGAATTATTAGGAAGTGAATGGTGAATAAAACAGAGGATGTCTTAATGTCTTTGTGATGCCGAGCGGTCAGGACTAGCCAAATATCAGACTCCACGCTGGACTCTGGCAGTCTTTTTAAGTAACTTTATTCTTTAAGCAATAATAAACAAACAGCAACTGGTTTGAGCAGTTCAACAAAACAATAGTAATTTACAGTTCATATTGCTTGGGTTGTGTCTTAAGGAGGACTGATATAGATAGCTGTACCCGGTCCTTTAAGGTCCTTTAAGGTTTTCTGAGGGAGTTCCTTACCTGCTCCCTCACATATCCTCCCCCTCAGCTCAGCCTTGTCAGGCTGGGCATTCAGCCATGCCCAGGCTAATTCCTGGCTATTCCTCCCCAGTGACCCACCCTTGGGTAGATTACCCTGACTCCCTGTAAGCTGGGCTCATGAGGTCATAAACTGGGGACAATCGTTTTCCAGAATAATCGGGTATACTCAGGAAGGACTCCCGCTTCTATAATGGCTTGACCTGCCGTGGTCGTCGGCAGAGCCTGACTGGTTGCGTATTCTTGTTTGTCCTCATGTACGCAGGCAAGAGTCTCTTTTCTCATGTGGTTGATATACTCTTTTTGAAGGAGGTCCTCATGAACGAGAGTCTTGCCAGATCCTGAATCCATCAATGCTTGGGTGGGAACTTCATTCAGTTCCACCTGGATCACAAACTCCTTGAAATGCTGATGAGAGATATCACTAAACTACAATTTTGTAACTTTGGAAATGTGTTCACCTACTCACCTTCCCATTTTTCATTCTCATTGCCCCCTTCTCTTCCTTGCGCTGTTCCTCCATCTTATGTTCATACCCCATGTCCTCGAACCATTAAGGGCCAGTGCTTTACAGCAGAGCATGCCCCTGTGTGGCGTCATTTTTGCCTTTAGTTAATTTTGAGGGTTCTTTTTTTTTTTGGATTTCTAAATGGGCAGCGGTCCTCCTGATGACCATTCCCCGCACAAAGGGCACAGAAAGGAAAATAGTCCACCATTTCGTCCCTGGGCTGATGTGAACTCCCTGAGGTACTTTTCTTCTTCTGGGGTGAGGATTTTTCCTGCTTTGGAGTTTTTCCATTATCCCCAGAGACTTTACAGTCTAGTATTGGCTGGGTCACTAAGCTGACATCCATAACTTCAGGCCCCTCAAAACGGCAGTCCTTTGCTAAATGCCCCATCCAACCACAATTAAAGTATGTGGAAGAGACTGAGGTCTGGGTTCTGGGTCCAGAAGATGGGCTCTCTGCTTCTGCAGAGGAAGTATGGGTGGGTTGTTTTTCTGGCCTCCTTACCACATCAGGCATTAACTGTGCTTGGTGGAAGTCATCTGCCACTTCTAGAGCTCTCACCAATGTGAATCCAGAGTGTCGGCAGACCCAATTTTTCACAGGCCATTCAAGCCCATCTAAGAATTGTTCCAGAAGCACCTGTCAAGCTAATTCATAAGAACATAAGATCTGCCATACTGGGTCAGACCAAGGGTCCATCAAGCCCAGCATCCTGTTTCCAACAGTCTTTGCGCCTCTGGGTGTAGCCACTTCCAGCTGGCATCCTTCAGGCGATTAATCAGACTACGGGGCTTTCCATGGCCTGCAGGAATCCCCACAAGAATTGCTGCTGGTATGTTTCTGAGGAACACCGAAGCTCTGTCTAGGATAGCGGCCTTGATTTCCGCCGCCCCATCCAAGTTGACTGCTTGGAAGGCCACTTGACTTCTGCCTGTAAGTAAGTTAGCCAAGTACATATTCCAGTTGGCTTCAGGCTAAACCGAAAGGCGGGCGGTCCTTTTAAAGTTTCTCAGGAAGACTTCTGGATCCTCACCTACCTTTATTTTACACAGCATGTGAGGTAAAGGATTCACAGCAGTCTCCATGGCCTGTGCTACCTGCATTAACACTGTCTTTTGCTGCACAAGTTATTCTCGCAGTGACTACTGCTTGCCAAATTGAGGTTGTATGACTCACATGCTCCATCTTCCCTGCTTTCTGAGCCACTTCCTCACTGGGTATCTCTCCGGATGGGAGAGTGAAAAAACAAAAAAAAAAAATCTACTAGCCTGTTCGGTCCTGACTCACTGCTTGACCTCTGAATGAGCAGGTATGGCAACCCCCTTTAGCTTGTTGTAGCTTCAGCTGGGATAGTGAAACTGGGAGGTCCCAAGAGAAATTCAACAACAAAAAAAAAACTTTGCAGAGTTTTTTTTTTTCTTGTCACGGTTGTGGGTTTGACTGTGCCTCTGGCTTAGGCAAGTGATCTCACTTCTGACACCATATGTGATGCTGAGAGGTCACATATGGTGACTCCACGCTGGACTCTGGCAACAGTGTTTTTAAGTAACTTTATTCTTAAAGCAATAATAAACAAACAGTAGCTGGTTTGAGCAGTTCAACAAGGCAATCGTAACTTACAGTTCGTATTCTCGAGCCTTCTGTCTCTCTCCTTGGGCCTCCCCATCCTTCTGGCCCTGGACTCTTATCCCTACTTGCAGTGCTCCACCCTATCCCAGAATCCCTTGCTGAGTTGGGTCTTAAGGAGGACCAGTACAGATAGCTATACCTGGTCCTTTAAGGTGTTCTGACGGAGTTCCTTACCTGCTCCCTCACAGTCCCTATATAGCTCAATAGTTAGACTGCATCTTGAATACTGTGTGCAATTCTGGTTGCCACACTTCAAAAAAGATATTGTTGCACTAGAAAAAGTACAGAAAAGGGAGACCAAAATGTTAAAAGGCATGGGATGGCTCCCCTGTGAGGAAAGGCTAAAGAGGTTAGGGCTGTTCAGCTTGGAGAAGAGACAGCTAAGGGGGGATATGATAGAGGTCTACAAAATCATGAAAGGACATGAACAGGTAAATGTGAAACAGTTATTTACTCTTTCGGATAATACAAGGATTAGGGGGCAGTCCATGAAGTTAGCAAGTAGAACATTTAAAACAAAACAGAAAATATTTTTCACTTAACACACAATTAAGATCTGGAGTTTGTTGCCAGATGATGTGGTTAAGGGAACTAGTGTAACTGCGTTTAAAAAAGGATTGGATACATTTCTGGAGGAGAAGTCCATAAACTGATATTAATCAATAGGGAATGGCCACTATTTGTTGCGGCTTTAGTAGCATGAGATCTATTCAGTATTTGGGTACTTGCCAGGTACTTATGACTTGGATTGACCACTGTTGGAGGCAGAATACTGGGCATGTTCGATTCTTGGTCTGACCCAGTATGGCATAAGAACATAAGAAATTGCCATGCTGGGTCAGACCAAAGGTCCATCAAGCCCAGCATCCTGTTTCCAACAGATGCCAAACCAGGCCACAAGAACCTGGTAAGTATCCAAACAACAAGAAGATCCCATGCTATTGATGCAATTAATAGCAGTGGATATTCCCTAAGTAAACTTGATTAATAGCAGTTAATGGACTTCTCCTCCAAGAACTTATCCAAACCTTTTTTGAACCCAGCTACACTAACTGCACTAACCACATCCTCTGGCAACAAATTCCAGAGCTTAATTGTGCGTTGAGTGAAAAAGAATTTTCTCCGATTAGTCTTAAATGTGCTACTTGCTAACTTCATGGAATGCCCCCAGTCCTTCTATTATCTGAAAGTGTAAATAACCGATTCAGATATACTCATTCAAGACTTCTCATGATCTTAAAGACCTCTATCATATTCCCCCTCAGCCGTCTCTTCTCCAAACTGAACAGTCCTAACCTCTTCAGCCTTTCCTCATAGGGGAGCTGTTCCATCTCTTTTATCATTTTGGTTGCCCTTCTCTGTACTTTCTCCATCGCAAATATATCTTATTTGAGATGCGGCGATCAGAATTGTACACAGTATTCAAGGTGCGGTCTCACCATGGAGCGATACAGAGGCATTATGACATTTTCCGTTCTATTAACCATTCCCTTCTTAATAATTCCTAACATTCTGTTTGCTTTTTTGACTGCTGCAGCACACTGAGCCAACAATTTCAAAGTATTAACCACTATGATGCCTAGATCTTTTTCCTGGGTGGTAGCTCCTAATATGGAACCTAACATTGTGTAACTACAGCAAGGGTTATTTTTCCCTATATGCAAACCTTGTACTTGTCCACATTAAATTTCATCTGCCATTCGGATGCCCAATCTTCCAGTCTTGCAAGGTCCTCCTGAAATGTATCACAATCCGTTTGTGATTTAACTACTCTGAATAATTTTGTATTATCCGCAAATTTGATAACCTCACTCATTGTTTTCCTTTCCAGATCATTTATATATATATTGAAAAGCACTGGTCCAAGTACAGATCCCTGAGGCCATACGGCAACACGATTCGCAAAATGGCGCCGGCCGTACGGCAACACGATTCGACTGCAGGAGGTCGTTCCGGACCCCCGCTGGACTTTTGGCAAGTCTTTTGGGGGTCAGGAGGCCCCCTCAAGCTGGCCAAAAGTCCCTGGGGTCCAGCGGGGGTCCGGAACGACCTCCTGCAGTCGAATCGTTTTTCCGTACGGAAAAATGATTCGCGGTAGGAGATCGCCTCCCGGACCCCTGCTGGACTTTTGGCAAGTCTTGTGGGGTCAGGAGGCCCCCCAAGCTGGCCAAAAGTCCCTGGGGTCCAGCGGGGGTCCGGGAGCGATCTCCTACGCTCCTGACGTCGGGGGACAAAAAACAAAATGGCGCCGGCGCTACCTTTGACCTGTGACAGGTCAAAGGTAGCGCCGGCGCCATTTTCTACAACGCACGGAGATCCGAGAGTAAAAGATCACACCGGGACCCTTCCTCTGGACCCAGGTAATTTAAGGCATTTTGGGGGGGTTCGGGAGGGTGGGGGATTTATTTTAAAGGGTCGGGGTGGGTTTTAGGGTTGTTTTAGTGTGCCGGTTTTCCCGCCCTCCCCCTTCCCCTCCCCCCCCACTGGACCCCAGGTAATTTAAGGCATTTTGGGGGGGTTCGGGAGGGTGGGGGATTTATTTTAAAGGGTCGGGGTGGGTTTTAGGGTTGTTTTAGTGTGCCGGTTTTCCCGCCCTCCCCCTTCCCCTCCCCCCCCACTGGACCCCAGGTAATTTAAGGCATTTTGGGGGGGTTCGGGAGGGTGGGGGATTTATTTTAAAGGGTCGGGGTGGGTTTTAGGGATGTTTTAGTGTGCCGGTTTTCGATTTACACGATTTACACAATTTACACGATATTTAAAAAACCCAAACTGCGACGATCCGATTCCCTCCCCCTCCCAGCCGAAATCGATCATTAAGACGATTGATCACACCATACACATCTCTAATAGATTCTACTGAGCATTTAGTCTCTTGTATGACCTTTATCCTGTTGGACTCTATACCCTCCCGGACGTAAAGTGACACACCCCCACCAAGTTGATCCTCCCTATCATTGCAATATAATTTGAACCCTGATATAGCACTGTCCCATTGGTTATCCTCCTTCCACCAAGTCTCTGTGATGTCAATTATGTCAGTCTCATCATTTGCTGCTATACACTCTAACTCTCCCATCTTACTTCTTGGACTTATCTTACTTCTTAGACTTCTGGCATTGGCATACAGACATTTCAAAGTGTGTTTTTTGTTTGTATTAACAACCTGCTTTCAGTTGTTAGGGATAATTTAGAAATCTTAGGTTTGGTGATTTTTTACATATAGGCACATGGACTACATTTGCTTTTATTGGAACCTTTCTATTGGGATGCCCTAACTTTCCTGTTTCATTTTTATCCTTCAAGGATACATTTCCCCAAATCATACACTGCTGAGTGACTGTCGGCTTTCCCCCTTGTTCTAGTTTATATGAAAATTAGTGCCAGCAGCTTGGTTCTACTCTGGTTAAGGTGGAGCTCATCCTTACGGAAAAGTCTCTCCCTTCCCCAAAATTTCCCCCAGTTCTTTACAAAACTGAATCCCTCTTCCCTGCACCATCGTCTCATCCACACATTGAAACTCTGGAGCTCTGCCTGCCTCTGGGGACCTGCACGTGGAACAGGAAGCATCTCAGAGAATGCCACCCTGGAGGTTCTGAATTTTAACTTTCTACCTAAAATGGCTTCCAGAACCTCCCTCCCACATTTTCCTATGTCGTTGGTGCCCACATGTACCACGACAGCCGGCTCCTCCCCAGCACTGTCTATAATCTTATCTAGGTGACGTGTGAGGTCTGCCACCTTCGCACCAGGCAGGCAAGTTACCAGGCGGTCCTCACGTTCACCAGCCACCCTGCTATCTACATTTATAATAATTGAATCACCAACTATGATGGCCGGCCTAACCCTTCCCTCCTGGGCAGTAGCCCTGGGAGATTTGTCCTCAGTGCGAGAGGACAATACATCACCTGGAGAGCAGGTCCTTGCTACAGGATCACTTCCTGCTACACCAGGGTGATGTTCTCCTACTGGGAGACCTTTCTGATCCAAGGCAGCACTGGGGCTGCCAGACTGGATTTGGGAATTGGCTACTGTCCCTGAAGGTCTCATCAATGGAACATCTTATGTTCTTATGGCTAGCTTTGTCTCCAGTAGAGGACTTGGAAACACTGGGTTAACTATTTAGCTTTTGGAAACATTGAAGGAAGGGACCCAGGACAATGGTGAGAATCTGACATTAGCCCATCCCCTTGCTCCTTGCAGATACAGACTGATTTACAGTCACAGCAGGCCATGCTTGCATTCAGACAAACCTGTGAGAAGTAAAGGGATCTCAGAAAGCAAGATGATCCCAGGAACAATGATTCAGTGATTAATAACCGAAAGGGGTTAAGCCCTCCCCTCCCCAAAACACATTTTATTCTGTACCTCTTAAATCATCATTGCCCGACAAGACTTTGAAAAAAAGTCATTCTTAAGTGAAAATCAGTAGCACACTCTTTCTAAGTGGTTTCTTTTAAGTAACTAACTAATGCCTTTCTGAGGCCTGCAGTTTGAGTTGGGTAATGTGTTGGCTTATGGGTAACCTCGTTATGCTAATTTACTGCTTTGTATTCTCTAACTGTCATCCAACTGTGATAGCACTTTCTGTTCAAAACAATTTGAAATCAAGGGCCAATTTTATGGAAGGGCTCCCTCCCTCCCCCCCAGACTGTAAAAAAAAAAAACCCCCTTCATCAGATCCACTTCTGTGATCTGTGACTCTTCAGACCCTCTCAGCCTATAGAGTTGACACTGCAGATATTTTTTTTAAAACCATGTGAGATCAGATGGCACAAATTTTAATTTGGAGGTTAGAATGAAAAGAGCTTTTGAACGAGACTCCGATTCAGCTGTCTGCCTACAGCCACCTACAGCCACTCGCTGAGTGATAAAGAATGAATATCACTTTATTTATCAGTGCAGATTTATAATACTGCGACTTGCACTCACAGTTAATATATGAATACTTTTACAATAACTTTTCATAGGGTGTATTAACAGATTTCAGTTCTTGAGCTGAAGGTGCATAATTGTGCCACAGAAGAAGTGTATTGAAAGCCTGAGTGCTAAGGAATATGAAAAGCAAATATTTGCCTACATGAGCCCTACAGGAGTTGGTAAAATGGACCTGAGACCATAAAGAGAGTCTGGTTTTTATTTTTTATTTATTTATTTAGAGTTTTTATATACCGGCAATCATGAAAAACATATCTTGCTGGTTTACATCGAACAGGAGTGCATTATATACAAAAACTAGAACTGTGGTGTCCGAAGGTACAGTTACATTTAACAAGGGTAGCCGAACTAGGAGAAGGAAGAAGAGAGGAGAGAAAAGGTTGAATGCCTTGTCTCCATGAGTAGTGGTCCTACAAAATATACTCTTTGAAGTGAGACAGCTTGAATAAGTTATATAAAAGAGATACCAGGTATACCATCATTTTTGATACATTGTTTACGTTTCGGTTACTGGAATACACGTGTTGTGTTGGATGGCCTTTTCGTGTGATTGACCATGAACTAAACATGACTGTTCATCTGTACAAGGTCAACAACAAGGTGGTGGCTTTCCCCGGGGCACATCCTTCATACTGCGGGGACTGTAAGCATAAATTCTCCAGGTATCCCCATGCTTTAACAGGACTTTTCCTCGTTGTGACTACAGCGAAAACAGCCAGTCAGTCCATAGCGTTTGCCAGCTGTGCCCTATGGAGGCTGAGAAAAGAATCCAGGGAACCTACCCTTCTGGTTATGGACGCAACCTCAGGTGTACTGGGAACTATACACATGATGAGTACACCTCTTCTCCCATGTTTCTGCTTGCCAAGGCTTATATTGAAGCGCAAGGCTGTTCCATGTTGGGCCTACCTGCAGTAACCGGAGGGAACATATGAAAAATATACTTCACCACCTCTGAGGTAAAAGAGAATGACAGCAGACTATCAGCTATGATACCTCAGGACTATGGTTCTTTGCACCGTGGGGAGCAGTAAAGAATATTTCCTTTAATACTACTGCTCAGTTTTCCTTTGGATACATTGTAGCATTGTTTTCTCTCAACAAACATCATCAGAACTGGCTTGCTCCTAAGCAAAGGTGCAGGTCACTATTTGATTTCCAGATGGACAGTGATCCTTTCATCGTATTTTGAGGACTGTTTTTCCTGGATAAGGAATTTTTGAACTTGAAAGTGCTTTAAAAAAATCTTTCTGCCACTGTGGAAGGCACAATGAACGAGACAATGAAGATTATGGGACTAATGCAACTAGAGATCAAGTCTCTTAAAGAAGTAGTTTTAGATAATCTAATGGCGCTAGATGTGTTGCTTGCTGACAAAGGAGGGGTTTGCCAATTTATTAATTCTTCTTGTTGTCCCTACATTAATAATGATGGTAGTATTAGAAATCACATGCAGGCTGTAGATACTTTACTGTCCCACCTTCCTCATTTTACTGACACAGAAAACCCCTCATGGGGTGTCTTTGGTTTAGGAATAATATTTCTTCTTATTTTGTATGTATCCATTCAATGCATTGTCATATTATTAAAAAGAAGTATTCCCAAGATAATGGTCTCCACAACAATTGCAATGCCCCACAATGTATCCTCAGCTGAGGAATTTGATAGGTTAGGCACTATGAGTGAAAATATAATAGACATTTAGGACAAGCATTGCCCCCTGGACCAAAAGGAGGGACTGTGATAATAAAATTTATTGTAGGCACCTGTTTAGTGGAAATTTACCAGAAAGGCTCTGGGAAGCAATGCTCTGTCTTGAAACTATCTCACACTTAGATAGCAGAAAATACAAATGTACCTCTTTGAAGACACAATGAAGAGTTATAAAATCAAGGTTAATTGGAGTTCTCAGGATGTTTAGAAGTGTAGGCAAATGTTTTTTCACCTTGTGATCTTAAATCAAAGGAGGGTTGTACTAACTTCCTGGGCAAAAGTATATTTAAGTACAGTCAATTGGATATCTAATTAAGTCAGTCTCTCAAACTTAGGAGCTGACTTCCTTATGCGCTTAAGAAATAAAGACTTGATTATGAGAAATACACTGTCTCTGTTGTCCTGTTCTTTGGTAAACTTTTTTCATTACACAGATGACACCAAGCTAAGTTCCGCCCCCGATAGCACCTGAGCCTCCGTAGAATTCAGTCTAATTTGTTCTGCAGAGTAACCTCAACTGCCACATAGGCAGCCGTAATGACTTCTTTAACCCAACAGGCTATCATTGCCCGGATCGCTGGTGCTTTCTGTTCACCGCCAGCATGGAGCACGAACAGGCAATCTGACTTCCGGGCAGTTTTAATAAACTCCAAGTAACTCAGTAAATGTCGCTTGACGTCCAAGAAATGCAAAAGACGATACTAAATTTCAGCTTTGTCCCTGCCCAAGGGGGGACAGGGAAATGGACTGTTTCAAACGAAAACTTCAAAAACCACTTTTGCCAAAAATGATTGCACAGACCAAAGCTGTACCGCCCCTGGAGGCATACACAGAAAAGGCTCACAGCAAGAAGGAGCCTACAGCTCGGAAACCCAAGATGCCGAACAGACTGTTACCAGAAAAAAAGTCTTCAAAGTAATTAACTATAAGGAAAAAGCACACAGCAGCCGAAAGGTCGGATTTGCCAAGAATTCCAGAAAGAAATTAAGGCGTTAAGGGCCCAGCCCTTACGCAAGCCATCCTATAAGAATTCCAAAATTAAAGGAATATCCACCTTGAGAGGTTGAGAGCCTCACTCAGAACACTAGACCTCGAAACTCTCCAAACCCTAACATAGGCTATGAGAGTAGAAAAATTTCTTGGACGAAGGAAGGTGGAAATTACAGCAGGTGAATAACTATGCTTCAACAATTGAGCCCTTTCAATAGCCAAACCATAAGACACAATGGACCCAGATTCTCGTGAAAAATGGGTCACTGCTGCAACAGATCCTCCTCCCTCTACTAAGATGGTGGTTCGTTTCGTGACAGAACACACCAAAACATACACCTTAGGGAAATGCACCTGCTCTCTGGCCTGCGGATCCAAGGGGTATAAACCCTCCAAGGTGCATCCCCCTTGAAAGGATGCATCTGGCACAGTCCGTACCAGATCAATCAACTCCTGAATTGCATCCAGGAGGGGAAAGAAACCAGAAGTCTTGCATAGAGTGACCATGGCTGACAAGGGATCACCATTCACCTGACCTCAGAAACAGGCAAGAGCCTCCACCTGTACCTTCAAGGAATTAAGTGCCAAGCCCTTAATCAACCCATCCTGCAAAAAATCCAAAATGAGCAGGATCTTAACCGAACGAGGATAAACCCCTTGTTCCCTACACCAAGCCTCAAACACTCATCAAACCCGCGCATAGGCTAAGGAAGTGGAGAACTTTTGCGCTCAAAGCAAGATGGAAATCACAACATTCAGCAACCAAGCCCTCTTAAGATAAAATAGAGTAGGATCTCATGAAGAATAGGCCCTTGTCATAGCACATCCCTATGGACCGGTAACCAGAGAGGAACGTTCACCATGAGCCTATGCAGTTCTGCATACCACAGCCTCCTAGGCCAATCTGACACCACCAGAAGCACCAACCCCATGTGTCTCTCAGTCCTTCGAATCATTCTGTCCAACATGGGCCATGAAGAAAAGGCATATAGAAGCTTGCCTTACAGCCACTCTTGCACAAGGGAATGGATGCCCAAAGACTTAAGTCAGGAACCTTCGCATTGTGTGATGTTGCAGCAACTCTAGAAATGGGAGGCCCCAGCAGCCCACTATGTGCTGGAATGCTTCATTTGGCAATTCCCATTCTCCTGGATCCAGACTGTCTGCTGAGAAAGTCAGCTCTTACATTGTCATTTTCTGCAATGTGTGAGGCAGAGATTTCCTGAAATGTACTTCCACCCATTCCATGAGTTGGAGTATTTCCTGTGACACTGGAGGCTCGCATCTGTCGTGAGTACTAGCCAGTCCAGTGTTTGTAGGGGATCGCCCTTCCTTAGATGATCCACTTGCAACCACCACTGCAGTTGGATGCTGATCTCCACCGGAAACTGAAGCCATATTGAGTATTCCTGAGACTGTGGACTCCAATGTGCAAGCAGCGTGTGCTGAAGAAGACGCATATCTCCCTTGCTCACGTAACCACCTCTTAAGGTGGCTGCCATCAATCCGAGCACCTGTAAGTAAGACCATACCGTGGGGCATATTGTTTTTGTCAACAGTCATACCTGTGCCATTAGTTTCTGAATGTGGATCTCCAGCAGGGAACACCTTCCCTTGCTCCGTGTCCAAACAAACACCGAAATATTCTAGAGTCTGGATTGGCTGCAGATTGCTCTTGGCCAAGGAGATCACCTAGCGTGAGGGCTAAAATCTCTATTTCATGGCTCTTGGTCTGAATTAGACAATAGTCTAAGGCCCATTCTTAGGCGCGTATATCCAGGGCTTCGAAAAAGGGGCGGGGCAGGGTCAGAGGCTCCCGGCACAGCGGCCATTTGCAGTTGTGCCGGGGGATCGCGTGCCATCAGGCTGCCAGCAGGCGCAGAAGGTAAAACAAAGGTCGAGGGGTAGGAAGGTTAGATTAAGGGGTTGGGAAGTTCCCTCCCAGGCCGCAGGCGTCGGTACTTGCAAGTTGCACAATTGTACACCCCCTTGCGCGTGCCGACCCTCGATTTTATAACCTGCACGCGCATGTTATAAAATTGCGCGTCCATGTGGGTGTGCGCGTAGGTATTAAAATCTACCCCTAAGTATGGGTGGGCCAGAATGTCATCCTCTCTCAACATTGCTGCTACCACCACCATGACCGTGGAGAAGGTTCTGGGTGCAGTGGCCAAACCGAAGGGTAGCACTCAAAACTGATGTCGCCCCAAAACAGCAAAACAAAGAAAATCGTTGATGCTCTAAGCTGGATGGAAATATGCAGAAATGCCTTTGACAAATCTAGAGACATAAGAAACTCCCCCAAATGTATTACCATTATCACAGAGCATAAGGTTTCTATGCGGAACCCTCCTTTCTCAGGCACAACGAAAAAATGGAATTTCGGCCTCTGTTTTCTTGTGACATGGGCTCTGGGTTCATGGCCCACAGGCTAAGGAGCCTTAACAACGTATACTCCACTACTTGTCTCTTCTGCAGAGAGCCACCATGAAAATGTCATGAAGAATGCTGAGAAACTCCAGAGCGTAGGCATCTCTTATCACCTCCAGAACTCACTGGTCTGATGTGATCTCAGCTCACCTAAAAAAAAAAAAAAAAAAAAAAAAAAAAAAAGAGGCAGGCGACCCCATCTTTCCTGTTCCCAAGGTGGGTCAGCACACCCTAATTGAGGGGGTCAGGAGGCACCACAGCTC
Organism: Rhinatrema bivittatum; assembly: GCF_901001135.1. Lineage (NCBI taxonomy): Eukaryota > Metazoa > Chordata > Amphibia > Gymnophiona > Rhinatrematidae > Rhinatrema > Rhinatrema bivittatum. Next base: position 47,509,230 of record NC_042615.1, on the reverse strand, counting down.
AAGCCCACGCTCTTTCTGCGCTGAATGACTGAGACCTACCCAAAGGTCAATCCCTGTGAGAAGCTGCTCCTCTGAATGTTCGAAAACATTTGAAACCCTTAGCATGACCTCTCACGCCAAATGAGCGCGTGCCTGCTTTTTATCCTCTAGTAACTGAGGAACCTGGGACTCACCCCACTTACTTGCCATTTTTGCCAACTCACTCCCAGACTAGAGTGATCCTTTAAAAGGTAATTTCATAAGATTAGACTTAGAAATTGTATCGGCTGACCAATTCTTCAGTCATAGCTGACACCTGACCACCAACACCGAAGCCACCCCTCTGTCAGAAGTGTGAACCAGGTTGCAGCCTGCAACTGCCAAAGAGGCGGCTGCCGGTTCCACCCGGTCTTCTTCTGCTGACGAACCAGTTAGGGGAGCCCCAAAACCAGGCAAAATCTCTGATAGGCCCCCCTCAGGTCCCATTCCTGCATCATGCTGGGAAGGGCCAGGCTCAGCAAAATCAGAGACAACTCTCCCTGAGCCTCCAAGCAGCACTGATATAAGTTAGAGGGGACGCCAGGCTGAAATGCCAGGCTATGGCAAGCAGCAAAAACAGTAAGGTGCTTCGGCTTCTTTGCTACTGGTGCCATGGACAAACACCCACTAGCAGCATTGTCTCAATGGCGTCTGACAATTGTGCACCCAACTATGCACCTGCAAAAGACAGTCTGGACAGGGCACCCAAAAACAAGCTCTGTCCAACAAGTACACACTATAAAAACCCCAAATTTAGGTGCCTATTCATGGTCCAAGTAGGTGCCCATCTGGGCACGCAAGCACAAACCAGACACTGTTTCACGGCAGATTTGCACATAGAAAGCGCATGAACCCCGCTGCGGCCTACCATGCAGCATCTCAGCAAAGCCTGTGAGGCCTAGTCAAAAGGCTGCTCAACTCACCAAGCTGCCACGACTCCCCACGCTCTCCCAGAGGCAGCTGAGGGGGAGCTTGGGATCGGCACGCTGAGGCTAGGAGAGCAGAAGGAGAATGGAATCCCTAAAATTATTATTTTTTTAATATTTACTCTTTACCTGAGCTCAGCCTGTCCCGGCCAAGTATACAGTCGGTCTCCAGCTGCAGGGGGAAGAGGACAAAGGCCTTCACCGCCGTGCTCGGCTTCCAGCACCTGCTAACCTTTCAGCTGTTTCTCTCTCTATAGCTAAGCCCACGTTGGAAAACCAGCTACTGGACCGAGGCACTCTACCAAGGAAGGAATCTGTACATATCACCTCAGGAAAACTCAACTGAGGGAGGGACCATAAGGTATCACCACAGAAGAGCAGGGCAAATTAATTTCATTCTTCTTTTCTCCTTCTAAAATTTTTTTAACCAATCCCTAGTAGGGAGATGCACATCTACCATCTGCTGGAGATGGAAAATACTGGCAGGCTGAGGCAGTGCAAGGGTATATATATACACCATGTCAGCTTTGCTTTGTCCCCACCTGCTAGTAGAGGTGCATAATCCACTGGTCATGGATTAACCTATCTGAATGCTAAGAAATAAAAATTAAAACATGAAATAAAACAAGAAAAATTGAAAAAACATCCAAGTGAACCAAAAAGCAAAATGAGGTTTTTCTGGCTGCACACCCCTAGTATACTTGGGTACATACAGAGAAGTAACACCAGCAGGAAAAAAGAAGAATAGTCCCCTTGTAGAGATCATAGAATAACAAAATAAAGCTCATCCAGTCTGCCCAATCTCACTTCCAGTGACACCCCCCAACTATGTTCTGTTCTGAAGGCTATACCTTCACAGAGGCATTGGTGGTATGGAAGCAGGTCAGAGAAGGGTTTCCAAAATGATACAGGCATGCAATGCAAACTCCACACAGGGAGATTTAAGGAAGTCAAAATCTACTCGCGGGAAGAGAGAAAAGGGGGATAGCACAGAAACTAATAGCAAACCAATGTACAAGGTGGCAGCATTTGATTATTTTTAAAAGATTTATTACCAATGAATATTTATGGTAGGGTGTATTTCCATACAAAAACATATTTAGGGACGAGGAATCATAATATAAAAGTTAGAAGACTAGAGAATCACAGAAAATATGAGAAAATGCTTCTTCACTGAGGGGGTGGTAGTGTTGTGCCGGGAGGTGGACCCTTGGCCTGGTGCAGGATTGATATGGCCCTCCGGTCAGACCCGGAGAGCACCTGCCAGCAGAAGGCGGAGCACAGGAGGAGACAGAGCTAGCTGGAGCTTCACCAATAGCAACCCAGGGTTCCCTCAGGTTGAGCCCTTGGTTACCCGGGCCGCCTGGTCTTAGGTGGGCCTCACAGGGTCTCCTAGAGAGATAGTTCAAGGGAGTGCCCACCATGAACAAGGATGTGTGATCGGTGTCCAGATAGGCAAGACCAGAGGTCGCAGGAGGCCAGAAGAGAGTGTCCGGGTGTATGACGAGGATCAAGGCCAGAGTATCAGTCCAGAATGGTCAGCCAAAGCAGGATTGGTAAGAGGTCAATCCGGGCATAGTCAGGTCAAGCCGAAGGTCAAGTTCCAGGTGGCAGACAAGAGAGTAGTTGGAGTTCCAGGCAGAGGTCAGGGCAGGCAGCGAGCAGGAGTGGTCAGAGAACAGGAAAAGGTCAGTACCGTGAGATCAGTCCGAAGGGTATTACCAGGAAAGGAGAGATGAAGGAACAGGAGACACTGGAACAAGAGACACAGGAGCAAGACACTGGAACGCAGGAAGGCAACCTAGAGACACCAGAGTGTATGAACCGATTGCCAAGGCCCCGAGCTAGGGGTTGGGCTCATGCAAGGTATATATACCTTATGCAAGGTATATATACCTTGCATGAGTGACATCAGATTTGGGCACCGCCAAGGTCTTCCCGTGCTTGGGTCTTTAAATTAAACTGAGCTCCATGCGCGCGCTACCCCCGATGGTGAGGACGACACCAAGCCCCAGCATGAGGAGAGCTGAGATGCTGAAGGCCGTGAGAGAGCTGGGGACGCCCATGGAGGACGCGGTTGGGGGGGGGGGGGGGGGGTCGGGGTCGGACAGAGCAGGAACGCGAGGCCGTGCTGGTAGGGTCGCACCAGGTAAGCAGGCCGGGAAGTGCAACAGGTAGCTGCCTGGAATAGCCTAGCAGCAGAGCTAAAAAGAAATAAAACTGCAAAAATGTAAATGGAACAAGGCACAAAAGTCATCATTAAGTGCAGGTCAGGAAGCAATAGATAAGAGGAAAAGGGGTGGGCAGGAGGCATCCAAATATTGGAATAGATATGGAAATCTGTGCATTCAAGCACTCAGAATGGTAGCAGACCAAGAAAGAAGATGACAAAGCCAAACTGCACAAAGCTGTGTGTTTAGCTCCAAGAGGCGGCAAAGTTCTGGCACACTCTCAGATAGCCTGCAGGCCATGGTAGGTAACTTGCCACCTGCTTCAGGTTAACACGATTGTACTTCCTGGCTAAAGACAAACGGACAGCAATATCCTGCTGGTGGTCAAACCTCTACAGCTGAGAGAGATCCTTAGCACAAGAGTAGAGGGGTTAAGGACAAAGATGGGGCAGACTGGAGCAGTGTAGGCAGTCCAGAGTGCATAGCTGACAGTGGAGATATCCTCTGCTAAAGTAGTGCAGGCAACAGGGCAGATTGGCTAGGCCACATGTTGCTATGTATTAAAATATTCGCATATACAGTATTTAAAAGTCAGCTTGGCCTTCAGTACTATTAGTAGACCAATGTGTTCTATAAGTATCTCCAAGGTGTAACCTTCAGAATGATTCTTCATTCTGTTAGGGCATGGGAATAGCACCACTTTAATCTATCTGCAGACAAAGTGCTTCTAAAACTATTTATGGGCTCTGCAGAGAAACTTGACAATGAGGGCTTAAGCACCACAAAATTCCTTTCTTTCAGGAAGTAGATGGCTGCCCTCATGACTTGTACTGCCATATGTGCTAGACAGGTTTGGGGTTATTTTACTGCCGAGCTGGCAGACACATGTAAACTCTGCGTTGCACTCACCTCCTATTCAATCCCATTGTTAAAATGCAACTGGTAACATCTCCTAAATCAAACATTTGACTTGTGTCTCTCTGCCAATCCAATCAATCAGCAGTTGAACTTTTTACACTGAGGGACACAATTCACATTTAAAACTTTCTTTTTTTTTTTAATATATATATATTTTTTCTGGGAAAAGCTTAGCCAACCACTTACAGTGTTTATTTGGACAAGGAAGCAAAAGCCACATAGCCTGCCAACATATGCAAGAGGAGGTCCCCCTTTAGCCAAGAGAACAATGGCAGGCGCCGTGCCCATAATCAAGGCAGATGTCAGGGATTTATAGAGAAGTAAAACTGTAAGGTCAATAAAGAGTCCTGGCCAATTCCTTTTTTACTGGCCTGACTCCAGATGTTTGTAACTCACTTCAGAGAGTGATATTAAGCTGATGAGAGGAACAGAACTCTCCCATGCGGCTCCCAGCTGGATTAAGCTACGACAATACACAGGTTAGCACTGACATTTTCTCCCTTTATCTTTTCATATCTAAACGAACTAATCACAACAAATGCCTTACAGGACAAAAGAGAAATCAGAAAGTTCCTTCTACTAGTTTGGTTTTATTTTACATTACAAGGCACTAATACAAGTTTGTAAAAAAAAAAATAAAAAATATAATTCAAATACATTTACAGCTGTACTTTATGGGAGACAAATTAAAAAAAAAAAAGCTTCCCCTGGAGTCTATAGTCAATCTTTAAGAAAAAAAATATAGCGACTCTAAACAACTTTATTCCAAAACTAAAATAACAAGCACACCAAAACAAAGTAGGTCAGATCTTAAAAACAAAATTAAAAAAAAAAAAAAAGGTACAAAAAAAATTTCTTCAGCCTTCTTCACATCCGCCTCTTCTGTGTACTTATATACAAGACTGAAAATAAACAGAGAGCATATTAAACCATCACAGTAAATCAGAACATCTGCTAACATCTGGTGGCAACTGGAGAGATTAATCGTGCTAGAAAAGAGATGGTAGAATGAAAATCCTATCGTGGCATGTACAGTACAGACTGAGAAATACCAAGCACTGACTGGGTCATACAGCACAGTATGGGCATCCACAGAACGTGGCACCAACCACATGCAAGGCAGTTTCAATAGTGTTTGATAACATCGCCCCCGGGACTTATAAAACTCAGCACCTGATGCCGGCTCTGGAAGAGTCTCACCCCTGCTGACTTGTCCGGGAAGAGCTGACCTAGCCATAGCTGCCTGGCTGCGTAGGAGAGAGGTGAGGAGTGGGGAAAGTGCCCAAAAAAAAGGGGACAGGGAAAGGAATGGAAGGAGGAGAGGAGAGTGAGAGACAGAGAGAGAGTGTGTGTGTGTGTGTGAGCCTCAAGAAAGGGGGCAGGCAGAGCAAAGAAAACTAGAGGAAAAGCAGAAAAAATAAAACCTGAAACAAAAGAGCCAATATAGTGTATCAAGCAAAAGATCAAAAAATAAATACTTGTAAGGAAAGGCATAGACTCCTAATATCTTTTGACAGATGCCCACATTTTCTAACTACTTTTCCAGCCTTGATTACCATGGACACTAGCCTCATTGGGGCTTCGACTGAGACATCCGACTGAACAAGGTTACACGTCAGCTTTTTAAATTCTTAAGTGTACATTTTATACCAGAACATATTTAAAGAACCTCACAACATTTCTGTGGCACTAAAAGACCATGTAATGCACACGATGGGGGTGCCTGGACATTGTAACTCATTGTGAAGCACAGACTGCTTAACGGCACCATGTTCAGGGTGCACAAGGTTCCCATATGCTCTTGGACCAAAAGATCACTGCTCCCCTGCTGTTTTAACTGCTCCTCTTCCATGCACGCTCACAGTTCCTTGGGCTATGCCACATTGCTATTATGGTTCTTCAGTTGATGCGAGACTGCCCCATTATTTACTTTGCCTAACAAAATATAACTTGCCTCCGGCATGGCATGTTTCACGTTTTAAAGGGGAAAGTAATCGCTCTGCCAAGCCAGAACGGTGGTTAGAATATGTAGCTAAAATAAAACCACCTTTGGTCTGCCCTAGACAACTTTCTTTGTGCCTAGAATTACATTTTCAGAGGGTTGCAGGGAAATTATCATGGCCGTTATTCCCACTGGCACTGGTAATAGCAGTGGCTATTTTCTACGTTATCTTAATTAATTGCAGGTAATTGACTTCTCCTCCAAGAACTTATCCAAACCCAATATTGACTGGGTAAATGTGGAGCACAGGACTTGGTGAGAGAGGTAACGGTGGTGGGGCCGCTTGGCAATAGTGATCATAACATGATCAAATTTGATTTAATGACTGGAAAAGGAACAGTGTTGCAAATCCAAGGCTCTCATGCTAAACTTTCAAAAGGGAAACTTTGATAAAATGAGAAAAATTGTTAGAAAAAAACTGAAAGGAGCAGCTACAAAAGTAAAAAATGTCCAAGAGGCGTGGTCATTGTTAAAAAATACCATTCTAGAAGCACAGTCCAGATGTATTCCACACATTAAGAAAGGTGGAAAGAAGGCAAAACGATTACCGGCATGGTTAAAAGGGGAGGTGAAAGAAGCTATTTTAGCCAAAAGATCTTCATTCAAAAATTGGAAGAAGGATCCAACAGAAGAAAATAGGATAAAGCATAAACATTGGCAATTTAAATGTAAGACATTGATAAGACAGGCTAAGAGAGAATTTGAAAAGAAGTTGGCTGTAGAGGCAAAAACTCACAGTAAAAACTTTTTTAAATATATCCGAAGCAGAAAGCCTGTGAGGGAGTCAGTTGGACCGTTAGATGATCGAGGGGTTAAAGGGGCACTTAGAGAAGATAAGGCCATCGCGGAAAGATTAAATGATTTCTTTGCTTCGGTGTTTACTGAAGAGGATGTTGGGGAGGTACCCATAATGGAGAAGGTTTTCATGGGTGATGATTCTGAATCAAATCACAGTGAACCTAGAAGACGTGGTAGACCTGATTGACAAACTGAAGAGTAGTAAAATCACCTGCATCGGATGGTATACACCCCAGAGTTCTGAAGGAACTAAAACATGAAATTTCAGATCTATTAGTAAAAATTTGTAACCTATCACTAAAATCATCCATTGTACCTGAAGACTGGAGGATAGCAAATGTAACCCCAATATTTAAAAAGGGCTCCAGGAGCGATCCGGGAAACTACAGACCGGTTAGCCTGACTTCAGTGCCAGGAAAAATAGTGGAAAGTGTTCTAAACATCAAAATCACAGAACATATAGAAAGACATGGTTTAATGGAACAAAGTCAGCATGGCTTTACGCAAGGCAAGTCTTGCCTCACAAATCTGCTTCACTTTTTTGAAGGAGTTAATAAACATGTGGATAAAGATGAACCGGTAGATGTAGTGTACTTGGATTTTCAGAAGGCGTTTGACAAAGTTCCTCATGAGAGGTTTCTAGGAAAAGTAAAAAGTCATGGGATAGGTGGCGATGTCCTTTCATGGATTGCAAACTGGCTAAAAGACAGGAAACAGAGAGTAGGATTAAATGGACAATTTTCTCAGTGGAAGGGAGTGGACAGTGGAGTGCCTCAGGGATCTGTATTGGGACCCTTACTGTTCAATATATTTATAAATGATCTGGAAAGAAATACGACGAGTGAGATAATCAAATTTGCAGATGACACAAAATTGTTCAGAGTAGTCAAATCACAAGCAGATTGTGATAAATTGCAGGAAGACCTTGTGAGACTGGAAAATTGGGCATCCAAATGGCAGATGAAATTTAATGTGGATAAGTGCAAGGTGATGCATATAGGGAAAAATAACCCATGCTATAGTTACACAATGTTGGGTTCCATATTAGGTGCTACAACCCAAGAAAGAGATCTAGACATCATAGTGGATAACACACTGAAATCGTCGGTTCAGTGTGCTGCGGCAGTCAAAAAAGCAAACAGAATGTTGGGAATTATTAGAAAGGGAATGGTGAATAAAACGGAAAATATCATAATGCCTCTGTATCGCTCCATGGTGAGACTGCACCTTGAATACTGTGTACAATTCTGGTCGCCGCATCTCAAAAAATAGATATAGTTGCGATGGAGAAGGTACAGAGAAGGGCTACCAAAATGATAAGGGGAATGGAACAGCTCCCCTATGAGGAAAGACTAAAGAGGTTAGGACTTTTCAGCTTGGAGAAGAGATGACTGAGGGGGGATATGATAGAGGTGTTTAAAATCATGAGAGGTCTAGAACAGGTAGATGTGAATCTGTTATTTACTCTTTCGGATAGTAGAAAGACTAGGGGGCACTCCATGAAGTTAGCATGGGGCACATTTAAAACTAATATCGGAGAAAGTTCTTTTTTACTCAACGCACAATTAAACTCTGGAATTTGTTACCAGGGGATGTGGTCAGTGCAGTTAGTATAGCTGTGTTTAAAAAAGGATTGGATAAGTTCTTGGAGGAGAAGTCCATTACCTGCTATTAAGTTCACTTAGAGAATAGCCACTGCCATTAGCAATGGTTACAAGGAATAGACTTAGTTTTTGGGTAATTACCAAGTTCTTATGGCCTGGATTGGCCACTGTTGGAAACAGGATGCTGGGCTTGATGGACCCTTGGTCTGACCCAGTAGGGCATTTTCTTATGTTCTTATTCACTTCTCTGCACCTAGGGATCCTCCATTCTTATCCTATGCTTTCTTGAAATTCTGCTTCTGCCTCCAGACTGTTTTGTGCATCCTCCACCCTTTACATGAAGACATTTGGGGGATAATACTGATGGGCAGTGCGATGAAGTTGTGGGAGGATAAGGAGCCCAAGTAAAGATCAGAGAAAACCAGCTCAGGCTCTGTCAAGGAAGGTCAACCACAGATACTATTTTTACACCGAAGATCCTGATGGAGAATTTTAGAGAAAAGACCTGCACATGGTGTTTATCAGCCTTAGAAAGGCATACAACAAGGTGCCCAAAAAACTGATCCTATGGTGCCTGAGAAACTACAGCTGGCAAAGAACATGTTCCAGGATAGCAAGATCCAGTGGAATAGCAAGCGTTCTAGTCAAAGTGAGATTAAGCCTAGGGTCAGCCCCGAGTGCCTTCCTCTTCATAGTAATACTGTACACACTAACTTGGGACATTCAAAGAAGCACCCATGCTGCATACTAGGAAGGAGAAAGATGGATATAATGCATGGAAAGAGCATGGAAGATCAACAGAATCAAGACAAAATACATGGGGGCAAAACTCAGTGATGAATGTGATGAGATGGAAAGCCTGAGAACTGAAGAGACAAAAGGCTGCAGGGAGCTTAGGTACCTAAGAGGAACAATCGACACAAGCAGATCACTTGCTAGAGAGATCGAAGCAAGAACCTTGGCAGGATGGCCAACGCTGAGGGAAGTGACTGGCTTTATATGTGATTACCCTAGTCAGTTTAAAAGGAAAGGGGTTTAGGGTACAGCAGACACTTCACCTTCCTGAAAAGACATCATAAACCTATCATAATGCCTTACACCGAATGTACCCTACTGTTAGTGATAGTTGTTGGAGGGCATGTGGGGCAACGGGCTCTCTATTTCGTATTTGGAGTTGCCCATCTATAACAAAATTTTGGGAGAAAATCTACAAAGTTCTTGACTAAATTAACAGGCTTATGATTGAAATCTAGTACAAAAGATGTATTACTTAACTTTCCCCATCCCTTAGAGTAATTTACTGATTCAGTCACTGACACATCAAATATTCCTAGCGGCAAGAGAAGAGACTGCATTAAAATGGAGGGTACCTGAGGTGCCAACTTTAACTGCTGTTTGTCGACGACTTGATAAAGAAAATTAATTCTTTCCTGTTAATTTTCATTCCTGTAGTACCACGGATCAGTCCAGACCATGGGTTGAGCCTCCTGTCCAGCAGATGGAGACAGACCAAAACAGAAAGGGTATCCTATATCAGGACAGAGCCTACCCCGCAGCCCTTCAGTATAACCATTGTCAAAGCAGAAAAGTATAAAGATAAACCATAATCGATCAAGCAAGTAACAAGAGAACTCAGAAACTTTAACAATTGTAAACATTGAATGGACCCTGTAGAAGAATGCTCTTGTCTGAATGCCCATTGTCAAAGAGATGCTTCCGGTGCCTCTAATTAGAATCAGGGATGAACCACATGCCGCATCCTGCAAAAAGAGGAAGGAAGCTTCGAGCGGACAACAGGAAGAATAGGGAAGGGTGTCTGGACTGATCCGTGGTACTACAGGAACGAAAATTAACAGATAAGAACTAATTTTCCTTTCCCTGTACGTACCCGGATCAGTCCAGACTGTGGGATGTACCAAAGCTTTCCTAACCAGATTGGGACCGAGACAGTCCCACTCGAAGCACTCGAAGGACTGAAGGAACCAAAACCTGGCGCCTGGACATCCAGGCAGTAATGTCGAGCAAAGATATGCAGGGATTTCCACGTAGCGGCCCTGCATATTTCCTGCGGAAACAGATTGATTCTCTGCCCAAGAAGTAGCCTGAGATCGCAAGGAATGAGCCTTTAAGCCCTCCAGAACCGCCCGGCCTTGGCAGAAACAGGCTGACGAGATCGTCTCCTTCAACCACCGAGCGATCGTAGTCTTAGAAGCCTGGTTGCGCCTATTTGGACCACTCCACAGGACAAAGAGGTGGTCGGAGACCCAAAACTCATTTGTGGCCTGGAGGTAACGCAAGAGGATACGCTTTACATCAAGGCGGCGAAGATCACCCCCGACGGAACCCGCTATATCCTTAGGAGAGAACGCGGGAAGCTCCACCGACTGACTGACATGAAAGGAAGAAACAACCTTCGGTAAGAAGGAGGGTACAGTCTTGAGAGAAACTCCAGAATCAGAGAACTGCAAAAAGGGCTCCCAACAGGACAACGTTTGGATCTCAGACACTCGTCTGGAGGAGAGAGCCCAAACAGACTAAATTAAGACTCCACGAAGGACAAATGGCCCAGACAGGCAGCTTCAAATACTTGACACCCTTGAGAAAACGGACAACATCCGGGTGAGATGCCACGGCGTGACCATCAACGTTACCTAAAAGAGCCGAGAGCGGACACTTGGATATGCAACGAGCTGAGAGAGACTCTTGGAAAGGCCCTTCTGGAGGAAGGAAAGAATCATAGAAACCGGAGCAGAACGAGCCGAGACACCCGATTCTGCACAGACATTTTCAAAAACCTTCCAAACACGGACATAGGCGAGTGAGGTAGAAGTCTTGTGGGCGTGCAGTAGAGTGGATATAACTTCTTCTTTGTATCCCTTCCGTCTTAATCTCCGCCGTTCAAAAGCCAGGCCACTAGACAGAAGCGATCTGCCCGATCGAAAATACGGGACCCTGCCGGAGCAGGCGCAGAAGATGACCGAGACAAAGAGGGCCGTCAGTCGCCAGATTTACCAGATCCGCGAACCATGATCTGCGGGGCCATTCGGGAGCTATGAGGATGATCGGACCACTGTGAAGTTCTACTCTTCTGAGGACCTTTCCCACTAGGGGCCAAGGAGGGAACACGTAAAGAAGGACTTCGCGGGGCCAAGGAAGGACTAGAGCATCTACTCCTTCCGAGCAGTGCTGAAGGATCTGGGAGCCTTGGCATTGCCCAAGGTTGCCATCAGATCTAGGTGAGGAGGGCCCCACCTGCTGACAATCAGCTCCATCGCTCCGGATAACTCCCACTCGCCCGGATCGAGACACTGTCGACTCAAGAAATCGGCTTGCACATTCTCCTTGCCTGCTATGTGAGAAACAGCCAGGCGCTCCAGGTGGCGCTCCACCCAGGCAAAGAGCTTGTTGGCTTCTAAGGCCACCAGGCGACTCTTGGTCCCCCCCTGTCGATTAATATAAGCCACTGTGGTGGAATTGTCCGAGAGCATGCGCGCACCCCTGCGGTGAATCAGCGGAAGGCTTAGAGAGCCAGCCGGACCGCCTGTGCCTCCAAGCGATTGATGTGCCAGCAGAATTGGACCGGAGACCACTTTCCCTGATGAGACTGAGACTGACAGACTGCTCCCAACCCGGAGAGGCTGGCATCCGTCGTTACTACAATCCACTGCGGAGTCTGTAGGGATATTCCTTTCAGAAGGTGCTTGAGTGATAGCCACCACTGTATGTCGCTGATGGTAGAGTTGGAGAGCGGGAGAGTCCTCTGAAACTGTTCCGAGACCAGTTTCCAGCGGGATAACAAAGCTTTCTGTAATGGATGCATATGCGCAAAACCTCAGGGGACCAGGTCGATAGTGGAAGCTATGGACCCTAGAACTTGGAGATAATCCCACGCTGTAGGAAGAGGCATGAAAAGGAGATTCTGGACCTGGTCCATCAGCTTGAACGTCCGGAAGGAATACCTTGCCGACTCAGGTATCGAAGTAAGCCCCCAGGAATTTCAAAACCTGGGAGGGCCGCAGATTGCTCTTGGGAAAGTTGACTATCCACCCCAGCGAAGTGAGTAGAGCTAGGACTCTGTTGACTGCCAGCTGGCATAGAGCCTCCGACTTGGCCCCCACCAGCCAATCGTCCAGATAAGGATGGACCAGGACTCCTTCCCATCAGAGAGCACCCGCCACCACCACCATGACCTAGGTAAATGTGCGTGGAGCTGTGGCGAGACCGAAGGGCAGAGCCCAGAACTGAAAGTGCTGGCCCAAGATCTCGAAACGGAGATACCTCTGAAGCTCTGCCCAGATCGGGATGTGTAAGTAGGTCTCCGTCAAGTCCAGGGAGGCCAGAAATTTTCCGGGATGAACAGCCGCTATGACCGCCCTCAGGGTCTCCATCTGAAAATGAGGCACCTTGAAGGCTTGGTTGACTCTCTTGAGGTCTAAAATGGGGCGGAGAGAACCATCCTTTTTCGGTACCACGAAATAGATGGAGTACTAGCCGGCGCCTCGTTCCTCCGTGGGGACTGGGACTATGGCCCCCAGCCCTTGCAGTCTGGAGAGTCTGGGATACGGCAGCCCGCTTTCGAGGTCCGCATGGGGAGACTATGTGCAGATCTGGTAGGTCTGGCGTAAATTCTAAAGCATAGCCTTTCTCGATTATCTCGAGGACCCACTGATCCAATGTGATTTTGGCTCATTCCTCGAGGAAGAGAGATAGACGACCCACCTAAGTTTGGAACAGGGGAATGGGCCAGCCGAATCTCATTGGGAGGCGGGCTTGGCGGCAGGACGCTGTGGGATGCCATCTCGGAAGGCGCGGTGGCCTCGAAAGGACTGAGACCAGGACTGAGATCTGGAGGAGTTTCCCCTAGATAAAGACCCTTTCGCCCAAGCATTATATCTCCGTTGCCCCGGAAGCGGGTACGCGTAGGGAAGAAGGCTCTTGACTGTTTCGGGCGGTTCTCAGGCAGTTTATGAACCTTGTTCTCACCCAAGGACTTAATAAGCTGCTCCAGGTCCTTGCCAAAAAGCAGCTTACCCTTAAAAATAAGCTGCTCCACGTCCTCGCCAAAAAGCAGCTTACCCTTAAAAGGAAGCATGCCCAACTGCCGTCCTGGAAGAGGAGTCAGCTGACCAATTCCGCTGAAGTCATCGCTTTCACCTGGACATGGAACAAGTCGTAAAGGGCATCTGCCCCATACGCTATAGCGCCTTCCAACCTTTCAGCCTGCTCTGCCTTTGCAGACGGGAGGTCCTGGGTGCTGAGCAATTATTGAACCCACCTAAGGCTTGCTGCTGCAGATCAACGCCCGAACTCCCAAGGCCAGGAATTTGAAGATGCGCTTGAGATAGAATTCGAGCTTGCGGTCTTGAACATCCTTCATGGCCGTAGCACCCACCACTGGGATGGTGGTGTGCTTGGTGACCGCCGACACCGAAGAATCCACTTTAGGGATTTTTAGCATGTCCAGGCACTCCTCACGGAGAGGAAAGAGCTTGTCCATAGCCCTCCCCACTCGAAGCCCCGACTCGGGAGCTTCCCATTTCCGGAGGAGCATCAGCTTGTGAATGGGATGGAAGGGGAAAGTGCGTGGAAGAGCCAAGCCGGCAATGTGGCCATGAGCGCATCCACTGAAGGACTCTCAATTCCCAGCTCCTGAATGATGAAAGGAATAAGCGGATCCAGTTCCTCCCTTTGAAATAGGCGAAGAACGTGTGTGTGTGTGTGTGTAAGATCTGCCAAAGGAGTGGGGGAATCCCAGGGACCACCTGCATTCTGATAGGCCCCTGCACATCTGGAGCTGCGGGGAGCAGGCTGGAAAGGCATCCGAGAGAGTTTGGGGGGAGGGGGCCCTGGGGGGAGGGTCTACCTCCTCCTGCAAGCTAGCTAAGTAAGATTTGTGCATGAGAAGCACAAATTCAGAAGAAGAGAAACAAGGTCTGGACTTCCCGGGCGGGGGGGGGGGGGGGAGGAGGGGGGGTCAGGGCCCGCATCAGGAGACTACACAGGGCTCAAATTGAGGGGATGAAACAGAAAAAAAATCAGGCTCCACTGTGTCCTGCAGCCCAGTCACAGGAGCTGCCGATATCCCCAAGATGGCTGCCGTTCCCACGGTTTGCCGACCCAGGAACGGCCTGGCCATGCGTTTGGTAGACCTGCCCCGGTATACTGATCTATTCGCTGCTGAGGAGGGGCCCTCTCTCCCTGGCAGACATCCCGAAGATAGCCCTTCACGGGAGAGCCGAATCGAAGGCTCCCCGCAGGCTAGGCACGAGTTAGAACATGGCATGAAAGAGACCGCGAGGCAGAGAGAGGGAAAAAAAAAAAAAAAAAAAAGTAAAATCAGATGAGCTGCCGTGCCTGAGGGAGCGGAAGCAGGAGACTGAACTCTGCTCGCTCCTGTCTCTCAATTACAGCTGCCGAGGTAACCCGATCGGCTTTAACTTTTTTTTTTTGTTTGTTTAGCCGAGTAGTGCAGGGGAATGAATCATCCCTGCAGGCAGCGCCGGGGAATAAAACGTCCCGGGAGAGAGACAGCTGGGTAGGGGAATGACTGGACCACCAGTATCGCCCCACAGCAGAGGTACACCAGGAATAGAGAGCCTAGGCTGTATCAAACAAGGGACCAAGCACCCCTAGGTTCCCCAAGAGCGAGGAGACAGAACTGTCTCCTGTGAAAAAAAAACAAGAGTCCAACTTTTTTTTTTTTTTTTAACTTATTGTTTCTTGAAATTAAGTTTAATACTTGCTTGATCCGGACAGAATCAGAATAAGAAAAGCCCCACAAGCAAGGGCTAAGGAAGAAACCAGGGAACCGCAGGGTGAGCTGCCTGCATCTGCTGCAGACAGACAAATAATGAAGGGATGCAGGGCAGGCTCTGTCCTGATATGGGATACCCTTTCAGTTTTGGTCTGTCTCCACCTGCTGGACAGGAGGCTCAATCCACGGTCTGGACTGATCCAGGTACGTACAGGGAAAGTAAATATATTAAGTAAATTCACTGCTTTGTGTAAGAGAATAATCTCTGACTTTGAGAAGAAATAGGCCCCATATAGAAGATGGAGGGCTTTACCTACCTAGTGCATACATTTTGAGGTATTTATTAGGGATGTGAATCGTTTTTTGACGATTTAAAATATCGTCCGATATATTTTAAATCGTCAAAAATCGTTAGGGCCACGATACAATACCAATTCCCCCGATTTATCGTTAAAAAATCGTAAATCGGGGGAAGGGGGAGGGCAGGAAAACCGGCACACTAAAACCCCCTAAAACCCACCCCGACCCTTTAAATTAAATCCCCCACCCTCCCGAACCCCCCCCAAATGCTTTAAATTACCTGGGGATCCAGCGGTGGTCCAGAACGGCGGCGGTCCGGAACGGCCCCCTCAATTGAATCCTGTTGTCTTCAGCCGGCGCCATTTTGCAAAATGGCCGCCGCAAAATGGCGGCGGCCATAGACAAAAACGATTCGACGCAGGAGGTCGTTCCGGACCCCGCTGGACTTTTGGCAAGTCTTGTGGGGGTCAGGAGGCCCCCCCAAGCTGGCCAAAAGTTCCTGGGAGTCCAGCGGGGTTCAGGAAGCGATTTCTTGCCGCGAATCGTTTTCCGTACGGAAAATGGCGCCGGCAGGAGATCGACTGCAGGAGGTCGTTCAGCGGGGGTTCCGGACCGCCGCTGAACGACCTCCTGCAGTCGATCTCCTGCCGGCGCCATTTTCCGTACGGAAAACGATTCGCGGCAAGAAATCGCTTCCTGAACCCCGCTGGACTCCCAGGAACTTTTGGCCAGCTTGGGGGGGCCTCCTGACCCCCACAAGACTTGCCAAAAGTCCAGCGGGGGTCCGGAACGACCTCCTGCGTCGAATCGTTTTTGTCTCTGGCCGCCGCCATTTTGCGGCGGCCATTTTGCAAAATGGCGCCGGCTGAAGACAACAGGATTCAATTGAGGGGGCCGTTCCAGACCGCCGCCGTTCTGGACCACCGCTGGATCCCCAGGTAATTTAAAGCATGGGGGGGGGATTTAATTTAAAGGGTTGGGGGTGGGTTTTAGGGGGTTTTAGTGTGCCGGCTCACAATTGTAACGATTTTCACGATAGTTTACACACCCAAACGGCAACAATACGATTCCCTCCCCCTCCCAGCCGAAATCGATCGTTAAGACGATCGAGGACACGATTCACATCTCTAGTATTTATGTGGTAGTGGGTATGGTATTTCGCCAGATATTTCTTGTATTATTCTTCTCAGTCAAATCACATTATGTGATTTACTTGATTCCTTCCAGTTATATTTTTCTCATCTGCAATGCTTGGTTTACCCAGTTTGTGATTTCAGTGTTATGAGACAGGAAGGGGTGGTGAGTTCGTGGGTGGGGAAAAGGGAAGATTGGGGAAAACTTATGACTGTCTTTGGAGAAACATGCTATGTTGGTATGTTATCTTTTTTGTTGCTTTCAATAAAACTTTAATTTAAAAAAAAGCAAAACCAAAAAAACTATCATAATGCCTGCTAGACATGTTCATCGGTGAGCCGCATCGCAGCCCCGCGTGGTCGACGTAGACCCGCTGGGGTCAGGGGCCTACCCGATCGCTGCTGCTGCCGCCAGAACTTCGGCCCTGCATCCAGGCCCGACACCCGACTAGCCCGGAAGTGACGCCGCTCGGCTGAGACTGCCCTCCCCGAGAAAACCGGTCCCTTTTAAAAGGTCGGTCTCAGGCGCCCCGCGCCTGGCGTCGCGTGCAAAGAGCGCGACCTAAGGGGCCTGCCCCTTAGTGCGCCCCTTGGCGAGCACCTCTTCGACAACGCAAACTCACCGACCGCAGCACAGACAGCCTGAACAGCCGTGCATCAAGACCATCCTCTCCACGAACTGTAACTATAGACTATTACTTGTGCCCTTTTTAGCCCACTACTTTTCGTTGTACAATATCAAAAACGTTCAATGCATTGACTGCCTTCAGTATTTTACTTTCTTGTACCCTCCATCACAACTACTGCTACTTCTTGCCACCTTTGACTACAACACTCCCCGTGGATTCCTACCTTGTTCCTACCTACCCCCTGCTCAGAGACAACCCTCTCGGCCTACCCCCCTCCCCCCCTCCCCCCCCTCCCATACTACCAGCTGCTCCTATGGCTTCTTATCCTATCCCTCGTATACATTTTCCCCTCTCCAGACTTTCCCCATCCTACACCCTTCACCCCCCTCCTCTCCGCAAATCCCTTATCCCCATCCTCACCTCTCCTCTGACACAACTCCTAGGCCTCACCACCCTCTCCATAATACTCTTTAATGCTCAATCGCTATCCAAAAAAACACCCATCCTCAGTGACCTCCTTATCGATTGCAAGCCTGACATCTGTGCAGTCACAGAGACTTGGTTCAAAGATTCAGATACCGTCCTCATTAACCAACTCCCCACCTCTTCCTATGAAACCTTCACCATTCACAGACCCAAAAAAAGAGGCGGCCTCCTGCTGGCAGCCAAAAAATGTCTAAACCTCAAACCCATCCACATAGCTACCCCTCCCAAGCTAGAAATAGGCCTTTTCAGGTCAGCCGCCCTGCAAATCTATCTAGTATATGCTCCCCCCACCTGCCTAGAGTCTAACCCCTCATCCCTAATCGAATTCATAGTTGACTGGATAAAACCTGATATCCCTTCCATCATCCTTGGAGACTTTAACCTCCACGTCGACTCCCTTCCACGATCTGCATCATGTGAAACCCTCCTACAGTCCCTCCATGCCATAGGATTCCGGCAAATCATAGCTTCCCCCACACACAAAGCTGGACATACATTGGACCTCATGTTTATCAACTCTAACGTCCAATCCACCAACCATCCCATCTGCACCCCTGTTCCCTGGTCTGATCATCACCTAATAGAATGCCTCCTTTCCACTAACATCCCTCCCCCAAGCAACAATACCATCAGCACCACCATAATATCTAGAAAACCCTGCCCTAGTACTGAGCTAGCAAACGCACTCTCTACTTCCTTATCCAATCTAACCTGTCCAGATCCCGACACAGCACTAGCATCCTGGAATAACCTTACAGGAGACATTGCAAATAGACTTTGTCCACTCACCAAACGAATCATAAGCCCCACCTCAAAACCTACAAAACCATGGTACACACCAGAACTTAAAACTCTAAAAAACACTATCAGGCAAAAGGAGAGACAATGGCGCAAGGACCCAACCCCCCAAAACTCTGCCATCTACAAAACAGCCTTACACAACTACAGACTCTCCACCCAGAAACACAAACGAGACTTCTATGCAAAAAGAATCCATGACTACAGATTCAACCCTAAAGTGCTCTTCTCCTACGTCTCAAGTCTTACCACTCCCATCCCCCCCACCATACCAGACTCTGATGCATCTTCTAAATGTGAAGAACTGGCCAACTACTTCCACAGCAAACTCTCCTATCGAGATTTCCCCCCCTCTACCAATGGTCTCCCCCACTCCCCACCCGTCCTCCCCATACCTTCCCAATCCACTATGACTGCACTCGAATTTACTTCCTCCAATGAAGTTGAAAACATCATCAAAAAACTCAAACCTTCGTCCCATCCTGAGAACACCATTCCTTCCAAAGCCCTACTAGCTGTCCCAAATACCATAGCCAGAGCTATAGCAGATATCATCAACTGCTCACTTGCACATGGATCTGTCCCAGACATGCTCAAACACGCGATTGTCAAACCTATCCTCAAGAAACCCTCCCTGGACCCAAAAGACCCCTCCAACTTCCGCCCCCATCTCCAACCTCCCTTTCATTGCCAAAATAATGGAAAGAGTTGTCAACTCCCAACTCATGGACTATCTCGAAAATCATGCTATCCTCCATGCCTCTCAATTTGGCTTCCGGAAGCATTTCAACACTGAATCGCTACTTCTCTCCCTATCCGACCACCTCCTCAGAGGCATGGGCCAAGGCCACAGCTACCTCCTTGCACTTCTCGATATTTCTGCAGCTTTCGACACCATCAGCCACCAACACCTTCTAACACGCCTGGAAATCATTGGCATCTCAGGCCTTGCCCTTGCTTGGTTCAAATCCTTCCTCTCAAGCAGAAAGTTCTCCATTAAAATTGGTAACTCTACATCTGCCCCACAGCCCTTACAGCATGGAGTCCCTTAAGGCTTATCCCTCTCTTCCACCCTCTTCAATGTCTACATCACCCCACTCTGCCAACTCCTTTCGAGTCTCAAACTTAAGTTCTATCTCTACGCTGATGATGTCCAGATCATCATCCCCATACACAACTCCATCTCCGATGCTCTTGAGCACTGGGAAAACTGCCTCGCAGACATCAACTCCCTACTCACTGACCTCCATCTCGCCCTCAATACGAACAAAACAGAACTCCTACTTATATCCCCCCACTCCTCCCACTCCCTCACACTGTCAAACAACCCCAAACTCAATCTTCTCTCAACACAACCGTTTGTGAAGGATCTTGGAGTACTCCTAGACCACCAACTAAGTATGAAGAATTATGTTAACTCTATACTCAAAGCTGGCTTTTTCAAACTTAGCGTACTTAAAAAACTCAGACCCCTCCTACACACCCAAGACTTCCGTACTGTAATCCAAGCCACCATCTCTTCCAAACTTGATTACTGCAATGCTCTCCTCCTAGGGCTCCCTCACTCCACGATAAAACCTCTACAAATGTTGCAAAATGCCACCGCAAGACTCATTGCAAATTCCCGTAAACATGAACACATCACTCCCATCCTCAGAGACCTCCATTGGCTCCCCATACCCTCACGCATACACCACAAAGTTCTCACCATAGTACATAAAGCCATTTACACCCACAACTCCAACTGGTTAGACCTTCCGTTCACCGCTCCCCAGTCCACTCGACCTACCAGAACTGCCAAAGGCACCCTTCTTGTACCTTCACTTAAAATTGCCCAGCTCTCCTCCACACGCGACCGGGCCCTCTCGATCGCTGGTCCTGTTCTCTGGAACACCCTGCCGCCCAACTTGCGCCTCAAACCATGTGCGATTAAATTCAAAAAGAAATTAAACACTCTGTTATTCAAGCAAGCCTATCCTGAATAGCCGGCCTTCAAACCTGTCTTCCTATGTATAGCCACATGGTGTTCATGCTCTCCTCATATTGAGGACCCAGTTGATTTGTTAATCTATATCTTCATAGCTGTTTCTTGTTTTTCCCATCCCCCAGTTGTTTATCCTTGTTAATATGTAACTTCTAAAACTAACCAGTTCAATGTAAACCGGTATGATGTCCAAAACTAATACTGGTATATAAAAATGTTTAAATAAATAAATAAATAAATAAAATGGTGCCTTCTGTGCACCAGGCACATCAAGCAGATTCCCAGTTTTCACAATTTAACACAGCAAATTATAAGGGTTTAGCTGGAAGTCAGACATGCAAAGGTGACCAAAGCTTACCATTGTTCCCTCGGATAAATGCATCCCCATACTTGTTCTTTAGCTGTCCGTTGACATATTCTTCTGTCTGCTCCAGAGCTATGTTCATGTAACCATCCAGACAAGCCAGAACACCTGCAAAGATACACAGTGCACCGACAGTCACACCAAGCCTAGTCAAACCTGCACAGCTCATCATTCAGCCCGATACAATCCAATCTGTTTCCATATGCATCCCTTTACACAGTAAGAGAAAAGCAGCAGTTACCTTGAAGTCTCAGCACCTGAATCCAAGTATTTATCAATTCCTTTGACAGTGCAGTTCAGGATTTGTATGTAATGCCTATCCATTCACACCAAAATAATTCCAAATAGCAGGGATCGTAGCCAGCATATAAAGATAAGAATCTATGCAGGATCATATTAGCTCTAACATCTCTGCGGCTTAGTGGTCATCCACCTAGCCCTCCGTTTCCCACTCTCCTAGTCTGACTCGCAAGACATCCATAATGAATATATGCAGATTTATTTGCATTCATTGACCTAGTTCTTAGACCCAGGGTACGCAGCTAAAATGTCATGCAGATTTGATGGTTGATAATTGAGTTGAGAACACGACAGAGCAGAGCCCTTGAATCTAGAATTCTCTGGCCTCTTCCTGGTCAGCTTCTGAAAAGAACATGTCCAACTTTTTCTTCACAGCTACATCTCCTAATACAATAAAGAGTTCATTGTCCATATTAACTGGGGGCTGGCTTAGTTGTGATAACTGAATGCCATGCAGGAAAGTGCTCTTCAATATGCACGCCCCATCTCTGGTAATAGCTGAATGTATCTGTGGCAAGAAAGCTCCAGCCTGTCGTTGAATTAGTGCACCCCAAACTAAATGAATCCCACTGCCAAAGTTTAAGGAAAACAATTTGCTTTTTTTTTTTTAAGGGGGAGATGCACGTTATGCTGACAGATAACCGTGTCACTATACTTTAATCTTATAAGATTTTCTGTCCTTTTCTACTTATCAGTTTTATTTTTATTATTATTCATTATTTGGTTTTATTGCCTGCCCTTTTTATAAAGAAATTCATCCAAGACAGGGTGAATCTTGCTGACAATCTATCCTCACCTGTCATCAAAAGTAAAACAATTGCCTCAGGCACAAACTTACCCCAGGATTCCCGTCAGGGGGGGGGGAAGAAAGGGGCAGGTGTGAAAGCGTGCAGCTGGCTGCAATGCGGTGGTGCGTTTTCGCCCACCGCGGTTGCGATTGTGCCGCACACTTCCGCCCCCATAGCGCCATGGGAAAAGGTGTTATTTCCCACGGCACTGCCAGCAATAGTGTGGAAAACATTTATCTCCCGCAGCGCTGCTGGGCCATAACCCCGCCCACACTCCTCCCCTTCCCCCGATTTAAATTGTACCGCCGCAATGTGGCCGTATCACCTGCGTTAGGGCCTTATGGCGTGCGATAACGGCACATCGCAGTTTAAAGAAGGACCCCCGTTAGACTGTAAGCCTTCTGGGGATAGGGAAATCCCTACTGTGCCTGAATGTAATCCACTTTGAAGTGGTGAAAAGCAAAAAACAAATAAAGATTACTTCCAAAAGGAGAAAAGATGGAGAAACAAAATAAAATAGCCCAGCAGTAAGAATTCTATAGGAAATGCGAGCCTCTCGCCTAAGAGGAGTTCCTTTTAATATTTTATTGCATTTTAGATATAGTGTGCACCGCTGAGATCACAGTAACAATGAAGTAACATTTTTAAATTAAATTTAGGGTATTACCGTTTACAGATTCATTCGGCGTTGTCATAGTGAAACAGTTAAGTTCACCTCTGTAGTTAAGGCGAGGACTCCCGCTTGGCTGTAATTCCATAAGGAATGAGCCTGGGCACTTGTCACCCCCATGCACTTCACTGATGCCACTCCTCTCCTCACCCAGGGACTGGCCCCAATGCACCCGGTCCCCTTCTGCCCCCCCCCCGTGCTCTCAAGAACCCAGCGTCATCTTTCTTTCCCTGCGGCCCCCGCTTAAAAACTTGTTTTTGAATAGAACTGCAAATCAGCAGCTGCCAAGGTGAATCAGCAGCAGTGGGGCCAACAACGAAAGAAGATACCATGCTCCGTCCGCGAGGAGGATCGGTGGTACAAGGCCAAAGGATGTATGGAGGGGGAAGGAGCCAGAGGGCAAACGGAAAAGCATGCTGCGAGATGGGGAAGGGAGGAGACAGACTGAAAGGAAAGATGAGATGACACGATGTGAGGAGAAGAGAGGAGACAAACACGGGAGGCAGAATGTAGTGAGATGAGGCAAGAAAATATTAAAAAGAAAAGAAGAGGTACGGACAGGAATTAATGAAAAATAGCACAAAAATGATT
This sequence comes from Rhinatrema bivittatum, assembly GCF_901001135.1. NCBI lineage: Eukaryota > Metazoa > Chordata > Amphibia > Gymnophiona > Rhinatrematidae > Rhinatrema > Rhinatrema bivittatum. The sequence continues at coordinate 47,485,996 of NC_042615.1, read as the reverse complement.
CAAGCACACACAAGAAGGGCTGGAAACAAATGAAAATGTCTGAAAATTCAAAACATTTACTCTAAAAATAGTATTTTGGCATCTTACTGTGCCCCAGAACCTCAAACTGCTGTATAATCTACCATCGAGCTGCTGCAGGAATCCGGAAACCTTGGTTAAACCGCAGTATCATTTATGTGCCCCGAGGAGCAGCTCTGGTTTCTGGGTGGTTTTATTCAAGGTTTCTTTTCTATTCAATTATACATTTGTTTGGGGAGTGTATTTCTTTTTATAGCCCCATTTTTCGGCCAGCACATCACAAGGCCAGAGCAAGAAGTATCCTTGAGCAGCCTCACAAACCACAAAGCTGTACATCTGCAAAATACATTCCATGAAAGGTATACTATTAATTTTTGTTAGAAGGATTGTCAGCAATTTTAGTATAACCACGCTCCTTCAGCAGCCTCACAGACTGTACAGCTCGAGTGTCGTCTCCACAGCATGTCCGACCCAATGGACAGGAGCCTCCAAACTCAAAGCGGAATCACAGGGCCCAGCTGTGAGCTTTGTTATGGCCACATTTAGCATTGCCCAAGGTCATTCTTCAGCTAAGTATCCTGAGGTTATTTTTTTTTTTAATTTATGTTCTGCCTTTTGTGACACTTCAAAGCAAATTACATTAATGTACTGTAGGTATATGAGCAGCCCCAGCACTAGGTTCCGATAGCCATTCCCAAATAAATTGGTGATTGTTAAGCGAGAGAGAGTTTATCAGCAAAATATAATAGTTTACAAGCAAGTCATGCAGATGTAAACTTAAAATCCGATTTAAAACAAAGCAAGAAATGCTTGCAGAACTGAGAAGCCTTAGAAAGGAGACCTTACTTATATGGCAGACTTTTACACATTGATATAGACTGTACTGAGTTTGTCTATAGTGTGAGGATTCACTGCCCAGTTCTGAACTGGAAAGAGTTCATCAGTCACACAGATAAAGTGAAAATCTGAGGGTAGTAATGGTTTGCCTGCAGGGGACCGAAGCTAGAAAACTTATCCATCCACAATTCAACTTTTCTAAAATATTATAAAAGGTGACCTTATTAAAGAACCAACGGGACTAGAAGGGGACTATTGCAATCAGAAATGGCTGGGGTTGCATGAACTTGCAGACGCTTTCAAAGAAACAGGATGGCCAGATAGTCACATGACAGATCAAGTGCAAGAACATATTTTAAGCTTCTCAGTATTGTGCCAAGTTTGCCTCTTCAGAAACTCTCATCTCTTATAGGCTGTGCTGTAGAAGTCTTTCTGGAGTAAGAAAATAAAGACATCAGAAAAGGCAAACACTCAGACATGGTAATATCCATGGCTCAAGATATAGCAGATGAATGGTCTCCCTGTTTCATTTCCTGCAAAAATATATAGCTTGCTTTTTGAAGAGCTTCAAGACTATTTCTTGTACAAGTGGAGAGAAATAAGAATATCAAGGAATCTCAGTCTAACAGATTTTGATATAGAGTGGGACGGGAATGGAGACAGTTATAGGGTGGAGAGGATGAATGTCAGAGTTCAAAGAAACTATATTCAGCATGGAAGAGGCAACTACTATAACCTCAAACTCTTATAACTTAACCACCTGCCTATTCTAGTTTTCACAAGAAATAATAGAAACAAGTCCACTCTGGATGGCATTTATTGACCACTGATATCATGCCTGGAAAAGATAAAAACTCAAGGAAAACTTATCTCAGACAGGGCATAAATTTAGCAATTACCTCTTTACTGACAGAGTAGTGGATGCCTGGAATAATCTGCCAGCAGACGTTGTCCTAAGCAAAACAGTGATAAAATTGCTTTAGGACACATACAGAGACCAGTGGTAAGGGAAAGAAGCTAGAGCAAGCATGCAGGTGCAATCAGGCTGGGTGGGCCAAGAATTCCTTCATCCATGATTACTATTTCCCTAAATTCCCATCCAAATAAAATTATTACAAAACAAAATGGATACTGGGGACTTTTTCTACCATTTGTCCTTTTTCAAGTCCTAAAATCAACAGAGGATGCACACACTGGACAATTAAAGGAATGGTTCACATTTTGGGTAAGATCCACTAGTTGAGTAAAATTTAACATTCTACTCCTCTCCTAATTTAGTAAAACTAGTTGTGGGCATAGGGAAGATAATTTTAAAAAGCATTTATTCCAGTAAGGATGTGCTTTACTTGCAGAAATGCAATCTTGTAAAATTGCCTGCCTGATGTGTGAGGGAAAATACACATATATATCTTGTACACATATCTGGTTCCCCACATAAAAAGGCATTCTGGGAGGTGGAGTCTGTGCAGGGATTGGACTTTCATGCATTTTTTTTTAATTTAAAAAAAGTATGCATGCAAATTCCACTGCAGAAATCAGCAAATCTAAATATAGGCAGATAATTTTCCCAGGATTATGCGCAAAAGTACACGCATACTTTCACTTTGAAAATTAGTGAAAAAGCAGGGCCATATTTTTTTTTGGGGGGGGGCATGGGTGAGGGGTTGGCATTAAGGTTAACATGAGTGGGCACTAGCCAGCCCCTTGCCCTGCCCCACACCATCCCATGCGAGTCTTCATGGTAGTAGCAACAAAACCCTGTTAATTCTAGCAGCACCGTCTCTTGACTCTTCACTCTCTCCCTGCCCTATGTCTGTTTCTCACACTCTCTCTGTGATCTAACATAAGGTTTGAGAATAATCTGCATGGCACTACTGGGCACACTGGATAGACCATTTGGTCTTTTTCTGTCATCATTACTATGTTTATGTTCATACAAGGCTTACTTTCTCAGGCTGAAGAGAAATTATGTAAATAGGCTTCCACCCTACCCAGACATTGCTGAACTTTTAAGGGGCTGAGAGAAGGGGGAATAATTAATTACCTGCCAAAAGTAAACAAAGACTTTGATGGCCTCAATGTTTGACGTCTAGCCCAAGGGCATTGGTGTTCACCCATTTAAATAAGCCCCCTTAACAGAACAAGGGATCATGGACTATCAGCGATTCCCAGCCCCCCTGGCTCTCTAACTTCTGCAGCTTTAAGAGGCTTACTCGGATAGGATATAGCACTGCTGCTAGGAGTGGGGGCCTGAGCCAAAAGTGAGGGGCATAGGCCATCAATTTCACCGATGGCTCTGCATAAGAAAATGCCATACTGGGTCAGACCAAGGGTCCATCAAGCCCAGCATCCTGTTTCCAACAGTGGCCAATCCAGGCCATAAGAACCTGGCAAGAACCCAAAAATTAAGTCTATTCCATGTTACCATTGCTAATGGCAGTGCCTATTCTCTAAGTGAACTTAATAGCAGGTAATGGACTTCTCCTCCAAGAACTTATCCAATCCTTTTTTAAACACAGCTATACTAACTGCACTAACCACATCCTCTGGCAACAAATTCCAGAGTTTAATTGTGCGTTGAGTAAAAAAGAACTTTCTCCGATTAGTTTTAAATGTGCCCCATGCTAACTCCATGGAGTGCCCCCTAGTCTTTCTACTATCCGAAAGAGTAAATAACAGATTCACATCTACCCGTTCTAGACCTCTCATAATTTTAAACATCTCTCTCATATCCCCCCTCAGACTTTACACCTGCTGAAAATTCCCCTTACAGAACCACTTGGGTCCACCCAGTTTGCCTGCAGTATCTACGTGGACCAAATGAAAAGCCCAAGGTAGGGATTTAGTAATCTGGAATTCAGGACAAGTGATGCTTAGGTACTCCTGCTAGCATAAAACAGATGCTCCGTGGTATTTTCCCCTCCTAATTTGAATAAAAAAAATCACACTCGAAGAGTATTCTACTTTAAAGAAAAACAACCAAATACCTCGATAATCCACGCCAGAATTTAACTTTACTACCACTGGTCTTCCAATAATCTGCTTTAAGAAGTCACTCGGAGTTTGCTTCCTGAGGCTCATTGTGTCTGTATATGGGGGAGAAAAAAAATACATTAGAAGACCCAAACAACTGATTTCTGATACCTCAAATCTTCAGGCAGCTTCCTGAGCAGAAAGAATGGGCAAAAAGAAGCCAGCACGTCTGTTCGCGCCTCCCGGACTGGGCCCTGCCGCCAATCAGATGATTATTGGCAGAATCACTGGGAAGCTAAGGCCACTTTTTAACAAAATGTGCTGGAAAATTGCTGAGATTTATGCAGGCCAGATTAGTTTGTGGAACAGTGGGGGAAAAAAAATAGAAGAAACACAATTGCAGTTAAAGGGCAAATGCATGCAAACTCCGTAAAGAAAAAAAGGGGAAATGGTTACCCCTGCAATATGCCGAAACGGAGAGGTGACCGGCCGGCAAACGCAGCTCAGGAGTGCCGAATCTCACCCCACGGGGCGACACACCACGCACCCGCAGGCTCCTACTACGGATCCCGCCACAGGACAAAACCTTCCTCGCTCCCTGACGCCCGGGGAAACGTCACCGACGGGCTCGGACGCTGCGAGACCACGATAGGGCGACAACTGCAGCACGTGACCTGAGAGGCGGGCTCCACTTTATCGTGAAACTAAAAAAAGAGGGCAAGTTGCGTGAGTGGCAGCGGCGTACGCGCGTTCCTTCTGTGGCTTTTTGACGCAAACACGAACTTGAGTTTACTTTTGGAGAGTGTTCGCTGCCGGCGGAGGTTACTTTCGTCAGGCAGAGTGCGGCAAGTAAACCAGGCTCCCGAGTCTTTTTGGAAGATGTTTTATGCTGCTACCGGGTTTTTGGTGGTATTTTTACTTTTTTTTTTAAAAATAATTATCCTGTACACCACCTTGAACGAGCTTTTGGAAAGGCAGATCACTAAAGAAAGAATAAAGCAAAAAGGAGGTATAAATCTAAAGTAGAAATGGAAGAGGGTCAATGTCTGCTGTGTAGCAGCGAGTGCTAGGAATTTGGGTTGGAATCTCTTTTCCAGGCTAAAGGCTAAGATTTGAAAGCCATGCTTGGATATAGCCAGCAGCTGACAGAAGCACCTCGGGGCGAATTCCAGCTGCGGACAAGCAGGCACTGGCAGTCGGCGCTCTCGCTTGTGTTCCACTAGATGGTGCTGGCGAGGTGAGAGAGGGGCTTCTTTATAGCTGTTAGGAAGCCGTTTTTTGTAATTCACTTTGGAATCACATGAAACCTACTGTTTTGGGGAGTGACATCATCAAATGTTATCATGCAACACAATTCTGTTCCAATTCTGCCAGTGGAAGAAAAACATCAGTCTTTTGTTGACAACAAAAACATGGAATCTGTACAATTCACCATCTCTGTCCCAATATTTGCTAGCAATTAAGAGGGAGATTTGGGAAAAGAAGTCTTCTTAGGGCCAGCATTTTGGGAGTTGGGGCTTTTGTCCTCCGGATCCAGCATAAGAACATAAGAAATGCCATACTGGGTCAGGCCAAGGGTCCATCAAGCCCAGCATCCTGTTTCCAACAGTGGCCAGTCCAAGACACAAGTACCTGGCAAGTAACCAAATAAATCTCAAGCTACTATTGCTTAATAATTAATAGCAGTTTATGGATTTTTCCTCTAGGAACTTATCCAAATCTTTTTTAAACCCAGTTACACAACTGCTGTAACCACATCCTCTGGCAATGAATTTCAGAGCTTAACTATATGCTGAGTGAAAAATAATTTTCTTTGCTTTATTTTAAATGAGCTACTTGCTAACTTCATGGAGTGCCCCCTAGTCCTTCTATTATCTGAGAGAGTAAATAACTGAAATCGGGACAGTAAGTTGGTTTTTACACCAGATGTAGGTCTAACTAGCCCCTGTCTTGTGTTGTGAACACTATGCGGGGTGCCACGGGTCAAAATAAAATCTTTAATGTAACTCAAAAGAAAAATCCAATCCAACATTACAAAAACAAGAATCAGCATCAAACCAATGATCACACTAAAAGGTGGTTTTCTTGTCCATGTCCCTTGCACCATAATCCAAAGCAAAAATCCCAAACATGGGTCAACTCTTGCGTCCAAACTTCTCCAAAACATCTCATCGCTTCTTTCAGCTTCTTTTCACCACAGCGTTTCTCCTGCAGCCTGAGCAAAAGGTCCAAAAACTCCCACTTCGCTTCACCCAGCTTTCCTGGTCACTTGGGCAAAAAGAACCTCTGGTCCAGTCTTATGGGATAAAGGGGAGGGGTGCCCTTCCCTCTGGACTAATCGATCCTCAAAAAATCTCCAAATTTTCTCCAAAAATCACTGGATTGAGATCCTGAGGGGATCTCCAGCTTCTGCTCTTCTTCTCTCTGAAGATTGTCTTGAGATCCTGAAGTGATCTCCAACTCCTAATCCTCTGAAGAACTGAGCATGCTCCAACGGGTTATGTACCCCCAAGAAGCCCATCCCCTCAAAAGGAGGGGTTTTGGCAAGAGGAGGATCAAAAATGCAAAATCCTCCTCCCAGTGCATAAAGATGGAAAATACTGGGGATTGTGTTAGTGACATAGCCCCCATCACATTGGTAAATGATCGTGCTTGTTTCTATATTTTATAGATGTTATTTTATTGTAAATCGCAGGGGCTCAAACAAGGATTTGCGAAATCCTCTGTAGTAAGCATTTTTCTCATACACATAAATGGGTAGATTTTAAAAACCCTCTGCGCATCAGAGAGAGAGAATATGACACTATATGTCTCCCACTGTAAGAGGGGCACTTTCAACTCAGGGTGGGTTTGAGGGAGAGCAGTGTTACATTGGTCTGCCTAGGGCACAAGGGTCTGTAGACCTTGTATCACTGCCCCCCCCCCCCCATAAACAACCCCCCTGAAATGAAAGTAGATGTATAGAGAGTCAGATTCTCGCTCTGTCGTTATTTGTGTGAGTACGCATGTAAAGGCTGCACACATACACACGGTAGGGATATTTACACGTGTACTTGCACGCACGATATAAAATAATGCATATCTGCGCGCTTGCACCCACGGGGGGACGTGGCACTCCTGCGGGCGGGGTTCTGTGCACATGCTTATACCCACACTGGGTCGTGGTACTCCTGCAGGCGGGGTTCTGTGCACGTGCTTATACCCACACGGGGACGTGGCACTCCTGCGGGCGGGGTTCTGTGCACGTGCTTATACCCACACGGGGACGTGGCACTCCTGCGGGCGGGGTTCTGTGCACGTGCTTATACCCACACGGGGAGGTGGCACTCCTGCGGGCGGGGTTCTGTGCACGTGCTTATACCCACACTGGGTCGTGGTACTCCTGCGGGCGGGGTTCTGTGCACGTGCTTATACCCACACGGGGACATGGCACTCCTACGGGCGGGATTCTGTGCACGTGCTTATACCCACACTGGGTCGTGGCACTCCTGCGGGTGGAGTTCTGTGCATGTGCTTGTACCCACATGGGGACGTGGCACTCATGCGGGCGGGTTCTGTGCACGTGCTTATACCCAACGGGGACGTGGCACTCCTGCGGGTGGGGTTCTGTGCACGTGCTTATACCCACATTGGGACGTGGCACTCCTGCGGGTGGGGTTCTGTGCACGTGCTTATACCCACACTGGGACGTGGCACTCCTGTGGGTGGGGTTCTGTGCACGTACTTATACCCACACTGGGTCGTGGCACTCCTGCGGGCGGGGTTCTGTGCACGTGCTTATACCCACACTGGGACGTGGCACTCCTGCGGGCGGGGTTCTGTGCACGTGCTTATACCCACACTGGGATGTGGCACTCCTGTGGGTGGGGTTCTGTGCACGTGCTTATACCCACACTGGGACGTGGCACTCCTGTGGGTGGGGTTCTGTGCACGTACTTATACCCACACTGGGTCGTGGCACTCCTGCTGGCGGGGTTGGGGAGGGGTTTACGTTTATGCACATACTCTTATGTTTTCAAAAGTGTGAGACAGTTTCTCTCAGAAGAACCCCGTGCAGACATTAGCGGGTGTTAATGTGTGTGGCTAGTTTTTCTGGGCTAATTTTCAGAGGGAAAGGACAGACGCTCTTTCCCTTTGAAAATTAATGTAAATTCTGTGGGTTTAAAAGTACTCACAAACTTTTACACAGATGAAGGCAGTTACAAAATTAACCCCAAAACAGAAGAAATCCTTTCTTGCTCCGGCTCTTAAGGTCTCATGGAAATGTTTTGTAACATTTTTCACATTCTGCTGTCTAAAAAATACCAATCAAAATGTGTTATGGTGGGAGTTTGTTTCACTGATCTACATAACATACTCTACACTTTCAGCATGAAAAAACAATTACATGAATATTCCAAAAGTAATTAAGGATATAAAAAACCCCAAAAAGTCTTGCTTGCATAAATCTTCATACCCTTTGTTATAGCAAGTCCAAATTAGCTCCAGGTAAAAAAAAACTGCCTTAACAAGGCCCATAATAAGTTAAAAGGAGCCCGCCTCTGACCAGCCATAGTAGTTGATCCAATTCAAATACACCTGGATGAAAACTCAAACTGTTTCTGTTTTATGAAGTGAATTTGAAGCAAAGGTCAAAACAGGACAAGCAGCTGCTGAAAGAACACCGAGATAACGTTATTCAAAGGTACAGATAGGGGGAAGGTTATAAGAAAATTTCAATGTGTGTGAATATCCCTTGGGGCACTATCAGGTTCATTACTGTAAAGTGAAAACAGTTTGGCACCACCAAGACATTGCCGCAGTCAGACTTTCCCTCTTAATCAGTATCTGCAGGTTAAGGAAACTGCTGCGGAAGGTCACTGTGAGGCCTACGATTACTTCAAAAGAATTACCAAAGTCTGACTCAGACTGGGGAAAATGTTGACAGTTCCAACAATTTCAAGATTACTCAGCAAACTTGGCCTTTATGGAAGGGTGGCAAGAAGGAAGCCGTTGCCAAACAGAAGTCATGTGATGTGCTGCATTGGATTTGCAAAGAAACACTGCACACATGTGGGAGAAGCTTTTGTGGTCTGATGAGACCAAAGTGGAATTTTTTTGGCCTCAACATGTGTGGCGTAAAACAAAGACAAGATATCACCCTGCTAACGCCATCCCTACAGTAAAATATGATGCTGGTAGCATTATGCTGTGGGAATATTTTGTAGCAGTAGGGACTTGTGAAGAGTGAGGGAAGATGAATGGTAAATCGTTCCGGCAGATCCTGTCTATCATAGACCTGGGACTGGAGAGGAGATTCGCCTTTCAGTAGGACAATGACCCTGAGCGCGAAGCAACAGCAACAGTGGAGTGGCTCAGCAAGAAGAAAGTGTCCTTAAGTGGCCCTAATCAAAGCTCGGACTTGAATCCAATAGAAAATCTGGGGCAAGACTTGAAGAGTGCTGTCCACAGACGATCCCCAGCCAACTTGAAAGAGTTTGAGTCCGTCTACCACGAATAGACAAGAATTGCATCTTTCCACAATGCAAAGTTGCTAGGCACTTATCATGTATGTGTCATGGCTGTTATTACTGCAGTAGGGTCTTCCACCAAGTATCGAGTCAAGGAGTGTGAAGACTTATGCATCAAGACCTTTTTATATTCTTAATTTCTTTTGCAGTATTTCTCTAATTGTTGTTTGTTAATGAAAGTGTAGAGTATGCTCCTTAGCTCAATGAAACAAACTCCTACTTTAATGGATTTTGATTTATATTTTTTAGACAGCAGAATGTGAAAAATATATGTGGGTGTGAAGACTTTTACAAGACATTGTAAAATGCTGGTAGGAATAGTGTGAAGATTCAGAGGAAAATGGTTACTTGGTGAGCAGTAAAGACTTTTCCTGCCATATTTGCCTTTAAATGAGAGAAAAGATAAGGGAGAAAGCCAAAGATGCACTCAGAACGGGTATTTATCATTTTAAATAATTTTAAAAAATTGCTATGATAATTCTGCATTGCAGGAAGGACCGTGATACATGGAGGAACCTGCTCTAGCTGCCCTGGAGTGATTTTGCCCGGAAGAGATAAAAGGAAATACAACGTTGAGTGCTCTGGGGAGTTCTGTGTCCCACTTCACAAACAGGCTAGCAGTTTAAAATAAACAAACTGATGCCTGGTGGAATTCACCGGAGGATCCTTTTCACTCCCTTGGCCTCTGCTAAGTGCCCCCCCCACCCCCTTCCCCCCCTCAGTCAGAACACAGCATTCTTTACCTTTTTCCTTCCTACCTGTCTGGCTCCCTTCGGTCCTGTGGCCCTCTCTTCCAGGTTGCCTGTCTCTCTGGCTCCCTACGATGCTGCAGCATCTGCCAGACATTGGCTCCCCCACAGCCCGGGTAACGCCAACAGTCCCTGTATCCACAGGGTTCTAGCAGCAGGGGGCACATGCATGCCGCAGTGGTCACCAACAGAAAGACGCACTTCGCAGGACCTAAGGCCAGATGGAACATCCGTTTAACGATGTCTTGCCTTCGCCCGACATGGTTTGTGTTTCGGAGAGGATCTTCTTCCTCAGGGGCGCATTGTTGGCATATCACGTTCAGTGTCTTAAATGAAAAGTCTTCCGATTTGCAAAGAGGAAAGGGAATAGCTTTAGCATTTTTCCTATAGAATGTTCCGTCTGGCGTGATAATTTGGTGTCCATACAAAAATTAAGATAAGTGTCTTTATCGTCTCAAAGATATTAAGGCTTACAAAATAAGAAAAGAGGGAGGGGGGTGCTGTTCGCCACGAGACAAGATGGCTGCATAACTCTGACGCTCCCAGGATCACCCAGCTTTAATACCCGAAAACAGCAGTTTTGCCCAGTGCTACGTGTGCCCAAGTGTACAGAATTCAACTACAACAAGTTGATTGATGACTACTAAAAAAAAAAGTGAGTTACAGAAGATGAGCAATGCATTATGTGAAAGGTTCTCTCTTCTGTGGAGCTTCCCCAAATGGTTTACTTGGTACTAAATAGAAAGCAGGCATGGTTGCAGTCCCTTACAGAAAGGCCACAGTCCATCAGCTTCTTTTTCTCTGCCCTATCTCATGTGGCTGTGGCAAGGGTTTATGCTTGACTTTGGCTGAAACAGTTAAGATGAGTTACTGAATATTTGACAAAAGGCAAGGAAATAAACCTTCTCCCTTCTCTGCTAAGATACTCTCTGTGCAAAGTTTAGATTACTTAATTAGGTTTTCTAGAAGGGTGATCATGTAACTGTATTTCTCTGGAAAGGAAGTCTATCAGCTCCTGGGTCATCTGTCCCTTGTTGGAATTTTACATGTAGCTCGGCTATGAAGCAAGAACAGCTGTCTGTCTCTCTGTTTCCTCAGAGCACAGACTTCTGTCTCTCCCTTTCAATAATTAGCTCTTTAGGAGAAGAACTGATTGCAGAGCTGCCAGATGCACTCCTTTCTTCCTGGCTTCTAGCTTCAACTCCTGGCCGTCTCCACCTCACAAACACAGAGACAGACAATTTGTACCTTTTCAACCTTAAATGGTCTCCCAGCACTTCTTTGGCTTCATCCTCTGCTACCTAAGTAGTGCTGTTCTCTGGGCAGGCTAAACAGTACTGCCCTTTTCCCAACTTATTAACACTATTGTAACCGTCAGTAATGAGGCAGGAAAGGGGCCCAGACAACTGATCCGTAAAGATAGACTTTTATTGCCAGCAAGATGCAGCTAAGACAAAGGCTTAGAACAACTGCATGCCACTCCCCTTGGGGAGTAGGCTTTTATACATTCTTTTAAGTAGGTGTAGCTTACAATCAGACCATTACACACGTCATTTAACAGACATGATATGATGGACATTTTATAGCAGCAATCTTATTAATACAGTACAAAATATTATTACAAAATGGTAGTGCGTTTCACTGCGTGTCAGTACGTAAGTGCGTAGTGCATTCCATTGCGTATCAAATGTTAGTACATTCAATATGGCTGTGCGTTTCAATGCGTTTCAATGCTGGCGTTGTTAGAGATTTTCAGTTTTTCTCATTCAATGATTGTTCATAGCTATCTGAGCTCCTACATTCCCCCCTTTGATACTTTAACTTCTTTAGAAGGCGTAAGTATCATCATCATATGAGGTAGCTGAAAAGACAAACAATAAATTAGTAATACTTCTAGTAATGTGGACCCTAATATTCTGTTAGGTTGTTGGTTACTTCACCGGGGTTGAGACGAGGGGTCCCTAGAGGAGCACCCCCCCCCCCCTTTGTATCCGGACTTAACCCTAACAAGAATGATGGTCCTTGTAAACTCTTAATTATTCTAAAGATTAGTTAAAGTATCTTCACCTTCTGAATCTGAGTCATCTGAGGGGAGTGTTGAAATTGAAGTATATTGATTCATCATCATAATTTGGGCTGCTGCTCTTCGATCAGCTATAGCTTCCATCATTGTACGCAAGTACCTGAGTAAAAGAGGAAGACATAAAGGAATCATAATGCAAGAAAGTAAACAGAGTATTACAGGAATGAATAGTTCCTTAAATCCTGGGATGGAAGATATCCAGTTAGGCATTGATGAAGTCCAATCAAGGGCTCCGGACCAGGTTTGTACAGGAACATGAGCTAATCGTACCATGCGATCAGTAATTTCTTCGATTACTTGACTCTTATCATCGATCTGTAAACAACAATTAGATTAAATTTTCCACATATTCCACCTTCCTGAGCTAGAAGATAGTCTAGTGCCAATCGATTTTGATACACGGCAGTGATAAGTTTAGTGTTTTGTTTGGCTAGAATATTAAGGGCCATTGCTGAGTCATTGGTAAGTAGTTCAAGTACTGCTTGAAGTCTGATAATACGATTTAACATGTAGATTGGTGTTCTATATCCATATGAACCATCTTCAGCCCATGTTGCTGGTCCATAATATTGTATGATGCATTTTGGTGGCCAATCTTTGTCAGTCCAATCACCAATTGAAACTTTAGTATTTCTTCGTCGACGTTTATTTGGTTTCATTGAGATGTATATAGGAATACCTAATGTTTCACCTACTGAAAGTGGCAGAAGAAAGAAACTTGGGTGTATTGATGCTAAGAAACAAGTTCCATACCACTTTGAAGGTAATTGTTCATAGCCCCATGTTGGGCGCCAATATCTAGTCCAAGATCACCAGTCTCACTATGAGTGCTGGATGTTGGTTCTTGCAGAACATTTGTCATTCACAAGAGACAAACAGGTTTATATATATATTTTTATATTCCTTCATCTTGGCTGCGGTGGCTTGCGGTCTCTGCAGGGTTGAAAACCCCTTTTTGACAGGTCCAAAACACATTACTCAGATTCAGATGCAGCTTGGTCCACATTGTAAGGCTTCAACACATGATAAGCCATGGAGGCAGGAACCTGGTTTATAGTAGCTTGTTTTATATATATATGTATATATATAGATATACTGTATAAAAGATAAATAAAACCTCATCTGTATCTGTTGCTTCTTGTTTAGGCTTTATCCTTAGGTCTTATCTAGAAATGCAAGACATTTGAAGTTAAATGATGAAACACTTCAGAACTCACATCAAAGATCTTAACAGAGACTTGGGTTTCTTTTTAATTCACTACCAGAAATAATTCTGCTCCCTCTGTCATCTGTTTATCATTTAACATACCAATGCTCTCCTTCCCTCTTCTGCTTCACACTACCATTGCAATATATTTTATGTTTCACTTGAATTTTCTGGTATATATTGTTATTTCAGAAGGCTAAGGTTTTCAAAAAAACAAAAACAGAGATTGGAATGTAATCGATTTTGCTAAACTATTGGAGGCCTTCGCTACTATAAAGCAACAGAAGCTGCTGAGTGTCTTTTAATAAGCCAAATATAAATCTGAAAATACATTAAAAAAAAATGTCAGAACTAAATCAGTGCTTTTTTACACCGAGATTTTTGAATTCCCCAAAAGACACGGCTCTGATTTTCCAGTACATAAGATCATGCCCATCTCCTCTGTGAGTGGCTCATTTCTCTTGTTGCTCTTTCTCTACTTGTACTCAGCAACATGTGGCTCCAACCTTTTTCTAGAACACCATGTGCCCACAGGGGTGGCACTTCAGAGCTGTGTAAAGGGGGGCCCATGTTTGGTATAGCAGATACCACACTGTAGAACATATCCTGCCGTGTATTTTCTTGGTTAAGAGCTGCTTTTGTAAAGTGGACAGGAAGAGTGGGCCACATCTGCCTGCAATGTGTCAAGCCTGCATACCATGGTTCCCTACAAGTCTTGCTACACTTGAAGGTGAATTTTAAAAGCCCGGCCTGCACATTAATTAGGGGATGCGCCAATACGTTGTGCTGGCGCGTGCTGTGCAGATTTTAAAAGCCACCTGGATAGGCGCATAAATGACGCAGTGCGCACATCTCGGAAGCTTTAGAAAGCGGCGAAGTGTGGGCGGGGTTAAGTTAGCAATATAAGTGTATTCTATAACGTGTCTGACACTGTGCACTTCTTTCCCCTCCCTGACACTTATCAGGGTGGGCAGTGCTACAGACAATTACCTTGATCACCTCTTCTTCCTATACAATTCGAATAGCTCAGAAAAGACCACGGGGGTATCCCACACAATCAGATATTTATTTGTCAGACTTTTCGGGTTTAGCAGTTCAAATAAAATAAACAAGACATATCTCTAAAGTCCTTGCTGCTTAGCATTGGTTTATACTAAGTAAATCCATCACTAGTGAATTCATACAAATCAGAGGCTTTAATCTGCCCGGGATGTTTTGATAAACATATCTAACTAGCCCCCAACTTCAGGATTTGTATGTGCACGTTGTTATGGACGTTGCTATATTTTAAAACATGCACATGTAATTGAAATAACCAGTTTGCTGATACCTCCCCAACCAAAAGCAGACGACAGATGAGTCTGATATCAATTGTGCTAAATAATTATCATGTGTAAAATTATGCAAATAAAGTTGCCTAATGTATTCCATAAATGCCTCTACACTGCCCCTTTTTTGCGCAGGTAAATATACACATGAAACAAAAAATATGTGTGTACTTTTGATGTTTATAAAATTGCATGTACATGCGTATGTGCTACTTTTTTGCGCGTAGTTCCATTGAAGTGCACTCCTAAGGCATTTAGAGGATAATGAACTTCTCACATTGGTGAAAGAATTTTCCCTTTGAAAACGATCCCAGTAAAACTACTTGCATGCATTTGCACCTGCTAATTTGTGCAGGTGGTGAAAAATTATGCATATGCAAATAAATCTCATGCTTAAAACCCAACTGACTGGGCCCCCCCCCCCCCCCCCCCCCCCCGGACCAATTTGAGCAGCCCTACTTCAGAATATTTTGTGTCCGAGACGTGTAAAATTCGTCACATACAGTACATGTCTACTTTTACATTTAGAAGGAAATGCGTTCCAAAAGGATGGAGTCTAGGTGGGGTTGATACTTATGCACGCACTTTCTGATTTTAAAAAGTATACACGTAAATTCTCTCAGCAAAACTTCACACACCAAATAGCAGGGGTTATCGTGTATGCATAATTGTGGCAGGATAATTTTCAAAGCAAATGTGCATAGGGAAGTTCGCTTTGAAAATTGATGTCACCTGGATGCATAACAGCCCGCAAAGTTATGCATCATTTTGTTAAATTACCCCAAAAGGCTTAGCGTGTATGCTAAACCGGGGGTCTCTTGCTCTTAATTGGGTGTGCCTCAAAACTAGCTCCTACTTGCATGTTAATGAAGGAACATCATATGCAAATTAGTTTGTCGTGCACACAGGAAATAGCATAGTATGCTGTCCCCCATCTGCTAGTTAGCATGTGCTTACTAAGCCCTAAAATATAGCACCTGCCTCAGACCAGATGTTATCTTTTTAGTATGTACGCTGTCGAGAGGTGTCAGCTACTAGCAGGCATGGTGGGTGAAGGAAGAAGGTAATGTGGAAGAGATGACATTGCAAAAGATTTAAAAAAAGAGAAGAAAAATGAGGCAGCTTAAAAAATTATTAAAACAAAAAAAAAAGAAAAAGCTACTCTTATTCAATAATCAAATATTTCATGCAACTTCCCAATTCGCAAAACACGTTTCATAGAACAGGGTAAATATTTTTATCAATCTCATAGGGTTGGACGTCTTCATCAGCCACTATTCTGAACACGGGTCCTGGGACCGTTCTCAGTGGACTGGTGAGGAGTGTTTGAAGTGGACGCAGGAGTACTGCATGGCTACAAATATTCTTGTAAGCAATATTGAATAGAGGTGATAGAATGGAAAGTATTTCTTTTTTCAGATGACACTAAAATCAGCAACACAGTTGATACTCCAGAGAAGTATGTGGCAGCTAAGTGCTAATTCAGAAAAAGTGCAGTCATGCATTTGAGGCTCATTAACCTCAGGGAGAGAGCACAATGAGGCGGAGGTACTGATGACAAGTAAAGAGAAGTTAGATATTGTGGTATTCACATCCGATGACCTCTTGGTTGC
Source organism: Rhinatrema bivittatum (assembly GCF_901001135.1). NCBI lineage: Eukaryota > Metazoa > Chordata > Amphibia > Gymnophiona > Rhinatrematidae > Rhinatrema > Rhinatrema bivittatum. Next base: position 47,469,678 of record NC_042615.1, on the reverse strand, counting down.
TAAACAGTTTGGTAAGGCAGAAGGGAATCACATGCATATAAGAGAGGTTGTAGATACCTCTGTCAAATCACTGGTGTGACCTCACATGAAGTACTGTATCCTGTTCTGAAGGCTGCAGCTTGGAGAGATAAAGTGAGATCAGCAGTCCAACAGAGGATTGTCAAAGCGTGTAGAGTCTGTACCATAAACCTGGGAAGGTGAGACTTAAGTACCTAAGCAAGCATACGCAGCCTGGAGGAGAGAAGGAGGAGGGGAGTCGAGGCAAGCAATTACAGTGAAAAAGAAGTTCTAGAAAATGGATCACGATATGAAGCCAGAAGTGAATAAACTCAGAACTAATATAAAGAAATGCTGCTTCAAAGAAAGAGGGTTGGGTCTCTGGAGCCGCCTCTCCCAGTAGAGATGCAGGGAAGAAAAACAGTCTCATAATTCAAAATGGCGTGAGAGACACTCACAGGATCTTCGGTGGTGAGAAAGTCTTATTTATTTAATTAATATATTTATTCATTACTTATATTCTGCTTTTCAGCACTTTCAAAGCAGATTACATTCAGGCACCATAGGTATTTCCCTGTCCCCTGAGGGCTCACATTCTAATATGGAGATTTACTAAAGCTGCGATAGTTTATCGCAGGGGAAGGAGGGGGCCAAATATTGTAGGGGTGCATCCCTACGATACTGGGCCTCTCCCCAACAAACTAACAAGGCGTTACCACGGTGCTACTTTTTTATCGTGGCACAAAAGCGCCACAAACACATTTTGCCCCGGCGCAGGGTCTTCCCGCATGATGGCAGCCCACCTTGGTCAAAGCCCAAAAAATGTGCCTCTCCCCCAAAGCTGGAAAAAAATCAGCTGTGGGATCTTTGGAGATTCCTGCCCACCCCACACTCATCACCTTCCAAGGTGGTTCTGAGCCCCCTAAAATAAAAGGTAGAATGTTTTCAATCACGTGGCGATGGCCCTCTCCCTTTTCCACCTCCTCCCTTAATAGTAAAACGTTCCCTTAGTCTCAAGATCTCCCCTCGACCTCAACCCTCTCTCCTCATCCAAATAAAATACGGTCCCTGTTATCTCTAGAGTATCCCCCAACCCCCAAAAAAATGATCTCGGTGGTCTTGGGGGTGGAGGCAGAACCCAACCCCCACCCTCCATAATGCCCCATACCTTTAAAATGGATCTTCGATAGCCAGTGGTGCCCAGGAGCACCCCTAGTTCCGGAGCCATCAACACCATTTTTCAAAATAGTGCCGACCTGACCTTGCCCCTATCATGTGACTGGGGGTCGGAGGGGAAGATCTTGAGACTGAAGGGGCTTTTTTTTTGACAATTAAGGGGAGGAGTGGGGAAGGGAGAGGTCCATCGCTGTGTGGCTGGACATATTTTATTTATTTATTTCAGGAGGCAGGTGCCACCTCGGTAGGTGGGGGTCTCGACCCCCAGCATGACTTGTGGGGGCCACGCAGTTTTTTTAGGCCTCAGCACCTTTAATTTTTCCACGGGATTACCGGGGACCCACATTAGTGTCCTGATGCTCCCGTGGACTTTTTTCTAAGTCAGCCATGTTATTTTATTTACACAGGTTTGCCTATGCATAAGCTGCTTTCTTAGCCTTCAGAGAGGTTAATCCACACCAGTGAGTTATGCACCTCTACCAGCAGATGGAGACGGAGCAAAGCTGACATCACGGTGTATATATACCCCTGCGCCGACATCAGCCTGCCAGTATTCTTCATCTCCAGCAGATGGTGGATGTGCATCTCCCTTCTGGGGATTGTCCATTCACACCTCCAAGGGAGCTTGGGGAATCATGGCAGCTTGGTGGGTTGTGCAGCCTTTCTGGCTTTGTCCTGCCCTCAGGCTTTGCTTAGATGCCGTGTGGTAGGCTGCAGCAGCATTCACATGCTTTTCTGCACACAAGTCTCTGGGAGTGCGCTTAGGTGTGCTTCTAGGTTAGGTGGGCACTCAGGTGGGTGCTTACCTGGACTGCGTATTGTGTGCCTATATTTTGGACGCTTATTGGACAGGCCTTGTTTTTGGGTGCCCTGTCCACACTCGCTTGTGCAAGCACACAGCTTGGCGCACTATTATCAGACACTTTGGAGCATGCTGCTTATCATATTCAGGTGTCTTAGCTTGCCATCCCCCCTAACTTGTGTCAGCGCTGCTTGGAGTCTCAGGGAGAGTTATATCCGGCTGCTTTTACTGAGCCCACCCTTCCCACCATGATGCAGGAATGGGACCAGAAAGGGACCTGTCAGAGGTTTTTGCCTGGTTTTGGGACTCCCCTAACTGGTTTTTCAGCAGGAAAAGGCTTCTCAGTGGGTGTAGGACCGACACCCCCTAGTTTTGGTATGGACCACAGCGGCATTTGCAAGCTTTTCTATGTGCAGTTCTGCCGCAAAACAGCTTGGCAGTTTGAGCAGCCTTTTGGCTAGGCCCCACTCTCAGGTTTTGTTCAGTCGTTGACGTGGTAGGCCTAAGAGTTCAGGATCACAAACTGTGGATCCCCACACGCCTAGTACTGCAGGTAAGTGTTGGAGTACGTCTACACCTGCTGCGGGTCACGCTGATAGGGACCTAGATAGTATGGATAATGAAGACGGCCCTTACTCCCTAGAGGATGGGAAATTTCTCCAGGGTTGGAGCTCTATAGAACAATGTTGCGTTTCTTTCATAGAGATGAGTTGCTGGCTTGGATCGCCCAGGCACTGAAGATGCTAGGGGTGCCGGGTGCTGAAGCCAAACAAGAATCCCATTTAGATTCCTTACGAAAAGCATTATGGATGCTATTCAAGAATTGATTTATCTTGAATGGGGCACCCTGAAGCTAATTTTAAAGGGAGACGAGCCTTGGTAGCGCTGTATCCCCTGGATCTGGCAAAGAGGGAGCAGTTGCGCTTTCTGAATTTGGATGCGCTGGTGTGTGCCGTCACCAAGTGGACGACTATCCCTGTGGAAGGGGAAGCGGCTTGAAGGAGGCATAGGATAGGAAAATTGAGGCTATCCTTAAGCAGGCCTTGAGGCAATGGAAATGAATTGCAGATGGCTTCTTGCTGCTTCCCTGGTGGATCACTCTTGCTTGCTCACTTTCAGGAAGTTGATGAGTTTGGTTTGAATTTCAGGGCAGTGCCCTATGGCCTCACCATCCTGGATGTGCCCGATCTCGTCTGGACTCGGAAGCTAAGCAGGGTTGAGCGTCAGTTATAGCTGATGAATTGGTGCTGAGAAAATTTCAAAGTGGCCTTTTAAATTAAGAAGTGACCTTTTCAAGGATCACTCTGGTTGGGAGTGAGATTAAAAAAAAAAAAAGGCCATAAGTGGGATGAGTCTCAGGTTCCTCGGTTACCAGAGGATTAAAAGCAGGTGGCACGCTCGTTTAGCGCGATATGTTGTGCTAGGGAATTTTCAAATGTTTTCGACTCTACAGAGGAGTGACTTCTCATAGAGCTCGACCTTTGGGTAGGTCTCAGTCCTTCGTCCCAGGCAGCTCAGTCGGGGTGCGGGCTTGAGTGGCAGTGCCCCACATGATCCCCTCCATGAGAATGTGCCGACCCATTCTCATGAACAGGAGATAGGCAGTCGCTTATCTCTCTTTATTATCGGAGGTGGATTGAGATCACCTCAGACCAGTGGGTTCTGGAGGTGATAAGACATGGCTATGTTCTGGAGTTTCTTAGAGCTCCTCGGGACGTTTTTGCAGTGTCTCCCTGCAGCTTTCTGCAGAAGATACAGTCGGGTGTACATTGTCAAGTCTCCTCAGCCTGCAGGCTGTGATCCCAGTGCCCATGTCACAAGATAATACAGGCCGATATTCCAATTATTTCATTGTGCCCGAGAAAGGGGGGGGGGTCCTTTCACCCCCATCCTGAAGCTCAAAGGGGTCAACCGGCTTTTGCAAGTGACTCGTTCCCGCATGGACACCATAAGCTCATTGATATTGGAAGTACAGTTGGGGGAGTTTCTTAAATCTCTGGATTGTCAGAGGCATATTTGCATATTCCCATCCAGCTGGAGCATCAATGGTTTTCTGCGTTTCTCTATTTTGGGGTGACATTATCACTTTTTGAGTGCTACACTTTGGACACTATGCCCAGAACCTTTTCTAAGGTCATGGTGGTGGTAGCGGCAGTGTTGAGAAAAGATGGCATTCTGATCCACCCATACTTTGACAATTGGCTAATTCAGGCCAAGAGCCACGAAAGAGTTTTCAGACCTCACACAAGGTAATCTCCTTGCTATAGGAACTAGATTGGGTGGTGATCTTGGCCAAGAGCAATCTGCAGCCATCCCAGACACTGGAGTATCTCGGTGTTCATTTTCGACATGAAGCAAGACAGAGTGTTTCTGCCAGGGGTCCGCATTCAGAACTGATGGCTCAGGTGTGACTATTGACAGAAACAATATACCTGACAGAGTGATCTTATCTACAGGTGTGCAGGTTGATAGCAGCCACCCGAGAGGTGGTTCCGTGAAAAAGGGCGCATTTGTGTCCTCTTCAGCACATTGGAGTCCACAGTCTCAGGACAACTTGATACAACTTCAGTTACCAGTGGAGGTCAGCAACCGACTGCATTGGTAGTTGCAAGCAGATCATCTAATGAAGGGCGTTCTCCTACGAACACTGAACTGGCTACTATGCACAATGGATATGAGCCTCCAGGGTTGGGGGGGGAGTCACTATCAGGAGTTGACAGCACAGGAGTGCTGGAGCACAGAGGAGTACCTATGGAGCATCAATCTGCTGGAAGCCCATGCCATTAGGTTGGCACGCGCACAATTCATCGAGCACTTGCAGGGTCAAGCGGTTTGAATGATGTTGAACAATGTGATGACAGTGGCTTACATCAATTGCTAGGGAGGAGCCAAGAGCCAGCAAGTGCTGCAGGAAATAGCCCATCTCATGGAATGAGTGGAAGTACTTCTTCAGGAGATCTCAGCCTCGCACATTGCAGGAGTAAACAATGTAAAAGCCGATTTTCTCAGCAGACAGAGTCTGGATCCAGGAGAAAGGGTACAACAAAGCTTTCCAGCTCATGGTGGGCTGCTGAGACCTCCCTTTTCTAGGCTTGCTGGCGGCATCACACAATGCGAAGGTTCCTCGCTTCTTCAGTCACAGGATAGATCTGAAATTTTTAGGCATTGATGTCCTTGTGAAGGAGTGGCTGGAAGACAAGCTTCTATATGCTTTTTCTCGTGGCCCATGTTGGACAGAATGATTTGGAGGTTCGAGACTCAAATGGGGGTTGGTACTTGTGGTGGCACCAGATTGGCCCAGGAGGCAGTGGTATGTAGATCTGCGAAGGCTTCTGGTGGACTCTCCTCTCCAATTACCGGTCCACAGGGATGTGCTACAGCAGAGGCCTATTCTTCTTGAAGATTGGATTTGATTTTTATCTTACAGTGTTGTCCTTGAGAGGGCTTGGATGCTGAAGCATGGGTGATTTCCACCTTGCATCGCGCTCAAAGGTTATTCACTTCCATAGCTATGCTCAAGTTTGGCGACTATTTGAGGCTGTGTGTGAGGAATGAGGGTTTCATCCTTGTTTGGTTAAAATCCCGCTCAGTTTGGATTTTTGCAGGATCAGTTGTTTAAGGACTTGACCCTTAATTTTTTGAAGGTACAGGTGGTGGCTCTTGCTTGTTTCTGAGGTCACATGAATGGTGAATCCTTGTTGACCTATCCATTTATGGCCCAGTTCTTGAAAGAAGTGAAGCATCTTCGTTCCCCTTTGCAGTTGCCAGTGCCTTTGTAGAGTCTTAATCTGGTTCTGGATTTCTGGCAAGTCCCACCTTTCAACTACTGCATAGCCTCTTCTTGAGGTAATTTACAAGAGGATGGTGTTCTGCACATAGAGTTTCCGAACTGTGGGCTCTGTTTTTCTGGGAACTGTTTCTGCGAGTGATTCTGGGGGAACTCCAGAAGCAAACTGTTCCATCTTTTTGGCCAAAGGGGTTCTCGACTCTGGACAGGGAGAGAGATGTGGATGAATATTGGCTGTTATGGACCTTGAGTGTTGAGTGGTATATCATGAGGCCCTGGAGGTTTTTAAAACTCTCAGGAAAACAGACAGCTGTTTATACTCCAAAGTGGGAGTAAACAGGGTGAGCTGGTATTGTAGGCTATGATAGCCCACTGGATTAAGAAGGTTATCACAGCCGCGTATATGGATGCTTAGCAGCTGTTGCCTTGTCAGGTTAGTGCTCATTTCACTAGGGCTCAGGCACTGTCATGGGCGGTGATTATATGGTTGTCTCCCATCAAGATTTGCCGAGCTGTAACATGGTCTTTCTTACACAACTTCCAGGCATTATCGCCTGGGTGTGCAAGCCTGGGGGGATGCAGTCTTCACTAGAGATGTGCAATCGTTTTTCACGATTTAGTCAATGCCAACGACATTGTCTAAATCGTCATTGTTGGGGAAGTTGGGAAAAAGAATCAAAATTCCACGAATTTTCGGGTTAAAGTCGGTTTTTTATTACTGCGCACTAACGGATGTTAGTGCGCATGGACTATCCGTTAGTGCGCAGTCGCTGGACGTAGTGCGCAGTACATGGCGCCTCACCATACTGCGCACTAACGGATTATTAGTGCGCGCTCGGTACATGGCAGTGCGCGGTGATATATGTTAGTGCGCACTAACGTAAATTGATACTAAATTGACACTTTTTTTTAAATTGAAGGTTGAATATGTATTCCTATTGGGTGTCTTCTTGTTTTTTATTCATTACCAAGGTTACCAACAGCCAAGGTGCTGTTTTTTACAGATTGTTTTATATGGGGGATGGGGAATGGGAATGGGGGATAGAGCTATTAGCTTGAAGTTCTAATCCTACTGTAGTAGTGTGTCTGTGGATATTGTGATTAGGTCATCAATCATGTGACTAGAATTTGTTTGATATATTATGCATAATATTCATTTGCATCATTTTTGAATTGGCCACTTAAATTAATAGGTTTATTTTCCCTCCTACTTTTAGTCAATAGGTAGCTATAATAGCTATATAATAAGGGGTGCTCTGCTTATGTGTTGCTTTTGTTTTGTGGGTTTGAGGAGAAAACATCAGTCAATCAGTCATTATAGCTAGCTGCAGCTGTTGATTGATAGCTAATATTATACAGCCTTTATTGTTATTAATAAGGGGTAGCTGCTAGCTGGCTTAGCTAGCTGATACTAGTATCAGCCTATGATACTAGCCAGCCAGCCAGCCAGCCAGTAGCCATTGCCACTAGCCACAGTAGCATATAGCTACTGCTAGCAGCCAAGTACCACTAGCCAAAATAGCCAATAGCCACAACCAGTGAGCTGAGCTGAGCTCTACTCTTTTTTTCTGTTTCTTGAGTGAGCTCTTCGTTCGCAGCATTCCTAGCCTAGGCATAGGCAGGCACCAGCACTCCAGTCCAGCAGCAGTGCTTGCTTATAAAGGACAAGGTAGGTGCTTTGACTGCTTTCTGAACATTGTAGCAGTAGAGTTTTAATAGATTTATAAATATATAAAATTATATAATATTATATTTATCAATATTATATAGATGTATGTGTAATCTACTAGATTTATCACTAATAGTGTTTATAGCTAGCTAGCCATAGCCAGTGACACTAGGCTAATAGCTAGCTTGGCTATTAGCCTAGTGTCACTGGCTATGGCTAGCTATTAAAGCCAGTGAGTCACTACTATCAAATCAATTCTACTACTAAACCTATAATTGGCCAATAGTCTGTCCAATATCCTATATTATGTTTCTTGTGCTTGGCTTAAGGCTTCTGCTCCTGTGTGTGAGATTTGTGGGTAAGACTTGAAGTGGGAGGGAGAAGTTATTTTAGTCCAAAGAACAGAATAGGCCTGAAAAGGATATGAAAAAATAAGAATAGGACTTCTCTAACCTCAATGCTTGGCTTGCATGTAGTATTAACAGAAAAGCCTAGCCAGTCCTGCCAGGAGGCTAATGTAATGAGTGAACTGAAGTATTGCAGCCTAGTTTCAGTCTCAGTCTGCTGCAGTTTGATGCTCTGGCCAATGCATGGTATAAATTGCAATATAATATATTAGTAAGTATACTATATCAAATTATCAATTGTCAGTGTCACTCACTGACTAATAAAAAATAATCACTATATCCTTCTTTGTCCTGTGGTCTGGGGGTAGCCTTAGCAATAGCTAGCTAGCTAATGCTATTAGCTCAATAAAGTTTTAAAAATGAATACCAAACTAATTTATTAACTTGTTTAATGTACTATATTTATTATATATTTCTTTGACCACAGGATCATAATGCCCCTACCAGTACCCTCTGGAAAAAAACGTGTTGCTAGTGATAGTGCTACTGGAAAGAGCTGTCTGCCAGTCCCTAGGAAAAAACTGCGATTTTTTGAGAAGAAAGAGGATGTAGAAGTGCAAGGAAACTTGTTGCAAGGGAAGGAACGAGCAGAATTTGAGAGAAAGGTGAAAAGATTAGATGAAAGAATGGTGATACAGAAAATATTTGATGATGATGATGAATCAGATATTGAGGAGGAGGAGGAGGAGGAGGATGATGATCAGGAGTTTTTGGCTAGTAAACATTCAGAGGAGAAGGAGGAGGAGGAGAACAGAAGCAATGACAATGTTAGTCAGATTGCAAAACAAACAACTACTGCCAGTGCCAGCAGTATTGCTTGTACCCTGTCCCCTACACCATTTGAACATCCACGTGTGACTACTACTACTACTACTACTATTTCTACTACTAGTATGAAAATGACAAGTATCCAGCCTAGAGTAAGGAACAGTACAAGGACATCAAAGATTTGGAATCATTATCATGTTGTGGCTGACCAGAGATTTGGACAATGTATCCATTGTAAAAAGATAGTGAGCCGTGGAAGAATTATTGGACATCTTACTAACAGCAACATGAAATATCACCTTGAAAGAGAACATAGAGCACTGTTGCTTGCAGAAGAAGCTGGTCCCACCGTGCTTGCCCAGGCTTCAAGTAAAGCAACAGGGAAGCAGCCACAGAAGGAAAGTAGTAGTACTAAAGAAGATACAGATTGTGTGCATCTGCAGAAGCAGCAGTCTCCTCTTCCTCATCCCCAGCAGCAGCGGCAAGCTACCATGGAGCAGATGGGGTGGTGTTCTTCTGCAATGTCACAGAGCAGGAAGCAGGCAATGTCTAAAGTGGGTACACGACATATTGCTCTAATGATTGCTTTGGATGATCAGCCACTGCAGATTGTAAAGGAGAGATCAGAGATGGTATGGCCGCTGTGGGACCAGTGGGACACCAGGGGCTCGTCCATTCTGAGTGATCGGATGTTGGAACAGTGTTCGATCATTCTGGTTTTTACCATACTGGTCGTCTTTCCTACGTATAAAAAAGGACAGGGGCATTTAACAACATAAATAACACCTTTTGTTGTGCAGTCAGAATCTGAACAAAGTCTAAAAAGATGGCCAGTGATGGGATGTACAAAAACTGAGGCTGTGTCAGTGTGACTGCAGATTGTAGGCCCAGGAAGCCCCGCCTCGTCCCTGCCTGGGTGTGGTTCTGTATAAGACAAATCAAAATTCAGAGAACAGTTAGAATTTTAAAAACAAGAATGAGATCAGACACAATGATTCATTCACTGTTATAGTAAAGAAACATTTTTAAACACAAATTCCATTACAATTAATTGAATACTTGTGTAATGTGTGTTGTTCTTGTGTAGTATTCTGAAAACAACTTACCAGGCACGGAACGGGCCACGGTTCGGCGGACCTCCTCGAGCCACCTACCCTCGTGCAATCGCAGATGGCGACCTGAAAATTAGAGGGATATACAGGAAAAAGAATAACATTGATTAATTTTTACAACATGCCCATGTTTTGCCTTGACCTACTAGATTATTTTTTATGCAACATACAAAAGTTAGTTATACATAAATACTATTTTATTTATATTTCAATGTGGCTTTCAAAAAAATCCCAAATACCACCATTTCAAAACGATAAATATAAATATCAATAATATACCACAGATAATTTTATTTCCTTTGTAGTCTAGTTATTAAGTATTAATACTAGTATAGTATAGGGTAAGGGTGGTACACTAGTAGCTAGCTAGCTAGTAGCTAGCTACTAGTATTTCTGTTTTTTTAAAATATATTTACTTAACATTATAACTTTTATTACTTATAGTAGTTAATTATTACATTATAATTATATAACTCAATGTATGCTACTAGTAGCTACTGTAGCTAGTATTACTATCATACTCTATTTAATTTTCAATGACAAAATAATATACATAATTTATAATTGAATATTATGATCAACATTATTATTTCTCACCTTTCTTTTTCAGGTCTTCCACCTCACGAGGGTAGGAGGCCTGCCGGCAAAACTCCTCCTGGAGAGAGGCCCAGGCAGCAGTCTCCCTTTGCAGGTTAGGCCTGCTGCCTGGGGGGGTGTACAGGTTCCTCTCATCCAGGAGCATGAGCCGGGCTAGGAGGTCCACGTCGGCCTGGGTAAAGCGGGGCTTCCTGGACCTTGCTGCCACCTTGGAGGAGGACGGTGGGGAGGAGTCAGACTCCCTCCCCCTGTCCTCACCGGACTCCCTTTCACGTTCCATCCTACCATGAGAAAATAAAAAAGGAGATGAAAAAAAGTATGTGCTATAGGACAGCTGAGGGTTCAGAAGCTCACACACTAATGCAGGGAGGGGCTAGGCAGCTCCCCCCTGTCTGTGAAGCCAGCCCTCAGCCCTCACCCTCACAGTGACAGTACACTATTCAGTTCAGTGGCAGGGACATGGGGGGAGGGGAGGAGTGAGGGTCAGGCAGCTGAGCTCCCCCCCCCCCTACGTAATGCAGGCAGGGAGGGAGCTGTCTCAGCCCTCACCTTCACAGTGAGGGCTGAGACAGCTCCCTCCCTGCCTGCATTACGTAGTGAGAGGCTTGCTGGCTTCACAGACAGGGGGGGGGGGGGAGCCCAGCTGCCTGACCCTCACTCCTCCCCTCCCCCCATGTCCCTGCCACTGAACTGAATAGTGTACTGTCACTGTGAGGGTGAGGGCTGAGACAGCTCCCTCCCTGCCTGCATTACGTAGTGAGAGGCTTGCTGGCCTATACACTATTCAGTTCAGTGATGGTCAGGCAGCTGAGCTCCCCCCCCCCCTGTCTGTGAAGCCAGCAAGCCTCTCACTACGTAATGCAGGCAGGGAGGGAGCTGTCTCAGCCCTCACCCTCACAGTGACAGTACACTATTCAGTTCAGTGGCAGGGACATGGGGTAGGGGAGGAGTGAGGGTCAGGCAGCTGAGCTCCCCCCCCCCCCTACGTAATGCAGGCAGGGAGGGAGCTGTCTCAGCCCTCACCCTCACAGTGAGGGCTGAGACAGCTCCCTCCCTGCCTGCATTACGTAGTGAGAGGCTTGCTGGCTTCACAGACAGGGGGGGGGGAGCTCAGCTGCCTGACCCTCACTCCTCCCCTCCCCCCATGTCCCTGCCACTGAACTGAATAGTGTACTCTCACTGTGAGGGTGAGGGCTGAGACAGGGAGGGAGGGAGCTGTCTCAGCCCTCACCCTCACAGTGAGGGCTGAGACAGCTCCCTCCCTGCCTGCATTACGTAGTGAGAGGCTTGCTGGCCTATACACTATTCAGTTCAGTGAGGGTCAGGCAGCTGAGCTCCCCCCCCCCCCCCTGTCTGTGAAGCCAGCCAGCCTCTCATGCAGGGAGGGAGCTGTCTGACACTGACAATCTCTGTTAAACTTTTTTTTCACTAAATTAGCATAAAATTTAATGAAGTACTTTTGTGTGTTAAACTTTTAATTTCCCCTAATGTAAGTAACTTCATTTAATATTATTTTAATATTATTTTATGCTACTTCACCGAAAAAAAAAGTGCATTAACTATTTAACTTAACCAACTAAGTAGCTAACTACTAGTAAAGTAATACTGTATAAAAACTAAAACAAAATCTTATATGTTTTTATTATATTATACACTTACAGTGGTAGAGTTGATGATAACGTTGTGTTGAATGAACTGTGTTGATTTGCTGTGTACTGTGTGCACTGCTCAGCTCACTGCTCACTCAGCTCCTGTCTCAGAGACAGCACGTACTAAGAAAATAATTATTAGTGCGTGTATTTTAAGCAAAATGGCCTCCGGGGACCTCACAGAGCATGCTCAAGGTAGTGCGCACTAACCCTCGGTAGTGCGCACTACGCCTAGGTAGTGCGCACAACCCAGCGATAGTGCGCACTAACTACGGATGATTTAAAATACTGATTCTACATTCCCATTGGCTGTTTTCCAGGTGGTGCGAACCAGTGGGAGCAGGGAACCGTACATTTAGCTAACGAACTCCTTAAAAATTGATACGTTTTACTTAAAAGTTGCAATTTTTGGCAGTGCGCACTAACATTAGTTAACGCGCACTAACGGTAACATTGAGCGCACTAACCCCGTTAGTGCGCACTAACTCCGTTCGTAAAAAAAAACAAAACACACGTGAAAAACTAAACTTTTAAACGAATCGGTCGACCGAAGCCAGACCCGATTCCTAAAAACGAAGCACATCTCTAGTCTTCACACGTGCAGTGTTGATTGGACCGGGGGCAGCTTCCCGCCCTATTCGGGAATAGCTTTGATACATCACACTGGTATGGATTAACCTGTCTGAATGCTAAGAAAGGAGAAAGTACTACTTACCTGATAACTTCCTTTTCTTTAGTGAAGGCAAGTATTAGGAAACACTGGTGCAAGACAAATCTTACTACCACCAACAGTTTCAATAAATACTATTTTATTCCAAACGTGTTCAGTGTGTCAAAATTATTGTATTGGCAACTCCGTGATTCATAACAGTAACTTATAACAGTCCCCCGACACAGTCCCATGTTTCGCTATGGCTGCATCGGGAGGGACCATAGGTGCAATTTATAATCTGAAATACAAGGCAAATATACATAAATAAATCAATGGTGGGAAAAAGGCTACTCAAACATTTCAACTTGCAATTCACATACCTGTAACAATAATAACCGGAGCGCGAGCGCCCTCACAGGTGACAGGCATTTAAAGAGGAAAAAGGCGCGAAAACGGATTATCTCGCGAGAACTGTCAAACCCAATTATCAGTCAGCGGATCCATTCACTCAGTCAAAAAGGTACCATTCGATATCTTTATTGAGTCCTTTAGGGGAAACAGTGTCCAGAGTAAAAATCCATCTCTGTTCCCTCCTACCAAATATCTCAGGGAAGTCACCCCCCCCCCCCCCCGAGATGGGTGATGAACCACCTCTATCACTGTGAAGGAGAGATCAGAGATGGTATGGCCGCTGTGGGACCAGTGGGACACCAGGGGCTCGTCCATTCTGAGTGATCGGATGTTGGAACAGTGTTCGATCATTCTGGTTTTTACCATACTGGTCGTCTTTCCTACGTATAAAAAAGGACAGGGGCATTTAACAACATAAATAACACCTTTTGTTGTGCAGTCAGAATCTGAACAAAGTCTAAAAAGATGGCCAGTGATGGGATGTACAAAAACTGAGGCTGTGTCAGTGTGACTGCACATGGTGCAGTGTCCGCAAGGTCCGTGGGTGCCCCCCACGGACCGTGACTGCACAACAAAAGGTGTTATTTATGTTGTTAAATGTCCCTGCCCTTTTTTATACGTAGGAAAGACGACCAGGATGGTAAAAACCAGAATGATCGAACACTGTTCCAACATCCGACATACATCAGGGTAGTATTTCCAAATGGGTTTGTTTTGCACATCCAGTGACAATAAACCTTACTCATAAACTAGAGTATGTTCTGCTTTCCTCTGTCTTCTCCTTTTCTAGGGTCTCCTGTCCATTTTGCATTTCTTCTCTGTCCTCATGCCTTCAGTTTCTCCCTTACATCTATCTTTGACATTGATCTTTCCCATCTCTTTTCTTCATTTGTCTCTTTATTGCCTTTCTATTTACTCAGTCAACCCTTCTTCTCCCTCTCTCTCATTCTCCAGTCCTTAGTCTCCCTCTTTTCACTTCTCACTCTCATCTCCTTTCCAGCCTATCTCACTGCTCTCTCACCCCTCTTCATCCCCCCTTTTTCACACTCCCCGTTTCTCATCCCCTCATTAGCCTCAACTCATTCTAACACTCATTCACTCTCCTGCATCCAGCCACTTTCTTGTGTTTTACCACTTAGGAAGCCAGTTTCTCCAAAGCTCCATTTCTATCCTTTCTCACCCCTTCACAGAGCCATCCCTTTCCTCTGCATCTCACCCTTCCCCATCCCTTTCCACTGCCTCTCATCCCTATTTCTGCCCCAGCCTTCCAGGTCCTTCACATCATATCTCAAACTTTCCCCACTATTCAGCCTACCCCACATCTCACATCCATAGCCCTATCTCATACACCCTAGCCCATAAAACACATCATCATTCAGACCCCCACCTAACTGCCAAGTTCTTGCTCTTCCCACAGTTCCAAAAGGTCCCACACAATCATCCAATCACTGAAAATGCACGATCTCCCCAAATATCCCGAAGTCTCTACTTTCTCCTCCTCACCCAACCTCTATTCCCCCTCTCTTCTTCTCCCCCCCCCCCCACAAGTCTGGGAGCCCCTGCTCTCTCTCTTCCTCACTCCCTATAGACCCATCAAATCTGGGAATCCTTTTTTCGTCTCTCTCACATCCCTTTGTCTCCATTCTCCTCCACTCAATTCCCATTTCCTCTCTCCAGGTCTGGGAGGTTCCCCACTTCCTCTCCCTCCCTACCCACCAAATCTGGGAGTCCCCCCTTCTCCCCTTCATCCCTCCCTTCTAACCAAACTTCCCCTTTACCCAACAAATCTTAAGAGTCCTCCCTATCCCTGCATCTCCACTAACTCCTCCACCCAATTTAAGAGTTCCCGCATCTCCCCCTTTCCCTGAGTCAGTGGAGAGTCTGCTCTCCCCCCTGAACTTAAAGCCTTTTTTTTTTTGTTGTTGTTGTGGCTACTCCTGCTTTTTCTTCTTCTCCTCCCCTCCCCCCTACAAGTATCCTGTCTGGCACTTGTAACAGAGAAGCTTCCCCTACTCAGCACTGCTGCTTCCGGTGCCAGCGCCAGTGCGGTTCAAGGATAAGGGGTGTGAGCCATAGGACTCTGTATCTACGGAGGCCCCCACGATTCAAACAACTTATCACTGAACTGCATCAGTAGAGAGAGGGAGAAGCGGCTCTGTTACAAGTGCAAGACAGGGAATGAAGGGGAAGAAGAAAAGGCAGAAGCAGCCACTAAAAAGAAAACCCCAGCTTAACGTTCTCGGGGACGCAGAGATTTGGGGCAAGGGCCTTGTGTACCCATAGCTGCAATGCCACACACACACACACAGAGCAATCTAGTTTAATTTAGTTTATTGCATTTAATATACCAGTTTTCCATGATAGGTGGACAGTCATTAAATCAAACATAATTAAGAACAGACAATACATGCATATGTAAAATAGGCTGAAAGTCCCTTTCATGTTGGCCAGCAGGTGCGCCCATGGATTATGGTCACCATTTCTGCAGCCTTTACCGCACCAGTGACAGTGAATATCTGGGGCTGGAGCCGGGTATCAAACCCTGGTCTTGGGTAATCTGCAGCAGTGGGCCTTGAAACCAGCCAGATTGACTTAAATATGTCAAAAATCAGATTCACAGCTAACAAACCTTGTAGGAATTCCCTTGCCTTGCAGAATTACCCTCAAGGAATTATTTAATAAGTTGAAAAAGACTTGCAGACAGATTTATTTTATCTCCATTTAAACAATGAACAGGACTCTATAAATAAATTGCAACCTCGTCTTTTGTTATTTATTTGCGCATTTAACATGGACAGAAGAACGTGAAAATGCATGAATAAAGAGGTCATCTTACTAGACATGGGTTTTTCTAGCTTCATAAATAAGAAACAATTGTGACATGAAATGGCTTCAGCTGTGTTCCAATTATATCTGTGTATCTTGCAGAGACTATTACCCCAAGAGGTCGATAGCCTTGTGTTTCTCCTGCCTGCTTGCCCGTAGTTTGCTACCATCCAATTCTTAAACATTCAAGCCAATGCACCGTTCAGTGTTTTATAAAAGAAGCCACAAAATAATATTTCCCATAACTTTCAAATTAAAAACAAACAAACCGATGGACTATGGTATGGAACTTGATTCTAATCTAAGCTGAGTAATCAGAGATTGGGAGGAGGGTTTTGAAAGTCAGAGTAGACACTAATGATTTACTGGCAAGTCAGAAAGGGAAGCATTAAAAAACACCTTCCACTCCTGCGTCACTGTTAGGTTTTATCCTGAATTTTAAAAATTCAATTTTCTTAAAGAGCATTTAAAAAAAAAAAAAGTTCCCATGTAACATAGTTAAGAAGATGCCTGCTATTTATTTTTCGGGAGGGGGGTTAGAGTAATCTCCTTGCTAGAAGGTTACCTTTCCCTTTCCAAGTGAAAAGCAGAGGGCTTATCTTCATATTTATATAATGAAAGCTCCCCAAGCACAGACTATTCTGCCAGATTTACAGCCCTTGAGCAGGAGAACTGACAGGCATTTTAATACGAAAGGAGATATGTCGTCCTTAATGTACAGTGATGTCACTTGTAACAAGGTAGAGGAAGCATGGTGTGAGCGTGAGGCAGTGTTTGTGTGTGTGTGTGTGTGTGTGTGTTGCACTCGCCATGGCTAATAAAACCTGCCCGCTGCCAGGGCTGACCTTTTTTAGCCAGGGAAAGGTCAAAAAATAAATAAACAGCGAAAGGGGCTCCATGCAGCCGGGTTGAAGGGCGCACTCTGAGGGCGCAGTCACGGGCCCAGAGCGTGGACCTGCATTAGCTGCAGGAAGCCGAAGCCGGGGACCGTCTAGACAGAGCCGATTTGAGGGGGGGGGAAAAAAAAAAAAAGCAAGGCATGATACTGAAAGGATAATGAAAATCCTCCGGGGAGTATTAAAATGAAAGCCAGATTGCCTGTTGACCATCAGTTTTTCCCTTTTATGCCCGCACTGAATAGACCTAAT
This sequence comes from Rhinatrema bivittatum, assembly GCF_901001135.1. Lineage (NCBI taxonomy): Eukaryota > Metazoa > Chordata > Amphibia > Gymnophiona > Rhinatrematidae > Rhinatrema > Rhinatrema bivittatum. The sequence goes on along the minus strand of NC_042615.1, from coordinate 47,452,677 downwards.
AACTGGAAAGTGATATTGACAGTGATGCTTTCATTAGGATGGCACAAGATTATCTCACTGAGAGCAGTATCAGCCAGCGTAGATGCCATAAAACCTGAGATTTTTCATTTGCAAATTAGGCTCCAAAGGGTTAGCATTTTATGCAGGAAATATCACTTTTGACTTTAAGAGGGCTTTTAACTCCCACAGGTCTAAATTATGGTGTCACTGTCACAGGCTTATCCTATACCTGCTATGCAGCTCTCGGTACAAGGGGTTTCATTTGTACTTCTAATGCTACAGCCGTTGCTCAGTCATGTGACTATGAAAATTAGGTTGCAAATGTTTGGAGCAAGAGCAAAGAATTCACAGTACAAGAATCCTGTGGTTTTGGTGATTAAGGACTGGCAAAAAAAGAAAAAAAAAAGACGGGTTTAAAAAAACTAAAGGTTTGTTAAGTGCGGTGAGTCTGAACAATCCATACAGTACTCACCTCGCCAGGTACGTCCAAAGAACTTGCTCCGTTCCTGGATTTGCATATCTGGACCTGTAGTTCAGATTTCACTAGGAAAAGTAGAAGTTTGGATTAGAAGACCTTTATCTTTATTTGGATTTATAAACCGCCTAAAGCAAAAATCCAGGTGATGTTCAGATAGTACAATCATAAAATAATTTACACAAACACATCACATAAAAACACATAAATGAGACCAAGTCAATGTTGTGGAAACGGGGGTAGCGGTTCCATCTCTGGTGTTTTCGTGTGCCCCTCGGCCCCGATACAGCCGCAGAGGAGCTCCAGCAAGCACCGAGGCAGGTGAGAGGTGCCCCAGCATGGGCTGAAGATGGAGACCGATGACCTCAACCACAGCCACACCTGTACGCAGCAGAAAGAGACCCAAACAACACAATGTTGGTCTCATGAGTGGTCCTCCAACTACTCCAAGCCCTTTAGGACCTGCTGCACGGAGCAGCAACTGCGACAGGGTGGACAGTGGACACAGGCTCTCTCTCCCTCACAGACACATAATGCGAGCATGTGCAAGCCTGTCAGAGCCTATATGAAATATATAGGCTCTCACAGGTACATATACACACACACAAACACACATATACATGCACACAGGCTCTCGCACAGACACATGCATGCAGACTCTCACACACCCACACACAAACACCCACTGGTCTCATACAGACACACACAGAAGCCCAGAGATGGATTGCAGGAAAATATTAGCCCGGGAGTTTTTTTCAAAACCGACCCATGGGGTCTCTGACACCCTTGTGCACTTTCCCTGTAGCATGTGTCAACAGCTCCCAAAAGCAGGCCAAGTTGACCCTGGAACCTGGCAGAATTGGGCCAAAATATCTCCAAAATAAACTTAATCTTCTTTAAACAACTAAGAAGTTGAGCACATTCTAGACCAGGGTTAAACAGAACTGCAGCCCCCATTCCATCCATGCAAATTGGTTGGGTCCCCAGCACATCTGCTTATATCTCTTACTGAACCAGTTGCAACTGGTTCAGTAAGAGATATAAGCAACTGGTTCAGACAGAAACCTTCCCAACACTGCACAGGTACTTCCTCCTGGCTTACCCCCTTCCTTCCTGTGCCTGTAGCCTGCCTCCACTTCTCTGCAACCCTCCAGCCACTCTTGTGCATGTCCATTGATTGCAGGCTACACAGTCTGCTGCTTTTATGGTTCCTCAGGCTTTGCTCTACCTATCCACTCCAGGCGAGGGGGGAACAGAAGTGACCCATAAAGTTCCCTGGGCTTATAAAAAGAGAAAATTAAGCCCTGGCTGAGACTGGGAGAGTCACTAACCCTGGGCTAGTGCAAGGGTATTAAGTATCCTAGGCGAACCTTACAGCCTTGCACACACTCCTGGCCCCACCTTCCCACAAAATATTAAAAATTATGCATTTATAGTAACAGATTTTATATGGAAAAAGAACATAAGAAATTGCCGTGCTGGGTCAGACCAAGGGTCCATCAAGCCCAGCATCCTGTTTCCAACAGAGGCCAAACCAGGCCACAAGAACCTGGCAAGTACCCAAACACCAAGAAGATCCCATACAACTGATGCAATTAATAGCAGTGGCTGTTACCCCATTCCATCCAGTCTTCCAAAGTAAAAATATCACTCACAACATGCATATTATTTACATGCACTGCTATGGTACCAACCAGAAAACTTTGCAAAAAAAGACACCTGCAGACATATGGTATTAGAACTATTGTAAAGCATGTCAACCTTCAGAAAGCTTTGAGTAAACTGAATTACAATACAGTAAACCCCCGATACGAAAATAGCACTAACTGCCAGCATGTTGTGATTGACCAATCCGGAAGTGGATCCTTGGGCCGACCGCCGGAGGGAGACGGACGGGAGGCAGACTAGATGAAACGATGAATCTTCACCTGGGAACCCGTGACCCCTCCAGAGGAGCTGTAGAGGCCCGGGTCACTAGGGCTTAGGAGTCTTCGCCCTGGAAGCCCGCGATCCCCCCAGGAGGAGCCTGTAGGGACCCGGACCGCTGGGTCTTAGGTGATAACAGAAGAATCCAAGGAAGCGATACGAACCGGGGTCTAAGCAGGCAGAGAGCGGAGTCAGGCAGGCAGAGATCAGGAACCAGGCTGGCAAACGATACCGGAGTCAGGCAGGCAGAAGTCAGGAACCAGGCAGGCAGATAAACGATACCAGAGTCAGGCAGGCTGAAGTCAGGAACCAGGCAGGCAGATAAACGATACCAGAGTCAGGCAGGCAGAAGTCAGGAACCAGGCAGGCAGATGAACGATACCAGAGTCAGGCAAGCAGAAGTCAGGAACCAGGCAGGCAGATAAACGATACCAGAGTCAGGCAAGCAGAAGTCAGGAACCAGGCAGGCAGATAAACGATACCAGAGTCAGGCAAGCAGAAGTCAGGAACCAGGCAGGCAGATAAACGATACCAGAGTCAGGCAAGCAGAAGTCAGGAACCAGGCAGGCAGATAAACGATACCAGAGTCAGGCAAGCAGAAGTCAGGAACCAGGCAGGCAGATAAACGATACCAGAGTCAGGCAAGCAGAAGTCAGGAACCAGGCAGGCAGATAAACGATACCAGAGTCAGGCAAGCAGAAGTCAGGAACCAGGCAGGCAGATAAACGATACCAGAGTCAGGCAAGCAGAAGTCAGGAACCAGGCAGGCAGATAAACGATACCAGAGTCAGGCAAGCAGAAGTCAGGAACCAGGCAGGCAGATGAACGATACCAGAGTCAGGCAGGCTGAAGTCAGGAACCAGGCAGGCAGATGAACGATGGCAACTAGCACTCCGAAGAGAAACCTCGTTGCAAGGCGAATTGCAACTTCAAAAGTCCCGGCTTAAATCCCCTGCTCAATCAGCTGACGTCAAAAGAGGCGTGTCTGCACATCCGGGTGCAGACGCCTTAAAACACGGCTCTTCGCGCGCGCGCGTACCAGGGCTGGGGGGAGGAGTTTCTGACGATGTCTCCACGAGGAGACGCCGCTGCCATGCGGCCCTGGAGGCCAGAAACCCGGCGGTTCGCGGCGCCACGGAGGAAGGTAAGAGCCCGGTCACTAGGCTAGTGACCGGGATCGTAACAGTACCCCCCACTTTACTTTACTTTACTTTACTCTTTGAAGGACCGGGCCTTCCAGGGTTGTCCAATCTTATCCAATCTTATCCAGGATATTCCGCGCAGGTTCCCAGGAATCCTCCTCAGGACCACAGCCTTCCCAGGCTAGCAAATATTCCCACCGACGATTGTGAAATCGTACGTCCCGTACCTCGTGTACTTGATAGACCGGATCCCCAGGAGATGATGCTGAGACATCATCCGGAGTGAGGTGATGATAACGGGAGTGGACCACAGGTTTTAACAGGGACACATGAAATACATTGTGAATGCGCAATGATGATGGCAGTCGAAGTCTGTAGGATACCAATCCAATACGTTCTGCCACTAGAAATGGACCACAGAATTTAGGAGCCAACTTGCGAGAGTAGCCTGAAAGGTGCAAATTTTTGGTACTTAACCATACTTTAGTACCAGGTAGTAGTGTCGGAGCAGCCCGTCTATGACGATTCGCTGTTGTCTGTGCTTTCCGTGCTGCAGACGAAAGACGATGCTGAAGTGATTGCCATAGGTGACGAAATTGAGTCGCTGCTGACTGAGCCGCAGGAGATGCCACCTCCACTGGAACTGGGACAGGAGGTTTGAGATGACGACCAAAAACCGTTTGAAAAGGTGATTGGCCCGTGACAGAGTGTTCATGGTTATTATATGCAAATTCTGCCCAAGGCAACAACGCCACCCAATTATCTCTTTTCTCAGAAATGAAACTGCGGAGAAAAGACTTGAGAGACCGATTCATTCTTTCCGTCTGTCCATTACTTTGGGGGTGAAAAGCGGTGGAGAAATTTAACTGAACCCCGAACTGTTTGCAAAGGGCTCGCCAATAGCGAGCTGTAAACTGAGGTCCACGGTCAGAGACTATACTTTGTGGAAGACCATGGACTCGAAAGATGTGTTGTACGAACAGCTGTGCTAACTCAGGTGCAGAAGGCAGTTTGTCCAGTGGTACGAGATGTACCATTTTAGAAAAACGGTCCACAATAACCCAAATTACAGTCTTACCCTCTGAAGGAGGGAGATCTACCACAAAGTCTGTGGCAATATGTGTCCATGGTTCTGTGGCAATGGGTAACGGTTGTAGCAGACCCCAAGGTCGACCCGAAAGTGGCTTTTGCCTGGCACATACTGGGCAAGATGCCACGTATTCCTGAACGTCCTGACGTACCCGAGGCCACCAGTAGAATCGATTCAAGAGAGTGAGAGTTCTTACTCGGCCGGCATGACCTCCTGTAAGGGAGTCGTGAGCCCACTCCAGAACCTTCCTTCGGTCTCGTCGAGGTACTACTACTCGTCCTTGCTGAGATACACTAGTGCAGTCAAGAGAAATCCTGGCTGGGTCAATGATATACTGTGGAGAGTCACTCCTTTCCTCAAGGATGGTGTTACGGGACAGAGCATCGGCTCGGATGTTCTTAGCGGCGGGTCGGTACTTGAGGATAAAATCGAACCGACTAAAGAACAATGACCATCTCGCCTGCCTGGGATTGAGGCGTTGGGCTTGGGAAAGAAACTCCAGGTTCTTATGGTCAGTGTACACCGTGATTTGGTGCTGAGCTCCTTCTAGCCACTGCCTCCATGCCTCAAACACCAACTTGATGGCGAGAAGTTCTTTATCGCCGATACCGTAATTGTTTTCGGCAGGAGTGAATCTCTTCGAGAAATACGAGCATGGGAGTAAAGTTCCTGCACTAGAGTGCTGAGAAAGTACTGCACCTACCGCCACACTGGACACATCTACCTCCACTATGAAGGGACGTGACGGATCAGGGTGTCGTAGGCAAGTATCCAACAGAAACGCGTCCTTTAAATCTTGAAACGCTTTACAAGCCTCTGCAGACCAGTGGCGAACATCCGCTCCTTTCCTTGTTAAGGCTGTCAAAGGTGCCACCAGCCGGGAGTATCCTGGAATAAAGTGTCTGTAAAAGTTGGCAAAGCCCAGAAAGCGTTGCAACGCCTTTAATCCTGTAGGCTGAGGCCACTTCTTGATGGCCGAAACCTTCTCTGGGTCCATGCGAAATCCTGTGGCAGACACGATATACCCTAAGAAAGGCAAAGAGTCCTGCTCAAAGAGACATTTTTCCAGTTTGGCGTAAAGGTGCTGGTCTCGGAGAATTTGAAGAACTTGCCGGACCTGTCGGCGATGAGAATCCAAATCTTGCGAAAATATGAGAACATCATCCAGGTAGACAATGACACAAGTGTTTAGCAGTTCCCTAAGAATCTCATTCATGAGATGCTGGAATACGGCAGGAGCATTGCACAAGCCGAATGGCATAACCAGATATTCGTAGTGCCCGTCCCGGGTGTTGAAAGCAGTCTTCCACTCATCCCCGGGACGGATGCGCACTAGATTGTAGGCTCCTCTTAGGTCCAGTTTGGTAAAAACTCGAGCCCCCTGGAGTCTGTCCAAAAGCTCTGGGATCAAGGGTAACGGGTAGCGGTTCTTTTTAGTAATTCTATTTAAACCACGATAGTCGATGCAAGGACGTAAAGATCCGTCCTTTTTGGCTACAAAAAAGAATCCTGCCCCTGCAGAAGACTTAGACTGACGTATAAACCCCTTAGCGAGGTTCTCCTTAATATAATCGGACATGGCTTTAGTCTCTGGTTGGGATAACGGATACACCCTACCCCGGGGTGGTGTAGTACCGGGAAGAAGCTCGATGGCACAGTCGAAGGGACGGTGTTGTGGCAGCAACTCCGCCTTTTCCTTAGAAAATACATCGGAGAACTCACTGTACACCGCCGGAAGAATTGGCCCCGCATGTGCCAGAGTGATGGGAGAACTCCCAGTAGTAGTAATGCAGGACTGGAAGCACTGTGGACTCCATTGAGCAATCTGTAAATTGTCCCAGTGAATTATGGGAGAGTGTTGCTGTAACCACGGTAGGCCAAGAACTATAGGATGTACCGACTTTTCCAAGACCAGGAAAGAGATCACCTCGCTGTGGAATAGGCCGGTCTGGAGAGAAATCGGAGCTGTAACCAAGGAGATACTCCCAGCCAATGGAGTCCCTTGAATGGAGGTGACTCGCAAGGAGGGCTCCCGAGGTTGAGTAGTTATTTGCAGGCGCTCAACCAGAGACTGAGCAATGAAGTTCCCTCCAGCCCCTGAGTCGATCAGAGCCCGAGTTTCAAAAGACTCCTCGGGAAAATTTAAAGTTACCGGTACCGTACATTGAGGAGCAGCGTTCAAACAGCCCAGGGGACACTCCTCCCTTACTCCTAGGCGTGAGCGTTTCCCGGCCGTTCTTTGCAATTAGACAGGAAATGTCCTTTCCCGCCGCAATACAAACACAGACCTTGTGTCCTGCGGCGGCGCTTCTCCTCCTCAGTCAGGGTAGTTCTTCCCAGCTGCATTGGCTCATCAGAAGATGGTGTTGCGGTAGCCCCCGTAGACCGGGGAACAGAGGCAAGAGGTCTAGACGAGACCGGCGCTAGTGGCGACATGCGCCGTAGTGGGCGTACCTCTCTAGCCCGCTGTTGCAACCGCTGATCAATGCGTCCAGCAAGCTCTATGAGAGCATTGAGATCTTCAGGGAGCTCTCTGGCAGCAAGAATGTCTTTAATCCGGCCTGCTAGACCTTCAAGAAAAATCCCCCGAAGGGCATCATCTCGCCACCCCACCTCAAGCGCCAGGGTGCGGAACTCCAGAGCGTACTCTGCCAGTGTACGTGGTCCTTGGCGAATTTGCAAGAGCTCCGAAGTCGCTGAAGTTTGGCGAGCAGGCTCATCGAACGCGGCTCTGAACTCAGCCACAAAGAGGTCCAGACTCGAGAGAGCGGCATCATTCTTCTCCCACATAGGAGATGCCCAATTCAGCGCCTTGTCATCCAGCAGGGAGAAAATGTACGCCACCTTGACTGCATCAGTAGGAAACTGATTGGGAAGTAGAGCGAACCGCACATAGCACTGATTGAGAAAACCACGACAAGCTTTGGCATCCCCAGCATAACGAGAAGGAGCAGGCAGCTGGGTCTGAGTCTGGAATGTGACTACTGGAGCCGGAACCGGAGGCGGAGCCTGTCCAGGAGGTTCATTGTCCATTCGAGTAGCCATGCGCTCAACCGTGGCTACTAACGAATCCAACACCTGTTGCTGCTGCACCAGGCGTTGTGCCAACCCAGGAATGGCCTGAAGCCCAGCGAGATCTGCCGGATCCATGGCCTTGCAAACTGTTGTGATTGACCAATCCGGAAGTGGATCCTTGGGCCGACCGCCGGAGGGAGACGGACGGGAGGCAGACTAGATGAAACGATGAATCTTCACCTGGGAACCCGTGACCCCTCCAGAGGAGCTGTAGAGGCCCGGGTCACTAGGGCTTAGGAGTCTTCGCCCTGGAAGCCCGCGATCCCCCCAGGAGGAGCCTGTAGGGACCCGGACCGCTGGGTCTTAGGTGATAACAGAAGAATCCAAGGAAGCGATACGAACCGGGGTACAAGCAGGCAGAGAGCGGAGTCAGGCAGGCAGAGATCAGGAACCAGGCAGGCAGATAAACGATACCAGAGTCAGGCAGGCAGAAGTCAGGAACCAGGCAGGCAGATAAACGATACCAGAGTCAGGCAAGCAGAAGTCAGGAACCAGGCAGGCAGATAAACGATACCAGAGTCAGGCAAGCAGAAGTCAGGAACCAGGCAGGCAGATGAACGATACCAGAGTCAGGCAGGCTGAAGTCAGGAACCAGGCAGGCAGATGAACGATGGCAACTAGCACTCCGAAGAGAAACCTCGTTGCAAGGCGAATTGCAACTTCAAAAGTCCCGGCTTAAATCCCCTGCTCAATCAGCTGACGTCAAAAGAGGCGTGTCTGCACATCCGGGTGCAGACGCCTTAAAACACGGCTCTTCGCGCGCGCGCGCGTACCAGGGCTGGGGGGAGGAGTTTCTGACGATGTCTCCACGAGGAGACGCCGCTGCCATGCGGCCCTGGAGGCCAGAAACCCGGCGGTTCGCGGCGCCACGGAGGAAGGTAAGAGCCCGGTCACTAGGCTAGTGACCGGGATCGTAACACAGCACTCAAACAATAACAACCCTACCTATGAAACGGCAACATTGCAAGTATTACACCAGGCCCTAAAACACCAATATACTTGATATTAGGAAAATAGAGCAAGCAAAGCTGTTATAGATTCCTACATATAAACTACTCCCTAGCAGAATATTTCACCTCAGCCACACATGCAGAACCACAGATCCTCACCAAATATAGAATAAAGAGCCAATAAAGTTTAACTAGAAATACACAAACAAAAACTGAATTGGAAACCATAGTAAGATAGACTCTGTATGCAATGCAACAATGGAAAACCAGAAACATCACCGTTTCTCATTAAACATCAAACAATAAAATTAAGCTATGTAAACCATTAATCATAACAGTAAAACCATACTCATAAAAAGAATAAATATTTCAAAGCAGCTGATGACTAGAACATCCAATGATTACAAATATATAACTTTTTTTTAAATTTCCAATCAAAATATTTCAAAATAGCAGACGCATTAAATAACACCCGATAATTAAAACTAAGGTTAAAAAATTCCCTTGCTCTCCATTCCTAGGAATTTTAGATTCCAGTCACCCTGAGATTGTCATGGATTAGTCAAGGATAGGAGGTATGCACAATCTTTCTTCTCTCTCTTATACATACACACTTTTTAACATACATGTTCATTTTCACATAAACTCCCTTATATTCTCTCTCACACACATGCTGACTAGCTCACAAACTCTGGTTCACACATATGCTCACTGGTTTAAATAGTCATCTTGCTCACACATATGCTCATTGGGGCAGATTTTCAAAGGCTACGCGCGTAACCCGAGAAAATCTGCCCCTGCGCGCGCAAGCCCGGGACGCGCGTATGTCCCGGGGCTTTCAAAAATGGGCAGTCCGGGTGCGGGGCAGGGGGTGTGGTGGTGGGGTGGGGTCAGGACATGGCGGCATGGCGGGGCCGGGGCGTGGTGGCGGTGCGGGGGCAGTCCAGGGGCGTTCCCAAGTCCTCCGGCACAGCAGAGTTACACCAGAGGCAGGCGTAACTCCATCAAATAAGGTGTGGGGGGGGGGGATTTAGGTAGGGCCGGGGGGTGGGTTAGATAGGGGAAGGGAGGGAAAGGTGGGGGGATCCAAAAAAAAGTTCCCTCCAAGGCCGCTCCAATTTCGGAGCGGCCTTGGAGGGAACGGGGAAAGCCATCGGGCTCCCCTTGGGCTCGGCGCGCGCAAGGTGCACAAGTGTGCACCCCCTTGCGTGCGCTGACCCCGGATTTTATAGCATGCGCCTGGCAGCGTGCGCATGTTATAAAATCGTGTGTACATTTGTGCGCGCCGGGTAGCACGCACAAATGTACCCCGCGCGTGTAAAATTTAAAATCGGCCCCATTGGCTCGCTCGTTCTCTTTCACTCACACACATGCTAATTGGCTCATTCATTCTCACTCACACACATGCTCTGGAAACCACAGCAAGCCTGACTTCTCTGCAGTACAATAGAAAAACAGAAACAACATCATTTCTCATAAAACATTAAGCAATAAAGTCAAGAAATGTAAAACATCATTCAAATTTAAAAGCATACTAATAAAAAGAATAAATATGTCAAGTAGGCAACAAGCAACAGCCAACGAACATCCAATAATTAAAATAACTCACAATTTTGTTCTAATATTTCCCAAACACCAAATATTTCAAATAGCAGACACATGAAAAAACACCCCAAAATTAAAAATAATAGGATTAAAAATCTCCAGTTCTTCATATCTGGGATCTTTGGATTTCCAGTCACCCACAGATTGTTGTGGATTGGGGGAGGGGGACTTCACAGTCTTTATCCTCTCTGCCCCCCAACACACACACATGCTGACACACACACAGGTTCTTGCTCATTCACATATATGTTGTCACATACAGAGGTTCTTGCTCATTCACATATATGTTGTCACATACATAGGCTCTTTCACTCCCACACACACACAGTCTCTTGCTCACATATATACAGGCAAGCTTTCCCGTTCTGTCATACATACACAGTTCTGAAGTTGTCACATTTACACAGGCTCTGTTGCTCTTTCATACACACGCAGGCTCTGACACACACACATGCAGGCTCTCGCATACACATGCAGGTTCTGACACACACATGCAGACACTCTCGCATACACACCCAGGTTCTGAAACACACACACAGGTTCCCCCCGCACACACACACACAGGCTCTCACGCACACACATGCAGGCTGTCTCATACATACATGCAGGCTCACTCTCATAGACACAAGCATGCACACATAGAGCTTTCAGGCCTCCCCCTTTCTTCTGGCCTTGTCTTTGGCCACTGTGGGATGGCAGCGCTGCTTCTGAGTGCCGGAAGGGAGGTGGAAGATGGCTTCTACCAGCTGCTCCTGCAAGATGGGGAGTGGGAGGGAGAGGGTCTCAGCTGCACAGACCTCTTTTCAGGCTGCATCAGGAGCGGTCACACGGGCCTCTTTGGACTGGGGCAGTATGGGCTCTGCTGCAACCGCTCAGGCCTCTCTTCTGGCCACGTCAGCATGGGGTTTTGATGAGGCTGCACAGACTTCTCTTCGGACCATGACAGGATGGCGTGGGATGTGGCCCCGTCGACCTTTTCTTCGGGACAGGAAACTTAAAAAACAAACAAACACGTGAACGAGCAACCGGCCCACTGGGGGATGCCCGATCCCCTAATAGGCTAATTCACCCCTGCACAGGCTTCATACAGACACACACACATGCACACAGGCACTCACAGACACAAACACAAGCACGTAGGCTCTCACACAGTCACACACATGCATACAGGCTGTCATATATATACACAAGCTTTCACACAGGCATGCACACACACCTAGGCTCTAACTCAGACATACATACACACATAAGCTCTCACACAGATATATGCATGACTCTAGGACTGATTCTGTATCATTTCTCTCATGTGAGCTGTTACTATGTAAGATTCTTAATTTATGTTCCATATATTGCACCCCTGGTTTATCCCTTGCTCAGTTGTTGAGTTTGACAGAATCTGTAGCTGATCTCCAGTTATGGTATTCTAAACTGTCAGTAATAAGCAATTTTAATCTTCATATTGATGATATTGCATCAACATGTGCTCAGGATTTTATGGCCGCTATTCAGGCTCCTAATTGTGTGCAATTGATTTTATCGCTTGCTCACAGAGTAGAGCACATCTTAGATTTATTGATTTGTCAGGAACAATGAGCAGGACAGATGCTTGGCCTTTCAATTTTAGAGGTCAGACCATTTTTTTAATTTTAAGTTGAAGAGGGTGGATAAAATTGTGTCTGGTATTTTCTCCAGGAGACTAGTGCACCCCCAAGTTAATATGGATTTGTTTAAGACTCATTGGAAAAAGATCTATGTTTTAGGGGTGGGAATTCATTTGGAACAAAATAGGAAACAAAAACATTTCCTATTTTGTTGCATTTCAAGAATAAGAAAAAAATGCCATTAGTTAAAATGGCGCTGGCCACCCTTTTCCCCTACCATATGACAGGGGCTAGTGGTTCTATTGGGCAGCCCCTGTCACATGGTAGGACCAAAGGGCGGCTGGTGCCATTTTGATTAATGGAAGATGCTGGCCTTTCAGCAGGAGGTTGCTCCTGGGCCCCCCACTAGACCACAGGGATTTTTGTTGATTCCCTGAGGGGATTGGGAAGGTGGGCTAGGGTGCACGGGGGGGAGGGGGCACCACTGGTGGGTGGGCTCCATATTTTAATAAATGGTAGGGGTTGGGTGGGTTTTGGGGGGGGGGGGGGGTGTTTGTTGTTTTTTTTAAAAACAAAAGTAAAAATGAAAGTAAAACCAACGACTCAGTGGTGGACCCAAAATGGCCCGTCTCGGAAACAATTCTTAAAATGAACCGAAAAAGTTTTGGAGTACCACCCCTACTATGTTTACAATTGACTGGGAAAAATGGTATACTAGTTTGAATAATATTTATGTGAGGGTCCTATGGCTCCCCCTTACTAAAGGAGTGTACCATTAAACTGGAGAGGTTCAAGGAGGGATTAAGTGAGAGAGGTTTGGGTTTTGCTCCCCCATGTGGGGACATGCAGATGGTGTGTATTAGCTGTTTATCATCTTCATGGATTTTAGTTTGGATTTTGTTGGAGTAGGAGCTCTCTGTCTCTTGTCCTTATTTTTCCTTCTAATTTATGGGAAAGATGTAAGGAAGTTCCCAGTTAGGGGTCAGCCTACTGTTGACTCATCTGCCTACCTTTAAAGATTGTTTTGGACTCGCTTAAACCAATTTTTGAGATTTCCCTGCGAGAGCCCATCCCCCTTGTTGCAGTGGATTGGGGCATTTCCTGTATTCAGGGCTGGATGTGGGGTAAGGAAGACCAGCATACACAGCGACAGTGACCTGCTGCAGAGGTAGAATAATTTTCCATTAACTGTTTCGAGATATCTCTTTTGTTGGAGGCACGTAGGTTTTATTCTACTCTTCCTGCCTCTTGCTTAATTTTTCTCCTTTGGGTTCAACTCATATTTTTTCCACTCAGAGATGATGACCCATGGTACCTGGGAGTCAGCATACCAAACCTTTGGAAGAGGGAAGTCTTTCATCCAGAAAGTTACAGAGGTGTTACATCTAGAGCAAGGGATCCCAGTAAAGTACACTGATAGGAGAAGAAAAGAAGATACAATAGAACAGTAACAAGAACTTTGTGCTGTTGGGGAAGTGTAAGGGAGATTTCAGAACTGAAATCCTGGCTTTTCACCAAAGCCTACTCAAATACACATTGACAACCACACAGCCAGACACCTATGTAACTCATCATAAAGAAACATCCTTCCCATCTCCTGAACAACAATATATCTATTATTGCTCAAACTGTAAGTTACATAACTAACCTAAAACGTATATCTAACCATATCATAAATGTATCTTGAATCTGTCAATTCTGTGTTTACTAACTTATCCATATAACTCTCTCCAATTATCTTATCTTATAATCTCATCTTGTTTTTTCTCCGAACATATTGTATTAACTATCATGCAAATCCCGAAAATTGTAAACCGTTATGATGGCGAAACCGAATGACAGTATACAAAACTCGATAAATAAACAAATAAATGTTCTACCACTGTATGCAACAAAATATGAATACTGACCTGAGGGATATAGACTTTAAAAGATGGATGCTGAAAGGCATGTTCCAGCAAAGAAACACTGTCTCAGCAGAGAGAAACAAGATAAGAACTTTGACCAGCACAACAATGCTCCCCAGCTTATCAGATCAGCTTGTTCACTATAAGCTCCTTTCTAAATCATAAGTAAGTGGCCCTAGGACAGCCAGGACAGAAACTCAAAAACAACTTAATCCCCCAGAGCAGAAAATACAGTCTCACCAAGGACAGTTCATTGGACAGGAGCAGTGACTCCCTCCCATGGAAAAGGGGAAGGTCAGTGATCTGAAATGCAGAGATGACACCATCCACCCGCTGCATGACTATGCATGAACGCTTAGCATATTCATCAGCTGACTGTTATAAGAAAAGGCAAACAAGAAAAAAAAAAGATCTGATGACGCTGAGGCAATAACCCTGCCCCTCCTTATGTCGAGGAGGTAGAGGACCGGGAAAGTTCGGGGGGGACTGGAGAGAGGAAAGCCTTGCCTGATGTCCGTCCACCTGCTAAGAAGCCAGAGATGGCCCCAGAGCTGAGAGAAGTCTCCTCAGCCCAGCAAATACCAGGTTCAAGGAAGCAAGCTCTTTCCCTCGAGATGGTCCCTGAGATCTCCAGCCAGAGGCTGCTCTAGATTTAAACAGAAGGGAATCTCCCACAGTTAGGTAAGGCTAGCCAGTTAATTACCTTTATTAATACTCTACACAGGCTAAGGTTTACGGCACATGTCAATCCACTAATGATGCAGTTCTTTATTTAGTATAAAGCAATGCTAAGTAGCAAGGACTTTAGAGACATGCACTGTTTATTTTCTTCTAAATGCTAATCCTGCAAAGTCTGACAAATAAAAGTCTAACTCTGTGGATAAAATACATGGTCTTTTCTGAATTATTTGGATGGTGTAGGTAGGGGAGGTAGAGAGAATTGTCTGTAGCACTGCCAGTCCCAATAGGTGTCGGAGAAGGAGAAACGGATGCACTGTAGGAGACAGGTTCCCAATCCCCTAATATCGTGTACAGAAGGTTACTTCAAGATGTGAGATGTGTCCATCTGGCGTTGCTTAAGGAGTTGAAGGAATTAAGGAAAATGCAAGGGAGAGTGCAGTATCTTCCAGCTGCTGCTTAAGTTAAACATGTCCAAAGAAAATTTCTGGAGGAGTATTAAATCTGGGACTCAGTTCTGATTAAATATTGGGACTGAATGCATATTCTGACTACTTCCAGTGGGAAGAGCAAAAATAAAATAAATTGGGAGGTAAAAGAAGATTAAACTAATTTTAATGTGTACAACTGAGTAAAGTAAGGAAATGCATGCAAGGAGCAATTCTGTGTAAATATAGAGCTTTCACTAGAAGTAGAGGCTTTAGTAGAAGTAGAGTCACAAGTTTGTGGAATACCTTCCAGGTGCTGCTAATCAATTGAATGAGAAAAGTGTAAATATTCAATCTGCTGTGTGTTTATGGAATCTGCGACTATATATTGATGCTGGAAACTAGAGATGTGAATCGTATCCTCGATCGTCTTAACGATCGATTTCGGCTGGGAGGGGGAGGGAATCGTATTGTTGCCGTTTGGGGGTGTAAACTATCGTGAAAATCGTTAAAATCGTGAGCCGGCACACTAAAACCCCCTAAAACCCACCCCCGACCCTTTAAATTAAATCCCCCACCCTCCCGAACCCCCCCCCCAAATGCTTTAAATTACCTGGGGATCCAGCAGTGGTCCAGAACGGCGACGGTCCGGAACGGCCCCCTCAATTGAATCCTGTTGTCTTCAGCCGGCGCCATTTTGCAAAATGGCCGCCGCAAAATGGCGGCGGCCATAGACCAAAACGATTCGATGCAGGAGGTCGTTCCGGACCCCCGCTGGACTTTTGGCAAGTCTTGTGGGGGTCAGGAGGCCCCCCCAAGCTGGCCAAAAGTTCCTGGGAGTCCAGCGGGGTTCCGGGAGCGATTTCTTGCCGCGAATCGTTTTCCATATGGAAAATGGCGCCGGCAGGAGATCGACTGCAGGAGGTCGTTCAGCGGGGCTTCCAGACCGCCGCTGAACGACCTCCTGCAGTCGATCTCCTGCCGGCGCCATTTTCCGTACGGAAAACGATTCGCGGCAAGAAATCGCTCCCGGAACCCCGCTGGACTCCCAGGAACTTTTGGCCAGCTTGGGGGGGCCTCCTGACCCCCACAAGACTTGCCAAAAGTCCAGCGGGGGTCCGGAACGACCTCCTGCGTCGAATTGTTTTGGTCTATGGCCGCGGCCATTTTGCAAAATGGCGCCGGCTGAAGACAACAGGATTCAATTGAGGGGGCCGTTCCGGACCGCCGCCGTTCTGGACCACTGCTGGATCCCCAGGTAATTTAAAGCATTTGGGGGGGGGGTTCGGGAGGGTGGGGGATTTAATTTAAAGGGTCGGGGGTGGGTTTTAGGGGGTTTTAGTGTGCCGGTTTTCCTGCCCTCCCCCTTCCCCCGATTTACGATTTTTTTAACGATAAATCGGGGGAATTGGTATTGTATCGTGGCTCTAACGATTTTTGACTATTTAAAATATATCGGACGATATTTTAAATCGTCAAAAAACGATTCACATCCCTACTGGAAACTAAGGACAGAAATAGGGCTTAATTACAGGGAGGCAGGGTATAAAAGCTATTGTTCATCCCCACATATTGGAACTCTCGGACTCAGATTAAAGCTATCTGGTGGGAGGAAAGGAATTTCATAGAGACATTGGAGTAGTTTTGCATAAAGGGTCCATCTCTACGTTTTCTTTCTATGTGCCCCTGGGTGTCAAGTAAAGGCAAGAAAAGGCACTTAGCATTTAGCCTGGTCCACCTTAAGCTCAGCAACAGCCCCCTCCGCTCTCAACTGCATCTTCTCCATAAAGATGCACACATTCACTATCCCTACTATCAGCAAACAATGCAGAATTCAAGCTAAACCTTCCTCACCTCCCAGCATACGTCAACAAAGGCTAGTACCAATAATGATCTCTCCTATCACTCAATTTCTGGGCCTATTTCTATTCTCTCTTACCCTTTTTAATGCACAATCGCTTACGAAAAAAACACACATTCTAAATGACTATCTTACAGAAATCAAGCCAGATATCTGTGCTATCACAGAAACATGTTTGAAACCCACCGACACAGTACTAACGAATCAACTTCACACCCAGCTCTATGACCTTTTCTCAATCCCCAGACTCAAAAAAAGGGGTGGAGGGCTCCTATTAGTCGCAAAAAAAGGACTAGGCCTAACCTTAAAACAATCAAATACAACAACCAACCTCGAACTCTCCTTCTTCAAATCCAATCACCTACAAATTGGCCTAATCTACGCCCCGCCAGGAACCCTAGAATTGGACCCCTCACCTATCATTGAGTTCATTGCCAAATATATCAACCCTGACAAACCTGCTATAATAATGGGAGACTTCAACATGCACGTTGACGCTTCACCACAATCCCCGAACTGCGTTACACTACTTTCTTCACTCAGTTACATGGGATTCACACAAATTATTAAAGGCCCAACTCATAAAGCAGGCCATACTCTGGACCTTATTTTCATCAATAAATGCATCTCTCTCTCCACCACGCCCACATGCTCGCCGGTCCCTTGGACAGATCACCAAATCATCAACACGACTCTCGAGATCAAAGAGCACCCTCCCAATCTTTCCCAAAAACCACAATCCAATTCAGGAAACCGTGCTCTACAGACCTCCTCAGCAAACAGCTCTCTAAAGAATTAACACAACTCGATCTTTCTGACGCAAGCACAGCCACCTGCTCCTGGATCAATATCACTAAAAACATTGCGGACCTAACCTGCCTGTCCACCACAAAAATCCTACAACCCTCACCAGACAACAGGAAACCTTGGTTCACCCCAGAACTGAAGTCTCTCAAACAAGAGCTAAGAAGTAAAGAACATAGCTGGCGAAAAAACCCATCCACCACAATTCTAGCCACATACATATCCCTCCTCAATGCCTACAGGATCGCTATACTTAGAATAAAGAAAGATTTCTTCTAAAAAAAAAAATCCATTTCATCTTCAATTCGAGAGCACTATTCTCTTACGTATCAGCACTCACTAAATCATCCCCTCCTACTATTCTGGACAACCAAGCTCTCAACAAAGCCACAGAATTAGCAGACTACTTCAAGAAAAAAATCACCAACTTGACCGACCCCCTCTTGACATCCAATCCCATGCCTCCTCTCCCTCTCTCTACCTTACCTCAACAAAACACGAGTTTTGAATCCTTTGAGATCACATCAGCTCTTGAGATAGAAAATATTCTCAAGAAACTAAAACCCTTCTCTCGTCCATCGGATACTATTCCAACCAACCTTCTCATTTCCATAAGGAATACCATCTCAAAGCCAATTGCAGACATCATTAATTGCTCTCTAACTCAAGGTCTCCTCCCTGACCAGCTTAAGCTAGCAATTCTAAAACCCTTACTAAAAAAACCTAAGTCGCCAACGGAACCAGCTAACTTCCGCCCAATAGCTAACCTGCCTCTGATTGCTAAACAGATAGTCAACAAGTAACTATCTGATTACCTGGAAGAAAATACCATTCTCGCACCATCTCAGTTCGGTTTTCGCAAGTCTTAAGCACAGAATCCCTCCTTTTATCTCTTACGGACACCATCCTAACAAACCTGGAAAAAAAACAACCCTACCTCCTGGTTCTACTAGACCTCTCTGCGGCATTCGACACGGTAAACCATTCAACACTATTAGAGCATCTCACAGACATAGGCATCAAGGGAATGGTCCTCAGCTGGTTCAAGTCCTTCCTATCTAACAGACATTTCAAGGTAAAGATAAACAACAAAGAATCACATCCGGTCCTCTCCAACCAGGGAGTCCCCCAAGGTTCCTCCCTCTCCTCGACCCTTTTCAACATTTACCTTCTCTCTCTCTGCCATCTACTCACCAATCTAAAGCTCACGCATTACCTCTACGTGGATGACGTTCAAATTCTCATCCCGATCACAGAATCCTTATACAAAACTATGACACACTGGAACAACTGCTTGCATTCGATCAATCAACTGCTCTCCAGCCTCAACCTAATCCTTAACAACAAGACAGAGATACTAATCATCACCCATGATGACAACAATGGGCTTCTCAACCCATCTGGCACCCCCCTTTCAACCATCCCAAAATTAAATCAATCTCTTTATGTAAGAGATCTAGGAGTCATTCTTGACAACCAGCTTAACTTAAAAAAATTGTAAACACCACCACTAAGGATTGTTTTTACAAACTGCAAGTCCTTAGAAAGTTGAAACCACTACTTCACTTCAACGATTTCCGTATAGTACTACAATCCATCATACTATCCAAAATCAACTATTGCCACTCCCTTCTGCTTGGGCTCCCGGCCAACACCATCAAACCTCTCCAGATGGTTCAGAACTCCGCAGCCAGAATTCTTACCAACACCAACAAAAAAGAACACATCACCCCCATCCTTAAGAACCTCCACTGGCTGCCCATTAAATACAGGATCTTCTTTAAAGTTCTCACAACTATCCACAAAGCCACGTACAACATCTCCCCTCTCTACCTAAGCTCCCAACTGCGTCCACATACATTATCCAGACCTATCAGAGGAGCATACAAAGCCACACTCTATGCCCCCCCAGCAAAATCTTCCCTAAAGAAACGCACCTTATCTACAGCAGGCCCTACACAGTGGAACGCGCTCCCTCCAGACATCCGACAAGAACCTTGCCACTCGACTTTCAGAAAGAAACTCAAAACTTGGCTTTTCTACCAAGCATTTCCAGGAACATAAGCCCCTTATTCACATCCTGCTTGCCCGTTCCTCCGTTTATTCTTAATGTCTGAACTAATTAAGGTTGTTATGGGCACGATGTATCCTACTAGTATTCTCTGCTGTAGGTTACTGATTGTTACTCTCACAAGCTGTAATTGTCACCTACCCACCATTATCATTGTACAGACTACTTTATATAGTTAACTGTTTATTTGTTTTATTGGTCCTTTCTGGACCATTCCATAACTTGGCTAGAATAGTTCCCCCTATCTCAGTTCCTTTACTCCTTGTTCCATGTACCGCCTCCGGGCGAATTCTTTTTCTCTATTTCAATGTAAACCGATGTGATTTGTATGTCATACAGGAAAACCGGTATATAAAAATTAAAAATAAATAAAATAAATATGTTCATCTTTTTTGGAGAGGATGGGTTTAATTTTCTTTTTGAACGGGCCAGGAATCGAGCCACCCTCTTGGCTTAGGTTAAGTGGTAATCCTCTTTCGGTCAGGACCCCTTTTTAGTGGACGGGAAACCCTGCCCAGATAGCAAAAACTGTCTCTGCACAGAGAGTAATTTTCTCTCTCTCTCTCTTCAGGGGTTGTGAAGACTCTGATTGGGTGTTGTCCAATTACAGATGAGTTCTTACAGTTTGATGTCCTTTGTCTGGACTGAGATCCCTGATGCGAGGAATCCTGAATAGAACTGCAAGTTTCACAGGTCCATGGATGGTTAGGAAGAGGGGCAGAAAAAAACCCTTCCTCTCACGTCTTAGAAAATCAACTTCTTCAGTTCCCCCAAGACAAATAACACCAGAGATACCTTGCAAAAGGTCAGTGCTACTTCAGGGGCAGGTATTCCCTATCCCTGGGTGTCCAGAGCACAGGATTCCCCAGTCCTTGCGTCTTGGAAAGGTCCAGGTGTTCAGCAAAGACTCCTTCCAAGCAAAAGTCCAAAAATTCAAATTATTCCCTGAACAACCACTCTGCACCTCGGGTGGAGAGCACAGTAGCGGAGTCCCGGCCCACAGTAGCGGAGTCCTGGCCCCAGGTTGGTCAAAAATGCAACTCAGAAAAATCTCCAAATTTCCTCTCAAATTGCCAACTAAGACTGCCCCCAGGGCTTTTGCGGAGCTCTGCTATAAAACCTCCTGCATCTGAATGGGAGAGGCTGCCAATGAATAGATCCTCCCCTTAATTATCTCTCTAACTGGACTGACATATATTATCCCAAGGCTTACTGGTAACCTAGAAAGGTGCCCGGGTTACACATGGGATTGGTGCAGGCTGCACCAATGAAGGGTTCCATTGTAGATTTCCATATACAGACCCAAATCCTCAGTATGTCATCAGCTGACAGCTGCAGCTTCAGCACAAGCACCAGCACGTACACCAGTATCTAGGGATTGGAGATCTGGCATTGCCTTAGCACATTACATAGCTGTATCACTAATAACACCAGCTGATATTCATATCAAACTTTAACAAAGGCAGCAGTAAATCAAAGATTAACCTATGGCAGGATGACCTGAAGCATGTGGATTGAGGACAACATAGCCTCACTTTCTCTTCACCATAAAAATTAACCCAAAAATATATTTGTAGTGCCAGCCTAGTGGCTGACTGGCAGAGAACCTAGGTTGGATTCATGGGACAAGATCCTGCCCATCTGGCTTGGCTGGGACTTCAGATCCTGCAAAGGCAGAGTTCACAGCTTCCAGGGTGAGAGTAATGTCAGCCATCACTCTTCAGAGACACCTATGGTCTGGATTCTGGACCCATTTATGTGTTACAAAGTGAGCCATACTGCATGGCCCTCAGCCAAGGACCATTGCTGGGATGGCTAGGCTAAAGGAAGTAGGAAGGGATGCAAAAGAGTGGAAAAACCTCTGGATAGGTCCACATCATTGCCCATGGTGACATAACTCAGTATGAGGTCGGTTCCCATTCAGCCAGTGGGCCAATGAAAGAAGAAATTGCTGATCCAAAAATACATTTAAAAAATATATAAATTTGTAATAAAAAAAATTGTTCAGAGTCAATAATAGGTCTTTCAGCAAATAGAAAAAGAAAAATCTAATATTTATTCTACCAGTTTTTAACAATATGCATGGAACATATTGGATTGAGTAGATAGCTAGTAACTGGGTTAATTTGCGCGTTTTGATTACTCTGGAAACTAGCTCTGTTTTCAGGCCTGGTTGAAGTCATCCTGTACTTGAAAGAACGTCCTTTATGGAAAAAAAACCCAGTTGCTTCCCCATTTGTAATTCTTTGGATGATCTTCCTACTCTTCTGGAAGTTCTTCACCTCCATCTTGACTGTGAGGGTCTTTCCTACCATCCTCTCCTTCACATCCTGGTTGGTTGATCTCCAACTTTTGGTTTTTCCACTACCTGCATTTAGTTTTCTTGAAAAGACTCTAAAGCCATTTTCCTGCTTCTGTTTTCTGCATTTCTTCCCTTTTTAGGTTTCCTCTTCAGCTCGCCTTTCTCTTTTGTCTTTGCCTCATGTCTTTTTTTTTCTTTCCCTCATCTTAGTCTTCCTCATTTCTTTCCTCTACTACATTTATATTCCCTCTACTTTCCCAGCCCCCTTTTTCTATCATTATCTTTCTCTTCCCTCCAAATTCTCTCTTTCAATCTTTCCGGTCCCCTTCTGGGTCATCATCTCTCTCTCTCTTTCTGCCCTCCCAGCCCATTCCTCCCTCGCTATCACTTGCTTTTCCTGTGATTTCCTGTCCTTTCCTCCTTATATCCTATTTGCCACTTCCCAGGCCCTAATAGCCCTCTCCTTCCTAGCCGTTATAGCCATCTCCTGACCTCCCAGCATCCATCCCAACAATCACATCGCTCTCTTTCTCTCTCCCAGCTCCCTCCTCCACCATCATATCCTCCCAATCTACATCCTCCCCACTTAAGCGGTCACTTTGGGTGCTGCTACAGTGCAAGCAGTAGAGGCTTAGAAGTAAAAAAAAAAAAAAAACATGCTCCAAAAAGTGCTCTTAGATTTTTGATCGAGGACTCTCAATTTAAGAATTGGAGGAAAAGTGCCACAGTCATTTTTGCACACAATTTTGCTTGCACTATGGTTTTCTGAAGATTTTTCTTCCTTCCTGAAGCTGAAGGAAATGAAATCATTGGCCAAAACATTAACTATTTTAAAATTCTGCAATCAGAACCACTGCCACTCTTTTTGACCTAGACAACTAGTGAATTATTTTGAGGCAAGAGAGAGGGAGGGGAGGGTGGCTTACCCTAGACCAGCAGGGATTTTTTTTTTTTTAAGCGGGTCTGGAGGGAGGGTGTTTTGGGGTGAATTGGAGAGGCAAACTATAGCAGTGGGGTCTTTGGCTGGGCATTGCCACATGATTTCTAAAACTTGTTTAAAAATTCTTTATTGTAGGGCTGCCTTGAAAGGCATCCCTGGGGTAGAGAGGTTCTACCAAGACCTCCAGGGGACATATGAGTATTTTGGGGGGGATGGGGTGGATTTCAGGCCTAGGGCCCTTTATCACTATGGTGACTCTGGCCAAGATGGCCACCATGACGTGTATAGGCTCTGTTTCGCCGCGCAATTTTTTTGTTGCTCATTTCTCCTGTGATAAAAAATGACATAGTGAGACCGCCGCGATATATTATCAGAGAGTGGCATAGGAACACTGCCCACAATATATGGTCCCTCTCGCTATAAAATATCACGGCTTGGTAAATGACCTCCTTAGATTGTGAGCCCACTGGGGACAGGGAAATGCCAACATTGTCTGAATGTAATCCACTTTAAAGTGCCTGAAAAAATGGAACATAAATTTATGTAAAAAAAAATAAAATAGAATTGATTTGCACTCCCGTTTTGCTCCAAATTTAAATCTGTCCCTATTTTCTCTATTTGTTGCAATTAATACTAAGCTCTCTTCAGAAGTCTTAGTGGATTATGGATGAGGGCAGGTCTGCCAAGCCTTCCACATTGGACAGGAGGCTTGGGAGGGTGGTTCAACCTTGCCTCGAAAGAGCAGCCGAAGCCACAGGGGCCCTATCTACCACTGCACCTCTTTCTCTGCCGGCACAGACTCAGCCAGCAGGCTTGGTCCTTAGGGGGCCAGAGCTCCTGTCGCCGATCCCACACTGCGCAAGATCAGAAGCAGGAAGTGCCCGCCCCTGCTTGCTGTGTGCTGGGGTGGCAGTGGGGAACTAGCTGCTTAGAGTAAATGAGGCAAGGGAGGAGAAGGAGAATAGGCAGGGGCAATTCCTGGTGTGGCCACCCTTTGGGATCACCACCAATTGGCAGAGGAGGGAGGAGTGCACCACTCCACTGAGGTTCTGGCCTGGTCAGCGCCCCCTGCCTGTATACAAGCAGCTTGCATCACAGATCGGTATGGAGATGAGTGGAAGTAGGAGCTTATTGTTGCTCGAAGCTTTTTTTTTTCCTACTCCAGGGACTAAGCCTCGTGACCTGTGATCCGGGAAAGAAGGGAGGATTAGCCTGTTCCAGGTCACAACCTGTGTGGTTGGTTTGCCTCCAGTGTTGTTTTTGATATTTTTGCTGAGTTTTGGAGGGCTGGGGTTTTTTGCAAGACTCTGGTGCTTGGCCTGGGAGGGCATTACAGGGATATCCCTTTTTGGGGTGGCCATGATAGGGAAGAATCTGCCTGCTCAGGCCCACAGTCTGAGGTTGGTGGCTGGTGGTGACCCTGCTGCAGAAGAATTCCAAAGTTTGCACTTCCGGCTAAAGACTTTCCTTTGTGGGTCTGGGAGAACGTTTTTGTTTTTTTTGCTGCCACCCTTCTTGTCCTAAAGTGGGGGGAAAGCTGGACCAGCTGAGTAATTCCTGCTGCCTGGACCCTTTACCCGAAAGATCGTGTAGGTCTTCTGGACAAAGAGAACTGTGAGACTGTTTTGAACAATTTGGGGGACCGGAGTCTTCACCCTGGGGAAACGAGGTACCCCTTGGGGTGCTGCAGTGTGGAAGCCCTGTCTTGTCTGCCTGTATTTTGGAAGGGGATTTTTTTTAACACTGAACTTGGGAAACCCCTCTCCATCTGGGGAGTCTTGCTTTTTCAGGCCCTGTAGCCCAAGAGCCAGCTCTGTGAGTGCAGTGGGTGCTTGAGCACCCCCAGGTATTAAGCAAAATCATTCACTGTGTCCAGGGAGGGATTACCTGAATGGAGCTTAGCACACCCCCCCCCCCCCCCCCAATCATTTTGAAAAGCTGGCAATTGCACAGATAAGGAGAGTTAGAGAGCTGTGTAAACGATCTGTTGTGCCAAGAACGGCTATGTATAGTGCCACAGAGTTGTTTTTGAAGGCATTGCCGCAGTAAAGCTGTGTTTGGATACCCATCCTGAGAGTCAAGAGTATTTTGTTGGCACTCACATCCCTCCCACCTGAAGTGAGAGAGACTTCGCCAGAAGAAAAAAACGAGCCACTCCTACACTTGGGTCTTGGAGGAGTGTCCCTTCCCTCACCCCCTTGGAAAGAGCCCGACACTCCAGGACAGAGAGAGAGAGAAGTTAGTCTCGAATTCTCTTGCACACCTGCCTTTTAGGCCCAACTACTGAAGAGGAGCTGGACAGGTGAAGGGAAGGAGGAGGCAGGCAGGGGACAAATGGCAGGAAAGTGGGGATAGGTAGGGGGCAGGGTTAAGGTACAGATGTTGCAAAGGAGAGAGAGGCAGAAGGCAGATGTTGGGAATGGGGAAGGGACCAACAAAGGCAAATACTGGGAAAGAGGAGAGATAAGGCAGATGCTGGGGAAGAGGGAGACAAGTCAAGCGCTGGTGAATGCAAGGGGTAAGAAATGTGGAGGGATGGGAATGGAAGAATTATAGGGATGAGGAATGATGTGGAGATGGAGGAAAAGGAAAAAGAGGTGGAGGAGATGGGAAATAACGAAAAGGAATGGAAGTGAAGTGAAGGAGAATGGAAAATTGAGAATTTGGTGAGAGCTGAAAGATGTGGGAAAAACTAGAGTGTGAAGGCATTGAAGAGATGAGAGAGAAGCTGAGAGTACTGGGGATCAGCCCCAGGATGGAGGGAGAAGGAGAAAGGTCCTTTGATAGAGAAGTGGGGAAAAGGAGGAGGACCTGGGATTGTGGGGAAGGAAAAAAGACAGGATAGGACAGAGGAAGTGGACTGGGGATGGGGGGGGGGGAGAGGAGGAGAGGACCCTGGATTTGGTGAGAAGGTGGAGTCCAGTGAAACACTGGAGGAGGAAGAGCTTGAGGAACGAAGGAGATGTTGTAGGAGAAAGTAGAGGAGGAATAGGGAAACAGAGAGCTTAGAGGACAAAATAAGAAGAAAGCAGAAAGAGGAGGTAAAGAGTATTAATATAGTCACTCTGAGGGAAAGAGACAAAGAAGGGAGAGAGAACTAAAACAGAAAAGAAAAAGGGAGGAGGACACTGGTAAAACTGAGAAGGCAGAAATGGAGAACAAGCAGCAATAAAGGGACAGAAATCAAACAGCAGACACAGGTTTATTTTAACCTTTATTTTTATTTTAATTTTGGCAAGGATTTCCTGCCTTTTCCCCCCTGTACTAGGTAGCTAGTCTAAGGGAACGGGATCCCAGAGATAGGGAAAATGGCTGTTCTCTGTCCTTCTTATGAGGGGGGGAAGGAGCGAGGACACGCTGTGCCCTGCGCTGAAAACCTCCCCCTTGGAGGCTCTGTGAGGATGATCAGCAGGGTAATATGAGACCACTGCCTGGCCGATCTAGACACTACCCCAGGAGGAGACCAGAGCCTGAAGGAAGGCAATGAGAAGGTAAATCAATGTAGTCTGGCATGGACCCCTCTTGAAAACAAAAAAAAGAGGCTGGAGTTTGTGAGGATCACATTGGCTGGTACATTGGCCTGAAGAACTTGTGGAGTTTTGCATTCTCCGAGCTGCCATCAATGTCGACTTTTTTAACAGCACTAACACCATGGCCAGTGATTTATGAGGGCACAAAATCTCAAGCAGTACATCTTGCTCTGCGGTAATCAGTTCTACTATTGCACACCTGAGAAAGGAGAATAATGCAGATTCAATTATTCATTTGTTCAGTTATTTATTATCGTGTTTGAGACCCATAATGTAAATCATGTTTTAAAAAAAATGTCTTTATGCTCACCAAAACAATCAGTTGCTTTGAGTTTTCCTTGTGATAAAAAACCCCCTGATTTTGATTAGCTTAGAAATGTTTTTGTTGTTCAAATGGCTTTACTTTAAAAAAAAAAAGCAAAAAATAAAAGAAGCAAATAATCCAAAGAAACAAAAGAAAACTGCCCACTATAAATATGAATAGTATCTCATAATTAGTTAAGGGCCAGTCATACATTGGGGGAACTCTGGAATACTCCAGATTAGTCCCTAGATATAACCATATGAACTGCTGGGTTTTCTCATTTTGAAAGTGCACAATGATAAAAAAAAAAAAGAAATGAAAGTCCAATATGATGATTACAAGTGGACACAAAAAAATTCCAAAAGAAACATATAAAATAATGCTAGTCATAAAACTATTTAAAAGTTTTCGAAAGTGTACAGTGCTAAAAACAAAAAAAAAAAAGCCCAGAATTCAAACAAATAAAGTTTATAACTAACACTAGTGAACCAGATACTTACCAAATATTGATAAGTATGACAGTGAAAGACCAACACAAGCTATGTTTCCGGATTATCACCTGCTTCAAGGTCCACCATAAATTCTTCAAACATCTGTCCTGTGACAAACAAAATTCCTAAGTGTTGCATAATTTAAAAAAAACCCCAAACCCCCCAAAACTAGAAAACCAGAAAGAAAATGTACGCTCAAAAGTGCCGCAGAATGGATGCAAACAGGGCTGCAGAATGCTGTGAAAGCATCAGAATAAGTAGAGACAGGACGGGATTAACGGTTACGGTGCCCGTAGGCAGAAGATTAAGGGTAGGGGCTTCAGCCCCCAGAAATCAAAGAGCAGCAGGGGGAAGTCCCAGGTTTTGGGCGCCTTCCGAATTTGGCGCCCTAGGCACTTGCCTATGCTGCTTCTGCCTGAATCCAGCACTGAGCGGAGACAACAGACTCCAGAGAAGTCAAAGTCAACAGTAAGGTACCTCCAACTCACTGGATCATCAAAGTCAGAGGCAGTGCAAGGTTTTTGGCTGCCCTGGGCGGATTCAGAACTTGGCATCCCTTCTTCCCGAACTCCTGGCCAGCGTTACTGCTGCTGATGCTTTCTTTCCCTTCCTTCCTTCCTCCCTCCCACTGTCTGTTCCTACCTTCTCTCCTCCCCTCCAGCAGCCCAAGTTACCAACCACAAATTCACCTGCTCAGCTCCTCAGATTTGAGCCTCTACGAGCTCACAGTCCCTGTGGCGATGGAGTACCCACCTCCTCCCCTTATTTTGGAAGCATGCCCAGGAGGGGGAGAGAAGGTGGGACTGTGAACTGCGCATGCCTCACCATCACAGCAGTGAGGAATAGGGGGGGGGGGGGCAGCAGTGAGAAGTGAGAGCAGGGGGGGGGGGTCACCAAAGCTTTTAAGCAAAGCGCTGCTTGCAGCATTTCCCCCTTGGAGTTCTGTTGAGTAGGAAGGAGAGCCCCCACCTTGAAGTTTTGATCAGCGGTGGGGTTGAAGGGAAGTGGTTTCTCTTGGATAACCAATGGGACAGTGCTATACCAGGGTACAAATTATATCGCAATGACAGAGAGGAGCATTCGGGAGACGGTGTGGCACTTTATGTCTGGGATGGCATAGAGTCCAACAGGATAAACATCCTGCATGAGACTAAATGCACAATCGAATCTTTATGGGTAGAAATCTCTTATGTGTTGGGGAAATGTTGCGCTGGAAGTGGACCCTTGGCCTGCTGCAGGATTGGTACGGCCCTCTGGTCAGACCCAGAGAGAGCTTGCCACCAGGAGGCGGAGCATACTAGGAGACAGAGGCTAGCTGGAGCTTCGCCAATAGCAATCCTGGATTTCTGCAAGTTGAGCCCTTGGGTACCCAGACCGCCTGGACTTAGGTGGGCCTCAGAGGGTCTCCTGGAACGGTAGCAGAGAAGTGTACCCACCACTAGCAAAGGTGTGCGGCTGATGAGGAATGGATGAACTAGACCTGAATCTGGATCACTGGAGACCTCCGGGAGGTGAAGGTCCTCCGGGTGAGATAGGCAGTGCCTATGGGTCTAGTTGGAGGTAGGCCGCTGGTAGCGTCCGAGCAGGCTGGCCTGGTTGTTACAGGAGCAAATAGAGTATCCGAGTGTAGCGCAAGGTTATCAGTCCAAGGGTGGTCAACCAAAGCAAGGGTCAGTTCCGAGATCAGTCCGTACGTGGTCAGAAGGCAGACAGTGGTTGGTTCCAGGCAGCAGTGAAACGTAGTCAGAAGGCAGGCATTGGTCGGTTCCAGGCAGCGGTCAATGTGGTCAGGCAGGCAGAGGTCAGTACCGTGAATCAGTCTGAGGAGGTACAACAAGAGGAGGAACGAAGAGCAGGAATCAGGAGAGACACTGGAACACAAGGAGGACCATGGGAACACAGAAACGTAGGAGCACTGGAACAAACAGGAACGCAGGAACACTGGAACAAGACTGGATCAGGCACAGGAACAAGGAACAGCAAACTACCTACACCGACGTGTCGACCCGATTGCCAAGGCGAGGTTCTGGGGATGGGACCTCGCCTTATATATAGGAACTAAGTGATGTCATCACCGGGCGCTGCAGACTGGGTTCCCACGCTGGGCCCTTTAAAAGGAAGCTGCTGATAAATATTTTTATACTGCATACACAAGTTTTGCAAGTTATATTGCATTACTTCCAGGTTGTATGATTAAAGATTAATACAGGCTGTGCACTTTCAATACCTCAGTATATCATTTGTTGGTGATCTTTAATAAGATGTGCTCTTAAACATTATTATAGATATTATATTTTAATTCTGAGAGTCCATTTTTTTTCCTATATGGACTTATTCTTTCCTTGGGAATTTGTTGCCCTTTTTCCCTTACATTCCCAGCTAGTTACCAGTAGGTAAATCTATCACATGCGTGAAAAGAAGTAGGTGAAACCACTCTCCCAGATACAGATCTTAGTGATGTTGTAAAGGTGAGGCATATTTTTTATGAGGCCATTTTCTGGGAGGAGCTAGGCTAATGTTAATTGGCAAGAAAGTCCCCACTGTGAGTCACTCTCTCTCTTTGCCACATTTATGGGCTGACTGTGATGGTTGTAGTCTGTGGTTGCCCCAGAAATGAGCAGCCTAATCCCAGGATAGTCCAAATTCAGGTTATTGACAGTAGATGGACTTCCGTCTAGGCCAGCCACCTTCCCTTTGGGTTGAACCCTCGGGTGCTGATGACTGGTGAGGCATGAAAATGAGGTAGCTCTGACACAGACAAGGAGCGAGAGGCCTGACATAGGGTAAGGAGCAGGAACTAACCAGAAATCCAGGAGATCAGGAAGGAAAACAAACAGAAGTTCTTAATGCAATAGATGAACTTAGAAAACTTCTGGAAACAGAAGCAGAGCCAGAGTACGAGGACCAGAAGTTAGACCAAGCTCTGGCAACTGACTGTTGAGACTGCCATAGTATAAGCCTATACAGGAATCAAGATGGCCACCGGAGGTAGGGGAAGTGAGGAGCACTCAGCTGGGAGGACTACACAGACAGTTCAAACGGCCCACAGCACCACCTGTAGGCCAGAGGAGCACTCTGTGATGGATTCTTACACAGACTAGATAGGCCATATGATCTTTTTCTACCTTCATATTTCTACATTTAGGAGGTAATTTTAAAAAGGTTACATGTGTAAATGCAACATACTATCATAGCAATTTTAAAAAGCCATTTACATGCGTGAAGTGCACTTACACATGAATATCCTATGGCCAATTTAACGGCATATATTGTAGCAATTTTCTAAAGCCCAATTACAATGGGTAAAGTGCATTTACATGTGTAAAACCCAGTTTTAAGACTGTAAAGTGCCTGATTTTAAAAAGCATTTATGTTTATATGTTTATACTGGGCTGTCTGTGAGAAGCATCCCGAATGCAAAACCCTTATAGGATATGCAGCTCTAGACATTCTCATCTGTCAGACAGCCTTTATTTCTTAAAAAGTGGATAGCAAACCAGGATATCTCTAAAGATTGAATCAACTCTACAGTATAAGTTGATTGTTTGGTAAATGTTACTTATTGTGATTTATACCAATATTTGTCCTCCCCCTCTTTCCCAGATCAAATTCCATGATGTTACAGTTTATGTCCCTTGAATTCTGTAAAATGGAGATCCTGCTCATGAGGTTAGCTAAACAGGAATCCTTTTTTTTTCCTACCTTCTTTTCGGTCGAGCCTATGAAAATAGTCGAAGCCTTCAAAAGTGGGACTGGATGGGGTAATGCTCAAACTTCTAGGCCCAAAGAGGCAGCTAAAGCTCTCCACAAAGCAAACAGATGTTGGGTTCTTAGGGTTAGGATTCAGAAATCTGGGTCAGAGCAGAGAAGTTTGCCACATCTCTACGTTAATGATTCAGAATGGATAGAAGCTGATAATGAGGTTTGGTACCTCTGCTGGAGAAAACTGTGGTCAGATTGGAAGATGCACATAATAAATAGTGGGAATATCCAGAGATAAAAAAAAAAATCTTTGGAAACTAATTAGAGATAATATTCAAGAAACAACACAGGAGGACTTTCCCTTGATTCCAGAGATATTTCTTCCTGGAATGCTAATTATGGGGCGGATTTTCAGAGCCCTGCTCGCCTAAATCCGCCCAAAACCGGGCGGATTTAGGCGAGCAGGGCCCTGCGCGCCGGTGAGCCTATTTTACATAGGCCTACCGGCGCGCGCAGAGCCCCGGGACTCGCGTAAGTCCCGGGGTTCTCCGAGGGAGGCGTGTCGGGGGCGTGTCGGGGGCGGGCCCGGTCGTCGCGGCGTTTCAGGGGCGTGTCGGCAGCGTTTTGGGGGCGGGTACGGGGGCGTGGCTACGGCCCGGGGCGGTCTGGGGGCGTGGCCGCGCCCTCCGTACCCGCCCCCAGGTCGCGGCCCGGCGCGCAGGAGGCCCGCTGGCGTGCGGGGATTTACTTCTCCCTCCGGGAGGCGTAAATCCCCGGAGAAAGGTAAGGGGGAGGTGTAGACAGGGCCGGGCGGGTGGGTTAGGTAGAGGAAGGGAGGGGAAGGTGAGGGGAGGGCGTTAGAGGATTCCCTCCAAGGCCGCTCCGATTTCGGAGCGGCCTTGGAGGGAACGGGGGTAGGCTGCGCGGCTCGGCGCGCGCCGGCTATACAGAATTCATAGCCTTGCGCGCGCCGATCCAGGATTTTAGTGGATACGCGCGGCTCCGCGCGTATCTACTAAAATCCAGCGTACGTTTGCTGGCGCCTGATGCGCCAGCAAAAGTACGCCTATTCGCGTTTTTTGAAAATCTACCCCTAAGGGAATTTACTTATTAGGAGAGGAATTGCTTACGTTTACGTACGTTGGTTGCAGCCCACATGACTACTGCAGCCAAAAGGTCCATAGTCAAAGGGGTTTCTCTGGGTAACTTCTTAGTTACTTGGGCAGAAAGTTGTAATAGGACGTTCCCCCTCCCCCCCCCGCTACATTTTATCTGAGCAACTATTACCCTGGTAACATTTAGCCAGGTAAAATGAGGGAGGGCAGGAGCGTTCCCGGATGGGGCTGAAGTTTAACCAGGTAGCACCAATATTGAGTACTACCCGGCAAAGTCTGGTCGGAAAAAAACCCCTGTCCTAACTTTCCCCAGGTAACTTGAGGGGAGTAACCTCGGACATGCCCCATGGAGCTTCTAACCTAAAGTTTCTCGGGTAAATCCCTGCACTGCTGAATACGGACCATTTACGGAAGAATGGGGCGCAAGATTGCGGGCCACGCTCTCAGCGGAGAGAGTAACAAAAGCAAAAACTGAGGAAAGTCATAGCTACTGAAATGCAAGGAAAACCAGGCCTAGAAAACCTGATCTAAGTTGTTCACAAAAAAAGTTGGCATTCACTTCATTTTAATCTAAAGAATTTATATTGTTTCCCTTCTGGAGCTAATACATGCTAAGCTGTAAAACTCTAATACGTATGCTTTTATTTCTTGTCTGTTTTGTTCTTAGAATTGTAGATAAAGAGAAAATTATATTAAAAAATTATTCAGAAGTCCCAGAGCTGCTGCTGTAAGAACTTGTGCCCAATCATTCAACACAGACTGTGAATCCATGGTCTTGAGAGGAAGATTCCGGTGATTGATTTTTGTTGTTGAGAACCATTCTAGCTTTTACAAGGTAACATAATGACACAGTAGTGACAGCAGAAAAAGACCAATGGTCCATCCAGTCTGCCCAGCAAGTTTGTTATGGTAGTAATATCCGCTCCGTGCAGTTTACCCCATGTTTCTGTTAAGGATAGTAACTGCTGCTCCATGCAGATTACCCCCAAGTCTTATGTTAAGGGTAGCAATCTTAACAATAAAAACCAAGCAACTGTCATCAACCCCATCACAAAATTAGTGCTAGCAATATTTTTACAGCGTGAGCAACCTTTGTGATGATTCAGACAATGCTGCTTGAACACGCTTTGCTTTTGGATTTGGCCGAAGAAGCTGTCCTGAACTTTTCCCCTAATGTCTGCACATCAGTACCCCAGACTGTAAAAGTCGGCCCAGCGTTGGTTGTCTTCTGAATCCAATTCCCCCCCCCCCCCCACCACCACCACCAAAGCAGAGATAGTAACACAGTGACAGAGGAAACACACTTGAAATAATACTACTCTTCTTCACACAAGTCAAATTTCCAAGTAATAGATTGCCAGAAGTCAATGTCATTTACATTGTTAGTGTAGCCAAAGACCACTGTAGCTAGGTATTCAGAGGCTTAAAGCTGAAAATCAGTATGAGCCACTAAAGCCTTTTGAGCTAACCAGTTATTTTGGTTTGCGGGCAGTGCTCATATCTGTGACTTTTGAGGCCGTAGCAAGATTATGTGGTGCAGCCACTACACAGTGACTAGACTGCAGGGTAGTCATAGAAAGAGAAATGGTCAGATGCTGGTGTCAGAGCAGTCAGATTCTTTCCTGAGTCAGCCCTCTGCATGTTCCCTTCCGTCCCTAACACTGCTCTTGAAGACCCTTATTGACACAGAAGATAGTCGGTTGTAAACAGTCAGTTATGTACATTTTCTGCTCTTCTGGAATTCTCCACTCACTTTTGACCTCTTCACCTCAAGCGTACTAGCTCTGTCACTTCTTCCCTCTGCAATGACAAGCAACCCCCCATATACTAGGCTTAGCTGTATACATGTTGGAATCCAGCAAGAGGAACCAAGAGGAAACATGAGCTGAGTAAGTAACATGCTCATGCTATTTAAACAATAATTTTTTGGTTTCCATGCCCAAGAACAACATGATAACGTTATTTCCCTTTTTTTATTTATAAAGTTTCAAAATAATACACAAGAGTACCTTGCACAGGAAATTCAGGATATCTGGCCAAGGAAACTCCAGTGATCTTCTTGCAATTGTTCAGAGTCAAAAAAATATTTAACAGCAGCATAAAAACACAATACATTTATGGCAGTTCTCTCAGGTGCAGAGTCTCAAGGATGTTCAACATAAATTGGAGATGCGCCAATTTGAAAAGGTTTGGTCCCATTATAAGGTGTGGAAGTACTCTGGGACAGCATGCCCCAACTGAATATTTTTTGGGGCTCCCCACCCAACAAGGTCAACAAGGTCTTTAGGGTGATGGGTTATGCTATACCTTCTTCCAATGGCAATAGTTGTGTTGTAATGGGTGGGAGCGGGGACTGGAATTGTCCCGTGCTTATAGTCGATATTTCTATATTGCACCTGTATTATACTTGGGGTTCTATTTGTATTTAATGAAGGGCATTCTAATGTTTCATTATTCCATTTTGCTGTTTTTTTTAACCTTTTCTTGATCTGCTATTGAGTTGATAGTCCTTTATTGATGTTACCATTTCATAATGTTCACATCTTGCATATTGGTATATAATTTGGAGTGTTGTTATGACGAACCTCAATAAAAATGTCAAATTATTTTAAAATACCCACAATACATTTTCAGGGATACCGCTAGGGAAAAAAAAACTACCACAAGAGCATGAGACTCCTGGGGCGTAGCAAGAAACAATCTCCTCTCCTGAGCAGCTTTGAAAATATATGGATAAAGGCAGAGGTTTTGCCCTATAAACGGTACTTGGGCCTTGTTCAAACACAAACGAAACTAGAAGAGTAGTTCTAACAAGTTCCTCCTGACTAGATCTCTCCAACATCTAAACTGTCTGAATAAATTGGAGCCACTGCTCAATCTTCCATCTGGTTGCCTCCAAGATTGCTTCCAGGTAGAAAACATATCTTATTAAGAGGCAGACAAGCTTCAGGGGAGATATTCAAAGCCTTCTGAAGAGATTTCTTAAAGATATCTCTCAGGGCTATAAACGGCGGGGGAAAGTTCGGGAGGTGAAACTTCAAATGTCTCCAATTGCTCCACTTTCCTAGGTAGCAGCAGTTTATCTTGAACCAAAGATTCATTAACAGTTTTTAAATCCTGAACTTCCTTCTCTGTACCCACAAAGGTCCATCCCTGAATTCCAAGGAGCGGGATTCCTGGGCCTGGGCGAGTCACAGTTATTACCAGGGAACCTCTATCAGAGGCACAACATTAAATAGAAGAATCCAGTCTGATAAGAACTGCCCCGATGCCATCAAGTGTGACTACTAGTGGTTTAGTGAAAGGAGGCATGGGTGCACTAATCAGCTTTAGTGTTCCTGTTGGGAAATCTTGTGTCCTTCAAGAATCCAAAGCACTTCCTTCCATCAGATCTTCTCTTTTTGGCTGTTCTTGATCTCCAGGCTGGCCAGAACACCTCTGCTCCACAAGCAAAGGACTCCAAGGAATTGCATGCCGGGCTTCAACCCCCCTTCCACCCATCGCAGCAACCTGATGTGCAACATCAACTAACAGTGCTGTTGTCTACTTTGTGTGTATGGTGGTGTATGGTTAGGGGAGCTAAGAAGCACTTTCTCGCCATGCGGCTCAGCCATTTCTCCAGTCAAAGCTGCTGTGGAGCCGAGACCTCCTCACTTCACTCCCAGATAGTCACCAAGCACAACCATCCAACCTAAGCTATCTTGGCAGGAGTGACAATGACTTGGAGGGGTAAACCCATAGTCTCCCTTTTGTTTTTGGAGGCATAGCAAAAAGGGAAAAAATATAGAGGAAAATGAATGCTCTGAAGAAAAAGCTCAGCAGCTGTTCATGCCACCATCTTCTTGACGCCTTCCTATGAACATGCTATGTCTAACATATTGTAACCCTTGCTAGGGAGATTTAGGTCCCAAGGACATAGAAACATAGAAACATAGAAATGACGGCAGAAGAAGACCAAACGGCCCATCCAGTCTGCCCAGCAAGCTTCACACATTTTTTCTCATACTTATCTGTTTCTCTTAGCTCTTTGGTTCTATTTCCCTTCCACCCCCACCATTAATGTAGAGAGCAGTGATGGAGCTGCATCCAAGTGAAATATCTAGCTTGATTAGTTAGGGGTAGTAGGGGTAGTAACCACCGCAATAAGCAAGCTACACCCATGCTTATTTGTTTTACCCAGAATATGTTATTCAGCCCTTATTGGTTGTTTTTCTTCTCCCCTGCTGTTGAAGCAGGGAGCTATGCTGGATATGCGTGTAGTATCAGTTTTTCTTCTCCCCTGCCGTTGAAGCAGAGAGCTATGCTGGATATGCGTGAAGTATCAGTTTTTCTTCTCCCCTGCCGTTGAAGCAGAGAGCTATGCTGGATATGCGTGAAGTATCAGTTTTTCTTCTCCCCTGCCGTTAAAGCAGAGAGCTATGCTGGAAATGCATTGAAAGTGAAGTATCAGGCTTATTTGGTTTGGGGTAGTAACCGCCGTAACAAGCCAGCTACTCCCCGCTTGTGAGTGCGAATCCTTTTTTCTTCTCCCCTGCCGTTGAAGCAGAGAGCTATGCTGGATATGCGTGAAGTATCAGTTTTTCTTCTCCCCTGCCGTTGAAGCAGAGAGCTATGCTGGATATGCGTGAAGTATCAGCTTTTCTTCTCCCCTGCCGTTGAAGCAGGGAGCTATGCTGGATATGCGTGAAGTATCAGTTTTTCTTCTCCCCTGCCGTTGAAGCAGAGAGCTATGCTGGATATGCATTGAAAGTGAAGTATCAGGCTTATTTGGTTTGGGGTAGTAACCGCTGTAACAAGCCAGCTACTCCCCGCTTTGTGAGTGCGAATCCTTTTTTCCACATTTCCTCTTGCTGTTGTAGCTTAGAGCGATGTTGGAGTCGCAGTAACCATGTGTATGTTTATTGAATAAGGGTATTATCTCCAGGCAGTAGCCGTCATTCTGGCGAGCCACCCACTCTTTATTGACGGCCTCTTGATTTTATGGATCCACAGTGTTTATCCCACGCCCCTTTGAAGTCCTTCACAGTTCTGGTCTTCACCACTTCCTCCGGAAGGGCATTCCAGGCATCCACCACCCTCTCCGTGAAGAAATACTTCCTGACATTGGTTCTGAATCTTCCTCCCTGGAGCTTCAAATCGTGACCCCTGCTTCTGCTGATGTTTTTCCTACGGAAAAGGTCTTTGGATCATTAAAACCTTTCAAGTATCTGAAAGTCTGTATCATATCACCTCTGCTCCTCCTTTCCTCCAGGGTGTACATATTTAGATTCTTCAGTCTCTCCTCATAAGTCATTTGATGAAGACCTTCCACCTTTTTGGTCACCCTTCTCATATAAACTTATTTTTACTCTTTGGGGCATGCATCCAGCCAGCAATCTTCCCATGCTTGACTCTCAGTCCCAAGGTGGATCCATTTTGTGGGGGAAGGCTCTCGCTTATGGCCCAGGCGATGGTGTGTTTCTCCCTGTGTGGTGTTAGATGCTGCATGTCAAGGAGTGAGCTGCTGGAACAAACCAGACAGGACAAGACACTGGGTGTTAAAGAATCAGTAAACATTTAATTTAACAATTAAATTAAAGTCCATTTGTCCATAAAGGTGAAATTACTCCTGACTGATGTATAAATGTGTTTTTGTTCTCTTCTAGATAGGTGTCATTTATCGCAGGGATCTGGATAAAGCTTCCCATGGTGATTTTAAAGTGCACAAAGCTTTCCCAGTGGCCAAATGGGAATCCTATTGGAGGAGTCCCCTCAACATGGAAAAGTTCTACCTGAGTCCAGTTTTTTCACAGACACCCAGCCTGTCCTGGTCCCATGGGTTGGAGATCCGATGGGGAGTTCCATAGATCTTGGTCCTTACTTCTCGGTCTTGGTACTTGTGACTTCTCTTGCAGGAAAAGTCTTTAGAACGCAGGAACCAAAATCCAAGCTCTGGATCCCCATGGGGAGGGGTGAGTCAAAAACCTCCCTACAAACAATATCCAAAAATACTTTCTTAATGCAGTTGGATACATCTTCAGCCATCAAAACGTCTCTCATAAGATGCTGTCCCACCTAAGGAGTAGAGTGGAGCTCACAGGTCTTCAGTTCTCTGAATGAGAGTGCCCAAAGGGAATCTGGCCCCAAAATCTATCTCACTGTAACTAATAATAGAGGGACTTTCTGGCAGGGAGTGCACGATGAGAGTTCTCTTTAAAATCAAGGAGCTTGGTAAGGCTGGGAAGCCTCACCAGAGAGTAGAAAAGGGACATCCTCAGTGCTCGGAGAATACATAAACCTGGCCACCCAGAATATTAAAATGGCTTCAATAAATAGGCACAGGCAGCCAATCCTAGCCCTCCAGGATGGGAGGGGCTGAAAAGGATGGAGGCACACAGAGATGTACATTCTAAGCAGGGACCTAGGGCCATCTAATGGCTGACCCAAGGGGGTGACCACATATTTTACCATGAGCACGCTAAGTCTTTATGTATCGCTCATTAAGTGGAATTTTAGTGATCCTATTAAATTATTTTGTGAATACATGCTAAAATTGGTTTTGAGCAAGTGTATTGCATAGGCCTAACATGTCAATTGCACTGACTTGACAAAAGTGACAGAGTATAATGTGAAATGGATTGCAGCTGCTCCTTTGATTTATTAAGAGCTATTTGCTAAACAGACATCTTCTCAGGTCTCTCCTGCCTTGTGATATCAACTTTGCTGCTAAATAAAAAAGGGCTGGGAAATATGATTGCATCCC
This sequence comes from Rhinatrema bivittatum, assembly GCF_901001135.1. Taxonomy (NCBI): domain Eukaryota; kingdom Metazoa; phylum Chordata; class Amphibia; order Gymnophiona; family Rhinatrematidae; genus Rhinatrema; species Rhinatrema bivittatum. The sequence continues at coordinate 47,413,938 of NC_042615.1, read as the reverse complement.
TTGGTGTTAGAAATCAGGTGAGCTTATGTTAAAATGTATTCCTTGTTGACTCTGGTTTCCTCTTTGGGCATTGTTCCTGCTGGTTTCTACCTTTTTAAAAAGCCAATCTGAAGAGACATAGAAGAGAGTGCACTTAACCTTAAGCCCAACTAGATTATTATCTGCTTTTTATCTATTTATTTACCTATTTATTTATTTTTATTTCAGATCATTTATATTCTGCCCCACCTGGACAAGTAATTCAGGGAGAATTACAAGTAAAAACACAAAAAACAGAAATCATAAACTAACGTTTAAAAACCAGAAATCAATAAAACTAAAAACAAGTCTGTTTGAACCTCCAAAGGCTTGAGTAAAATAAAATGCTTCAAGCTGCTTCCTAAAAGCACTGTAATCATCAATTTAACAAATAGCTATGGAGAATGAATTCCACAAGATTGGTTCAATTACAGAGAAAGCCTGCTGCCAGGTTGAAATGTTCATTTGGTTTCATCAACAGGGGAAGGAACTGCTAGCAACTTATTTGTGGACCTCAGTACATGAAAAAGACTGTAGGCCAGTAAAAGATAGTTTTAATTCTGAGGCCCCTCACCTTTCAAAGCCTTGAAAACCAGAGTGACTACCTTGAAACTGGCCCCACACTTCAAGGGTAGCCAGTGAAGTTCAATTAATTGTGGGGTGATGTGTTCCTTACATGGCTTCCCAGTAATTATCCTGGTGGCAGTGTTTTGCAACATCTGAAGGGCACAGAGTTAGTTCTGTTGGTCTATCAAAAATTGAGATAGAGGTAGGCAAAGAGAAGCCGAGGTGCTCCTGAGTGGAGGAGATATATTACCCATCCTTTAGAATGAAACAACATTCAAAACCTTGGGGAGTAACAGGTAGGGTTTAAAGTGATGACAGCTAGGAGATCAAGGCCCCAGTGCCTTAAAAGCAGAGCCAACCAGGGAACTAGAAGAAGTAAGCAGGGCCAACGGCTATAAGAGGCCAAGAGAAGCTGGCCATGCCCCCCCCAGGGGAGAGATGGGCCGAAGGCAAGCTAAAAGGGGGATGCTGAGAAGCAGGGCCAGTGCAAAGGTCATCAGGCATCCTAGGTGGACTGGTGCACCCCCTTGTGGCACCTACCTTCTTCTTTCTCTCTCACATGTGCTCACACTTCTGTCATATTAGTGACCCAATTCTGCTCTCTCCGCAGATAACCATGCTGGTGCGTTATCTGGCTGATGATTTTCCATCCTCACCACGTGCGGGCACAGCAGCCGACAGTTTCCCTCCTTCCAGCCCCATCTGCAGCTGTTATTGCTCCAGTCCACACCCATGGGGCCGATGGCAATCGCAGCCGGTGAGAACACAAGGCCACTGTCCCTAAACTTCCGGTGCTCTAAATGGTTGCCTAGTTACTTAGTGCTTTCACCAGCCCTACTGAAAACAGTAAGTTGTTTACCAGAACCAGAAGGCTGCCTAAGCTGCCTAGCTCTCCATTTTCATGGGTAAGCTCTGCTCTTTATCTCAAGTTTCAGCTGCAGCTCCAACTTCCTGTTTTGGCATTAGCCTTGCCCAGCTCCAGTTCCTGCTTCAAGCTCCAGCTGCACTTTTCAGTTTCATCCCCAGTCTAGCTTCCAGCCTGCCCTTGCTCCAAGATCCAGTCCTTGCTTCAGTCCTTACTCCAAGCTGCAGATCCAGACCTTGTTCCAATTTGCAGGTCCAATTCCTGTGCCAAGTTCCCAAGCCAGCTCCTGTGTCAGTCCCAGTCCCAGCTCCAGCTCTCCCTTCAAGCTTCAGACTCCAGTTCCTGCTCGAAGTTCCAGTTCCAACTTCAAATCTTGGTTCTAGTTCCATGTTCCAGCTCAGACTCCTGTTCCTGCTCCAATGTCAGGTTCCGGTATAGCTCCAGTTTATGTTCCAGCTCCAGCACATTGGGAGTTCTTTCCCTGCCTCAACCCCAAACTCCTTCCTGCAAGTACTAGTGTAACCCCAATTCAATGTGCATGCTGAAATCTGCACGAGGCCATAAAATAATACAACTCCAGGCTGCTTCCAAATCACTCACGGTCACCAGTCCTTGTTGCCCTGGGGTGGATTCTTTCTAATGGGGGAGAAGAATATCCTTCAGGGCCCAGGTGTGTAAGTAGAATCCCCTTCCCTTGTGTGTTACTATGATCTTAACAGAGATGGCGCTGCAGGGATCAGACAGGACACAGATCTAGGTGTTCCAAAATACAAATTTACTATGAGCTCTTCAAATTAAATACTGTCCAATTACGTCAAATAAGACTGTTCCAAATTATATCTGTGCTCAGACTGATTTCTTTCCTCACTGAACTCCTCTTCCTGCTCTCTGTGTATGGTGTTTTTGGCACGGGCTCCTGGGATAGATCTTTAGCCCTCCTGGAGTGAATGGATAAATTGTTCCAGTTGGGGAAGGTAATCCTAGATGTGAGGGGGATCACCTTATTCCTGAAAAATCATACCTGAGATCCACAAGAGTGCAGTTCTTCAAAGCCCCAGCCTATGTCCTGTGTCCCAAAGGGTGGGGAGATCCCCAGAGATAGGCCTTCAAGATCTTGTCTCTTCTCCTCCTGAGGACCTCCCTTGGAGAAAGGTCTAGAGCTGGAGGAAGCAGGACCGTTATAACCCAGCTTCAGTGTGAGGAAGGGTGGTAGTAAAACTTCCTCACAAACCAAAAAAGTTAAAAAAAATACACAGGAGTACATTGTCCCAGACTTCACTTCCTTCTCGAGGCTTCTGGCTCCTCTTTCTTCTTTCCTCTTTTCTTTCTCTGTGCTGCAGTAATCCCCACTGGTTCTCAACCAGGTTTTATGGGATACTGCCCAGGTTTCCCGCAGCTGCTCCTTCTAGCAGTTTCTTTTCGGCTGGGCCACGCCCTGCTCCAGCCCAGAGCACAACAGTTTCCTCCTGCTTTTCCTCTGTTTTTTTTTTTTCTTTCTCTCAAAAGAAAACCCCCAAAAGCAAAATAAATCCTGCTTGACCAACTCTGGCTATACTTTTGTTGTACCCCTACCTCAAGACAGGCTAACCCCTTTAGTCTCAGTAAAAAAAAACAAAAACCCAACTTGCTTCCCTAAGAGGCCCCTTATACCTCTCTCTGGGTTTAACGCAGTTTGGTGTTTTTAATTTTTCTGTGCTCTGCAGACCAGCAGTGCTGCAGGGCTCCAATGCGCTGCAGAGCCGCACCTGATTCTTCAGCTGCTTCTGGCAGGCAGCCCAATTAACCAAACTTTTCCTCTTTCAGACAACTCCCTCTTCAGTCTATGTGCTCCCAGAGCCCCAGCAGACCAACTGTCTTCTGTAGTGCATTTCCCAAGCCACACTCTCAAACAAGCTTTTCCTTTTCACTCTCTTTGTCCCCTGAGCTACCCAGCAACTCCAGCTGCCTTCTGCCGTGTACTCCCAGAGCCACATCCTCCCTCAGCAGCACTGCACAGAAAATCTTTTTCTCTTTATCTCAGTCTTTTCTTCTTGAGACTGGTTCCTCCCTCTGGCCTTGCTTAGAGGGATCCCATGAAGACACCATATGTGGCACTCAAGTGGACAAGGACTTGGATACAGCCAGAGGAATCACACTCAGATTCTGGCTGTGTCTCCAATAATCTAATTTACAGTGCCGCAGAAACACAAGGTCAGAATGGCAAACACAAATACAAGCACTTAAAACTCTTTTCTAGTCTCAGCAACTCAAAGTAACTGGTCACTTCCCAGAAGTCTGCCTAGCTTCACAGTATCTGTCAGGCACTTCCCAGAAGTGTGCCTACCCTCTCCCAGAGAGGTCTGGAGCTCCTGCTCCGAGATCCATGGGGCCCATCCTCTCCCAGCTGGCTCAGTAACTTATCCTCCCCTATGCTGGGCACGCCCTCCAAGCACCTCCTGCCCAGCAGGGTCCCGCCCATAGACATTCTCCCTCTAGGAGATTTAAAGGGGACCAGGCTGCACTTACTCACTAGGGGACACTAGGGGCTCTGCCTCACAGAGGGCTAAAGAAGAAGATAAGAGAGGAGTGGTAATAAGGAGCTGCAGAGTGAAGGCACTTGTAGGTGAGTAGGAGAAGCATGACCTGTATGCAGAAGCAGATGAGGAACTAATGAAGTGACATGAGACAAGGGGTTACATGGTCATAACAACATTGACGGAAGTTAAGTCACTCAGCAAAGTTTGAATAGCCTGCATTGAGATAGATGATTCACTTGGAGACCACTGAGGAGCAATTTGCTAGCAGTCTAAGCAAGAGGTGATGGAAAAGTGGGTAAGGGTCCTATGCGCCGGCAAATACGGTAATTCCTTTACTCCCACAGGTGGTTGATACAGTTCTTTGTCTCTCTCTCTATCTGTGCAATGGCCTCTTTGATTGGGTCCAGGGGCAAGGGAAGCCCTCACCATCCAGGGTTTGAATTAATGAGGTTCCCAAATAAATCACCTGGACCAGATGGTATATACCCCAGAGTTCTGAAGGAACTAAAAAATGAAATTTCAGACCTATTAGTAAAAATTTGTAACCTATCATTAAAATCATCCATTGTACCTGAAGACTGGAGGATAGCAAATGTAACCCCAATATTTAAAAAGGGCTCCAGGGGCGATCCGGGAAACTACAGACCAGTTAGCCTGACTTCAGTGCCAGGAAAAATAGTGGAAAGTGTTCTAAACATCAAAATCACAGAACATATAGAAAGGCATGGTTTATTGGAACAAAGTCAGCATGGCTTTACCCAAGGCAAGTCTTGCCTCACAAATCTGCTTCACGTTTTTGAAGGAGTTAATAAACATGTGGATAAAGGTGAACCGGTAGATGTAGTGTACTTGGATTCAGAAGGCGTTTGACAAAGTTCCTCATGAGAGGCTTCTAGGAAAAGTAAAAAATCATGGGGGACTCTGTGAATGTCTTATTGTACTCATTCTCTCAGTTCTTTTTACTACAGCACTGCTACCGGAGGAACCCTGTTCCAGCGCCCTGAGGAATACTAGCCCAGTCGGGCTCCATCTTCTACTCACTACTGCCACCTCTGGTGGCTTCACAAACTGTCTAAATAAAGATATAATCTGTGTTTGTGTGTCCAAAGATGAGCCTGACCTGTGGCCCCTCACAGGACTTCTCCCCGGGGGTGTGGTCAGCTGCCACAGTGTCCAAGGGTCCTCCCAAACCTTACAAAACATAACAAATAGCCAGGCCTTAATGGTGACGTGACTGTAGGGTCCATCACATATGTGTACCTGATCACTCCCATTTTTCTGAGACTGTATTCACGTTTATGCAGAGCAAATGGCCCCAGGAATCCTTGGCTAGATGTGGTCATTACTCTAATATATAAAACAGTAAAGGCAATACTGGATGTAGCTCCTATAGGCCCATATCCCTGATAAATGCAGATATCAAGGTAGTGTTTCATCTCAGGCTGGAGCATGTTTTTACCAGCCCAAACAGGGTTTATTAAAGGGAGGTACTTTTGATTTTTGAAAGCATGTGAGTTAATGTTCATGTGAATATTTGCATCTGCTCTCTAGGAGCTATAAACTGCGTGCCTATGCAGTGAAAAAGTACACCTAGTCTTGCTGATTTTCAAAGCGGACTCATGCATTTAAATCAGACTGAAATCCATGTTCACTTTGTATATCTGGACTTCAGCTCTAAGTGCTCTGTTATAAAATTCGGTTCCCTGCTCGTAAATGAGCTTTTGAAAATAGCTTGGAGGGTTGTAAACATAAAAGTGCACATAACAGTGATTCCACCCTAACTTTTATACGATCAGCAAGGAGGCATTTTGGGAGGAAGGACCAGAGATAGCATTCACATGCATACTTTCAGTTTTGGAAAATATGCATGTAAACCTATTGCTTGCACACATTGCAGGTATAAATGTGTGTTCAACGCTGTAAGTCCCACTAATTCTAAAAGCAGACTTCTGCGCATAATTCCATTTTGAAAATTCAGGCTAAAGTCTGCGAAACTTTGTACATGCAAACATTAGCACTTCGCAGACCACTGAAATGTACCCTCCTTAAGAATAGCTGGGAAACACTATTGGGATAAGAATGACAGTAGTAACTTTGAGACTATTTTATGCTTGTGGGTCCTGATGTTATGTGTTAATAATGATGTAAATGTCATTGTTGGATTTTATTACTGTAACCCGCTTTGGGCTTAATTTGTAAATGCAGGATATCGAGTCCCACTAAATAAATAAATACACCTCAAGGTTTACTAAAATTCTGAGTCAGTGCGATGCTGCAGTGCAAGAGAATGCAAAGCAGCTCATTAGCTCGGAATTCAGCATAAACTGGTGTGCAATGTTTTCGCAGGCCAGCTTTCGCAGAAAAGATAACTACACCTCAATGAGATGTAGTTATCTTTTTTTTTGGCTTTCTCAGGAGCTTAGAATCATGCATAAGTTTTCTATCTAGTTAATTTGCATGGACAGAAAACTTGCACGTGAATGAGTTCACTAACCTGTAGGAAATCCTGCAGGTTTAATACATCAGTCGCTTGATGTCACTTTCCTATTACCTTACTCAAAGATTCTTTTTTTTTTTTCCATTAAAACAATCCTGCAAGGCAGCATTGTAAAAGTTATAACAGCAAATGTTTTTGCGCAGCAATATTAGTTTTGACAGTGGCTCTGTGTGAAAAGGAAATATTTTCCTTCTCAGGCTATTGGTCTTCAGGATAGCAGAGTTGGAGATTAACTGTAGCATTCGTTCTCCTTTTATTCCCCTTCTCTTCCTGTCGTTGCCATACATTTGACCTGTGGTCTTTCCTCTTTGCTAGTTTCTATACTGGAGGTCTTACAGCCTCCTCTACTTTAAATAATAAATCTGCATGAAACCTCAGCATTATGACTCAAAAATGTATTTCTTTAATTTTAATATTTTATCATGTCTGTCCTAAATGGATGACCCTAACTGCTTGCAGTACATTTCATTTCTTTTTTTGCTTAAATATTTTAAAGGTTTCAGAGTACAAACATCATTCATACTGAGCACAATGGAAAAAGGCTCAATCTGAAACCTTGGTGTTGGGTTTCTCTACCTGCCATTGTCGGTTTATAAGTAGAATGGATTTTTTTCTCTGACCAGTTATTTTTCTTGTATCTTCAGTTTATACTGAGTCCTATTCTTTGTATTCAAGCAGCATCAGACCCTAACATAAGCTTAGCCCCTACTATTGCAAACTTAAACACCTGGGGTATGTTAAACTAACACCATTGGGAACAGCACCCTTCAGTTTTTGGAGGGAAATTTAGGAGAGTGGTCCTCAGCTAAAGTCTGAGTCTTTCCCTTACCTCTCCCCTCTCCCACTAACTCCTCCTGTAGATCTGGATTTCAGAATAGCCAAAAATATGCAAATGAATCCATTTTGTAGCCCAAACATATGCAAATATAGTTAATGAATATTCATTGTGGATATTCTGAAGACCAAATTGGGAGGACTAGGGTTGAGAAACACTGACCTAGGTCCAGTTGACCATTTAGGTCCATGTGAATCAGACCTGGCTTTACTCACATTACATCTATATTCTTGAGACTTCCTTACATTCTGTGATGCCCCCTTGAGTTAGCCTCTTGATGGCCCTAGGTCCCTGCTTAGAATTCTTATATCAATGAGCCTTCCATCCCCCTCTGCCCCGCCCAGTCTGGAGGGCTTGGATTGGACGCCTCATCCTATTTAGTGCAGCCATTTTAGTGTTCAGTGTGGTCATTTTGAGTCAACTTCAGAGCAGTGAGGATGCAGTTTTCTTACTCCCTGGTGAGGCCTCTCAGCCTCATCATAAACGTTCTTTTTGAAGAGGTTCCTCTCTTTGCACACCTTGCCAGAGAGTTGTCCCCTAATTATTTGCAGTAATTATTTGCCGGATCCCCTTTCGGAACTCCCATGAAGGGGCTGAAAACCTGTGAGCCTCACTTTACTCCTTAGGGGAGGCAAGCACCAGTACCTACAGTGTGAGATTTTTGATGGCCAAGATGTATCCTGATTTATTTTAGAAGGGACGGGTGCTTAAACCTTTCATTCCCTGGACATGAAGGACAAGGCCTGAAGACCTGTGAGCCCTAATCTACTCCCTAGATGGCAAGCACCACTGTCAGTGAAGCAGCAGTCGCCAAGAGATTTTTACAGGAAGCAAGCATTCATATATTGTTTGTCGGGATGTTCTTGACCCACCCCTCCCCACAAAGGTTCCAGGGCTGGGATAGCCTGGTTTCCACATCCTTTTCTTGCAAGAGAAGTCACTGACATCAAGACTAAGAAGAAGGAGCAAGATCCTGGAGTGTCCCAAACGGATCTCCACCCTATGGGATCAGGATAGTCTGGGTGACCGTGAAAAAACTGGACTCAGGTAGGACTTTTCATGTTTGAGAGGACCCCTCCTGTAGAAGTCCCATTTGGCCCACTGGGAAAGTTTTGTGCACCTTAAAATTACCATGGAAAGCTTTACCCAGATACCTGAGATAAGGGACATCTACCCAAAAGAGAAAAAAACACCTCTGTACATCAGTCAGCTAAAACTTCACATGTATGGAAAAATGAGCTTTAATCTAATTGCTAAAGAATCAGTGAACATTTAACGTCACACCCAGTGCCTTGTCCTGCTTGGTTTGTCCCAGCATCTCACCCCTTGAGATGCAGGGAGAAACACACCACTGCCTGGGCCATAAGCGAGAGCTTCCCCCACACAAAGGATCCACCCTTGGGACTGAGAGTCAAGCATGGGATGATTGCTGGCCGGCTGCGTGCCCCGCAGAGAAAAAATAAATGTGTGTGCCCTTGGGACCTAAACCCCCCCCCCCCCAAGCAAGGGTTACATAAAATGGCACCCAAAGAACGTGGGGCTTAAGGGCAGTGCAAAACTATAACTGTGTATTTCCAATGAGAAATGGAGGTTTAGCGAACGAACAGTGTACAAGGAAGTGTAGAGAAAAAAAAACGTGAAACTTACAACAAAATGGCGATCATTCACACGCTCGAGCATCGTGGGAAGGGAAGTGTGCCATGGAAGAAACGTACAACATGTACGGCTGACGTCATTATAGTGGCTTATGACTAATAAATCACTTTAAAAGTGGTAGGACGTTCGCAGTGTCATTGTCAGCACAAGGGACGGCGCGGCATTGGCGTGTGCGCTGAGCAATCGCAGTCAGTAGGCCGTGACTCCTGACTACAAAGGGAAAGCCAAAGCAAGCGATCGCCCTTACACTTAACAATTACATATTTATTAAACAACTTGACAGACATTCCGATATATTACGCCTTGAGCGAGGTGGCAAAAGTAAAAGCAGTGCAGCTTTCAACAGACGACATGGCCGAGAAGTTTCCAACCAAACCAGCTCTCCCCAGTGAGGGAGGTCCATCGAAATCTCTGGATGAAGTTACGTACACCATACAGGTAAATGGGGCAGATGGGTGAGCGAGACCGTGATCCCTGTTGGTGGACCGGGCCACATATTCAGCTTAACCGAGGTAGCAAGATTCGTTCAATGTTAGGTGGGCCTTCGGATGTCTTTCACAGGGATGGGAGTCATACTGGCAGTCGAGTGCTCTGGCTGCCGAGCAGGTCAGCATCCGGTGGCAGTTAATACTCACGGTTACTACTGTGATGGTCTGTTGTTTCAAGATGCTGGGGTGGGGCCTGGAATAACTGAGGGATGGAGAGAAGGCCCTTCAGCCCTTAGTGCCTTTAGACAGATGGCAATTCACCCAAGCAGCGGACAGATATCTCTGCTGGGGTCCAATGAGAGTAACATGGTAACATAGTAAGGATGGCAGAAAAAGACCAAAATGGTCCATCTAGTCTGTCCAGCAAGCTTCCCAAGGTAGTAACTGCCGCTCCGTGCAGGTTACCCCCACATTTCTGTTAAGGGTAGTAACTGCCACTCCATGCAGGTTACCCCCAAGCTTTTTTATTTATTCCCATCCTCTAGCCTTTAGGGATCCACAGTGTTTATCCCATGCTCCTTTGAAATCCTTCACAGTTACCTCTATCTTTTGGCACTTTAGATGTTTTTAATTCCCCTTCTCCTATAAGGGTCTTTTGCAGAGTAGCAGAAGGATATTCTCTGCTGAATGAGATTTCACAGAGCTGGAAGGCAGCAAATCATAGCCAGGTTGCTGCCCCCAAATGTTTGCCATTCTAAGCACAGGTAGAATGGGTGCCTATTGACAAATCCAGGGTTGACCATATGGCCTATCTAATCTACCTATCTGCTCAATCAACCTAGCTTTACAATTCCCATTACTTCCTCAGAGATCCCCTGAGTTTATCCCATGCTTTCTTGAATTCAGATACTGGTTTTGTCTCCACCACTTCCACTGGAAGGCTATTGCTGTTAAAACTTTGTAAGGATGTGAACCCTGGGCCGAGGTGAGAGATGTCTCCGCCCACAGGGAGGAGCCCTGTGAGCCTCACCGCCGGTAGGCGTGGTCTCAGTAGTATCAGACACAGCTGTGGAATAGAGTCTTTATTAAGAAAGAAGAAAAGCACAGCCTGCGGAGCGGGAAGTGCAGTTAAGTACAGTTCAGAGCAGAGGGGAATATCCCAATGATGATACCTCAGATGAGAAGATCCGGTAGTGGCCCGCAGAGCGGGGTATGCCAGGAAGTCTCACTGTAGTGACGCTGAAGCTCAGACATGTAGATCAGGTAGTGGCCCGCAGAGCGGGGTATGCCGAAGAGGTGTCTCAGTAGTATTGCAGAGATAGTAGTCTGAGGTACAGGAACCCCGAGAAGATCCTGTAGCGATGGTAGGGTAAAGACCTGCAGCGCAGGGTATACCAGAGCGGCTCCTACTGGAGATGAAGCAGTAGTGGCACAAGATACGGGGTACACTGAAGAGGATCCCACAAGGAGGTTTAGGCATAGAAGATGTTCATAGCAGAAATAGACAGTTCCAGGAGAGATCCCGGGGAGTGGAATCAAAGCAGTCCAAGGCAGAAGGCCTCCGAGAAGCGGATAGCCGGAGACAAATAGGGCTATCCGCCAAGTGAAGGGTCTGGAACAGGAAGTCCAAGAACGGAGCGGAATACAGCAACGAGGGAACTCCTTGCTAACTCGTTGGAGTGTAGGGCCAGTCAGCTTAAGTACAGCAGATACATGACGTCATCCGGAGGGGACACCCCCGAGGTTCCCGCCATGACGTGTACATAGGTGGCCCATGCGCATGAACATGCGTCTAAGTAACTCCTGATTCAAGATGGCGGTTGGCAGTGCCCACGCCATCCCGGGAACGCCAGGCTGGTCGGTGGTGGTTGGCGGAGGCCGCCATTCTTCCAAAAAATGATGAGGTAGAACAAAAAGAGGTGAGCATTAGTGGTTGCAGCCATCTGCAACCGACGGGCGTAACAGTACCCCCCTTCTTCGGGGGGTACTGTTTCCTAGGATGGGAAATGTGGAATTGCCTGATCAACTCCTTGTCGAGAATGTTGCTTGCAGGTTCCCAACTATTCTCTTCTGGACCAAATCCTTCCCAGGATATGAGATACTCCCAGCGCCTTCCATGTTTTCTTACATCCAGTATATCCTCGACCTGATAAGTGATGTCCTCTTCTGCTGAAAGCGGTTGAGGTTCAGGTGTCTTGCTCGAAAATTCCGAGAGGATGAGAGGCTTCAAAGAGAGACGTGGAAGACGTTGTGGATTCGAAAACAGCAGTGCCAAGAAAGAGAAAATAGCTACAGCTGGACAAATCTCCTTGCTGAGAGCATCGGGGTCCCCTGCCATGGTTAAAGCAGCTAAGCCAGAGACAGGATGAGGTCGGGCCTTCCCATTCGACGATACCTCAGATGTGATGGGGGAAGTCATCATTGAAGAACCCACCCTCAGTGAGGCCTGCGGCAATGCCGGTATATTGTCCTGGTCCGAATAAATGGAGGCACAGGAACAACAGAAGCTCGAATTAGCTATGCTGCTCACCATCACTGGGCGAGGCCAATGGATGGTAAAATAATTGGAGCCGGAGTCCGTGTGGCCAAGAATTGTTAGTGATTTCTTTACATGACATGGTTTAATGTTGAATTTACTTCATATAGTTTATAAAAGTGAAAACGTCATAAAATGGGTGTCTGATTTATTTATTGAATTATTGATAATTAACTAGTGATTTCTTTCACAAGTGGAATCCACTCACAGGATTTGACACCCCTCATATTAATCCTTTATTTAATTGCATGAAGTTACCCAACTGATGCAATAAATTCATGTTCCAGTTCTGAACAATGAGAGTTTCCTTTCACAGGCTATGTGCTAGGGAGCATTAAGGAGAATGATTTCTAAGATGACAACAGTGTGTTCTGAATTTAATTAATGTCCCCCTGTTGTGAATAGGCAACAAACTAATGGCTCTTATCCTTTGCAGGGAACCAACCTGGGGATTACTCACAGGCCCATACAGTAACAATCGCAGGAGAGCGGGCCTGTGCGCACAATTCAGTAAAAAAAAATATTCAAATTAGGGCCTGCGGTAAAAAGAGGCGCTAGGGACACTAGCGCGTCCCTAAGGCCTCTTTTTTGACAGGAGCGGCAGCTGTCAGCGAGTTTGACAACTGACGCTCAATTTTGCCAGCGTCGGTTCTCAAACCCGCTGACAGCCACGGGTTTCGAAACCGGACGCCGGCAAAATTGAGCGAGCTGCGGGCCGATTTAAAATTTTTTTTTTATTATTTAAAATTATTTTTAACTTTCGGGGCCTCCGACTTAATATTGCCATGATATTAAGTCAAAGGGTGCACAGAAAAGCAGTTTTTACTGCGTTTCTGTGCATTTTCCTGGTGCCGGCAGAAATTAACGCCTACCTTTGGGTAGGTGCTAATTTCTGAAAGTAAAATGTGCGGCTTGGCTGCACATTTTACTTTCTGAATCGCACGGGAATAACTAATAGGGCCATCAACATGCATTTGCATGTTGCGGGCGCTATTAGTTTCGGGGGGGGGGGGGGGGGGGGGTTGGACGCACATTTTCAATGCACTATTACCCCTTACTGAATAAGGGGTAAAGCTAGCACGTCGAAAACGCGCGTCCAAACATGGGTTAACAGTGCGCTCCACCGGAATGCACTGTACTGTATCGGCCTGTCTGTAATTTGTCTAATATTGTGTAAAATGTTGCATTCCTTCGGATGGTGAGAGCATCCCCCTCATCCTAAGGGTGGTTTCACTGTGGGAAAAATTGTAAGTGGCCTTCCTCTTAGACAATTTTTTCGTGTTGGGGGGAGGTATGGCGCCCCCTTGGGTCAGCCACTAGATGGCCCCAGTCCCTGCTTAGAACCCTTACATCTAGGAGCCTTCCATCCCTCTCTGCCCATCCCAGCCTTGACAGCTGGGATTAGTTGCCTCGTCCTATTTAGTGCGGCCATTTTAGGGCTCAGTATGGTCATTTTGAGTCAACTTCAGAGCAGTGAGGTTGCACTTTTTCTTATTCCCTGGTGAGGCCTCCCAGCAAAATCATGAACTTTATTTTTGAAGAGGTTCCTCTCTGTGCACACCCTGTGCACGCTCTGTGCAGAAAGACAGATTTTTGCTGGATCTGCTTTTGGGACTCCCGTGAGGGTGCTGAGACCTGTGAGCCTCACTCTGCTCCTTAGGTGAAGCAAGCACCAGTGACAGCACCCACAGCTACACCCTAGGTGAAGCAAGCACCAGTGACAGCACCCACAGCTACACCCTAGGTGAAGCAAGCACCAGTGACATTACCCACAATGTGAGATTTTTTTTATGGCCAAGATATATCCTGATTTTTTTCCAGAAGTGACAGCTGCTTAAACCGTGCACCCTTTGGAGAAGGCTCCCCCTGGACACAAAGGACAAGGGCTGAAGACCTGTGAGCCCTAATCTACTCCCCTAGATGGGGCAAACACCAATGACTGTGGAGCAGCAGTCACCGAGAGATTTTTACAGAAAACAAATATTTGTTTATTGTTTGTGGGGAGGATTTTGACCCACCCCCTTCCCACAAGGTTTCCAGGGCTGGTTCCCACTTCCAAAAGACTTTTCCTGCAAGAGAAGTCACTGACACCAAGACCAAGGATAAAGAGCAATATCCTGGTGTGTCCCAACCGAATCTCCACCCTACGGACCCAGGACAGGCTGGGTGACTGTGAATAAACTGGACTCAGGTAGGACTTTTGTGTTTCAGGGGACCCCTCCAGTAGGATTCCCGTTTGGCCCACTGGGAAAGCTTTGTGCACTTTAAAATCACCATGGAAAGCTTAACCCAGATACCTGAGATAAAGGACACCTACCCAGAAGTGAAAAAAACCCACCTCTGTACATCAGTCAGCTGTAAATTCACCTTTATGAAAAATGGCCTTTATAAAGAATCAGTAAACATTTAATTTAACACCCAGCGCCTTGTCCTGCCTGGTTTTGTCCCAGCATCTCACCCCTTGAGATGCAGCAGCTAACACCACTCAGGGAGAAACAAACCATCGCCTGGGCCATAAGCGAGAGCTTCCCCCCACTAAAAAGGGATCCACCCTTGGGACGGAGAGTCAAGCATAGGAAGACTGCTGCCCGGATGCGTGCCCCGAAAAGTAAAGATAAGTTTGTGTGCCCTTGGGACCTAAACCCCTCCAAGCAAGGGTTGCAATTCAAGGAACAGAAAACCAGAACTGACTCAGCCTGTTCCTTTTGCACAGAGCCTTATTGTCACCCACCCTATGGCCCCAAGGATAGCTTCAAAATATAGATAATCCTTTTGCTGTTTCCCTAGTGACAGTCCTGGACTGTATAATATTACAAATGATAGGAGATAATTTTTTTAAAGGATTTATGCATCTAAATGGGCCTTTCAGAATTTCTACTTTTGCACACTTAACTCCTATGAATATTCATGCCATAGCGTTGAATTTTGAAAAAGGTTTTACACGCGTAAACTGGCTTTTTAAAAAGAATTGCTAGGAAATAGGCTACTTTTATGCATGTAACGCCTTTGAAAATTCACTCCAAACCATTACAGTGGGTACAAATGGAATCAAAATGCAGCAAAATACTGAATAAGACATCAGCTTTCAAATTCACATGGCTGCAATTTTTATTTGGCAAGTTTATTTGACCGTTGCTCCAGGATATCTTCCCACCTGGAATATAACTATTCAGTGCAGGAGATTAGAATCTGAGGCAGCTAGAGAAGCAGGGGAAGAGCTATCAGGTGTGTCAGGGAAGAAGGCTAAAATGACCAGCTTTGGAAATTTATGGTGGGAAAAAGGGGATGAAATATGAATAGAATAATGTTCACACTTCATCTAATATCCCCCTGTAGGGGTGAGCCCTAAACTTTCACTAACTGTACATGTGAATCCAAGTTGCCTGCATGCTGAAATCCATAACACATCTCTGAAACCACCTCCTCCTCTTCCACCCCGCCCCCCCACCGCAGAATGCTTCTATTTAATGCAGACAAATTTACGCCTGCCATGAACTTAAGCAGATCTATTGTGGCAGCTGAAACTCCGTATAAGCAGCACGCAGAGCCAATTTAGCTGCATGAGTTCTTCTTTTCCATGCACCAGTCCTGTGCAAGCTTTGGAAAAGTGAGGCCCACACGTGTCGCTCACTACCGCCTGCCTGGGCCTGGTGGAAGCAGGTTGCTTTGGAGGCTTCAGTACCTTTAATAAAGTTTTTTTTTAAATGTACATGTTTTATATTGTCTCTGGGGCCCGTCTTCCAGCGCCTCTGTTGTTGTGACAGGAAAAACAGACCAGGTGCCTAAAGGGGCATTTTCCCCCTCCCCAGATACGCATTTTTGGGCACACTAATGAGGAGAATTCTCAGCAGAGAGCAGTTAAATGTCATTTTGCAACACAATAAAATGTCGCTGAATGTGTTACCATTTGCAGGCAGAATGAATTCAGGAAAATGGGTCTTTATTCAGAAAAGAAATAGAAGTAAATAAATTATATTTTATGAGAAAATGTAATTTAGTTTTGCAGTGACAGCAGTATTAGCAGTTCTGCATTCTGATCAGCACCAATACTCGTGACCAGAGAGTCTAACCATTTGGGCAATTGATTATAAAAGAGTTTGGACTAGTTCATGAACCTATCTTTTTTTTCCAATAAATTGCAGGACAGGTTCAAGCCCTTACTAGTAAGCAAACTGCTGCTCAGTGGTGACCACATTTGTCTAATTCAGCCAAAAGCCATTTGTTGGTGAATAAGAGGAGTTGTACACCCATACCCTCCAGGTAGTCAGTGAAATGGTAACATGGGAGAGACTTAGTTTTTGGGTACTTGCCAGGTTCTTATGGCCTGGATTGGCCACTGTTGGAAACAGGATGCTGGGCTTGATGGACCCTTGGTCTGACCCAGTATGGCAAGTTCTTATGTTCTTATGTTATTGTTTCTTTCCCTATACCATCACCAAAATCAGCCCTTGTCCAATTACTCATCACTTCCTGCTTAGACCACTGCAACCTGCTCCTTTCTCAATACAGTCTATTCAAAATTCAGCTGTATCACCTGTCATTCTCCAATATTGTTACTGTAGCGCCCCCTAGCATAAACTGGTGGAAATGGTGACTCTCTTCCACATTGTTAGGTGGAGTTTCCGAATGACGGTGGGGTATGTGTTGGGATTCTGCCTGCGGGCCTAGCCACAGGCAATCCCTTACATCTGGTGGCAGGCCGCCGCTGCTGCTGTCTTCGCGCAGCCCGGAGGCCACTGCTGTGCCGGTGCCTCCACATTGCCCCTCTTCCTGACTAGGTAATTTAAAAGAAATGGGAAATCCCACCCAGCCAGTGGAGCTCCTGGAGGTTGGGAGGGGAAGCATAAGCACATAAAATATGCCATACTGGGTTAGTCCAAAGGTCCATCAAGCCCAGTATCCTGTTTCTAATAGTGGCCAATCCAAGCCATAAGTACCTGGCAAGTACCCAAACATTAGATAGATCACAAGCTACTATTGCTTATTAATTACCATCATAGCAGTTTATGGATTTATCCTCTAGGTAGGAACTTATCCATAGTTCCTAGAAGATAAATCCATACCTTTTTTAAACCCAGTTACACTAACTGCTGTAACCATATCCTCTGGCAATAGATTCCTGCGCTTAACTATGCGCTGAGTGAAAAATAATTTTCTTTGATTTGTTTTAAATGAGCTACTTGCTAACTTCATGGAGTGCCCCCTGGTCTGAGAGAGTAAATAACCGATTTACATTAACTCGTTCAAGTCCTTTCATGATTTTGTAGAGCTCAATCATATCCCCCCTTTGTCGTCTCTTCTCCAAACTGAACAGCCCTAACTTCTTTAGCTTTTCCTCATAGAGCAGCCATTCCATGACCCTCATCATTTTAGTCGCCCTTCTCCGCACTTTCTCCAATGCAGTTATATCCTTTTTGAGATGCAGTGACCAGAACTGTATACAGTATTCAAGGTGTGCTCTCACCATGGAGCGATACAGAGGCATTATGACATCCTCTGTTTTATTCACCATTCCCTTCTTAATAATTCCCAACATTCTGTTTGCTTTTTTGAGCCAACAGCACACCGGGCTGACAATTTCAATGTATTATCCACTATGACACCTAGATCTCTTTCCTGGGTGGTAACTTAACTCCCAAGATAGAACCTAACACTGCGTAACTACAGCAAGGGTTATTTTTCCCTATATGCATCACTTTGCACTTGTTCACGTTAAATTTCATCTGCCATTTGGATGCCCAATCTTCCAGTCTCACAAGGTCTTCCTGCAATTCATTACAATCCGCTTGAGATTTAACTACTCTGCATAATTTTGTGTCATCTGCAAATTTGATCACCTCACTCCTTGTACCCCTTTCTGATCATTTATAAATATATTAAAAAGCACCGATCCAAGTACAGATCCCTGAGGCACTCCACTGTTTACCTTTTTCTACTGTGAAAACTAACCATTTAATCATACTCTCTGCTTCCTGTCTTTTAACCAACTTGCAATCCACAAAAGGTCATCACCTCCTATCCCAAGACTTTTTAGTTTTCTTAGAAGCCTTCTGAAAATCCAAATACACCACATCTACCGGTTCACCTTTGTTCACATGTTTATTCACGCCTTCAAAAACATATAGGAGATTTGTGAGGCAAGACTTCCCTTGGATATATCCATGCTGGCTGTGTCCCATCAAACCATGTCTAGCTAAATGCTTTGTGATTTTATTCTTTATAACAGTTTCCATGATTTTTCCTGGCACTGAAGTCAGGCTCACCAGTCTATATTTTCCCAGATCACCCCTGGATCCCTTTTTATATATAGGGGTTACATTGGCCATCTTCCAATCTTCAGGTAATTGGATGATTTTAATGATAGGGTACAAATTTTTACTAATAGGTCTGAAATTTCATTGTTTAGTTCTTTCAGAACCCTAGGATGTATACCATCCGGCCCAGGTGATTTACTACTCTTCAGTTTGTCAATCAGGCCTACCACATCTTCCAGGTTCACCTTGATTTGGTCCAGTTGATCTGAATCATCGCCCATGAAAACCTTCTCCAGGAGTAAGAAAGATATTATGTAGGAAAGAATCATTTAAAATTAACAAAAGACACAGGGGCAGATCCAAGATGGCATCTGTGGGAGAAGTCGGCGTGTGAAGCTCCTGAAGTGTTTTTTGTTTTTCTCTGGTACTTTTTCCTGTTTCTTGACAATCGAAAGATGCCACATACAAAGCGTAAGGGCAGGGTAAGAGAGGGTGCCCCGAACCCTGTAAGACCCATGCTCATACAAACAACGCTGACGTGCTTCCAGCCTCAAATGGAGCTTATACCCCTGGAGTATCCCGCTGAGCAAACGGGTGGGGAGCAAGTGCCTTTGCTCCAGGGAGACACCACTCTAAGTCCCAGGGCCCCAACAACTCCTATTCCACCAGGTAACGCCGAAACAGCTGCTGACCCAGGCCCACTCCGAGGACGGATGGCGTCGTTAGAAGTGAGCCCTATTGGGGAGGGAGCTGCTGGAAGTATGGCGGCGACAGAAAGAACGGGAGGTCCTTTCATCTCCTCCACACAAGTAGAAGGAATTATCGGCAAGGACTGAGCTGGGACCGGCGAAATGGAAGCCGGAACAGTTATGAAGAGAGCTCAGCCTCAAAGGATCCAGGACACTCAAGGTATATCTCTATTGCAAGTAATAACTTTTTTACTGTTTGTACCAAGTGAGAAACCAAAAGTTGTTATTATTGATCTGATATGGCAGGCGATAATGTTAATGCAAAGTGCCATAGTAAATTTGTCTACAAATATAAAAGAAATGCAGACGGTGTTATATAATTTAACTCCTGAAATAAACCAACATTCTGTGAATTTGTTAAAAGTGGAAGAAGAAATTAATCAGATAAAGAATGTTCAGCTTTCAATAATTAAAGGAGACTCTATGTTGGAGAAGAAAGTGGAAAGTATTGAGAATTCTATAAGATATAACAACTTAAGGATTTTAAACTTTCCAAGTGTAAAATGACTTCTCCAAAAGAACAATTAAAGAACTATTTTCAGGAAGTATTACTACTATCATCTGATATGCTATCGTTGATATCGAAGGCATATTTTCTTTTGAAGAAAAATGAGCAACAAAATGAAAATCTAATAGAAAATCTTCCAGTAGATGGAACTTAGTTAAATGTTACAGAACTAATAGAGACTTCCTATACTTCTCAAACTGAAATGCGAGGAACCTTATTGGTAAAATTTAAATTCTCAGAAGATAGAGATAATGTATTAAAATTATTTCTAAGTAAAAGATCTTGTTTATATTTGGGGCAAAAATTGTGGGTTTACCCTGATGTCCACAAGGTGTAGTGGGAGTTTAGCAATCTGTTGGAATTCGAGGTAGTTGTAGGTGGATTCTTGGGCCGGTGTTGTTTACTCTTTCAAAGAATACAAAGACTAGAGGACACACAATGAAGTTACTAGGTGATACATTTAAAATGCATAATTAAGCTTTGGAATTCATTGCCAGAGGATGTGGTGAAAGCTGCTAGTGTAACTGCATTTAAAAAAGATTTGGACAAGCTCCTGGAGGAAAAGTCCATAAACCATTATTAAGGTGAAGATGTGGAAATCCACTGCTTATCTCTGGGATAAGAAGCTTGGTATCTAGCTACCCCTTGGGATTCTGCCAAGTACTTGTGTCCTGGATTGGCCACTGTTGGAAACAGGATACTAGACTTGATGGACCTTTGGTCTGATCCAGTATGGCAAGTCTTATGTTCTTATATACACTTTGAATTCTTGATTATACCTGGACTGTAGTGGGGATGATTTCAATTTTCCAGTGGATCCCTTTTAGGGCTGGTGCAAGGGGACTGGGTGCCCTAGGCACCTTCAGCCTTGAGCCCCCCCCCCCCCCCCACCGTCATGCCGGCCCCAGCCCCGCCCCCGGTCGCAGCCCCAACTCTAGGGGCGAGGACCACATGCTGCCACTCCCTCACTCCCTCACTCCCTCACTCCCTCACTCCCCCACCCTCCCAAACCCCCGCAAAACTCATAAAATCACCTGGTGGTCCAGCAGGGGGCCCGGGAGCGATCTGCCGCTCCTGGGCCGTCGGCTGCCAGTAACTAAAATGGCGCCGGTGGCCTTCAGCCCCTACCATGTGATAGGGGCTACCGGTGCCATTGGTTGGCCCCTGTCATATGGTAGGGGCTAAAGGCCACCGGCGCCATTTTGGTTAGTGGCAGCCGAGGCCCCGGGAGTGGCAGATCGCTCCCGGGCCCTCCGCTGGACTATCAGGGGGGCGTCGGGAGGGTGGCACGATGGAGGGGGGGGGGGGGGGGCCGCAGAATTTTGAAGGGGCACTTTTTGCCCTTTCAAAATTCTGCCGCCTGAAGCGGCAGTGGCACCCCCTAACTGTCGGAGCCCTAGGCACAGGCCTAGCTCGCCTAGTGCTTCCCCTGGCCCGGATCCCTTACAAAACAAACCTCCCCCATCCCATGTCAGCCCCTCTCATAAATATAAAGGCCCAGATTTTTCTCTGTTATCAGTTTAATCTTATTGATATTTGGCGCTGCCTAAATCTAGAAGTAAAGAATTATTTGTCTCTCTCACATCCATATAGCTCAAAATCCAGACTAAATTATTTGCCAGTATCACGTGGTCTGTTACACAGGATTAACAAAGTCAAAATTGTGGTCTGGTTTCTGACCTTGCACTGGTCTGGGATGGCTTAGACACTTCCTGGCAAGATACTTAGTCCTCAGTTGGAGATTTAACTTATGATTGTTCCATGACAAAAGCTGTGTTCAATACTTGACCTCTTGCTAGGCTAATTATTCAAAGGTCAATGGTTTGCATAGAGACAATCCAGTTTTTTTCTGGGAAACAACATGAACAGTTAGGAGGGGTGACATAATGTACTGTGCTGGACAGATGAAGCAGATTATAAGCACATTTAAAGAATTTCAAACCATTTTATTACAAGCCCAAAATGTATACATTAGCAACTGTTCTAAACATAACCAGAGCACTCTTTGAAG
Source organism: Rhinatrema bivittatum (assembly GCF_901001135.1). Taxonomy (NCBI): domain Eukaryota; kingdom Metazoa; phylum Chordata; class Amphibia; order Gymnophiona; family Rhinatrematidae; genus Rhinatrema; species Rhinatrema bivittatum. Next base: position 47,392,498 of record NC_042615.1, on the reverse strand, counting down.
CTGCCAGGATTTTTAAAAATATTATGTGGCATGCAGATGTGGCACCAGCTGTGTTCTCCTATGTTACGATAAATCCATGGGTACAACAAATGTAAAGGCTGATGGGCTAATGGGAGCTAAATTATCTGTTTTGTGTGCAAAAAAACTCTGTGATTGCATGCAATATTTTCCCTTATAGCATGCGAAGTGGACTTTGTGAAATTTTTTGACTTTGTAAATAGTAATTTTTCACATGCAGTTTTACACTTGTAAACATTTATTTAAATTAATAGCTAATGAGTTGCTGCAATGCAAAATTATACAAAGCAGCTCATTAACCATTAGTGCATAGCATAACTACACAAGAAAATAACTTTGCAGATTTCTGCACAAACTTTAGCTTTACCTCAGAGATATAATTAAAGTTTTTGTGAAATTTCCTGCAAAAGAACTCTTCCCTAGATTTATGAAAATGCTATATTTATAGCAAAGGGGTGTGGTTAGGTTAATTCCCCTGCTCCCACATAGGTAATTTATCACACCTGTGGTGGGGAGGGGGGAGAGAGAGAGAAAGAGAGAGCTAGAGAGACCAAGATGTAACTTTACTATTTATACCATTGTAAAAGGAGTCACTTTTAACTCGTGGTGAGGTTTGGGGGGGCCGGTTTTACATAAACAGTAAGAGGTACATACAGCAAACTTGATATCACTGAAGATTTTCTGTTGTTTCAATGATTGAAAGGTACAAGAGGAGTTGATTTGTATAATGCACTCTCTACCTAGCTTCAAACAAGCTAGGTAGAGAGTGCATCAAGCTAAGTAGAGTGCATTGTACACATCAACTCTTCTTGTACCTTTCCATCATTCAAACAACAGAAAATCTTCAGAGAATTTAATCAAAATAGAATGTGATCATATCTTCTCTCTCACAATACGTAGTCTAAGTTATGACCCACGACAGTCACTCCACGCCCCGCTAACCTTGGTAGGTATTGAACAAATGCTGGGAACAATGCCATTGGCCAAAGCACCGGGACCCAAGTGCTTGGGTATAGAGGTGTACAGAGCTCTTGTAGAAAGAATTTCTCAACCTTGGGGGCCTCATTTACTAAGCATTTTCCCATAGACACAGAATGGGAGAAAAAGCCTTAGTAAATCAACCTCTTTGTTAGAAACATTTAATGAATGCCCTTGGAAAAGGCTCTCTCTCTAATTCTTCCAATCTAGCCCTAATTATCAGGCCCATTCAATAAAGTTCGCAAGAAGAGCCGGCGCTCCGAGGCGAGCGCCCGCTCTCCCAACGCGTGCCCAGGCACCTCCCCTGGGCGCGCGATTCTATATTTAAATTAGGGCCCGCGCTAATAAGGAGGCGCTAGGAACACTAGAGCGTCCCTAGCGTCTCCTTATTGGCGGAAGCGGCGGCTGTCAACGGGTCTGCTTAATTTTACCAGCGTCAGTTGTCGAACCCGCTGACGGCCACGGGTTCGGAAAACGGACGCCAGCAAAGTTGAGCATCCGTTTTGCAAACCGTGAGCTGCGGGCAGATTTCTTTTTTTTTTTTAAATAAGTTTTGTTTTCTTTTTAATTTTTAGGGCCTCCGACTTAATATCACTATGATATTAAGTTGGAGCGTGTACAGAAAAGCAGTTTTTTCTGCTTTTTTGTACACTTGCCCGGCATTAATTTCTGTATTGCGGATACTAACTAATAGGCTCATCAACATGCATTTGCGCTATTAGTTTCGGGGGGGGGGGGTTGGCCGTGCATTTTCCATGCTCTATTACCCCTTACAGAATAAGGTGTAATAACAGCACATCAAAAACTCACGGCCAAATGGGGGCTAAACGGTGCGCTCAGCCGAGGGCACCGTTCTGTATCGGCCTGTATGTATAAAAAGGGAAGGTTCAATGAATTACCTAGCTTGTACTGCCCTATATCCCTCCTTAATCAGGATGTAGATATTTTGATTGACAAAATGAAGAAGTTTCTATGAAGATCAGGCACATTTTGTTGTAGGAGTTCAATCCAAAATGTAAGAACAGCAATAGTTTAAACAGGGGAAGCAAAGTAAATCCATTTGATGACTTGCCTAGATACATTAAAAGCATTTGATATATATATATATATATATATTTTTTAATATCTTTCTAAGGCAGTTTCCAGTTCAGTTGAAACCAGCTTCTTCTGGGCTACCGTATCACGAGCCTCCATTTGCAGCCACCAGGGGATGCTCCCTTTTGCTGCCTCTCTTGGTAGTGCCTGTGTGTGCCATACGCTGTGGCTCTGGGCACTGTCCTGTGTAGCTACCTCTGCTACTTCTTATAATTTCTATAGCGCTCCTAGATGTACGCAGCACTGCACAGGTACAAATAAGAGATCTGCGGAGCTTACAATCCAATCAAGACCCGCAGGCAAAACACATAAGAGACTGCAGGAAATGTATTTATTATAGAAAAACATGGATAAAATCAACAAGGCTATGATCGTCAGCTTAAGATTTAAAAGCAGCCTCATTGAGGTGGGATTTGAACATGGCCAGCTCCGTAAGGCTATTGCTGTTGCGGTTCTGGCCGCGAGCACCGCAGCCAGACCCTCAGCTCCGTGCTCCCGGACCTGCTCCCGCTTCCGGAGGCCTGGTTTGCGGCCTGGTTGGCGGCGTCCCCGCTGGAGCTGCGCCACCGCAAAGCTTCCCATGGACGCCCTGCTTCTAGGCGCGTGCGCCACTTGGGCGCTTTTCTAGGCCGTTTCCCGCCAGTGGTGACTCCGCCCAATTCCTGACATCAGACGCCGCGGCCTTGCTAAGCTGGCCGCGGACATCCAGTCTTTGCCTTGCAACGGGTTTACCTCCCGGTTCCCTGTTGTGTTGTGCCCCGGAGTGACCTGCCTTGCCTTTTCGCTCCGTTCCTGCTACAGTACCTGCTTGGTTCCCGTTTACCAGCTACAGTGCCCGCTTGGTTCCTGCTCGCCAGCTACAGTGCCTGCTTGGTTCCTGCTCGCCAGCTACAGTGCCTGCTTGGTTCCCGTTTACCAGCTACAGTGCCTGCTTGGTTCCTGCTCGCCAGCTACAGTGCCTGCTTGGTTCCCGTTTACCAGCTACAGTACCTGCTTGGTTCCTGCTCGCCAGCTACAGTGCCCGCTTGGTTCCTGCTCGCCAGCTACAGTGCCTGCTTGGTTCCTGCTCACCAGCTACAGTGCCTGCTTGGTTCCTGCTCGCCAGCTACAGTGCCTGCTTGGTTCCTGCTCACCAGCTACAGTGCCTGCTTGGTTCCTGCTCGCCAGCTACAGTGCCCGCTTGGTTCCTGCTCGCCAGCTACAGTGCCTGCTTGGTTCCTGCTCGCCAGCTACAGTACCTGCTTGGTTCCCGTTTACCAGCTACAGTGCCTGCTTGGTTCCTGCTTGCCAGCTACAGTGCCCGCTTGGTTCCTGCTCGCCAGCTACAGTGCCTGCTTGGTTCCTGCTTGCCAGCTACAGTGCCCGCTTGGTTCCTGCTCACCAGCTACAGCGCCTGCTACAGTTCCTGCCTGGTTCCAGTACCCGAGTCTTACTACAGTTCCTGCCTGGTTCCAATACCCGAGTCTTAATACAGTCCCTGCCTGGTTCCAGTACCTGAGTCTTGCTACCGTCCCTGCCTGGTTCCAGTACACGAGTTTGCTACAGTTCTTGCCTGGTTCCAGTACCCAAGTCCGGCTATCGTTCCTGCCTGGTTCCAGAACCCGAGCCCAGTTACAGTACTGACCTACTGTCCTAGCCTGGTTCCAGTTCCCAGTCCTGATCCACTACCGCCTAAGTCCCAGCGGCCGGGCTCCTACGGGCTTCTCCCGGGGGGGCTCCAGCTTCCAAGTGTGAAGCCACCTAAGTCCCAGAGGTTGGGCTCCTATGGGCTCCTCCCGGGGGAGTACCAGCTTCCAGGGTGAAGAGCACCTCTATGTCCAGCCTGAACATCTGCCTCCCGGCCTGCCAGTTACTAGAGACATTGACCATCTTTTCCCAGTCTCCTGCAGGTCGGCCCAAGGCTCCAGCTTCCAAGTGTGAAGCCACCTAAGTCCCAGAGGTTGGGCTCCTATGGGCTCCTCCCGGGGGAGTACCAGCTTCCAGGGTGAAGAGCACCTCTATGTCCAGCCTGAACATCTGCCTCCCGGCCTGCCAGTTACTAGAGACATTGACCATCTTTTCCCAGTCTCCTGCAGGTCGGCCCAAGGGTCCACTAAACTGAGACTACCATAACAATTGCAGGAATACGGTGCAGCAAGATGTAAAGGGTAGAGTGGGGAGGTAGCAATGGAGGAGACAGGCGCAGATGATGAGCAGCTTGCCTTGAAGGATAGATGTAGGGGAAGATAGGGGAGGTAATGAGGAGCTATAGCATGAATGCAGAGCCAATGTAGTGGTTGTAATGTAAATAAGTGAAAAAAATACTTACATTCGGTATGCCTGGTTGAAAGAAATCCCAGAAATGCTGCCCGGAGGCAGGTGTAACTTCTTCAATAAAGGTCGGAGCGGCCTTGGAGGGAACGGAGGCAGGCTGCTCGGCTCGGTGCGTGCAGGTTGCACAATTGTGCACCCCCCCCCCCCTGCACGCGCCGACCCTGGATTTTATAACATGTGCGTGGCAGCGCACGCATGTTATAAAATCTGGCGTAGATTAATGTTTACTCATTCCAATTCACTTATTATCTCCTCAGCCATCTCTTCTCCAAGCTGAAGAGACATAACTTCTTTAGTCTTTCCTAATAGAGGAATCATTCCATCTCCTTTATTATTTTGGTTGTTCTTCTTTGTTATATTTTTTTTGAGATGTGGCGACCAGAACTGTACACAATACTCAAGATGAGGTCGCACCATGGAGCGATACAGAGGCATTATGATATTCTCTTTTATTCTCCATTCCTTTCCTAACAATTCCTAGCATTCTGCTGCATTTGGTGGGCTGCGGGCTGCTCCCATGAACCACCACCCTTACCTTCGCGGCTGGGCCAGCCACTTCTCTTTTTGGTGCAGCGGGATGCCACAGACACTTTCCCTGTTGGGATGCCACCAGACGCCATGCAGCAGGGTGCTGCCAGCCTCAACTCTCTGTGCTTCCCCTTAGGTACGCGTGCGCTTGACGTCTGGCTATTTAAAGGGACCAAGGTGGGAAAGTTCCCTTGGCTCCTATTAATGATATCACTGGCATTGTCCTATATAAGGGCGGCACCCCTGATGCATCTTGCCTCAACAACAGGTCCACCTACTTTATTAGTGTGTGTTGCTACCACTCCTTGTTTGCCCAACCTGTTCTAGCTATCGTCTGCCTAGCTTGTTCCAGTCTTCGTCTGCACAGTCTGTCACATTCTTTGTCTGCCCAGCCTGTTTCTACCTTTCCTGCCCAGCCTGCCTCAGCCCTATCCATCCCTCTTCTTCCTCTTCAGATGGATACCTGGTTTTCACCCTTGCTTGGACTCTTGATAGACCTGTTTACTGCCTGCTCTTGACCCTTGCTTGGACTCTCAATAAACCTATATGCTGCCTACCCTTGACCTTATCTGAACTCTTAGTATGCCTGATCGCTGCTTGCCTATGATCCTAGCCAGGTTACTGGTTATTCCTCTCTGTATGCAGCCCAGCATTCTTCTGGCTTTAGCTATCGCCTGATCACATTGCTTCGCCACCTTCAGATCATTTGACACTATCACACCAAGGTCCCTCTCCCAGTCTGTGCACATTAGTCTTTCACCGCCCTTCACATAAAGCTCTTCTGGATTCCCACACCCCAGATGCATGACTCTGCATTTCTTGGCATTGAATCCCAGCTGCCAAATCTTTGACCGCTCTTCAAGTTTTCTTAAATCACTTTTCATTCTCTCTACTCGTTCAGATGTGTCCACTCTGTTGCAGATCTTAGTATCATCTGCAAATAGACAAACTGTACCTTCTATCCCTTCTGGCAGGTCGCTCACAAATGTAGAGCAGTGCCAGATGCAGATCCAGCACTGCTCTCTACATTGGTGATGGGGTGGAGGGGAATTAGGGCTGGAGGGTACTGGAAGCCAATAGTAACAGGTGGGTGAGAGAAAAAGATTAAAAAAAAAAAGTGCGTAGCTTGCTGGGCAGACTGGATGGGCCGTTCGGTCTTCTTCTGCCGTCGTTTCAATGTTTCTATATTGAATAGGATCGGTCCCAAAACCAATCCCTATGGCACTCCACTTAATAACACTGTTGTTTTTCAGAGTAGGTTCCATTTACCATTACATGCTGTCTCCTGTCAGTCAACCAGTTTGCAATCCAGGCTAATACCTTAGCACCCACTCCCATGCTTCTTATTTTTTTCATGAATCTCTTATGTGGGATAGTATCAAAAGCTTTATTTATTTATTTTATTTATTTATTTAAAATCTTTTCTATACTGTCGTTAAGCTAGTTGCCGTCACAACGGTTCACAATAAGGCACAACATTTTAAACTTAAATGTGCTGAATTATATTAACTAAACAGGTGCCATCAAATACTGTAACATAGTTTCATTATTAAATATTACTTAGTGGTTGTGATAAGTCATGTCTACTTTAAGTATATCGGCTATAAGATAAATTAACACTTAAGTCTAGTCCTCTGTTGTTGTAATCTAATAGAGGTAAAGTAAAATAAAATATATGCTAAAATCCAAGTAAATCACATTGAACGCTCTTCCCTGATCTAGTCACCCAATCAAAAAATCAATCAGATTTGTCTGACAGTATCTTTTCCTGGTGAATCCATGCTGCCTTGAGTCGAGCAACCCACCTAATTGTAGATAATTCACTGTTCTTTCTTTTAGCAGAGTCTCCATTAATTTTCCCACCACCGAGGTGAGGCTAACCGGCCTGTAGTCTCCAGCCTCCTCTCTGCTCCCACTCTTGTGAAGCGGAACCACCACCGCTCTTCTCCAATCTTGCGGCACCATTCCCGTTTCCAGGGATCTATTGAACAGGTCTTCAGCGTCCATCAGCACATCCCTGAGCTCCCTCAGTATCCTGGATGAACCTCATCAAGCCCCATGGTTTTGTCCACTTTCAGTTTTCCTAGCTCTTCCTGTACATTCTCTTCTGTAAATTAAGTTTTGTCTACTCCACTCCCATCCACAGTCTTGTTAACTAGCAATGATCCTTCTCTAGGGTCTTCTTTAGTGAATATCAAACTGAAGTAGTTGTTTAATATTTTAGCCATTTCTTCGTCTTTCTCCACACATTCTTTGTCACCTTTCAGTTTCACTATACCACTTCAGACCTTTCTCCTTTCCCTGATGTAGCTGAAAAATGTTTTGTCACCTTGCATTACCTCTTTGGCAATCCTTTCTTCTGCCTGACTTTTTGCTTTCTTGATTTCTTTCTTCGTCTCCCTCGGTTTCACCAGATATTCTTCCTTGTGTTCCTCTTTTTGGGATCCTTTATATTTCTTGAACGCTGTCCTTTTTGCTTTAATTTTATCAGCCACCTCCTTTGAGAACCTGTTAGATTCTGCAGAAGGGATTCTCCAGCCTATGTCCCACAGATTAAAATCTATGACAATCAACACTTCTCCGTTCTTTCCTATCTTTTAGATGTCATCAACCAGATCTCTGTCTAGTTCTTCCATTTGAGTTGGAGGCCTGTAAACCACTCCAGTAAAAATGGATGCACCATCATCTTTTTTTAGGATCACCCAAAATGCTTCTTCTTCCTTGCTGTTCTGTTGCTTCTTCTTCCTTGCAGTTCAGTTGCTTGGAGATTGTTTTTGACATAAAGTGCTACCCACCCCCTTTTTCTGTCCTCTCTGTCCTTCCTTAATCAATAATAGCCATATCCCAATCATGAGAATCTGTGAACCATGTCTCTCTAACCACAACAATGTAGTCTGCCTCCACCATTAGGGGCCTGCAGATCTGGGATTTTATTGCCCAAGCTATGAGCATTTGTAATCATAGCTTTCCAATTTTTCTCCCTTGATTGGCTGCAATTCCTAGACACCTTTTCTGCTTTTTTGAGCTGATTGAATTTATTTTCTCCTCCCACTCCCTGTATTGCTTGGGGGGGACATGTCAATTTCATTGGCCATTTCCTGCCACCCCCATTCTTTAGTTTAAATGTCTGATAATATATGATCTGAATTTTGTACTTAGCATCCTCCTTCCTGCTACAGACAAATGTAGGCCATCCTTACAATATAGCCTTTTACTGCTCCATACACGACCCCAGCCTCCAATGTATCCAAAACCACTTTCTGTACACCAGGTTTTGAGCCAGAAATTGAAATTATCTATATGGCATATCTTCTCATTTCCCTTTCCATGAACAGGTAATACATCCGAAAAGGCACCTCAACTAGTTGTTCCACAATTTTATCTGAGTTCATATTGAAATGAGTATTCTTGGGTATTTATTTATTTTATTTATTTATATATTTATTTAAACGTTTTTATATACCGGCATTCGTATGTACATCATGTCGGTTTACATGGAACTGTAATAACAAGGAAAGAGAAATACATGGAACTGTAAAGCAAGGCAAGGGAAATACGTGAAACTAAGGAAAGATAACTAATACAGGATTAATGGCAATTCAAGATAAAGGGTAATATAGTATATTAACGATAATCATGGTAACACAAATGGGCGGTTATGATAGCAAGAGTAGCATCAAGAGCAGCATGGGCAGTTCCAAGGGTGCATTCAAGGGGGGGGGGGGGAGTTGAATGCAACGGGAGAAAGGAGGGCAGGGAATGAGTCTGTTCTGGGCTTGTAGGAGTCATGAAATTTGATAAGGATGTCTCCTCAAAGTATATGCTTGGATTTTCTGTCACCTTATCTGTCCCAGAGAACAAGATCATGTACCCTTTGCTGTGTTCACTATATCCCATCAGCTACTCTCTGTGGCTTTGTGTGCCATCTTGAAGGCATCTCGCTCTGGACATGCATGTAGGGTTTGCAGTCAAATATTCTCAGGTGACACACATGAGGTTTTCTGCCATGCCAATTTTCATGCAGTATCACCTCATTTGCCCTTGTTGGTAGCAGGTTCTACAGATAATTTGTAATCAGAAGTGTCTTTCCCCAGAAATTGTCAGGAAGGTTGGCATCAAGCAACATGTTCATTGCCATCTCCACCAGTGTGCTATTCTTCCTTTTGGCTATACCATTCTGTTCAGGAATATAGTTCACTATGGTCTGATGTTTGATCTTTGTCACTTGACATACGCTTGAGTTGCTCTGTTCGCATATTCTACTCTGTTGCCTCTATGGATGATTCCAGATTTACACTGGAACTTTTCATTTTTGTGTATCAAGAAGTAAGTCTTTGTGTACCTAACATAGTAACATTTATTTATTTATTTATTTATTTAAAAACTTTTATATACCGGTATTAGTATGCATACATCATACCGGTTTACAATGTAACTTTAAAGGTAGAAATTACAATGAACAGGGAGGGCGAACAAGGAGGAGTATACAAAGAGCAGGAGGTGGAGGAATTAAAGCAATAAATAAAAACTGCAACGGACTATTTACAGGAATATACAAGGCGTAGGCAAGATCTTGCAGAAGTCGGTGTACTTAATCAGGGTAGGCTTGTCGGAAGAGCCATGTTTTAAGTTTTTTTCTGAACTTGGCGTAACATGGCTCTAGCCTGAGAGTGGTAGGGAGGGTGTTCCATTGTTTAGGGCCTGCAATGGATAGTGCACGGTCCCTAGTAGAGGAGAGGTGGGCTTTTTTCAAAGGGGGAATGGAGAGGGTGCCTTTGTTGACAGTGCGAGTGGGTCGTTCAGTGCGTATAGGACGAAAGGGTTCATCCAACCAATTGGAATTGTGCGAGTGGATGGACTTGTGCACTATGGTTAGAATTTTGAAGAGAATTCGGGATGCGATGGGGAGCCAGTGGAGTTCTTTGAGTATTGGGGTAATGTGATCAGCTTTCCTTGAGTTGGTGATGACCCTGGCGATGGCATTCTGGAGCATTTGTAAGGGCTTGGTGGTGGAGGAGGGTAGGCCAAGGAAGAGGGCATTACAGTAGTCCAGCTTTGAGGAAAGGGTGGCTTGGACGACGGTGCGGAAGTCATGATAGTGGAGGAGGGGTCTGAGTTTCTTCAGGATGTGAAGCTTGAAGAAACCTTCTTTGAGGATGGAGTTGATCTGTTTTTTGAGATTGAGTTGTTGATCTATGATAACCCCAAGGTCTCTTACTGTGGGTTGGGGTGTTATGACGTTGAAAGCTGGATCGTTGGAGATCGGTGGTTTGGGAGGGAGGTGAGGAGAGATAAGGAGCAGCTCTGTTTTGGAGGAGTTTAGAGCGAGGTGGATGTTGGTGAGGAAGTCATTGATGTTGGCAAGACATGTGTTCCAGAAGGCAAGGGCATCTGAGAGAGAGTTGTGAATGGGAATGACGATTTGAACGTCATCTGCATAGAGGTAGAATTTGAGGCCGAGGTCTGTGAGGAGCTGACATAGAGGTGTGAGATAAATGTTGAAAAGGGTGGAGGAGAGGGAGGAGCCTTGTGGGACACCTTGAGACAAGGGATAGAGTGTGGAGTTGGCGTTTCCTATCTTGACGGAGAACTTTCTGTTAGATAAGTAGGATTTAAACCATAGTAGGGCTAGGCCTGAGATGCCTATTTCGGATAGCCGGTTGATGAGGAGGTTATGGTTGATGGTATCAAAGGCAGCTGAGATGTCGAGTAGGGCGAGGAGGTAACAGTTGCCTCGGTCCATGCCTATGAGTAAGTGGTCCGTGAGGGAGAGCAGGAGGGTTTCTGTATTGAGGTATTTACGGAAGCCGTATTGGGCTGGATGCAGAATGTTGTTGCCTTTCTAGATATTCTGTAAGTTGGATGTTTACAATCTTTTCCATAATTTTGGATAGGAAGGGCAGGTTAGAGATAGGGCGGAAGTTAGCGGGGTCTTTAGGGTCTAGTGTTGGTTTTTTTAGGAGGGGCTTGACAATAGCTTGTTTAAGAGCATCTGGGACAGAGCCTGAAGAGAGGGAGGAGTTTATGATGTCTGCGATGGGTTTGGATATAGTGTTCGGGATGGAGAGGAGGGATTTTGTGGGAATGGTGTCTGAAGGGTGGGAAGCTGGTTTAAGTTTTCTGAGAATAGATTCCACTTCTTTAGCGGAAGTCAGGTCAAGGGTTTGGAGGGTGGGTGAAGTGGGGGAAGGTTGGAGGGAGGGGGAAGGGGAGGTGGATGGAGAAGGGTGTTGAAATCTGCGGAGGATGTTGGTGATTTTTGTGAGGAAATACTGGGCGATTTCTTCGCTCTTAGTGGAGGCATCATTCTCAGGGATAGTGGGCTGAGAGGATTTGGTGAGGTTGGCAACATAATTGAAAAGGGCTTTCGGGTTGTACGTGTATTGGTGGATCTTAGCTGAAAAGTAGTCTCTTTTTGTTTTGAGGGTGGTTATTCTATATTGGGTTTTGAGGGTGGTTATTCTATATTGGGAGAATAACCACCCTCAATAACCACCCTCAATAACCTCAATAACCCCTCAATAACCACCCTCAATAACCACCCTCAATAACCCTCAATAACCACCCTCAACCACCCTCAATAACCCTCAACCACCCTCAATAACCACCCTCAATAACCACCCTCAATAACCACCCTCAATAACCCTCAACCACCCTCAATAACCCTCAATAACCACCCTCAATAACCACCCTCAATAACCCCTCAATAACCACCCTCAATAACCACCCTCAATAACCACCCTCAATAACCTCAATAACCCTCAATAACCACCCTCAATAACCACCCTCAATAACATAACCACCCTCAATAACATAGTAAATAATGGCAGATAAAGACCAAAATAGCCCATCCAGCCTGCCCAATTTAGATTCATCCTCTTTTGGTAGATGTGATATAAAATTCCCAAATGCAACTCAATACCAACTTCCCCTTGGGTCTTCCACCTGATTTCTCAACCCTCCTATCATATCTATCCCATGCATGGCCAAGTCCATCATGGTCATCACAATGTTGGCTTCTCCATATTTTCTCTGAGTCTTGATGAAGTCACATCACTGCTATTTGGGGGTTATAAATGCCTCTCCATATAGGTTATCTCAGTGCTTTTTTGGAGCCCTGATGCAATTGTGCCACTGCTGTTTTGGGTTGTAACTTCTGCACTGTGCAGATTATCCTAATATGCTTCATTTCCATCATCTTTCCACTGTGGATCTTCTGTGCTTATCCCATGCATTTTTTATTTCTGCTACTGTTTTATCTCCACCACCTCCTCCTGGTAATCATCAAGGAAAGTTTATGAGACTATGGTTCAATGAGAGCGCATATACTCATATAAGTGGGAATGTTGTCTTTCTGAGATGTTGTATTTTATTGTCACAAGTGTTGGAGATTTGTTTCAGTGACTTTTCAATTTTTTAGTGCATTTTTAAAAACTTAACAAAAAAAGATATGGACAAAAATGTGGATGATAGCGAAGACTGGGTTTGGGAATGCATACGTGATACCATCTGGTTTGCTGACATCTTAAGCTATAAAGCATAGATAGAGGTTTGGTTGTGCTGTTTTGTTCTATTTGACTTATTTCAGCTGTTCCTCATTTATGAAGGAAATCATCAATGAAGGTCAGGAAGTATCTCTTTCCAGAAGGGGGCACTGTCTTCATTGGTCTACAAAAATCACTATATATTTGCTCCAGTGCTATGCCTTTTGCAGTGTTGATTTGACTTTGAGACATCACACATATGTTGGTATCTCTGTATATGGGGATATTTTTTTTAAATCTTCTGTCATCTGAAACAAGAGAGACCCAAAGATGTGAAGGCTTAAATTACATCTAGGCATCTGTGTCCTAGGTGTTTGTGCCATGTATGTATGCAGTTTTGATGTGGGGGTGGCATTGTTGCTTTAGTTTCCTCATCTGTACAGATGATTCTGTATAGGCTGATATTTGCAATCCCCTGTGCCACTATATCTGCTCCCTTTGTAATCATGCATACATTCTTGCAGAAATGCAAGTAAAACCCTTGCTTGTCAGGAATTTCACTAAAATTAGACTTTCTTTCAGATCTGACACATACAGGACATCTTTCATGAGAATGTTGTGCTTGTGTCCATCAATGATTGTACATTTGAGCCATTCTTCTATTTTTCCTAAAACAGAAATACGTTTCCCATTTGCCAGGAATAGTTTATTTTTTACACTGCAATCAATGTCTGTGAAAAAATGTTTTATTATGTCATGTGGCTTGTTGCTCTTGAATCAATATACTTGCCAAGTTGCTTCTTTCAGTGCGTTTAAAGCAGCAGTTTCAAAGCCATTCAGTCTTTCTTTCAGCTTCAAAATTGTTGTTCAGTCTTAACAACTTCTTTAATCTCTGTGACTCTGAGGTTGTTCTCAGGTTTGCTAGCTATTCCTTTTAAAATGTCCCACCTTCCTGCATTAAACCTTAGCAGCCAGACACTAGACCATTCCTCAAGCTTCCATATATTTTTCACACCTTCCTGGATGTCTACCCTGTTGCAGACAATCCTTCTATTATGTTGCTCATGAAAATGTTGAAAAGAACTAGTCCAAGGTCCAATGTCTGAGGCACATACCTAATAATTCTCACCTCCTTAGAATACACTCCATTTATGACTACCATTTTTCACCTTCCACTCATGTCTTTGGTTGCATACCTTTGGTTGCAACTGCCCATCAGCTACAACCCCTGCTGTGAAGGCATCCTTACATTTTCTGGTCTGTGTTTGCCCACCAGTCCTTCTCCCTGTAGCAAGGGCAGTTTGAAAATCTTTTGTCTCTTTCACTCTCCCAAGCTGTGCTGTCTTGTGGTGTTTACCTGTGTCTCTCCTTCAGCCCTGTGAACAAATCCAATGATGAGGGTCTCTTTCACATAGTCCAATGTTAATTCATATTCTGGTTTGGTTTCTGTTGCGTGTGCTGGCTGCAGCAGGTCCACGGCCAGGCCCTCTTTCCCCTGTGTGCCTGCTCCAGTGCCTGGTTCGGCTTCCCTTGCGGCCAGGGGCTGTCTCCCCTGACTCCGGGCTGCTCTCCGTGCTCCTAGCTCCGCCATGGATGTCCCAGCTCCATGGCAGGCCTCCCCACGTGGTCCGCAGGGAGACGCCACCATCTGGCACCACACCCCTCCCTAGACGCGCGCGCACACATCTGGTCTCCCTTTAAAGGGGCCGTGGCGGGAATCCAACCCGCGGCCCCAGATGATGATGTCACTTGGTCCCGGTATATAAGGCCGGACCCAGCCAGTGTTTCCCTCCTTGGCAACAGGTTTCCACGCTAATCTTGTGCTTAGTTGCTTCTTCCTGCGATACCTCCGTGTTCCTGATTCTTCTCCGTTCCTGTTCCTGATCCTGGTATCCGTTCCTGCTCCTGTGTTCCATGTCTACCCTGCTTGTTACTACTGACTAACTCCTGGATCTGACCACTGCTTCGCCTGACCACGCTACTGATTGTCTCCTGGATCTGACCCTTGCTTTGCCTGACTACTCTATGGACTGCCCTCTGGTTTGACCCTTTCCTTGCTCGACTATCCTCTCGCTGACCTTTGGCTTTGACCTACACTTGTCTTGCCACTCTTCCCTGCGTGTCGCCTGCCCTGACTTCAGCCTAGTCAACGACGCTCCTTTCTAACTCATTCTGGACTTGGCTTTTCAGGCTACAGCCTGTTTGTACTCAGGCGCCCCCTGTCTGCCTTCAGTTCCCTTTGGCGCCTCGGTCTCCGGGACTCCACCTCATCCAGATCAGACTATCAACTCCTACCATTGCTGACCCCTGGTTGACCTCCTTGTTGTCCCTCAAGACCTCGGATGGAGGACTACCTAAGCCAGCCAGCCCCGGTACTCAAGGGCTCAACCTGCGGGGAATGAGGGCTGGTATAGGCGAAGCTCCAGCTGGCCTCCATCAATCAGCCAGCTCTGCCCTACGGGTAGTGTCAACCCCCACCTCGGCCCAAGGGTCCACCTCCTGCACAACAATTTCTAATACATTTATTAGGGGGGTTCATATGAATCAGACATGTTACACATCAATACTGCTGACACATGATTATCTTTCAAATCTTTTCCCATGCATCTCACTCTGTGACTTCTAATACAGCATTAATATGCTCCAACATTTCTTAGAACCTTTTCAGCATTAGATTGTACAGTATAATTTGTGAAGTAGAACGAGTTTGCCGTATAAATTACATCTTTCAGATAATCTTTTCAATGATTTCCACATCTGCTTTGTAGTGACATGCCCTTAGATGTATATTAATTCACTATCTTCAACAAAAAGAGAAATCATACTCTTTGCTTGCATAATTTTCTCATCCCAATCCTCTGTATTTAAAGCAGTTTTGTCCTTGCATATCATGTCCCATAGTTTATCCATATCTGATAATTGCATGCATTCAGTGTAGTTGTAGCTGCTCTGGGATCTGTGTTAGAAGCCATGGTTTCTGAGTTACCATGGCACAACCTGGCAATGTTAACACCTTGCTGTCTGGTTTAGGGAATGACCTTTTGCTATCAGTCCTCCAATACCCACCAGTCACTCTATTACTCTCTCCCCATGCCTGCCTCTGCCCACCAGTTTTTATCAGCCTATCATTATGAGTCTCTCAGTCTATCCCCATCACCCTCACCACCACCACTAGTCTCTCTCACTGTACTATTTATATTCCACTTTTCACAGTGCTTCAAAGTGGATTTTATTCAGACACTGTAGGTATTTCCCTAAGTTTGTACCTGAGGCAATAGAAGGTAAAGTGACCTGCCCAAGGTCACAAGGAGCGACAGCAGCACTCAAACCCTGGTCTCCTGGTTCATAGCCCACTGCTCTAACCACTAGGCTACTCCTCCACTCCGAAATGTTGCTGCAACATTATTGCAACCAATTCTATTGCTTCTACTCCAGCCCCAGAGACTGTCACTGATTCTGCCCTTACTGCCACTCCTGCTTCCATCTAATGCAGACTGCTGCTGATGTTGCTACTGCTGCTGCTGATCTCCCAGCCCAGGTGGATTACAGCCTCATGAAGACACTAATTTTTTCCTTTTTTTTTATGGATCCCCTGCAATGATCCAGTGGGGCCACCATAGTTCCACAGGTCTAGGTAATAAAATTCCAGACGTCTAAACTCTAATGGGTGAGGCAAATCTAGTTATTGTTGCAGTTACAGAGATCCACTACTGGTATACGGCCAATTGGCAATAACAAGCTATAATGAGTTCGGGAAGAGAAGAGCATCAAAATTTATAAAGGGCTTGAAACAATTCCCTAAAGAAGAAAGGATTAACATGTTAAGTCTCTTCAGCTTGGAGAAGAGACCACTGAGAGGGAATATGATAGGAGTTTATAAGATCATGAGAGGGTTAGAACAGGTAAATAAGGAAGTTATTTACCCTTTCAAATGGTACTAAGACTAGAGGACACTCCATAAAACTAATGGTGGCAGATTTTAAAACAATGGAGAAAGTATTTTTTCACTCAACTCATAATCAAGCTATGGAATTTGTTGCTGGAGAATGTGCTTAAACCATCTGGTATAAGTGGGTTTAAAAGGGATTTGGATAAGTTCCTGGAGGCCAAGGCTATAAACCATCTATTATCCAGGTAGACTTGGGCAAGCCACTGCTTATCCCTGGGGATGAGAAACAAGAAATACAACTACTCTCTGGGGTTTGCCAAGTACTTGAGATCCAGATTGGCTACTGCCTGAGACAGAATGCTAGGTTTGATAGACCTTTGGCCTGACCTAGCATAGCACATCTTGGGATCAATTTTCAAAGGGTTAAGGATCCTACCTTTTGATGTTAGGCTCTTAAATTGGTTCTTTTGAAAGCTTACTGTGGCTAAGTTCCTAAATTTGGGATTCTAAAAAGTGAGTGGCTACAGGGGTAGAAATAGGGCAGGGAAACAAAGTCAGGAGCCGAGCACTGATTTTCAGAAATAAGCACCTAACTTAAGGGCCTAAATCTAGGCAAATGAATAGCAGGCCTAAACATATCACCGTAAGTTTTAAGATCCTAAATTTGTCAATTTTCAAATGAATACACAGGGGCCTAAGTTTGGCTGAAAACAGGGGGTGATGCAATAAGCCATGTTAGTGCTCAAACGCATGTTAAACAGTATATATCCTGCAATAGAGTACTAATATGGCAATATTGCGTGATATACGTGATGTTTTGCATATCCCCACCCTGGTACCCTCCCTTTATACAAGGGTATAATTTGCATATGATTTGCATGCATGAATAATGCAAATGCATGCAAAGAAGATCATGAATAGGCAATTTGATGCTAATTTTTTATTGCAGCTGACCGAGAAAGTGGTCAGCCGCGATAAAATAAGAACAACTATTTGAAATGCAGTAAATGTGAGCAGGAGCTCCTGGACCCTAACGTGGTTCCTGAGGCTCCCAACTCATTTAACGTGCCAGCCAAAAAGAAAAAATTGCCCAAAAAAAGCTGATTGGGATTTCAGAGGTCCCACCACCCCACTCCCCCAAACTGCTTGAAATACAAAAAAGGTGTTCCGGGCCCCTTTGCAGCCCCCCCAAACCTTTAAAATCAAGAGTAGATCCCTTGTTGGAGCTGGGATGCTCTTGCACACCCAGCCCAGTTGGTGCCATTTCCAAAATGGTGCAGACCTGACCTTGCTCCAGCCATGTGACTGGGACAAAGTCCAAGCTAAATTGCTCTATCCCCAATCTGCCCAGGACATACCTTCTTTTTGTGCATGTAACTTTTAGCCATATAAGGGACTTATTCGGCTAAGCGGTGGCCCTGAACTTAGGCACATATTCAGTGGTCGCTACTTAGCTACATTAGTCCTGCTTATCCGGCTAAATAGCGCTGAACGCGCTTTGAATACTGGACCCAGTATGTCTAAGTCAGAGACTCTGAACTGGGTCCCAGGATATTTTATATTGATCAGTTATTAATATTCTCCATCAGAGAGAAAATATTTTCTTGTCTCTTCTTTCTATTCTTCCTCTTCCTGCCTCTTTACCTTTCCCTATTCCTTTTCTTTTCTAATCTCCTGCTCTTGTGCTTTATCTTCCATTCCTTATCCCCTTTCTCCTAATTTATCGGTCTGGATTTCTCCCAACTCTTCTCCGTCCAAATCTAGGGTTCTCTTTCTCTCACCCCTATTCCCACCATCATTTGTCCTTTCTCCCTGACCTTCCCCTATCCAGGGTAAGAACATAAGAACATAAGGCTTGCTATACCTGGTCAGACCAAGGGTCCATCAAGCCCAGCATCCTGTTTCCTACAGTGGCCAAGCCAGGTCATAAGAACCTGGCAGGATTCCAAGAAGTAGATAGATTCCGAGCTGCTTATCTCAAGTTGCAGTGGATTTCTGCAACTCTCCCTTTACAATTGTTAATGGACTTTTCCTCCAGGAACTTGTTCAAACCTTTTTTAAACACAGCTATACTAATAGCTTTCACTACATCCTCTGGCAATGAATTCCAGAGCTTAAATATTAGTATTAAATGTATTACCCAGAAACTTAATTGTGTGTTCCCTGGTATTTTGAACTTTTCGAAACCGTAAACAACTGATTAACGTTTACTCATTCCATTCCACTCATTATTTTATAGACCTCTATGATATCTCCCCTCAGCCGCCTCTTCTCCAAGCTAAAGAATCCTGACCTCTTTAGCTTTCCTTCATAGGGGAATTGTTCCATCCTCTTTATCATCTTGGTTGCCCTTCTCTGTACCTTTTCTAATTCTGCTATATCTTTCTTGAGATGTGGTGACCAGAACTGCACACAATATTCAAGATGAGGTCGCACCATGGAGCAATAAAGAGGCATTATTATATTCTATGTTTTAACATCCATTCCTTTCCTAATAGTCCTAGCATTCTATTTGCTTTCTTGGCTGCTGCTGCTGCACACTGAGCAGAAGATTTCAACGTTTTATCAGTGATGACACTTAGATCCTTTTCCTGAGTGGTGACTCCTAATGTGGAACCTTGCATTTTGTAGCTATAACTTGGGTTACTCTTCCCAAAGTGCATCACTTTGCACTTGTCCACATTAAAGTTCATTTGCTATTTGCATGCTCAATCTCCCAGTTTTGCAAAGTCCTCTTGCAATGTCTCACAATCCTCTTATGACAACTTTGAATAATTTTGTGTCATCAGCAAATATGATCACCTCACTTGTTGTTTCCATTTCCATGTCATTTATAAATATATTAAAAAGCATTGGTCCCAAAACAGATCCCTGGGGCATGCCACATGACATAATAAAACATTTTTTCCATTGGGAAAATTTACCATTTAGCCCAGCTCTCTCTTTTCTATCTCTTAACCCGTTGGCAATCCACAACAGGACACTGCCAACCATCCCATGACTTTCTAATTTCCTAGGAAGTCTCTCATGAGGAACTTTGTCAAATGCTTTCTGGAAACCCAGATACACTATATCAACTGGCTCACCTTTATCCACTTTTATTTACACCTTCAAAAAATGTAGCAAATTTGTGAAATAAGACTTCCCTTGGCTAAATCTGTTGTGATGGCCGGACGCAGGACTCGCGACCGGCCCCTCCTACCTTCCTTCCCGCGCCGTTCCGGAGCTTGCCCTGCAGAGCAGAGGAGGCGCTCCGACGACTGACAGCACGCTTTCGGCCGGCCTTTGGGTGTGGTCCTTTGCCTCGCAGTGGCGATGCCGCCACTGTCTTCTCTGAGGGAGCCCCTTAGCTGCGCATGTGTGCCCCTCCCCCTTTCTTAAAGGGGCCGTGCGCGTGTGCCTCTCCCCCTTTCTTAAAGGGGCCGCGGCGTGCCAGGACTGCCGTCTCCTCCAGATGACATCACCTTTACAAAACTATATAAGGCAGCTTCTGACACTCAGGGCTCTCCTTAGCAACTTCTCCCTTACTTGGGGTTAGTTGCTTCCCCGGCTCGTCTGCTGCTGACCTCTTCGGACTTGTGCCTGGTTTTCGACCTCTGCCTGGAACTCTGACTATTCTCTGATCGCCGCCTGACCTGACCTCTGCCTGGAACTCCGACTATTCTCTGATCGCCACCTGACCTGACCTCTGCCTGGAACACCGACTACTACTCTGGCCTTGGTTCCTCGCCATACTCTTGGTCACTCTGTTTTGGCCTCTCTATGACCTCTAGACTTTCCTGTTTACACACCGACCGCGCACCCTTGTTCGTGATGGGCACTCCCTTGAACTCTCTGACTAGGAGACCCTGTGAGGCCCACCTAAGACCAGACGGCCTGGGTAACCAAGGGATCAACCTGAGGGAACCCCTGGATTGATATTGGTGAAGCTCCAGCTAGCCTCTGTCTCTGCTTGTGCTCTGCCTCCTGGTGGCAGGCACTCTCCGGGTCCAACCGGAGGGGCATACCAATCCTGCACCAGGCCAAGGATCCACTCCCAGCGCAACAAAATCCATGTTGGCTTTGTCCCATGAAACTATGCTTATCTATATGTTCAGCAATTTTAGTTTCTACCATTTTGCGTGACACAGATGTCAGACTCACTGGTCTGTAATTTCCTGGATCACTATTTGATCTCTTTTTAAAAATTGCCAAGTGAGGCAGAGACCCATCAGGACCTTCACCTATACCAGCCCTTGTTCCCCTCGGGTTGAACCTTTAGGTAACAGGGCCAGAAGGACTTAGGTGGGGTCATTGCCAAGCACAGATGGATAGCTGGGGTTGTAGGCTGGCAGCAGTCAGGCCTATCCAAGGTCCAGGTGATGGTCAGAGGCAGGCAGCAGTCAAGAGTTTCCGTCATCCAAGCTGGGGTCAAACCAAGTATCCATCCAAGAGAAGAGCAGGGGGACGGATAGGTAGGATAGGCAGAAAAGGACAAGAACAAGTGGTTAACGTGGGAGAAGACAACTGGAGTGGAACTGAAGATAAGCTGGACAAAGCTGGAATGAGGACAAGACGCTGGGAAGCAACACTCTCTACGAAGCATAGCTGGACCTGTTGCTGAGGTAGTGAGGGAAGGAGAGAGTAAACCCTTTATAGGGCTTGATGTATGATGTCATCATCCAGCGCTGCAGGGCTTTTCCCACTGTTTGCCCTATAAAGGGAATGAAGTCTGGCATGCACATGCCTAAGGAGGATCGCATCAAGATGTGGCTGGCGACGTCCTGCCGAGTGAGGGGTTGTGGTGTCTTGGCATGTCGGAGTGCAGCAGCCCGCCGCATGGAGCGCTGACAGCATTTGGCCACATCAGGAGCAGGAAGGCAGAGCCTGGCTGGGGAAGTGAGTGCTGTGGTTTGCGGGGCAGACTGTGGACCGCCAAATATAACAAGCATCATAGGGACCCACAGTAGAACCAGCCAGAACCAGCCACAGTAAACTGCCCTGTCCTCCTCCAGCTCTTCTCTTGACTCTAAGCCAGCTTGTCGATGGTGCTCCTGTACCTACCCACAGCCCACCCCTGCCATTCTGTCTCAGCCTATCTGCTGGCTCTGTCAAGCAAGAGGGCAGCCACAGCACAGAACCCAGAACACAAATTCATGCACATTCTGTCTGCACTGTTGCTCTTGATTGGCTCTGCTTAGGATGGCTTTGAATCTGCTCTCACCTTGCTCCATTACAGCTGCAGCAGCTGCTGGTGGCATCCGGTATTCCTCTATCACACTTGCTGACCATCAATGAAAATGCCCTCTCAGGTGTGCTACCCTGTACAATTGCACAGTTTGTACACCTGGTAGTACCAGCCCTGAAAGCAACTGACATACAGGGATATGAAGGAGGTGGGAAGCATTTTAGTTTATCTTAGAGGCCAATTCTCAGGCTCCCTGTGGTACTTGCAGACCCGCAGGAAATGTAAAGTAAGAAATATACACATTACCCAAACTGACATTTGGCACAATCTTCTCTAGCCTAGGTGCTGCCTGTGGGTTTTGGCAGATTCCACTGGAAAAGAAAAATGCCAAACCGAAAACCTTTATTCGTCTGTGGTGGAGAGACTGGCATTATATTATTTTAGAAGATGACTGTTTGGGATTATATTAGTTCCCGAAATCTTTAAAAAGATGAGTAGACTTGAAGGTATGAGATCCTTGCATGTGGATTTACTAAAGCCGAGTCTGGCACGTGCCCGGAAAAAAGCCTTTAATTCTATTTCTGTACATGTACTTGAGCTCAACAGAGAAAAATGTAAATTTCGTAGACGACTAGAGACTGAAGGAAAGATCAAAACAGTCATAGATTTTTAAACCTCATAGGACACATAACGGCTTAGAAGATATTTGGGCATGACTGCATATTTAGAGATACCCACCTGACATATTTGCAACCCTGAAGCCTCTGCATAACTAATTCTGAGCATCTATAGCATGGCTGTGGTGACCGGGTCAGGGAACAGCCTTCAGGTTAGTAGGCTCAATATAAAAGTCTCTATAAATATATTAATAAACTGAAGCCGTCTCTTATTTTGCTGATGCACTAGCAGATGTCTGGCAAAAAAAGATTGAAGGACTGCAATAGAGGAAGATGATGTGTTCATTTGCAATCTGTGTTCTTATATAAAATTACTGAAAATGTGTCGTTGTGAGAATTATAGATACGCATCATGCACAGAACAGTTTTCTTCCCTCAGAGAGCCTTTAAGCGGATATTGCTTCCTCAGATAAATCTTTGAAGTGTAAAGACAATGTTAGGTACTTTATTTCTCTGTTTGTGGGAATGCCTGAAAATTCAACAATTCTGAAAAAATACTGTGCACTTTTCAGGCATAATCATAGGCGAAAAGATGGTGGCTATACGAAAACGCCTATGAACTAACCTAAAAACTGCAGGATGTAATGAACCACAATGGCATTAAGAAAAAAAGATAATAATCAAATCAGGAAGAATAATCCAAATGAGAGAATATAAGATTCTCAAACAACACTCTGACTTTAATGAGAACACTATCATTTGATTTAACTTAGCATACTCTTTACCTTAAATACTAATTTAGTAATGCACTCTAGATAATTTCATTTGTTAGTATTAATGCATGTCTATGAATACCAATGCTGTAACCAACCATTGTTTGTCTGTTAAGTAATAACTATGAATGTCACTTTGTAAACCGTTGTAATTTGTGCATGGAACGATGGTATATAAAATGTCTAAATAAATAAAATAAATAAATATTCAAACCTAAACATTTAGATAAGTTAGTCGGCCCCTTTTAACATCTTCAGATTTAGCAAATAGTCTTTCAGCCTGATGTTAATACTCTTATGATCTAATATGAGATTGTGTATGTATGTTAATGGGGCTTGGGGAATAAAGCAACATATATTCCCACTGGCATGCAAGGCTAAAGGAAGTGGTTCCCCATCCATGCATGTTTTCAGGATACTGCAATGAATAAGCTTGTGAAGGAGAAAAGTGGGGGCTGCCTCATGGCTCGCTGGCCCTGTGTTAATTTAAGTCTCTTCGGCCATTGCTGCTGCCACTGCAGAAAGGTGGACATCATTGCAGCCGAAGGAGCATAGGAGGGAGGGGAGACAGAAAGAGGAAGAGGGACAGGCTGCCTCTTGGCAGGGTTAAAGAGGAGAACCAGAAAGAGGATTTGTTACGATGCTGCTCGCGGGGCCCATCCCACGAGCAGCCCCTCACCTTGCCACAGGTCAGTGTAGGTTGTGCTTCGGTGCAGGCCTCTCCTGATTCTTCGACATGTTTCTGGTTCCAAGTCTTCACCTTTTCACCTGGAGTCTGCTTCACTTCCGGCGTGGTCCGCGACCAGCCATGGACGGCTGTGTAGGGCGCGCTGTAGTGCAGTACTCAACCTGTACTAGTGCCTGAAACCTGAATCCTTGTCTGAGTCTCCAAGAATCCTGAAACCTTGTCTGAGTCTTCCAAGTAACCTGAAACCTTGTCTGAGTCTTCCAAGTTCCGCGAGTCCTCATCTGAGTCTTCCAAGTTCCTCGAACCCTCATTTTGAGTCTTCCAAGTTCCTGAGTTCCATGTCTCGTCTTGTTCCTGCCCTCAGCCTCCATCTGGCCTCACGCACTCGTCATTCCCAAATGGCAGATCCCTCTCCATACCAGGTTCAAATTCAATGTTGCCAACAAACAGCAAAAAGCCAGACATCCTATAATCAGAGCCCCACCAGGAGCAATACTTATTTCCAAGCACTGCTTACAGCCTGAAACAAGGGATACAATTTCAAAGTCTTTGGTATAGCTGTATTAGACATATGTAAAGCTGCCCATGGGGTATAAGGAGAGAGTTCCAACTCAACCAAACCTGGCATATAGAATTGAAATTTATTAAATTCCCATTCCTTTGCAAATCAAAATTGAAAGGCAAAGTTTTTAAAATGAAAATCTGGTAAACATATTCCACCTGAACCATACTCCTGAACTAATGTGTCTAGCTTTCTTCCACCATAAAAAGCCCCATACCTGAGGCTGCAATTATTGAATATCCTTTTTCGAAGCCAACAAAGCAAATTTACAGCTTGTGTTTTAATTTAGGAAAAGGAACCATTTTAAACAGAGAAACTCTGCCAAATAATGACTAAGGGACTTCCATCCGGTGTTATGTTTAGCTGATAAATTTGCCTGTAATTAGAAGAAAATTTTAATCCTAAATATGTAAAGCTTGAAGCAACCCACTTCAATGGGAATTACCCTGGCCAAGAATCTTTAAGGGACAATGACAAGCCCTGCAAACAGACCCAAATCTTGGAAAATCTTCATGATAGTAGGCAGAGAAGCTACTGGATCAGAAACAAAAAAAAAAAAAAGAATATCATCTGCATAAGAACATAAGAAATTGCCAAACAAATTCTTTGTCCGCATGGACCAAATATAAAACCATGAAAATCAGGACTGTTACAGATTCTGATGACTAAAGGCTCTACTGATAAAACATATAATAAAGGCAACAGAGGACAGTCCTGTCTTGTCCCTCCCCTTAGATCAAAAGAGTCTAAGATCTGACCTTTAACAATTATTCTTCCACTCGTGTTAGTATATACTTTAGCCAATTCAAAAAATCTCCTTCAAAACCATAACGATCCAAAATCCAGAATAAATAATGCCATCATACTTTGTTGAAGGCTTTTTCAGCATCCAAATTTATGATCAATATATCAAGATACTTAGCTCGATCATAGGCGTATCAATATCCTCAATATTCAATACTGTATCATAAGTCACAAGTTGCTCCCAACATGGATCATGTTTCGGCTAAAAAATAGCCTTCATCAGGGGATTTTCTTTTTATACAGTTATTGAGGATATCAATACGCCTATTATCGAGCTAAGTATCTTGATATAATGACTCTTATATTTGATTAATTTTATAATTTTCATGAGAACAAATAAAATTGGATAAAGAGAAATTGGATAAAGAAATAAAAAATAAAGTAAAAGATATATGTATAAGAGAGTGGGTATGTGATTATAATCAATGGTGCTATAAGAGCTGATACCGTTTGTGGCCCATTGGGGGCGTGAGACGGTGGATTGACATTTTAGGCACTTTATATATGATACCTGTCTCTTTATTTCACATATATTCAATTATTTTATTATTTTTAATGCATTTGGGAATATATTTTCCCTCTCCGTATTATATTATTTCTATATCGGGAGAGGAGGTTTGACTTCTGTGTTGTAATAGTTTAAGATCTATATTCAATAAAGAAATAGGGCAATAACTTTCTAGTTTAGTTAAATTTTTACTTCTCTTAGGGAAAACCATAATTAATGCTTGATTAGCAAACCCAAAAAAAGCTCCAACTTCCAATTGAAAAACAATATTAAAGGAGTCGTTATCTATGACCTTAATATCTTATAAAATTCAGGGCTAAGGCCATCGAATCTCAGGGCTTTCCCTAATTTCAATTGCTTAATAGCAATGTCAATTTTAATCAAACTAATTGGTCTATTTAAATTAAGAATTTGAGAGTCAGAAAGACCAAGCAATGAAACATACTTGAAAAATGTTTTGCAAAGATCTTCCTGCATTGGTTTGCAGTCACATAAGGCTCGGTAATAATCCATAAAAATCTTCACGATTCCTTTGGTGTCTGAAACCACCCTTGATGTTTTATCCATCATATTTGTTATATAATACTTTGATTGGTTAGTTTTGATCAATTTCGTCATTACCGTATTAGCCTCATTAGCATAACAAAACATTCTAGCTTTTGTCCATAACAATGATCTTTGAGCTCTTTGAAACAGAAGATGGTTTAACTGATGTTTAATATTTAGCATATGTAGCCTATCTGATTCCAAACCTGAACGAATGTGGCATTGTTGAGTAAGTTGTAGTATGTTGGTATCTCTTGCTTTTTTTCCTGTGTCTCATGTAAGAAATAATCTCTCCCTGAATTAGTTTTACCTGCTTCCTAAAACACCTGCAGAGAAATTTCAGAAGATGGATTTTCATCTAAATATTGTTGCCATTTAGTTTTTGGAAAAGTCTTAAATGAATCATCTGCGTAAAAGAGAAAATGGGAAGCGCTATCTAAGGTAGAGCTGCCCTCTGTGTCAAGTCCAGTTTGATAGTAATAGTGGCATGATGAGAGATAGTCATTGTTCCTTTCATATTTATTTATTTATTTATTTTTAGATTTTTATATACCGGTGTTCCTATATGAAATAAAGATCACATCGGTTTACATTGAAACAGAACATGAAAATTGCCAAAAGGCATTACATAGAACAAGGTTATGAAACTTGGAACAGTGTACATAAGTTCAAAATTTAACAATAACGTTGTAACATTGATGACCAAAAGATAAAGGAGAAAAAAAAAAAAAATAAAAACCATAGCCACCTTAACTCTTGGAAATAGAAACTCAGAGGGAAGGAAATAATCAAGTCTAGAGAAAGCACCATGAGCGCCGAGAAAAATGTAAAGTTTACCTCATCCTGATTTAACACCCGCCAGATGTCCATCATTTGCAACTCTTTTAACAAAAAGGGTATTCCCATCCCCTTTGCCTATGTGACACTGTAGCCTCGATGGTTTCGCATCTACATTAGGATCTGAAACCACATAAAAATCCCCACCCAGGATCAAAGCATGATCCAAAAATTGACTGGCAATTGTCACTAACTCAGAAAAGAAAGCATGACTGTAAGCATTTGGGGCATAGCTCTTCCCTAATAGATATTTTTTATTATGCAACATACCAGCCACAAAAACATATTGACCACTATTATCATTAACAACTTTCTGGACCTGGAATGAGAGATTCTTAAAATCAATATCAAAACCCCACTTTGGCGAGCAGAAAAAAAACCCAGAAAATGTTTAAATCTCCTAATCCTTTTTAAATTTAAGACATTCTTTCAACGTTAGATAGGTCTCCTGCAAAAAAACACAATTTGAGAAACAGATTTTTTGAAAAGATTTAAAGTATTTTTCCTTTTCTTTGGGGAATGGACTCCACCAACATTCAATGAGCTAATTTTTAGGGAATCCATATATAATAACAAGAGCAAAAGTGGTGAAGAATACAACCCAAAAGTACTTGAAAAATATAAAAGCCTAAACACCCATCAAAACTACCATAGATGCAAACAGCATAATAGGTACCACCAATGAAGTCTCTGTCCATTAATAGGGACTTAATATGCTGATAATATGTACCTATGTCCATTGAAGGAACCCAGCTACACATACATCTTGTTTCCAGTTCATCCATATACCACACATACACAGCACAATTAATATGCAGACAGTAGCAAATCTGAGAATATTCCAAGGGACTGCATCTTCATCCAGTTGAGTTCTTCCTGCAGTGAAGATGCACCCTGCGAAGGCATCACATGATTCTCTCACTAATTCACCTAAAAACAATAGTCCAAACCTTGAGGAAAAAGATCATGAGAGGTCTTGAACGAGTAGATGTGAATCGGTTATTTACACTTTCGGATAATAGAAGGACTAGGGGGCATTCCATGAAGTTAGCAAGTAGCACATTTAAGACTAATCAGAGAAAATTATTTTTCACTCAATGCACAATTAAGCTCTGGAATTTGTTGCCAGAGGATGTGGTTAGTGCAGTTAGTGTAGCTGGGTTCAAAAAAGGTTTGGATAAGATCTTGCAGGAGAAGTCCATTAACTGCTATTAATTAAGTTTACTTAGGGAATAGTCACTGCTATTAATTGCATTAGTAGCATGGGATCTTCTTGGTGTTTGGGTAATTGCCAGGTTCTTGTGGCCTGGTTTAACCTCTGTTGGAAACAGGATGCTAGGCTTGATGGACCCTTGGTCTGACCCAGCATGATGGACCCAGCATGGCAATTTCTTATGTTCTTATGTTCTATTCCCTCATATAATTGTTTACTGTTCTATGTAAGGGCTCTGCCTAATTGTTCCAAGGCTCTGCCTAATTGTTATTGGTTACATGTAAACCGATACGATGTGCAAACGGCTATTAGTATAGAAGAATTTTCTAAATAAATAAATAAAATAAATAAATATACGATGGACATCTGAGGTTACGGCATGCGCTCATGCGCCTTCGCTGCTTGAGCGCCCAAATTGGACGTGCGTTCATGCACCTTCACCGGCGGGGCTGCTGGAAGCCACTTTCGCCGCCGGCTGCCCCCGGGAGGCAGGGGAGCCGCGGTGGGCGCCTTGGGAGGAGGTGAGAGAGGACTGGGGCTGCTGGAAGCATGCAGTAAGTTTACTTTTGTTACAATTTCTATTTGCTTTAATAATATGTCGAGTCGATTTTCGCCCTGCGCCTTGCTTCGGGAGGGGAGGAGAGAGGACTGGCAATCCCCGATGCCTGAGCGTAGGAGAACCATCCACTTCCTGGTACCTGTCATTTCAAATGTCATTTGAAATGATAGGTACCAGCGCACCCAGGATACTGTATAGGTGCTGTATAGCGTTCTATACAGTAAAATGGATTGCGCTTCATGGACGCGCATTGGACGCAGCTTGCATTTGCGTCTAATTTAAATACTGTATCGAGCGGTATGTGATCCGAACTGTGCGTGCGGCAAACGAGTGGGCGCCCGGCACTGCCACATTTTTTCTTACGCGCCCTTACTGTATCGGCCTGTATGTGAATTTAATAGCAGGTAATTGACTTCTCCTCCAAGAACTTATCCAATCCTTTTTTAAACACAGCTATACTAACTGCACTGACCATATCCTCTGGCAACAAATTCCAGAGTTTAATTGTGCGTTGAGTAAAAAAGAACTTTCTCCGATTAGTTTTAAATGTGCCCCATGCTAACTTCATGGAGTGCCCCCTGGTCTTTCTACTATCCGAAAGAGTAAATAACCGATTCACATCTACCCGTTCTAGACCTTTCATGATTTTAAACATCTTTATCATATCCCCCCTCAGCCGTCTCTTCTCCAGGCTGAAAAGTCCTAACCTCTTTAGTCTTTCCTCATAGGGGAGCTGTTCCATTCCCCTTATCATTTTGGTAGCCCTTCTCTGTACCTTCTCCATCGCAATTATATCTTTTTTGAGAAGCGGCAACCAGAATTGTACACAGTATTCAAG
This sequence comes from Rhinatrema bivittatum, assembly GCF_901001135.1. Taxonomy (NCBI): domain Eukaryota; kingdom Metazoa; phylum Chordata; class Amphibia; order Gymnophiona; family Rhinatrematidae; genus Rhinatrema; species Rhinatrema bivittatum. The sequence continues at coordinate 47,363,081 of NC_042615.1, read as the reverse complement.
GTGCGGTCTCACCATGGAGCGATACAGAGGCATTATGATATTTTCCGTTTTATTCACCATTCCCTTTCTAATAATTCCCAACATTCTGTTTGCTTTTTTGACTGCTGCAGCACACTGAACCGACGATTTCAATGTGTTATCCACTATGACGCCTAGATCTCTTTCTTGGGTTGTAGCACCTAATATAGAACCCAACATTGTGTAATTATAGCATGAGTTATTTTTCCCTATATACATCCCCTTGCACTTATCCACATTAAATTTCATCTGCCATTTGAATGCCCAATTTTCCAGTCTCACAAGGTCTTCCTGCAATTTATGACAATCTGCTTGTGATTTAACTACTCTGAACAATTTTGTGTCATCTGCAAATTTGATTATCTCACTCGTTGTATTTCTTTCCAGATCATTTATAAATATATTGAAAATTAAGGTTCCCAATACAGATCCCTGAGGCACTCCACTGTCTACTCCCTTCCACTGAGAAAACTGTCCATTTAATCCTACTCTCTGTTTCTTGTCTTTTAGCCAGTTTGCAATCCACGAAAGGACATCGCCACCTATCCCATGCCTTTTTACTTTTCCTAGAAGCCTCTCATGAGGAACTTTGTCAAACGCCTTCTGAAAATCCAAGTATACTACATCTACCGGTTCACCTTTAGCCACATTTTTATTAACTCCTTCAAAAAGGTGAAGTAGATTTGTGAGACAAGACTTGCCTTGGGTAAAGCCCTGCTAACTTTGTTCCATTAAACCATGTCTTTCTATATGTTCTGTGATTTTGATGTTTAGAACACTTTCTACTATTTTTCCTGGCACTTAAGTCAGGCTAACCGGTCTGTAGTTTCCCGGATTGCCCCTGGAGCCCTTTTTAAATATTGGGGTTACATTTGCTTTCCTCCAGTCTTCAGGTATAATGGATGATTTTAATGATAGGTTACAAATTTTTACTGATAGGTCTGAAATTTCATTTTTTAGTTCCTTCAGAACTCTGGGGTGTATACCATCCGGTCCAGGTGATTTACTACTCTTCAGTTTGTCAATCAGGTCTACCACATCTTCTTGTTGTCAATGGGTGGTGATATCTTTAGAGAATATGCGGACATCATCAAGGTATACGATTACTGAAAAATGGAGCATGTCTATAAAAACCTCATTCATCAGATTTTGGAAAATCGCTGGTGCATTACAAAGTCCGAAAGGCATGACTAAATACTCGTAATGCCCATCATGAGGATTGAATGCGGGTTTCCACCCATCGCCTGGCTTTATTCGTATTAAATTATATGCTCCTCGGATATCTAATTTAGTAAAGATCCTTGCTCCTTGTAAACGGTCCAAAAGCTCAGGGATGAGTGGAAGAGGATATCGGTCCCTGCGGGTGATGGAGTTGAGACCCCGATAATCTATACAGGGCCTAAGGGAACCATCTTTCTTGGCAACAAAAAAGAATCCTGCCCTAGCTGGAGACGTAGATGGCTGGATAAACCCCTTATCCAGATTCTCTTGGATATATTGGGACATTGCCCGAGCCTCAGGTAAGTACAATGGATAAACTTGCCCTCGAGGCGGTATAGCGCCAGGTAGTAAATCAATGGCACAGTCGAAGATCTGGTGTTCTGGTAAAAGCTCAGCCTTTTCTTTGGAGAAGACATCTGCATATTCTGTGTACTGAGGTGGCAGTGTCAGAGGAGTAACGGCCAAAGGTGCACTAGGCTGTGGCAGATTCGGCAAGCAGATTGTAAAGCAGGCTGGACTCCAAGATGTGATTTGTAGAGACTTCCAATCAATGAGTGGTGAGTGTTTCTGAAACCAGGGTAGGCCCAGAACTATGGGATGGATGGATTTGTTCAAGACGTAGAAGGAGATATTCTCCTTGTGGAGAATTCCGGTGTGCAGGATCACAGGAGCCATGGTAGAAGAAATGCTGCCTGGCAGAGGAGTGCCATGAATAGAAGAAACTCATAACGGTAGCGAGTGAGGAACTCGGGCAGTTGTAACTGTTGGACCAGATCAGCAAGGATGAAGTTGCCCCCGGCCCCAGAATCAATAAAAACCAAATTGGCAAAATTCCCCCAGGATACTCCAGAGTGACTGGAAGGGGGCGCATTGGGGAGCAGGACTCACACAGCCTAGGATTAACTCCCCAGTAATGCCTAGGCTTGGGAGTTTTCCGGTCGCTCCCGGCATTGTGCTAGCATGTGTCCCTTACCACAACAGTACAAGCACAAGCCGAGGGTACGGCGGCACTTCCTTTCTTCTGGGGTAAGAGGACTGCGGCCGAGTTGCATGGGCTCCACACCCTGACTGGATTGGTGTTCTGGAGGTGGTGCCATCGGTCGGGAGAAGGATGGAGCCAGTGTAACGGGGTCTACGAACAGGTTTAACTTCTTGGGCCTGTTGCTGAAGCCTGCGATCAATTCTTCCCGACAGGTCGATCAGGTCTTCGAGGTCGTCAGGAAGATCCCTTGCCGCAAGCTTATCTTTAATGCGGGGGGATAGTCCTTCTAGGAAGATGCTGGGTAGACTGTCCTCCTGCCATCCTAGCTCCGATGCCAAGGTACGGAACTCAACCGCATAGTCGACCAGCGGCCGGGAGCCTTGGTGGAGATGCAAGAGTTCTGATGCTGTGGTAGACTGATGAGCTGGCTCATCGAATACTAACTTAAAATTGTGCAGAAATTGTTGTAGATTTCCCAGCAGTGGATCACCTCGCTCCCATAGCGGGGAAGCCCATGCCAGGGCCCTTCCATCCAATAGAGACAGAATGTAGGTGGTCGTCACCTGATCGGATGGGGCTAACAGAAGCAGTTAGGCCGAACTGCATGGGTTGAAGAGAGAACTGCATGAGGCAGTGGTTGATGAAACCGGCACTGCTTGGCTTCTCCCGCATAGCGAGGTGGCACTGGTAGATGCATAGATGCGGCCGGAGCGGCAACTGGAGGAACCAGTGGCGGGGCTACCACCGGAGGTGTTGAATCCAGGTGGTTAGCTAGACTTTCGACAGTAGCGGTCAAGATATCTAAGCAGTGTTGCTGCTGCTGCATCCGTTGGGCCAGGCCAGGGATGGCCTGGAGGCCAGAGAGGTCCACCGGGTCCATGGCCTTGGCAAACTTGTTGAAAGCGTGGACCCTTGGGCCGGCTAGAGTGAGAGATGGAACCACTGAAGGAAGGCCTGCAGTGGTACTCGTAGCCGGGAGGTGGATAAAGACCGCTCCCATGATCCTGCACACCAGAATTCTCCACAAGTAGAAGATCTCCTTCTACGTCTTGAACAATTCCATCCATCCCATAGCTCCGAGTCGTGGCAGGCAGCAGTCGAGAAGTGTCGATGACGGTCCAGAAGTTCGAGGCGGGCAGCAGATGAGGAGGAGCCAGAAGATGAAGCCAAAGTCAAGCCGATGAAGCCATAAGATGGAGACCAGAACACAGGAGCGGGAGCGGAAGCAGGAACCAACCAGGTACAGGAGCAGAGTCAGGAGCAGCTGGAGCCAGGCACAAAGTCAGGGAAGCACGAAGTCAAGGATAGCAGGAGCGGGAGCGGAAGCAGGAACCAACCAGGTACAGGAGCAGAGTCAGGAGCAGCTGGAGTCAGGCACGAAGTCAGGGACAGCAGGAATCAGGCACGGAGTCAGGGACAGCAGGAATCAGCTCCAAGGAGGTGACCTGTTGCCAAGGCAAAGCACTGGTATCTCGTGCAGCTTTTAAATAGACCAGGAGAAAGGGGCCGGGCCATGGTTTCCCGCTGCGGTGCCTTTAAATTTAAACAGTCGGGCGCGCGCGCCTAGTGGGCAGAGCCGCCCAAGGAATACGACGGCATCTCCCTCATGGGGAGAACGCCGAGAGGAGGCCTCACTATGGCCTAAGCTTGGCCGGGGCTTCCCGCGATGCAGGAGAAGAGCCTGCCGGTAAGGAGGCCCCGACTGCGGCCACCCACGACCAGGATTCCCAACAGTATGTAAATATCAAAAATTAAATAGGCCTTCCCAGAGTTCTTCACCGTGCGATTTCTCTACAGCAGTGCATAACCGGAAGTCCCATAACTTCAATCTAATGGACAAATGGACTTTAATTTAATTGCTGCGCAATCAGTAAATTTTAATTTAACACCCAATGCCTTGTCCTTTCTAGTTTGTCCCAGCATCCCACTCCTTGGGTTGCAGTTACTAATAACACACTAGCAGGCCGAAGCAATATCGGGGTGTGTTAAACGGGTGCTCATGATTGAGTGCCCGCTCCCTTAACGCACGCTGATCCACCTATCCCGGGTGCCCAATTTAGTATTTAAATTGGGCGCCACAGTGAAAAGGAGGCGCTAGGGGAAATTGCGCACCCTTAGTGCCTCCCTGGCAGCGGGTGCCCGGGAGAGGTGGCTGTGAGCCAGTTAGGAAAATGGATGCTCGTTAATTGAGTGTCCCTTTTCCTAACCTGACCGCGGCACACTTTTTTTTTTTTAATTATCCTATTTCAGTTTCTCCTCAAGAATTAACGCCTGCTTTGGGCAGGCATTAATTTTTGCAGATTAAATTGTGCGCGTTGGGTGCCCATTTTTTTTTTAATTGGGGGAGAATAGCTACTAGCCTCATCAAGATGCATTTGCATGTGATGAGCGCTATTACCTTTGCGGGGAGGTTGGACGCACGAATCCCCTTATAGCATAAGAGGTTGTTGTCGCACGTCCAAAACACGCGTCCAACCACGGGTTAAACAGTGCGCTTGGCTGAGCGTACTATATTGAATCGGCCTGATTGGGAATAACATACCATTGTCTGGGCCATAAATGAGAGCTTCCCCCTGTAGAAAGAATCCACCCTAGAATAGAGAGCTGAGCATGGGAGAAGTGCATACCCGGAAGAGAACGAATACATTTTTGTGCCCTTGGGACCTAAACTTCCCCAGGAAGGGTTACATTATTATGAGTATTTCTGATGTTTGCTAGTACTATGCAGTACAACAAAATTTTAAATGGTGATAGGGAAGATTAGAGTACTGGAAATTGAAGGGCAGTATTGTGCCCATGGAAGTAGGAGAAAATTCTGCTATGGACTAAATGCTGCTTCGAAAAATTAGGGGGCCAATGCAAAAAAAAAAGCGCTGAAAACGGGCGCTGAGTGTTCACGCCCCCAGGCACCTCTCCTGGGGGTGCCATGCAATATTTAAATTAGGGGTCGATTGCAAGCCCCTCCTTGACAACTGGTGCCCGTGAGCAGTCGGATGTCCGCAGTTGTCCGCTGGTTTAGAAAACGGACGCTGAATTTATCGGCGTCTGTTTTCCTAATCAGTGCACAGTCACGGTTTCGGGAAATGGATGCTGGCTAACTGAGCGTCCGTTTCCCGAAGCTGACCACCAGCACTTTATAAAAAAAAATTTTTTTAATCTTTCATTCCTCTGACTTAATATCGCCAGGCATTAATTTCTGAGCGCAAAAATGTGCTTATTGGACCCACATTTTTTTTTTAATTGGGAGTGAATACAACCTCATTCACATGCATTTGCATGTGATAAGCACTATTTCGGGGATTAAGCGGGTTAAACAGTGCGCTCAGCTAAGCACACTGTATTGCATCAGCCCCTAGGTCTTTAATAGCTTTCTGAATGAAAGAAGATTGGGTGCAAGCCTGATAGACAGTAGTAGGTTGTTCCTTAGAGTAGATGCAGATCCTATAAAGGTCCTTTTTCTGGTGGTAACTCCTAATAACTTTCATCAGAAGGTGCGTGCAGGAACTATGAACAGATGTTCATACAAGCAGTAAGTCCTCATAGCAGGTTATGACTCATGTAGGTATTAGTTGTTCGGGCTACTCTTTAGCAAGTCACAGATAAGAGGAAACAAATAGTGTTAGACATTCCCTAATGCTAGGGTGCATAGACAGAGACATGGTAGCAGAAAAAAAAGAGGTGATAATGCCTCTGTATAGGTTGGCGGTGAGATCTCAATTAGAAAATAGACAAGCTTGAGGCAGTCTAGAGAAAGACTACCAAAACGGTATGGTGACTGCACCAAAAGCTATATGGCATGAGACCTATGGACTTAAACATGTATACCCTAGAAAGGAAAGATGGGGGATATGATAGCATAAGAGCCAACCTTTGAAAATGGTGGTAGCCTCAGCTTCTCTGCTGAGGCTGCCACCAGCTGCTATCAATTCGTGACAAAGTGTGAGGCTGGTTTTAGTGGGCATTGGTTCACAGGGACAATCGGACCGAGACCGCTAATTCATTTCATGCAGGACATCCTTTTTAAGGACCCTATTAAAACGAGTCAGATTGTTTATAGCTGACCTAGAGTCGAAGGACTCCGTTACGCTATGACAATTTCCAGTCCCGTCAGATTTTACAATTCTCTTTTTTTTTTAAATGCATGTACACTATTGTCTCTCGTTAATGACTTCAGCCGAATCCCTGCACTGTCACTCCCACCCTCTAGCCTAATGAAATATATAAAAAAAAGAAACATATAGTAATGGAAGTGGAGCTGACTGTAGCAGAAGGGTTTCTCTCCCCTTCAATGCAACTGGGAGGCCCACAGCAGTCTTTGATGCTGCCTAGGTCAGTCGGCCACCGAGCTACGATCAGAACACGGATTACACTAATAATTAAGATGACATTAAAGCAAATTCTCAAAGGGCTCATTTTATTACTCTCCACTTATGTTCTGGGTTTGTTTCCTAATTATTTCTTATGTCAAAAAATGAAAGATTTTATATATCATCCCCTACCCTCTTAACCGCTACCTGTTAATGTTCTATTGTAAAGCTTGTTGCTAGTTATTTATTTTATTATTATTATTATTATTATTGTAAAGCTTGTTGCTAGGTTATGTTACACTGTGAACCGAGGTGATGTTTTGCAAACGTGCCTCGGTATATAAGAAACCCTTAAATAAATAAAAAAATAAATAAAGAGAAAAAAAAATAATGAAACACACTACTGTGTTGAACCTTAACAATAACAAAAGCTAACATTTATTCTCTGTGAGCCTAAAAGGCGAGCACAAATAATGACTGACGACAATGGACGTCTGGATAGAAAGCACAATCCAGATCTCAGGCGCGAGGTAGCCAGTGGAAAGGCGAGTCACCCCTGCGTCCGCAGTCATGCCCGGTGTACAAGTCAAGGGCTAACAGACGCAGTTAGGCCGAATTACTTTGAATGCAAACATTTTGAAATTGAGAACTTCTGCAAGTATTGCATGTCAGATCACGAATATGAACCTAAATGGGTCACACAGTACATCATTTATTTATTTGTTTCAGGAGGGGGGGGGGTGTTTCTATCAGAAAATAAACATTAATTCAGTTTCTGTCGCCATACAGCAGTGCGCACATGTGGTGTGCGCTGTGTACAAATGAGTAGTGGGGGACCCTGAATTAAACAATTACCGACAGGGTGACCATCAGGGAAGAGGGGAGTAGGGTGGAGAGTCAGGGTGACTTTTCTGGTTCAAGTGCTTTTGGGCACAATTTATTAAAGCACACAACAAAGGTTGGAAACCTCCAAGCCCTTTCTGAGTCAAATCTCATTGGGAAACGTTACTTCCTGGGATGTTTAAGGTCCACAAAACAAAGAGAGCGATGTCCTTATATTTGTATCCTGAAAACAGTTCCCATCCTGCTATGGTTCACTTCTCTGCCACTGATGAATCTCCGAATTTAAGTCTTCTGCTCCTTACCCTCCGTATTTACACATCTTTAGCCTCAGAAAAACAGGTAACCAACTTAACAACCAGCATTTTAGCTTCTCCTCAGTTCACTTGAAAGAAAAACAGCAAAAGAGAGAGAGCGAGAGAGTAGTATTAATCTCCTTCATTAGGTGATCAGAAACCCCTCCTGAAGACTGAAGATTCCCTCTAAGGCTATCCTGCCTACTGCCAAGATATTTTATTTTCTTTGAATAACCAACAGGTCAGGAATGGGCAAGAGCTAGGTTTGTGCTTTCATTTTCAAATGACATGAAAACGCCAATGAAACCAACCTGAAAGGTGGAATATCACTCACAAAATGCATAAATAAATGAGTTTAGGATACCTTGGGCCTGATTTTAAAAAGCATTTACTCGAGTAAAAACCAGGTTTACTGGAGTAAATTCACTTTACTTGAGTAAGTGGGTTTTTGAAAATTGCTACAATATATGCCATTGACTTGTCTATAGGATTTACTCACATAAGTGCACTTTACTTGAGTAAATGCCTTTTGAAAATTGCTACAATAGTAGCTACATTTACGCATGCAACTCCTTTTGAAAATTACCCCCCTTGTGTAGACTTTAAGACTGTGAGGGGGACTTGTCCTCGTTACCTGAAAGATAAGCTTCTGCTGCATAAACCCAATCGATTATTGCATTCGAAGGGAGATGGACTTTTGACAGCTCCCTCAGCGAAGGAAGCCTGGCTGGCACACACTCACCAAAGAGCATTTTCAATGGAAGTGGCCTTTTATCTGGAATCAGCAACTAGAGAACTGTGCCTGCTTCAAGATCCATTGTCTTTTCATAAGAATTTAAAAACCTGGCTTTTCATGCAGCCATTCTGATAGTTTCAGGGTTTTTTTAATACTTTTTTCTGTTCCTTGTTTAGATATTTTATTTATGGAGGATTATTTTGATGAAGAGTGCTTGCTTTATTGGTTTTTTTATTGAAATAATTTGGGAGATATGGGGTTATTATTTTTCATGAATGTTGGAGGTGAGTGGGAACATTTGTTGTGTTCTGTTAGTGCAAGTATTTTGTAATTGTATTTTTGCTTCATTGTTATTTGATATTGGGAGGTATGTTGGGTTGTTTTTATTTATTTTGTGGGTTGGAGGAATTTGTTTTATGTTTGTGATTATTTTGTAACTTGCTTAGGCCTGGATTTTCTAAAATCACATGGCTTTCTGAATCCCACAGTAACAGGAGTTGGGGGGGGGCGAAGCAGGGGGAAGGCCTGCGAAAGCCGGCAGCGATCGCACCACTGCGGTGTTATCGCTGCCGGCTTTCGCACCCAATAGCGCCACCGTGAAAGGTGGCGCTATTGGGCACGCTACTGGCGGTGATAATGGGTCTTACCTTATCGCTGCCAGCGAAGTTACCGCCACGTCCACCCCGACTCTTCCTCTTCTGGTCCCGACTCTGCCCCTATCTAGCTATTGCACGCGAAAAGTCCCGGAATACGCCCTCCCTTCTCAGGAATGATGCAAAACAAAATCTTTGGGCCACACACCCCTAGGAGGATCCAGTGGAGAGTTGGCTGTCTGTAAAGAATCAGGAGCTGCCCTAGAAGTTGGAGGCACCTTATGAACCTGAAGTCACTAAGGCTACTATTTTCTGGAGCATGTTCAGGACTGGACATTGAGATTATTTTTTGAAAAAAGGAATTCATTTTTTCTGGGACACAAGATTATGGTTTTTCCTGATGTTTGCAGTGCTACCCAGGTTAGGAGGAAGGTTTTCTTGACAATGCAACAAGAGGTTTCCACCTTTTTTTAATTCCCATACAAATGTTTAGTCAAATATCAGGGAAAATAATTTATTTTTTATGACCTCCCAGCAATTAAAACCTTTTGTGAATGACAAACCTGGGGCATGTGCAGTGGCTCCTTTCCATTTCTTGTATGCCTTAAAGGGTGATATTAGAATTGTAACATTCATTTTTTATTTATAACATTCATAATTTGTTGGCAGAAGATAAGTGCTACAGGAGGTATTGTTTGTAAGATTATCTTAATTATTTTTTTGTTGTGACTTGGATCTCCTTTCATGTAATTTATAACTCACTTAGCAGGAACTTTCTACATGGTTATTGTTTTTTCTTCATTAGATTAAAAGGATAATTTTAAAAGGAGTTACACAAATAAGTGTAACATACTATTTTAGCAATTTTCAAAAGCCATTTAAGTGCATAAAGTGCACTTACACATGAATATCCTATGGACAATTCAATGGCACATATTGTAGCAATTTCCAAAAGCCCATTTAACACAGGTAAAATGCATTTACATGTGTAAAACCCAGATTTAAGTGTGTAAATGCTTTTTAAAATCAGGCCCATAGTGTATGTCTCTATGTATGGTGCAAAGGGCAGTCATTCTTTTATTTTTCTTCCATGCTGTATTAGTTCTTAAAATAAAGTTTAAGTAACATTATGTAAAATGATTGCATAAATACCAGTTTTTGGGGGCTAATGTAATAAGGTATGCTGAAGCACAGGTTTGTACGTGCCTGTATGCGAGTTTATATGTGCGTTTTCCCGCACAAAGCCTAGATGGGGATGTAATACAGGTTTGTGTGCGGGAAAAAAGCGCATACAAATGCACTTTCAGACCCGCGGTTTTTCTGCGTGAGGGCATGCTAATGGCATGCAAAGGAAGTGATTACCTAATCATAGGCAATGCAGGGACCCGCTCCTCGAGGTAGTGCCTACATTCTACACTTGGGACTACCTGTGCTTCCCCGCTCCTTGGGGCAGTACCCTTGATTCTGCCACCGGTCTCTGCCGGTGCTTCCCGCTCCTCGGGCTGTCCTACATCATCATCTGGAGATCTGTCTCAGGTGTCCCCGCTCGGCAGGTCAGCCTATGTCATCGCATCAGTATCTCCTTCACTGTGCAGCTATGCCCCTCAGAATTGTCTTTCCGGAATACCTCCTGCACGCCCTGTGTCATGCTCCCCGCTCCGCAGGACTGCCTAGCACCATCTCCTTCAGAGGACTTTGCCCAGGTACTGATCTCCAGTCTGCCCACGAACGTGGGATCCCTCCTTGCTGTGTCTCTTGCCCCGCTCCTCAGGATCCCTCCACAGTTTCTCCCAGAGTCCTCAGCTGTGCCTGACCTCACCTCCCGATGGTGTAGCCCTGTGGGGCCCCTCCCTACAGGTGGTAACAATGCTACCCTCAGGCCAAGGGTCCACAAACCCACAAACCATTACAGATTGCCAAGTCCATTGACCCGGCAGAGGTATCAGCCCTCCAGGCCATCCCTGGCCTAGCACAAAGGATCAGCAAACAGTAAATATTTTTGGAGTCTCTGGTAGCAGCCTTAGACAACCTGAGCCCTTGTCTAGATGCTACCGTGACTGCCACCACGACATCTATCAAGCTCAATGCCTCCACCTCTACGCCAGTTCCTCGGCCAACTGTGCCCTTGCTGGCACCTCCACGCAGGGGTTTCTTGAATCAATGCAATATGGACTTCTGTCTGCAACCAGCTTACTTCCCAGACGTGATCACCAAGACTACATACATCCTTTCCCTTTTGGATGGTAAAGCCTTGGCCTGGGCGTCACCCCTCTGGGAGCGAGCTGATCTGGTTCTTCGAGATCTTCCAGGATTCCTGGCCCTGTTTCGGTCTGTCTTGGAAGATCCTGGACGTAGAGCCATTTCTGGGTCATCTCTTCTTCATCTCCAACAAGGCTCTCGTCCATTGGCTGACTATGTTATTGAATTCAGAACTCTTGCTTCGGAACTCCACTGGGACTCCGACTGTCTGCGCGCCTTCTTCCTCGAAGGTTTGAGCCCTCGGATTAAGGATGAGTTGGCAGCTCCCGAATTGCCCTCGTCACTGGACTCTTTAATAGACCCCACTGGGCGTATTGACCGTCTACAAGAATGTTCTCAGGAGTCCCGAGCATCCCTGAAGTCTACCTCAGGCTCATCTCGATCCCAATGTTCTTCTTTTCCCAGAGGGAACACATTGCAGAGTCCAGTGGAGGAAGAACCCATACAGATGGGTCGGAGCAGACTTTCTCCAAGGGAATGACGACGTTGTCAGCAATCCAGCCTTTGCCTGTACTGCGGCCAACCCGGACATGCCATCGCCTCTTGTCCAGTCTGTCCAGGAAACTCCTGGGCCTAGGTTCTGCTGAAGGATTATTCCTAGGCCTGACTTCACCATCTCCTCCATTGACTGTTCCCGTGTCCATTAAGATGGACAACCAGGAGTTTCACACCTTGGTATTGTTGGACTCTGGGGCTGGTGGGAATTTCATATTGAAACAGCTCATGGAACACTTGTGGATTCCCACCATCCACTCTCCAGTACCCTTACTACTCTCATCTATCCATGGAGAACCTTTCCCTGGTGAGGTTGCCCTCACCACAGCTCCTATTCAGCTATGCACCTGGACCCTGCTTGTGGAAACCATTTCCTTCTATATCTTGGACAAGGCTATTCATCCTGTAGTTCTGGGACTGCCCTGGCTACAGCAGAACACTCCGCAGTTCGACTGGGCTACTCTACAGCTCTTTCCTTGGGTCCATCCTGTTATGAAAACTGCCTTGAGTCCGTCTCTCCTCTGCCTTGTATGACTACCTTGCCCTTGCTTCCCGGCCTTCCATCGCAGTGTGCCTTGTTTTCCTATGTGTTGTCTAAGAAGGCTGCGGATATTCTACCCCCTCACTGCTCCTACGACTGCTCAATAAATTTGCTGCCTAACCCAGAGCCTCCTCGGGGTAGAATCTATCCTCTCAAAAGGAGATCCAAGCCATGTCTGAGTACATCCATGAGAACCTGGCCAAAGGGTTCATTCGGCCCTCCAAGTCTCCCGCTGGAGCAGGATTTTTCTTTGTAGGGAAGAACGATGGCTCCTTCCATCCCTGCCTCGATTACTGAGGCTTAAATGAAATCACGCTCAAGGATCGCTACCCACTGCCTCTTATCTCTGAGCTTTTCGACAGGCTTCAAGGAACAAAAATCTTCTCAAAATTGGATCTCTGCGGAGCTTACAATCTGGTCCAGATCCGCGAGGGCGATGAGTGGAAGACCGCCTTCAACACGCGTGATGGCCATTTTGAGTACCTCGTGATGCCCTTCTGCTTTGCAATGTGCCCGCAGTATTTCAAAACTTGATGAACAAGGTCTTCAGAGATATGCTTTACCACTGCGTAGTCGTATACCTTGACGACATCCTAGTCTTCTCTCAAAACCTTCAAAGTCATCGCCAGGATGTCTCTCGTGTCCTCCAATGCCTGCGAGATAACCAACTTTTCGCCAAGCTTGAGAAGTGCGCCTTCGAGCAAGAGACTGTCTCTTTTCTTGGCTATGTGGTGTCTAGCCAGGGGTTTTGAATGGACCCTCAGAAATTAAAGAGCATCCGTGATTGGCCTCAACCAAACGGCCTCACGGCATTTCAGAGATTCCTTGGCTTCACCAATTACTATCGCACCTTTATTCACCACTATTCAACCCTGACTGTGCCACTCACAGCCATGACTCGCAAGGGGGCCAACCCCTCTCAGTGGTCCCCCGAAGCCATGACCGCCTTTCAGGAAATCAAGTCTGCCTTCCTCAAGGAACCTTGTCTCCGTCATCTGGACTCTACATGGCCGTTTGTCTTCTAGGTCGACACCTCCGACGTTGGAGTAGGAGCCTTACTGAATCAATACTCAACTAATCATACTCTACACCCTTGTTCATTTTTTTCCCAGTGCTTCTCGTCGGTGGAACGTAATTATGCCATAGGGGATAAAGAACTGCTGCCCATCAAGCTGGCATTTGAAGAATGGCAACCTTGGCTCGAGGGAGCTCAACATCAGATCACCATATACACGGATCATAAAAACCTCAAGTATCTACATCATGCTCAACGATTAAACCATCGCCAGGCCCGTTGGTCCCTCTTCTTTATCCGATTCAATTACATACTGCATTACCGCCCAAGCAATAAAAATGATCATGCCAATGCGCTCTCCAGGTCTTTCGACGCAGAGGATGTGCCCGATAACCCACGGCACATAATAGACCATGCCAAGGTGATTCTCTTCGCCACCTATCCTGTGCCACTGGGGAAGACGGTGGTCCCTCGCCAGCTATGATGGAGGGTGCTGCAATGGGCCCACTGACTCTTTGACTGCAGGACATCCAGGCCAATCCAGAATGCTCTCCACGCTGCAGTGATACTATTGATGGCCTACTATACAAAAGGATACTCAAGCTTACGTTGAGTCCTGTCCTACGTGCGCCCATCATAAACCTCCAGCAGGAAAACCCTGGGACTCTTGCAACCACTCCCCATTTTGAGTGAGCCTTGGACCCATATCGCAACGGGCTTTATAGTGGATTTGCCTGTCTCCAATGGTAACAATACCATATGGGTCACTGTCGACCGTTTCTCCAAAATGGCCCACTTTGTGGTGCTGCCCAGTCTCCCTTTGGCGCCTCAGCTCGCCAAACTGTTCTTTTGACATGTGTTTTGGCTCCACGGCCTTCCCAAGCTCATACTCTCGGATCATGGAATTCAATTCACTGCACACTTCTGGAAATCCCTCTGCAAGAAATTCGATATTTCATTGGATTTCACCTCAGCCTACTATCTGCAGGCCAATGGCCAAATGGAGAGGACTAATAGAACCCTAAAACAATTCTTGCGAGCCTATGTGAGCCTGTGGCAGGATGACTGGGCCAACCTTCTTCCATGGGCAGAGTTCGCATTAAACTCCCATCAGTCCGCCTCCACCGGTTTGTCTCTGTTTCAGGTGGTCTATGGATGCCAGCCTTTGCCACCACTTCCGCTCTCGCTGTCCGTGGCATCACCAGCAGTTCAAGCGACTGCTCAAAAATTGCACCAATTTGGCATAATACCCAACAGCTGCTCCAGCAGGCTGCCCAGAGATCGAAGAAGGCCTTTGACACACATCACTGCGAAGCACCCCGGTTCCAACCCGGAGATAAGGTATGGCTCAGTACCAAATTCATTCGACTCGAGCTGCCTTCAGTTCACTTCGCCCCTAGATATATTGATCCCTTTCCTGTGCTCCACCGTCTGGGTCCTGTTATCTATCGATTCCAGCTGCCTTCATAGAAACATAGAAACATCGAAATGTCGGCAGAAGAAGACCAAATGGCCCATCGAGTCTACCCAGCAAGCTTCCACACTTATTTTTTCTTATACTTATCTGTTACTCTTGGCCCTTATTAGTAACATTTTGGTTCTAGTTACCTTCCACCCCCACCATTGATGTAGAGAGTAGGGATGTGAATCATTTTTTGACGATTTAAAATATCGTCCGATATATTTTAAATCGTCAAAAATCGTTAGAGCCGCGATACAATAACAATTCCCCCGATTTATCGTCAAAAAATCGTAAATCGGGGGAAGGGGGAGGGCGGGAAAACCTGCACACTAAAACAACCCTAAAACCCATCCCGACCCTTTAAAATAAATCCCCCACCCTCCCGAACCCCCCCAAAATGCCTTAAATTACCTGGGGTCCAGAGGAAGGGTCCCGGTGTGATCTTTTATTCTCGGACCTCCGGTGCTTGTAGAAATGGCGCCGGCGCTACCTTTGGTTTTTCCGTACGGAAAAACGATTCGCAGCAGGAGATCGCTCCCGGACCCCCGCTGGACCCCCAGGGACTTTTGGCCAGCTTGGGGGGCCTCCTGACCCCCACAAGACTTGCCAAAAGTCCAGCGGGGGTCCGGAACGACCTCCTGCAGTCGAATCGTGTTGTCTATGGCCGGCGCCATTTTGCGCAAAATGGCGGCGCAAAATGGCGCCGGCCGTAGACAACACGATTTGACTGCAGGAGGTCGTTCCAGACCCCTGCTGGACTTTTGGCAAGTCTTGTGGGGGTCAGGAGGCCCCCCCAAGCTGGCCAAAAGTTCCTGGGGGTCCAGCGGGGGTCCGGGAGCGATCTCCTATGCTCCTGACCTCGGGGGACAAAAAACAAAATGGCGCCAGCGCTACCTTTGACCTGTCATATGACAAGGCAAAGGTAGCGCCGGCGCCATTTCTACAAGCACCGGAGGTCCGAGAGTAAAAGATCACACCGGGACCCTTCCTCTGGACCCCAGGTAATTTAAGGCATTTTGGGGGGGTTCGGGAGGGTGGGGGATTTATTTTAAAGGGTCGGGGTGGGTTTTAGGGTTGTTTTAGTGTGCCGGTTTTCCCGCCCTCCCCCCCACTGGACCCCAGGTAATTTAAGGCATTTGGGGGGGGGTTCGGGAGGGTGGGGGATTTATTTTAAAGGGTAGGGGTGGGTTTTAGGGATGTTTTAGTGTGCCGGTTTTCGATTTACACGATTTTCACGATTTTCACGATATTTAAAAAACCCAAACGGCGACGATCCGATTCCCTCCCCCTCCCAGCCGAAATCGATCGTTAAGACGACCGATCACACGATTCACATCTCTAGTAGAGAGCAGTGCTGGAGCTGCATCTGAGTGAGGTATCAAGCTTAATTGGTTAGGGGTAGTAACCGCCGCAATAAGCAAGCTACTCCTATGCTTATTTGTTTACCCAGACTGTGCAATTCAGTTCTTGTTGGTTGTTGACTGAATATAAATCCTCTTTTCTTCATTCCCCCTGCCATTGAATCAGTGAGCTGCACCGGATATGTATTCCAGGCTTATTTGTTTACCCAGACTATGCAATTCAGTCCTTGTTGGTTGTTGTCTGAATATAAATCCTCTTTTCTTCATTGATTTCTCAGTTGGATCTTAACTTGGTATTACAAGCTTTGATTTCTTCTCCTTTTGAGCCTCTGAAGTGGGCTATTTTGAAGGATATTTCCCTGAAGGCTGTATTTTTGATAGCCATTTGTTCTGCTTATTGCATTTCAGACATTCCGGCTTTATCTTGCAGGGACCCTTTTTTGGTTATAGCCTTGGATTTGGTGTCTTTTCTGCCTGTTCCTTCCTTTTTCTTGAAGGTGGTTTCAGGGTTTCATTTGAATCAATCTATCACTATGCTGGCTTTTCTAGGGAAGAGTGCCAAGGTGTTAACAAATCTTTGAGGTTCCTGGATATTCACCAGGTTCTTATTCAATATTTGAAAGTGACTAATGCTTTTCGTAAGTCTGACAATCTGTGTTGTTTGGAGGTCTGCGTAAAGATAAAGCAGCTTCTAAAGCTACCTTAATCTGTTGGAGCAGAGATACAATTTCTTCACTTATCTGTTTAGGGGCCGGTGGGTGCTGGAATTCATTTGCGCTCATTCTACTAGAGTGCAATCTTCTACTTGAGTGAAAGCCATTGCTGTCACTCTGAAGAAATTTTGCAGGGCAGCTACTTGGCCCTCCATGAATTCTTTTGTGAAACATTATTGTCTGGATATTCACTAAGGGGGACCCAGCTTAAGGGGCTGGCACCCTGAAGATGGCCTTTACTTCCTCCCTCCCTCAATAGTGAGTCTTGGGTATGTCCCATCTGTTTGGATTGAACGCGACTGGAGTGGCAGAATGGACTGGAAGAAAACATTTTCTTATGATCCCTATTACACTAGTCCAGGACCCTCCCGAAAGGTTGGGCCTTATGCTATTCCCGCTGTTTATATATTGGTTGATTTTATATCTAACAGTCTATATATATGTGCATGTATACATATACATACACACATACACAAGCAAAAAGCGCCCCGCATTGCTTGGGTAAAAACATAAGACATGCCATACTGGGTCAGACCAAAGGTCCATCCAACCCAGGTCACAAGTACCTGGCAGGATCCCAAGGGGTAGATAGATTCCATGCTACTTATACCAGGGATAAGCAGTGGATTTCTTCAAGTGCATCTTAATTGTTTATGGACTTTTCATATAGAAACTTGTCCAAATCTTTTTTAAAGGCAGCTACCCTAATAGCTTTCACCAACAAATTCCAGAGCTTAATTATGCGTTAAGTAAAACAATATTTTCTCTTATTAGTTTTAAATGTATCGCCTAGTAACTTCATTGTGGATCCCCTAGTCTTTGAGTATTTTTCGAAAGAGCAAACAACTGATTAACACAGTCTGGACCATAGCAGCCTGTGTGTGTACGTGCATGTCTGCGTGTGTATCTGCCTTCCTTCCTCAAGATACACAACGCCTTCCACGTTTCTCTATTAAAACCTTTGGTTCTCTCAGGATTTTCTAAAAAACCACCGGACACCCAACCGCTGTCCTTGGAAGCAGATGTCACCTATCAAGTTCGAGATGTCCTGGACATTAGAAAACGTGGAAGAAAATGGGAATATCACCTCTCATGGGAGGGCTTTGGGCCTGAGGAGATCAGCTGGGAACCTCTGGCCAACATCCTGGACAAGGATCTCATTCGGCATTTCCATGCTAAGCATCCTCGCAAACCCAAACCCCCGGGGGAGGGTCTTAAGAGGGTGGTACTGTTATAACCGTCGGTCGCAGATGGCTGTGACCACGTCTACTCACATCCTGCACCGTCCTGCTTCCCTCTCCAGGCCTGCTCGCAGCGCAGGCAAGTCCCTGCTGCCGCGTTCCCCATGGCTCCTCGTGGCAGTCTAGACGCTGCCGTCCTCCAGGCTGACACTGGGCCTTACTAGTGGCGAGCACGTGTGCCACCGGAGCCTCTTCTAAAGCCTCTTTGGCGGGAACCTCAGAGGCGTCCCAGATTGATGACTTCATTGCATCAGAGTACTTAAGCTCCACCTTCGTCCTCAGCTAGCCGACTTGGCAACGAGTTCCATTACTATTCTACGAGCTCCTGTCTCTGCCGTTCCTGTGGTGATGCTATCGGACATTCTTGGACTCTGGATCCTGCCTGGTACCCGCTCCTCGGGGGCCAGCGTACGCAATCTACGGGGACTTGGTCTCCTGGCTTCCTCCACTCCTCGGGCTAGCCCTGCGTCTTCCAGTAAATCCTATCCTGCTGGCTCCCCGCTCCTTGGGGCTGCCTCTGGGAACATCTTCACCGCTTGGGAGTTGTACCTCTGTGCTTCCCCACTCCTCGGGGAAGTGCCAACGTTCCTTTCTGAGACTGTCAGGGCTTCCCCGCTCCTTGGGGAAGTGCCTACGTTCTATTCTGTGACTGTCAGTGCTTCCCTGCTCCTCGGGGTAGTGCCTACGTGGCTACGTGCTACACTTGGGACTACCGGTGCTTCCCCGCTCCTCGGGGCAGTACCTTTGATTCTGCCATCAGGCTCTGTCGGTGCCTCCCACTCCTCGGGCTGTCCTACGTCATCATATGGAGACCTGTCTTGGGCTTCCCCCCTTCGCGGGTCGGCCTATGTCATCACATCAGTACCTCCTTCACTGTACAGCTCCGCCCCCTCGGGGTTGTCTCTCTGGAATACCTCCTGCACATCCTGTGTCGTGCTCCCTGCTCCGCGGGCCTGCCTAGCGCCATCTCCTTCGGAGGACTCTGCCCAGGTACTGATCTCCAGCCTGCCCATGAACTGTGGGGATCCCTCCTTGCTGTGTCTCTTGCCCTGCTCCTCAGGACCCCTCCACAGTTTCTCCCAGAGTTCTCGGCTGTGCCTGACCTCGTCTCCTGACAGTGTAGACCTGTGGGGCCCCTCCCCACAGATGGTAACAACATTACCCTCGGGCCAAGGGTCCACAGACTCACAAACCATTACAAATATGAAGCACAATAAACAAGAGATTCTGGAGATAATGTCAGAGCTGAGAGAAGATATCACTGAGCTGGGCCGGAGGGTGGATGACATAGAGAACCGTGTTGATGCCCAGTCATAATCTCTGGCACAGCTCAATGGGAAATATCAGGTACTGCAGAAGGAACATACAGAGCTCCAAGACAAGCTGGAGGACTTGGAAAATCGCACCCGGAGATGCAATTTGCATTCTAGGGTGGTACCGGAGACCTCCAAGGATGAGGACTGCAAAGCGCTGGTGGTTAGCATCTGCTGTGGGATTTTACAATCTCAGAGTGGTGGGGAGGCTGAACCTACGATCGAGCTGGAAAGGGCTCACTGGGCAGTGAGTCAATGGGTCCCCAAGAAATCCAGGGACATTATTGCGTGCTTCCACGCTTATTGGCTAAAAGAACAAATCTATAATCTTGCCTGGAAACAGCCTACTTGGATGTGGAATGGCCACCCCATAGCAGTTTACACTGATTTGGCTCCTAGTACACTGAAAAAACATCAGGAGGTCACAGCAGTATTGCGCAAGGAGGAGATTAAATATTGATGGTTATTTCCTTTTGGACTCTCTTTCATAATTGAAGGCGTCACCTCCAGAGCTAAATCCCACACGGAGGCAGAGGTAGTTTTGAGAGCGGCCAGCATAATAGTCCCACCATACTCCAAGAAATTCTCGACCAAACCCGAGATGCGAGAGGAGGTAGCTAAATGTCAACGCATAGGTAAAGTAGATCACAGATTATACAGGAATTCTGGTGGATCCACCTCTTCAAAAGAGATAGTGTCTTGAAACTCTAGCGCTTGAGCTGTAGGGCAGGAGTCTGACTACTTATTCTTCTTTGTTTCTTCACAGACTGTGAGGTCATGGAGGGTGGGGGCAAAAGTCCCGTCCTTTGCAATGAGTTGCCTAGTTAATCTATATATAAAGGCTGTGAAATAGTAACAGTTTTTCCCAAAGTTTTTAGGTGGGGAGTCTACTTTGCTATGCACACCCGGGGAGGAGGGCTAGTGGTTCAGAGCGTGCAATTACATCTCCTTAGAGGGGAGATTGTGTACAATGTTGAGGGTTTTCAAAATGTACATGTTGTTTTTTGTTTCTGTAGCTTTGATGGGCTTCAGGTTGGCTCTGGCATGAGGTAATGGCCTCCAGACTCTAGCTAGTACTCTGGAGGAGCTCGTTACCTGTTGGAGAGAGATGGTGGGAGAGTGGTTTGGAGGTTGGAGAATCCAGAACGCACCGCTGGAATGGGGGAGGGGAAGGAGGAATGCCATTGAGGCGACTTTCTTGAGTGCTATAGGGGGACAGGGGTTGGGATGGGGTGAGAAGGGAGGGGGTGATTGTTATGCACTGCTTCAAGGGAAGGGGTGGGTGTGGTTATTTGGATTGGTTCTTTTTTCTGGGATTGTTGTTGTGGGTGGGGGAATTTCGTGTACTGTATTTAGTGAAATGATGCCTAACATAACTCAGCTTATTTCTCAGGCTGGTGTGATCACTTGGATAAGTGTGGGAGGGCTCATCCAACACAGCCAAGGTAAAATTAAGTTCCATCATGGCTGATGTTAGGATAATTTCTTTAAATGTACAAGGGATTGCCACACCTGTTAAGAGGTCTAGGATTTTACAATTTTTGAAGAAGGGAAAAGCGGACCTGGAGTTTTTACAGGAAACCCACTTAGAAGCACAGGAACATGAAAAATTGAAGAGGGCCTGGGTGGGTAGTATCTACGCAGCTTCCTATTCTTCTCGATGCTGGGGGGGTTTATATTTTGATAAACAAATATTTTCCACTAAAAGTACAAGGATCTTGCTGTGATCCGGAAGGGTGCTATGTTATTTTGGAAGGGAGTCTTTATGGTCAAACTATTACCTATGTGAATATTTATGGGCCTAATACCAGATTGGTGGAATATCATACTAAATTACGACAGGTTCTCTTAGGGTTTGATACTTCTCAATTGTGCTTGGGTGATGACTGGAATGCATGTGTAGATGCTCGCATAGATAGATAAGAGGGGAAAGGCATGCATGTGACTAGTGGGAGTGGAGTTCAAGAACTGATGCTCTAATATGATTTAGTCGATGTCTGGAGCACATGGAACCCAGTGTGTAGAAATTATACGTATTATTCTCCCAGACATTGTACTTACAGCCGGATTGATTTTTTCTTAAGCAATAAGGCCCTGGCTGTTTCTCTTGCAGAACTGGACATATTGACCTGCACTATTTCCGACCACCATGCTATTTCTATATCTTACAAAGTGGGAGTGCAGGAGGGTACAAGTTGGCCATGGCAGTTGAATGTTTCTCTATTGGATCAGAAGGCTTTCAGAAAACAACTTAAAGAGGTCAAGCAGGGATTTTCACAGGCATAAGTCAGGGGCAGGCTATAACCCTACACTTTGGTGGGAATCCTTGAAAGCGGTGCTCAGGGGCCATATCTTTGCTTACGCGAGCCATAAGAATAAAGAGCAGAAAGTTCAACAGGCTGATTTAGAGCGGCAGATTAGGGAGTTAAAGGAGAAACATAAGCAGGAATGCTCCTCCAAAACTATATGGAAGCTGGGTTTGATGAGAGATCAACTAAAAACCCTTCAAGTTAGTGAGATTGAAAAAAGCATGAGGTATACAGAACAGCGTTATTATGAATTTGGTAACAAAGCAGGTTCCCTACTGCTAAAGGCAATTACCAGACAAAGCAATTGTTCTGTTATTTACGGGGTGCGGGATGGTCAGTGGAATTTACAGCAGTTACCCCTGGCTATTAATACTCTTTTTTGCTGAACATTTTTCTAAATTTTACCAAGGAATACAAGAACTGGCAGAGCAAATCCTTCTTAGAGGGTTTGCAGCCTCCCAGACGTTCAGGGGATGAGATACACTGCTTAATGGCGGATATTACAACATTGGAGGTGGAAAAGGCTATCAAAGCTCTCAAGGGGGGGACCCAATGGCTATCCAGTTGAATTTTATAAGGCTTTATTAGAAGAGCTGAACCCCTTACTGGGTGAAGTATTTAATTATTTACCTGCACCAGGTGCTAGAGTGGGAAACTTAGCTGAAGCATTGTTAGTGTTAATCTACAAAGCACCCAAAGATCCGTTACACTGTGCTTCTTACCGTGCTATTTCCCTTATCAACACCGATGTTAAGATTTTGGCAAAAATATTGCAGTTTCCCTTGGAGGACCTAATGGTGGGATTAGTGCACCCGGACCAAACCGTGTTCATAAAGGGAAGACTATCGACTAACAATACACGGCGTTTGTTTAATATTTTACATCTCACCTCTTCTAAATAGGTGGCTGGAGATATTATATCTATGGACATAGATAAAGCCTTTGACCATGTGTCCTGGTCATATTTGTTTACAGTTTTGAGACGCTTTGGTTTCCCAGATGATTTTACTGCATGGATCAAAGCGCTCTACACAAATCCCATGGCTAGGATTGTTTCCAATGGGGTAATATTTGCTTCCTTTTCAATAGGGAAGGGGTCATGGCAAGGATGCCCTATGTCCCCTTTGCTATTTGACTTGGCTATGGACCACTTAGCACAGGCTATCAGACAATCTACCACTATTGAAGGGTTTACTTTTTATAATGACAATCACAAAAGTTTCTTATATGTGGATGATGCACTGTTATTTCTCACAAATTTGTCTAAATCCCTGCCAGCGCAGTTGGACCTTTTAAAACACTTTCACCAGGCCGCAAGTTATGTGATTAACTACTCTAAATCAGAATATTTGCTGGTAGGCCCCAACAGAAGGCACCTGCAGGCCTTGAACGGTTTTCAGGAATGTAAAGATGGGTTCAAATATTTAGGCATCTGAATCCTGAAGGCTTATTCACAGTTATATAAAACCAATTACAGCCCTCTATTCCAGGCCATTAAGGTGGATTTAAGGAAATAGGCCTCTTTACCAATTTTTGTATTTGGGAAGTGAAATTGGTTAAGCTGTCAGTGCTACCACAGTTATTGTATCCCGTCATGCACATATTGTGTAATGTGCCTCTGTGAGCTTTACAGGCTATTCAGGGTGAGATTTCCAACTTTATATGGCATGGCAAGCCTCCACAGCTTAAATATGATGCTATGGTTCCCTTACAGGAGGGGGGGGAGGGGCGCATTAAATTACTTAATTTCTTATGGTATTTTTGGTCTTGCAGGAGACAGAGTGTAATGGCAAATGGAATGTACACTGAAGAGAGAACCATGTTAAGTGGAGTGCCAAAAGGATCAGTTTTGGGACTAGCTCGGTTCAATATCTTTGTGAATGACATTGCGGAAGGGATAGAAGGTAAAGTTTGTGCATTTGCAGATGATGCTAAGATCTGCAACAGAGTGAACAGGTCTGAAAGAATAGAGGGAATGAAAAGTGGTTTAAGAATGGTCGAAGATTTGGCAGTTGGGATTCAATGCCAAGAAATGCAGAGTCATGCTTCTGGGATGTGGTAATCCAAAAGAGCTGTGAAAGTCTGATCTGCATGGATCAAGAGAGGGATCTTGGTGGTAATAGTGTCTGGCAATCTGAAGATGGCAAAATAATGTGACAAGGCAATAGCTAAAGCCAGAAGACTGTTGGGCTTCATAGAGAGAAGAACAACCAGTAAGTCAGTACTGCCAAAAATAAATGAAGAGTATGTATTACATGGTCATACATTGCAGTTACATGATAAGGTATGTGACCTGGCAATAATATTAGATTCCAGTCTTTCTTTGAAGGCACAAATTTCAAATGTGGCAAAAGTGTCCTTTTTTAAATTGCGGATGCTCCATCCTCTTAAATAGAAACATAGAAACACAGAAATAACGGTGGAAAAGGACCAAACAGTCCATCCAATCTGCCCAGCAAGTTTATGGTAGCATCAGCCACGCCATACAGGTCTCCCCCATAATGGTAGCATCAGGGGGTGGCATCTGCCATGCCATTCAAGTTACCTCCATTCCTAGTTTCCCAAATCGTAAAAGTCAGGGCCCTTGTTGGTTGATCTCTGAGTCCAATTCCACATTTACCTCTTGCAGTTGAAGCAGAGAGCAATGTTGGATTTGCATCACAAGTATAATGGTTTCATGTTATTTGTCAAGCGCCATCCAAGCGTAGTTTCACATTCAATGTAAACCGATGTGATATCCCCAATGAACGTCGGTATATAAAAACCGTTAAATAAATAAATAAATAAAAGTATAAGGCTTATTGGTTAAGGGTAGTAACAGCCACATCAGAAAGTTACCCCCATGCTTATTTGTTTTCCCAGACCGTAAAATTCAATGTCCTTGTTAATTGCTGTCTGAAACTAATTTCCCTTTTCCTCTTTTCCCTCTGCCATTGAAGCAGAAAGCAATGATTACATTGCATCAACAGTATGAAGGCTTATTGGCTAAGGGTAGTAACTGCCACATCAGGAAGTTACCCCCATGCGCTCTTTTCCTCATTTCCATCCTCTAGCCTTTAGAGATCCACAGTGTTTATCCCATGCCCCTTTGAAATCTTTTACTGTTCTTGTCTTCACCACCTCATCCAGAAGGGCATTCCAGGCATCTACCATCCTCTCCATTAAGAAATATTTCCTGACGTTGGTTCTGAGTCGTCCTCTCTGGAGTTTCATTTTGTGGCCCATAGTTCTATTGATTTCTTTCCAGTGGAGAAGGTTTGTTGATTGTGCATCATTAAAACCTTTCAGGTATCTGAAGGTCTGTATCATATTTCCCCTGCACCTCCTGTCCTCCAGGTTATACATATTTAGGTCCTTCAACCTCTCCTCATAAGTCATTTGATGGAGACCCCCCCACACACACACCACCACCATTTTTGTTGCCCTTCTCAGGACCACCTCCATCCTGTCTCTGTGCTTTTTGAGATATGGTCTCTAGAACTGAACATAATACTCTAGGTGAGGCCTCACCAAGGACCTGTACAAGGGGATTATCGCCTCCTTTTTCTTACTGGTTATTCCTTTCTCTATACAGCCCAGCATTCTTCTGGCTTTAGCTATCGCCTTGTCACATTGCTTCACCATCTTCTTGCTCCATGCACAACAGCCCTTCACCCCCCATCGCATACAGCTCTTTTGGATTACCACACCCCAGATGCATGACTCTGCACTTCTTGGATTTGAATCCCAGTTGCCATATCTTTGACCACTGTTCAAACTTCTTAAATCATGTCTCATTTTCTCCAGTCCATCAGGCATGTCTACTCTGTTGCAGATCTTAGTATCATCTGCAAATAGACATACTTTTCCTTTTATCCCTTCTATAATGTCGCTCACAAAGATATTGAATAGAACTGGTCCCAACACCGATCCCTGTGGCACTCCACAGGGATCGGTTGGTAAATGGAACCTGCTTCAGAGCAGGTTCCATTTACCATTACACGCTGTCTCCTATAAGTCAATTAGTTTGTAATCCATGCCACCACCTTGGCACTCACGCCCAAGCTTCTCATTTTATTCACAAGCCTCCCATGTGGGACCGTTTCAAAAGCTTTGCTGAAATCCAAGTAAATCACATCAAGCGCTCTTCCTCAAGCCAATTCTCTAGTCACCCAATCAAAACAATCAATCAGATTTGTCTGACAGGACCCTCCCCTGGTGAATCCATGCTGCCTCTGATCTAGCAACCCACCAGATTATAGATAGTCATTATCCTTTCTTTCAGCAGCATCTCCATTAAATTTTCCACCACCGATGTGAGGCTAACTAGTTTGTAGTTTCCAGCCGCCTCTCTGCTACCACTCTTGTGAAGCAGGACAACCACTACTCTTCTCCAATCCCGCGGCACTACTTCCATTTCCAGGGATCTATTGAACAGATCCTTCAGTGAACCTGCCAGTACATCTCTGAGCTTTCTCAGTATCCTGGGATATACCTCATCCAGTCCCATGGCCTTGTCCACTTTCAGTTTGTCTAGCTCTTCTCATACATTCTATACTGTAAAGAGAGTTTCATCTACCCCATCCCCATCTACAATCTGTCTATCAGCAACAGACCTTCTCCTGGGTCTTCTTTAGTGAACACTGAATTGAAGTATTTGTTTAATATTTCTGCCATTTCTTTACCTCTCTCCACACATTGTTCTTTGTCACCTTTCAATTTCACTATACCACTTCAGATCTTCCTACTTTCTCTGATATCTGAAAAATGTTTTATCACCCCCCTTTTCCTCTTTGGAAGTCCTTTCTTCCATTTGACCTTTCACTTTCCTGATTTCTTTCTTTGTCTTCCTCAGTTTCATCAGGTATTCTTCTCTGTGTTCTTCTTTTAGGGATCCTTTATACTTCTTAATCTGTTCTTTTTGCCTTTATTTTTTCAGCCATTCCTTAGAGAACCAGATCGGTTTCTTTTTCCTCTTACTTTTGTTTACTTTTCTAATATATAGATTTGTTGCTTTTGTAATAGCTCCTTTCAATTTGACCCACTGTTTTTCCACCCATTTTCTCCCAGTTCTTCCTCTAGGAGCATTCCCATTTTGACAAAAATATGTATTTTCGAAATTCAAAACTCGGGTCTTTGTGTGTCTTGTCTGTATCCTGTTTGTGATATCAAACCATAGCGCTTGATGATCACTGGGGCTCAAGTGGGCACCTACTCAGACATTTGAGACATTATCCCCATTAGTGAGCACCAGGTCAAGAATCACATCTTCCCTCATATGTTCCATTAACATTTGTTTGAACAGAGCCCCTTGAAAAGCATCCACTATCTCTCTATATCTTGTGGATTCCACAGAAGGGATACTCCAATCCACATCCAGCAGATTAAAATCTCCAACTAGCAACTCTTCTCCCTTCTTTCCCAACTTTTGGTTGTCTTTGACCAGATCTCTGTTCAGTTCTTCTGTTTGAGTCAGAGGCCTGTAGACCACACTGATGTAAAAGCAATAGCAACTACTACTTGCCACTGCGCGATAGTAGCATGGGATCTATTTGGAAACTTGCCAGATACTTGTAACCTGGATTGACCACCTTTGGATACAGGATACTGGGCTTGATGGACCCTTGGAGTAACCCAGTATGGCAATTCTTATGCTCTTATGGTACAGTATGTTCTAAGATCAGGAATGTTGGCATTGTTCAACCTTCATCAGGAAGCTGGCCATGTTGTAAGCTCCAGTTGTAGCCATTTCAGAACATCTTTCCCTGATGCACCTATATTAGTGAAACATGGACCACATCAGATGTTTGCTCTTTTCCACAAAAGGTTTTCATTGGGAATACATAATACCAGTTCTATTTCTGAACTGTTTGTTCTGTGAACCATCAGTATGAGATACTGTACGTGACCTTTCAAGTGCTTATTTGAATGTTTATGTTGGAAATGCTAGGAATTTGCATTTTGTTTGACTCAAAGAACTAACAGTATTTTTTCACTGAATGTTTAGCAATTTTGCTGTTGGGAAATAGATTTTGTTTTCTCTTGTGGGAGACCTGTATAGGGAGAATTAATTTCCAGCTGTTTTTGTGAACTATAATTATGAGATAAATACTTTCTGAATGTTTGTTCAAATGTCTACATATAAACTGTTAGAGAGTGTGCTTTTTTAAATGCTAAAAAAATGAATAATTATAGCTTTGAATGCTTTCTAACTCTCTATTCGTACTATTCAAACTATTGACAATGCAGACATTTTTTAAAGTGTGATTCTAATTTGTATTTGTATTCACAACCTCAGACCCGGCGCCACCAGGTGTGCAAACCGAGCAATTGAACAGAGCGGCACACTCGGTGGGGTGGCGTCAGGAATAGGGAGAGGCCCGTGCTGCCACCAGTGGACCCAATCCCACCGGTAGTGGAAGAAACAAGAGACCCATGGTGCTGCCGGTAGACCCAATCCCACTGGTGGCGGAAGAAGCAGGAGGCCACAGCAGAAGAAAAAGCTCATCCGGCTGCTACTCCTCATGTGCTGGCCCCGTGGTATTCAACACTTGTGGTGCTAGCACTCCCTGTATTCTTATTTCACAATGCATGAAATGAGAATACAGGAAGTGCTAGCAGCACAAATGTTGAATTACCACAGGGCCAATACATGCAGAGGAGCTGCATAACAGCTGCTTTCCACAAAGACGGTAGTACAGGCTGGCAGTAAAAGCAGAAGAGGAATGACCCATGGACCCTGACTGCCTGGTCTGCATGTGTGTGTGTGAGTAAATGGGAGGCTTCCTGGGATGGTGTGTGTGTGTGAATGGGAGCTTGTCTGGGATGGGTGAGTATACGAATGGAAACCTGCCTGGGTTGCATATGTATATGTGTGTGTGTGTGTGAATGGGAGCTTGCCTGAGATGGGTGTTTGTGTGTGTGAGAATGGGAGCCTACCTGGGATGGGTATATGTGTGTGTGTGTGAATGGGAGCCTGCCTGGGATGGGTGTTTGTGTGTGTGAGAATGGGAGCCTACCTGGGATGGGTATATGTGTGTGTGTTAATGGGAGCCTGCCTGGGATGGGTGTGGGTGTCTTTTATGTGAATTGGGAGCCTGCCTAGGATGGATGTGTGTGTGTATGTGTGTGTGTATACATGATGGGGGCCTTCCTGGAATTGGCAGGGGTGTGTGTGTGTGAATGGGAGCTTGCCTGGGATTTGAGTGGATGTGAATGGGAGCCTGCGGATATAAATGGGAGCTTGTCTAGGGTGTGTGAGAGAGAATGGGAACCTGCCTGGGTTGTGTGTGTGTGTGAGAGAGAGAGAGAGAAAGGGAGCTGCCTGGGTTTTGTGTGTGTGTGTGTGTGTGCGTGTGTGTGTGTGTGACAGAGAGAATGGGGGCTGCAGGTGGATTCCAACCTGCCAGCAGCTGAAATGAAGATGAGGGCCTGCGGCTTCTGGCAGATCCCAACCAAAGAAGACCTGAAAATGCCTGTGAGTTTGTCTGAGAGGGAGCATATGTGTGTGTATGAGCTTATGTGTGTGTGTTTATAAGAAAGAGAGAAGAAAGTTTGTGCATTCCACTCTCACTAGTCCATGACAATTTCAGGGTGACTGGAAATCAAAATTTCCCAGGTAAGGAAAGCGTGAATTTTTAAAATCCTTTTTAGTTTTATTTTTCAGGTGTTATTTGCTGTGTTTGCTGTTTTGAAATATTTTATTGGTGCTTGGGAAGTTTAAAAAAACTTGTAAAGGAGTTTTTAATTATTTGATCTTTTATTCATCAGCTTTTTTTGAAATATTATTATTAGTATGTTTTAGTATAATGATTATGTATTTATCTTATTTCTTGATTTTATTGTTTGATGCTTGATGAATGTGATGGTTCTGTTTTCTCATTGTTGTACTGCATAGACCCAATCAAGGTACCTGCTTTTCTTGCCGCCGCTCGGATCGCCGCTCCTGCGCTATTGGCGCCTGACCCATCGGGGTCTGAGGAGCCCTCCCCAGGACCTCGTGGCCGCCCCAGTGCTCCTTCCGAGCCCCGAGCCCCGAAGGCTTTGCTCCGCCCCCGGATCGCGTCACCACTACGGGCTGGAGGGAACTTTAAAAAGCAACCCCACACTAGGCGTCGCACGCCGTGCGTCGCACGCCTAAGGAGCGCGACAAAGGGGCCTGCCCCTTTGTGCGCTCCTTCGTGCGCCTCCGCAGGCGCAGCCGCAGCTACCAGAACCCTGCAATCCTTTACAGACCAACGACAAGCCCTCTGTCTCTTATTGTCAGCTGCCACGGGACTCCGACACCGCACCGGATCCGTTTCCATCAACTCTACATCTCATAACCCAACTACAAATCATGAGACCGAAAGGACCCCACCAACTGTAAGACTTATTAACCACCCCCTCAGATTCTTTATCTCCCATTCTCCCACAGCAGTTAAATGATTGCCTTCAATAACGCTATGTGCTACAGCCTGTTAAAATGATTACGAAAATTGCCTGAGTCTACCTAATTTGATTGTATTGCCTATATAATTGCCTCTTTTGACTTTGCCTGTATAACCATGCTTAACTTGCCTGCCTCTTATGATATTGCTTGTTTAACTACAATTACTTGCCTCTACACAACCTGCCTCTTATGACATTGCCTCTTATGATATTGCTTGTTTAACTACAATAACTTGCCCCCACACAACCCCCAATCCCACCAGAATCTACACCTCCTCCCCATTCTCAGAAACCAGATATTACACCCGCCTTACCCACACCACACCACCCCGTTGCCTGCATTCCACCCACAGCTTTCCCTCCCTACCATAGGAAAGCCCCTATTATCATTAAGTCTCTCTAAACATAGACCCACGTAGCATATGACCCACTTTCCTATTCCCCTAGCGAAAAACCTTAACCATCCTCGTATCCACCCGTCACCCCATACTAACCCTCCCCCTGCAGTGAATCAACACCCACATTACATACAACAACAAACAAGAGCAAAACCCCACACTCTTTACAATAATGAGTCCACAACCTATTCCCACCATAAAACACTTCTACACCCCCCACAAAATGACCAGTCACAAATACATGACACAACAACACAGATCAATCATCCCCATTATAGCTTCCCCCTTCACACAACTCCTGGGCATGCTATCATTTTCCATTCTACTACTCAATGCTCAATCCATTCTAAAAAAGACCATTCTACTACAGGACATCCTCACAGACGAAGCCCCTGACATATGCGCCATCACGGAATCCTGGTTAAAGGATACCGACTCCCCCTTAATTAACCAACTGTCCTCAGATACATACAGCCTATTTTCCATTCCTAGAAGCAAAAAAAAAGGAGGTGGACTACTCCTGGCTGCCAAAAAGAACTTCAACCTCACGCTCCAAAATATTACACCACCCCCCAAACTGGAAATCAGCACATTCAGATCTGATTCCCTCCAACTCTGCTTAATCTATGCCCCCCCTGGCCTTCTCGAAAAAAATCCCTCCCCACTCATAGAATACATCTCTAAACACATAAACAACACCAAGCCTGCCATAATTCTGGGAGACATGAATATTCACGTAGACCGCAACCCCCTCTCTCCTTCTTGTGAAGCTATCTTGACAGCTATGACAGCACTTGGTTTCAAACAAAATGCCTCAGAACCCACACACAAGGCTGGGCATACACTCGACCTCATCTTTACCAACTCCTCAATGCAAACTGACCAACCAAATGTACACCCATCCCCTGGTCAGACCACTTCCGAATAGACACACGCTGCACAATCAAATACACCCCCCCCCTTCGCAACCCAAAAAAACAATAACATTTCGCAAAAAAGGCAAGACCGAAGACATCCTTGAGGCCCTCTCAAAAGAACTTCCCAACATAGACCTCACTGACGCAAACACAGCCACAGCTTCATGGTTTCAAATCACCGCAGACATAGCAGATAGACTCTGCCCATCCCACACCAAAGAAATCAATCCAAACAAAAATAATAAAAAACCATGGTATACAAATGAACTTAAAACCATGAAACTCGACCTTCGTAAAATTGAAAAATCTTGGCGGAGGAACCAAATACCCACCATCCTAGCACAGTTTCGCGCCCTTCTACACACCTACAGAAAAGCCACTGAAAAAGCAAAAAAAGACTTCTATGCCGCAAGAATCCACCAGTTCCAGTTCAACCCACAAGCCCTCTTCCAGTACGTAACCAGCCTTATCACAGCACCAGACAGACACAACCTTGACCACGACGATGAAACAAAATGTGAAAAATTAGCATCATACTTCAACACTAAGGTACAGACCATTATGGCTCGTTTCTCACCTCACCCCAATCTCCCGATCTCAACATCTCCCAGCAATACAACTCCCAGCAATACTCCAAATGACCAATACAATCCCATTACACCCATTCAAACCTCAAACACCACCCTCACAAATTTCGAAAACACATCCACACTAGAAATTGAAAATACTATCAAAAAACTCAGACCCGCCTATCATCCATCAGACAATCTGCCCACTATAACACTAATCTCAAACCCTACTTCAATTGCCAAACACATCGCAAATGTCCTGAACAAATCTATCTCACTGGGCCAAGTCCCAACAGAACTTAAGCAAGCCATTATAAAACCCATCCTCAAAAAACCAGACTTAGACACCACTGATCCAGCCAACTATCGCCCAGTGTCAAACCTCCCGTTCCTTTCCAAAATACTCGAAAAAATAATTAATAAACAACTTACAGAATACATAGAAGACCACAATATTCTCTCATCTTCCCAGTTTGGTTTCCGTAAACACCACAGCACAGAAACCCTACTTATCTCCCTTTCGGAAACTATACTCAAAGCCCTGGACAAAGGTCAGCCCCATATACTCGCACTTCTAGATATATCGGCGGCATTCGACACAGTTAATCACAACATACTCATTAAGCGCCTCAAGGAAATTGGCATCACAGACAACGCCCTTCTCTGGTTGCAGTCTTACCTACATGACAGGAGCTATAGAGTAAAAATCGGCCGCAATGAATCCAAACCAGTCAAGCTATCACAAGGAGTTCCTCAAGGCTCATCCCTCTCCTCTACCCTTTTTAACATCTACCTCATACCCCTCTGCATACTGCTCTCCAAACTGGGCATCCAACACTTCATATATGCAGACGACGTACAGATACTCATACCTATAACAGACTCTATCACTAACGCAATGAAAACTTGGAAATCTGCCTTGTCTGAAATAAACAAATTACTCACCGACAACTTCCTAGCACTCAACACCAACAAAACCGAACTACTCATCCTCTCTCCCCCCAGCATTCCCACACTCAGCCTTTCTTCCCCCTCCCCACCAGACTGCCCTCCCACACAATTCGTCCGCAGCCTAGGCATATGGATAGACAACCACTTTAACCTCAAAAAATTCATATCTAACACCATAAAGAGCAGATTCTTCAAACTCCACACCTTGAAGAGAATCAAACCACTCCTACACACTGCTGACTTCCGAACAGTACTGCAGGCCATGATCCTTTCCAAACTGGACTACTGCAACGCCATCCTACTAGGTCTCCCAAAAAACACCCTTCAACCGTTACAGCTCCTACAGAATGCTGCCGCCCGCATCCTCACAAATACTCACCGTCATGACCACATCACCCCAGTTCTTCAATCCCTACACTGGCTCCCAGTAAACTCCAGGATAATCTATAAATCCCTTACCCTCATACACAAAGCCATTCACAACCAAAACATGCACTGGTTCCCTGAACATCTCCACATCCACAACACAACCAGACCTACTAGAAAACAGCATCAAGCCAAACTCCTGACACCCTCCCCCAAAGTCATCAAACATGCCTCAATCAGAGAAAGATCATTCATTATAGCAGGCACATCCCAATGGAACAAAATGCCACCCCACCTACGCCAGGAACCTTGCCATAAAAAATTCAAACAGAATCTGAAAACCTGGCTCTTCAAACTAGCATACCCCGACTAAAGATACGACCCTCGACTGACACGCCCCTCCTGAACTTAACAACCATTACCCCCCTCTTCCCCCCCCCACATCACTGTACCCCCCCACCCTCCTCCTCCTCCCAACCCAACACCCCCATCCTCCTTCTCCCCTCCAATACCATATACCTGACACCTTTGTGAATAGTTAAAGACCTGACACCTTGTGAATAGCTGTAAATCTAAATAATGTTTACCTATGTTTATCTACTCTAAATTATTGTAAAGTCTGTTGCTACGTTACCTATGTTTTTCTACTCTAAATTATTGTAAAGCCCGTTGCTACGTTACGTTACACTGTGAACCGGGGTGATGTTTTTAACGTGCCCCGGTATATAAAAAACTCTTAAATAAATAAATAAATAAATAGAGAGTCTGATTTCTTGCGGTTTCCAGTTCAGTTTTTGTCTGCGCATTTGTATTTCTACTTTATGGTTGCTCTATTTTGTATTTGGTGAGGGTCTGTTTAAGTTCTGCATGTGTGACTGAGATGAGGCATTTTCCTAACAGGAAGTGTATTCAGGCTTTCAGAGGGTCAAGCCCACACCCATCACACATTACAATAGGCCTAATACCATATGGGCTCCAAGTGTCGTTTTCGCAGGGATTTCTGGTTGGCATCACATCAGTGCATGTAAATATAATGTAAGTGATATTTTTACCTTAGAATAACTGTACTAAGTACTTGATATTTTTCATATAAAATATAAATACATAACTCTTAACTGTGTGTGTGGAATGGGCGGAGGGGGGCATTGTGCAAAGCTATAAAGTTCCAATCCCCGTGGTTCGGGGATTGGAAGGTGGTGGTGTCAGTTTTTAAATTTTGCATCACTGAAGGGAACTGGGCTTTTTTTTGGTGGACCCAGGACAGAGAATGAATGAAGGGGGGGGGGGGGGGGACAGTACGATAATTGTTCGCACAGGGCAGCAAAAAAGCTAGCACCAGCCCTACACAACCTGTTTATTAGCAGAAGATACAGGCAGTTTAACATCGTTCACATCTGTGTACCATCCTA
The DNA here is from genome assembly GCF_901001135.1 of Rhinatrema bivittatum. Taxonomy (NCBI): domain Eukaryota; kingdom Metazoa; phylum Chordata; class Amphibia; order Gymnophiona; family Rhinatrematidae; genus Rhinatrema; species Rhinatrema bivittatum. Next base: position 47,328,360 of record NC_042615.1, on the reverse strand, counting down.
GAAGCACAATCCAGATATATTCTACACATTAAGAAAGGTGGAAAGAAGTCAAAACGATTACCGGCATGGTTAAAAGGGGAGGTGAAAGAAGCTATTTTAGCCAAAAGATCTTCATTCAAAAATTGGAAGAAGGATCCAACAGAAGAAAATAGGATAAAGCATAAATATTGGCAAGTTAAATGTAAGACATTGATAAGACAGGCTAAGAGAGAATTTGAAAAGAATTTGGCCGTAAAGGCAAAAACTCACATTAAAATCTTTTTTAAATATATCCGAAGCAGAAAGCCTGTGAGGAAGTCAGTTGGACCGTTAGATGATCGAGGGGTTAAAGGGGCACTTAGAGAAGATAAGGCCATCACGGAAAGATTAAATGATTTCTTTTCTTCGGTGTTTACTGAAGAGGATGTTGGGGAGGTACCCGTACTGGAGAAGGTTTTCATGGGTAATGATTCAGATGGACTGAATCAAATCATGGTGAACCTAGAAGATGTGGTAGACCTGATTGACAAACTGAAGAGTAGTAAATCACCTGGACCGGATGGTATACACCCCAGAGATCTGAAGGAACTCAAAAATGAAATTTCAGACCTATTAGTAAAAATTTGTAACCTGTCATTAAAATCATCCATTGTACCTGTAGACTAGAGGATAGCTAATGTAACCCCAATATTTAAAAAGGGCTCCAGGGGAGATCCAGGAAATTACAGACCGGTTAGCCTGACTTCAGTGCCAGGAAAAATAGTGGAAAGTATTCTAAACATCAAAATCACAGAACATATAGAAAGACATAGTTTAATGGAACAAAGTCAGCATGGCTGATTTGCCTCACAAATCTGCTTCACTTTTTTGAAGGAGTTAATAAACATGTGGATAAAAGTGAACCTGTAGATGTAGTGTACTTGGATTTTCAGAAGGCATTTGACAAAGTTCCTCATGAGAGGCTTCTAGAAAAAATAAAAAGTCATGGGATAGGTGGCAATGTCCTTTCGTGGATTACAAACTGGCTAAAAGACAGGAAACAGAGAGTAGGATTAAATGGACAATTTTTCCAGTGGAAGGGAGTGGGCAGTGGAGTACCTCAGGGATCTGTATTGGGAACCTTACTTTTCAAAATATTTATAAATGATCTGGAAAGAAATACGACAAGTGAGGAAATCAAATTTGCAGATGATACAAAATTGTTCACAGTAGTTAAATCACAAGCAGATTGTGATAAATTGCAGGAAGACCTTGTGAGGCTGGAAAATTGGGCATCAAAATGGCAGATGAAATTTAATGTGGACAAGTGCAAGGTGATGCATATAGGGAAAAATAACCCATGCTATAGTTACACAATGTTAGGTTCCATAGGTGCTACCACCCAAGAAAGAGATCTAGGTGTCATAGTGGATAACACATTGAAATCGTCAGTTCAGTGTGCTGCGGCAGTCAAAAAAGCAAACAGAATGTTGGGAATTATTAGAAAGGGAATGGTGAATAAAATGGAAAATGTCATAATGCCTCTGTATCGCTCCATGATGAGACCGCACCTTCAATACTGTGTACAATTCTGGTCGCCGCATCTCAAAAAAGATATAGTTGCGATGGAGAAGGTACAGAGAAGGGCAACCAAAATGATAAGGGGAATAGAACAGCTCCCCTATGAAGAAAGACTAAAGAGGTTAGGACTTTTCAGCTTGGAGAAGAGACAGCTGAGGGGGGACATAATAGAGGTGTTTAAAATCATGAGAGGTCTAGAACGGGTAGATGTGAATAGGTTTTTTACTCTTTCGGATAATAGAAAGACTAGCGGGCACTCCATGAAGTTAGCGTGTGGCACATTTAAAACTAATCGTAGAAAGTTCTTTTTTACTCAACGCACAATTAAACTCTGGAATTTGTTGCCAGAAGATGTGGTTAGTGCAGTTAGTATAGCTGTATTATTTATTACATTTTTCCAATATTCATACATAATGAACATTTACAGAACGCAGATATTCATTTTACTTTAACAACAATAAGTTCACACAATTTTTAATTAACAAAGATTCATAACTGCTTTTCTAAGAAATCCTTTGGGGGAATCATTTACTAGTGGAGAAAAGAAAAAAAGAAAGATATACATTATATCATCATAAAGAAAGGTAACGCGCATGAGAGAGAGAGAAATTATTTAACTTGCACCATAACTTGGCTGCACTTTATGGGTTTGATGGAGCTAGAAAACCTTGCAGCTGGCTCGGTTCAAGAAAAATGTACTTAGCATTTTGGTGTTTTATAATGCATTTAGAGGGATATCTAAGGCTAAATATAGCCCCTCTTGCTATTACTTCTGGTTTTAATGATAGAAACCTTTTCCTTTTATCTTGAGTAATATGTGATATATCTGGGTATATCCAGATTTTTTCCCCATAATATAATTCCAATCGATTCCGCTAGAATCTCTTCATGATCAGTTCTCTATCTGCTGCGAAGATACATGATAAGAACAAAGTCATTCTTTTATGGATTTCATATTCAGTCGACATTTCCAAGATTTCAGTCACATTTAGCTGTTGCTCTTTCTCCTTATCCGCATTGCCTTCTATTTTACTCCTTTTCACTGGGAGATAATAGAGTCTAGATATTACCGGTAATCCTTCCGCTGGAATTTTCAAAACTTTAATCATATAAGTTTTAAATAACTCGTATGCAGAGATTTCTTTAATGTAGGGGACAGGGGCCCTACTTTAATGTAGGGGACAGGATGGCGCAGGCCATCCAGTGCTCCCTCCATGTGACAGGGGCCGGCCAATGGCACGGATTCCCTGTCACATGGTAAGGGCAAAGGGCCATCAGCACCATTTTTATTAGTGGCAGCCGACGGCCCGGGAGCGGGAGATCGCTCCCGGGACCCCCACTGGACCACCAGGTACCTGTAAAATGTTTTTTGGGGGGTCGGGAGGGTGGGGGAAGCTAAGGGATTAGTTTTAAAGGGTCGGGGTGGGTTTAGGGGTTATTTTTGTGTGCCGTTTTTCCCGCCCTCCCCCAAAACGATAAGAGAACCCCCATGAACAATATCGTGGGGTTTTCCTATCATTTTGGGGGAGCCCCCGATTTCTGACGATTTTGAAAATATTGACGATATTTTCAATCGTCCGAAGCCCGATTCACATCCCTAATAAAGAGTCCATAGTTATAGCGGAAGGTTTTTCCATTGGAACAAGCATTTCCAGCAAGGGTTTCTGTGCTTTCATCTCCCTTCCAGCCAAGTTCCCCCTTGCTACCTCCTCGATTGCATCCATTTCCCCCAGCTCGCTGCTCACAGGCAAGTAACTCCCTCCAAAGTTCTTCAAATCGGCACCTCTGCCCTCTCCACCGGGAGCCCCATACAGAAAATAATGTTCTTGAGGACTTACCCCTTTAGTGGCAGCTTCTGGTGGGACCGGAGATGGGGGGGGTGTCTCAGGTGCACTGGGACTAAGCTGTGTTTAAAAAAGGATTGTATAAGTTCTTGGAGGAGAAGTCCATTACCTGCTATTAAGTTCACTTAGAGAATAGCCACTGCCATTAGCAATGGTTACATGGAATAGACTTAGTTTTTGGGTACTTGCCAGGTTCTTATGACCTGGATTGGCCACTGTTGGAAACAGGATGCTGGGCTTGATGGACCCTTGGTCTGACCCAGTATGGCATTTTCTTATGTTCTTATTTGTACTCTCTATTTACATCCATCTGGGCTACTTCACCCGTAAGCACAACCTCTACTGTGATATTCTGTCTTCTCATTTCATAAGTATGCTTGGAAGTTATTTCCCAAACCATGCACATCTGAATGACTGTTGGCTTTCTCCAATGGTCTAGTTTAAAAGCAGGCTCTATCTCCTTTTTAAGTGTTAGCACAAGCGACTCGGTTTCATCCTAGTTAAGGTTGAGCCTACCTCATCAGAATAGGCTCCCCCTTCTCTTGTCTGAATCTCTTGGGGATTACTATCAAGACATCCTGGGAATCCCCCAGCCATACCTTACTCCCCAAATAAAGCTTTGACTCTCTCAGCCATACCTGAGTTCCAATCTGGTGAGCAGCCATCTCTAATGTTAACATACTCTGCAGTTTCATATTATCTGCCTTTCTACCATGACAAAATCCAAAAAGGGATTTTCCCATGGGACAAGAGCTGTTTACTTCCCCATCGACGTACCTGGGAATTCTCAGGGTTTGGCCCGGAGACTTGGAGAGGCTCATATTCGAAAGCCATTTAGATGGACAACTCAAAATAGGCATATTCAGCCGCTTATCCAGCTAAAGTATAGTCCAATAAATAGTTATCCAGTTATAATTTAGCTGGACAAAAAAGGGACGTTCCAGGGACATTCTGGGGAGGAGTTGATATCCGACTAAGTAGCGCTGTCAAAAACAGTCAAAACCAAAGCAAGAAAAGGGCTAGCAAGCCAATCTCCTCCCTTCCCCCAAAACCTAATGCAAATGTCCTGTCAGACCACCTTCCAAGACTTGTTTTAAATCTTGAGAAGTGTCTGGCATTGGCGGCTGGGCCCGTTCCAATTTTTGAAAAATATAAAAATCAGCTTGCCCCTCACCCACCCACAGGGAAGCTATGAGGTGCTGGCCCCTCCTGCCCCTTCTTCCCCTCACTATTCCCCCCCCCCCACCCGATACCTTACTTTTTATTGCTGGGAGTGAGGGGCCCTCTGCCCCGCTGCTGGTGCCTCCAGCGCTGTTCCAACAAACGCGCAGATCTGTTGCCTTTTTATAAAAGTGGAAGTAAATAGGAGACTGGGAACTACAGGCCAATTAGTCTGACCTCAGTGGTGAATAAATTAATGGATATTGCTGTTTCTGGAATCCAATAGATTGCAAGATCCGAGGCAGTATGGTTTTCCAGAGATAGATCTTGTCAGACAAATCTGATCAATTTCTTTGAGTGACCAGAGAGTTGGATCACGGGAGAGCATTAGATGCAGTGTTCTTGGATGTCACTAAGGCTTTTGACACGGTTTCACATGGGCGGCTTATAAATCAACTGAGTCCCCTTGGTATGGACCTTAACGTGACTGACTGGCTTAGAAACTGATTGAGTGGGAGGCGACAAAGGGTAATGATAAAATGGTGTTCCCTGCAAGGAGGAGGGTGTTACTAGCGGTGTGCCTCAGGCATCGGTCCTTGGACCAGTTCTTTTCAACATTTTCACAAATAACGTAGCAGAAGGATTGTCAGGAGCGCTGTAGGGTGTTCTGGAGATGGATTCAGAAATACGCACGGCGGCTGCTATTCTGTAAGAGACGTACGAGTGTACATTATCGAACGGATTTCCTCCACTCATGCTAGTGAAGCTGGACTTGTCTGCTGTCGGCACCTTTTGGGTGGGAGGCGTGGGTGAACTGGTGGAGGTTCAAGCTGAAGTGTCGGAGGGGTTTAGGTGGCCTGAAGCAGGAATCTGTGAACTGCTGATTCCAAGGACATGCAAGAGTTAAGTATTTTCAAAACAGTAGACGCGCGTACCTTATAAAATTCCTGCCTCCCCATGTAATTTTGAACGTTTATTCATGCAGGGTCGTGATTATTTCACATGTAAAATATGTGCACAGATGTTTATAACATGGGTGCTTGGAAATATAAAGTATAAAACATACACACATACTTCTGAAGGAGAAATAAGTGGTATTTTATAAACTGTGCAGCTCCCGCCACCCAATTTATAAAATAACAGCATTAATCTCCATGCAAATGTTGTAACGCCGTATAGGTTTGAAAGCTGGGCTCTTAGACTGAAAACCCTTTGAGGCAGGGACCTACTATCTGCACCTGATTTTGTAGCTCACCTTGGGGCCGATGCAATACAGTGCGCTCAGCCAAGCGCACTGTTTGTCCTGCAGTTGGACGCACGTTGTGTAGGCGCGTCCACAGCCCCCTGTGCTATAAGGGGATTAGCACCTCCACAACGTGCGTCCAACGCGCTGTGTGAAACTAATAGCTCTCATTACATGCAAATGCATGTTGATGAGGCTGTTAGTCAGCCCAAATGCAAAAAAGTGTATCCAATACGCACATTGTTGCCAAAAAAGTTGTATAGAAAAGCAGAAAATACCGCTTTTCAGCACATCCTCAGACTTAATATCGTGGCGATATTAAGTCGGAGGAACAAAAGATTTTTTTTAAAAATTGGCTGTGCACCGATTAGGAAAATGGATGCGCACAATCGATCCTAGCGCCCCCTGGAGAGGTGCCTGGGGCGGCGCGTTAGGAAAGCGGGCGCTGAACACTCAGCGCCTGCTTTCAGCGCATTTTTTTGGCATCGGTCTCCTTGAGCTTGGATTTGGAAAAGCGAGTCGTTAAATTTAAAATACAGATCTCTGTATGAAACAAAGCCTAGGCTTCCTGAATCTCTCCTGGGTATGCATGAGATAACATTTGTATACATTGGAGACCTTGTGCATGCAAATTTATCTCATGCCTATTCATTGGGGATATCCTGAAAACAGTCTGGCAGTGGGGTCATCAGGACAAGGTTAGGAATCCCTGAACGAACCTATAGAAGGAGTCATGAAATGAGGCTAGAGAGAGAGAGATGTAAGATTAACGTATGGAAGCATTTCTTTGCAGAAGGGTTGGTGGATACATGGAGCAGCCTCTCAGTGGAGGTAGTAGAGGGAAAATTGGTACCGTAAGTCAAGAAGAAAGGGACAAACAGAGCAGATTCTTAGCAAAGCCCTAGATTAAGCAGGCTCTGAAGTACTGCAGCAGGAGAGGAAGATGGGCAGGCAAGGTGAATCTTGAAGACTTTATCTGCCATCGTATTCTATGTTTCTGTGCAGTAAATCCCAGCAAAAGATCTGATTACAGAAGCTGAATAAGGCAGCTGGCAAGCACTTGCAGCAGCTCCTTTCAAGTAAGGTGGTGTTTAACATTGATTTTTCTTTTCCAAATGTGAACAGAATTATAGGGATAGAAGAAGGAATATTATAGGAAGATGAAAAAAATGTTTGCAGTGATTTGAGAAAAGTAATCTTTAAATAATGGTTTCAATTTCTGTAGGCTGCACAGCTTGGTCTGATCTTTTGAGCTGTGAGCTAATCGTAGAGAAGTGTCAGCACTATTCGGTGAATGCATTGTCCTGATTTCTTGGGGGAATTAGCTTTGCCAAGCTGAAGGTGCTCAGGAGATAGTGCACTGCTATGATGTGGGGGAATGGGTTTCTCTGGTTCAGCTTTTGTGAATCAGGTTGAGTATTGATATAATTTGCATCCTGGTGACTATTAATATAATTATGAGTAATGACATTTTAGATTGTTTATTGATTTTCTGATTTTAGCATTTTGTATTCATTTAACTTTATTGAATTGTAACTATTGTATTTACTATTATTAGCCAGTTTGGGCAGTATTATATAGCGGAAAGGCAGGTTATAAAATTAAAAACTAAACTAAGCTATGGAGCTGCCTTGCCATCTTTTTTTGCAGTGTTGGGCAATTCTGGTCCTGGAAGGCTGCAGTATCCACAATGTATATTCCTCATAACTATTTACATATACGTGGTGAGAGAGATGAGTTCATTTGCACACTTTGAGTACCCTGAAAGCCAGACTGGGATTTGTGGCCCTTGAGGCGCATCTTATAAAATTGTTGGGCTGCGCGCACATGTGTGCCGGATTTTGTAATCCGCACGCGTAAGTGCGGGCGGCGCGTGCAAGGGGGGGTAGAACTCTGCAAATTTCCCGGGGCGACACTTCCCGGCCTTCCCCAGTTCCCTACCCCCCTATCTAACCTTCCTTCCCGTCTCCTCCCCACCCCCTAAACCTCCCCTACCTCACCTTATTTTTTTTATTTTTCAAGTTGCTGCTCCTCTGGAGCAGTAATAACTTGTGCGCGCCCTTGGCCGTGCATTTGCATGTGATGAGCGCTATTAGTTTTGGGGGAAGTTGGCCGTGCGTTTTCCACGCACTAGTACCCCTTACAGTATAAGACTGTATTACTGTTAAGACTGTACAGGCACTTCCTCTTGGCTTGCTCTCTCCCTTTCTGCGACTATAGACTGCCTCCACTTCTCCAGCCGCTCTTGCCCCCTACTCTACTGCATTCCCATTGACTGTGTGTTACACAGAGTCTGGTGCTTTTATGGTTCTCCAGGTCTGCTCTGTAGGGGAGAGGAACAGAAAGTGCTATTGGCTCTCTCTGGGGCTCACCAGGACATGCCTGAAGCCCCAATAGGCGAATCCGCACCTGCCCTCACCTCAGGCAACACCCAGGAGCCTCACAGACTTCTTATAAATATAAAATCTTCAAAACCTGACAAATAACCCCGAGAACAGACCCAGGCACGCGCACGGCAGACCACGTGACTGGAGCGATCGGCCCACCAGGGGATGCCCGATCCCCCGATAGGCCAATCCGCCCCTGGTGAAGAGCCTCCTGGCTCTTCAGCCTGAAGTCCCCCCCCATTTCACCCAGACCCAGCACCCATTTTCTTTTCACCTTTGAGCTGTTTACGATCACGTACACCAGATATTGTGCAAGAGTAAATATACGCAAGTAAAAGACTTACGCGTGCCACTTTGGCAGGTTGTAAAATAGCAACTTATGCATGCAAATGTTGGCCCCTCCCAGGAACGCCCTTGGCCTGCCCCCTTTTTACATATGCAAATTTACTCACGGTCCCTGAGATACGCACATATGTTGCAGTTTTTAAAATAGCATATACACTCTTGTATATGCCATACTATGCATGCATTCATGTTCTATATTTTACGTGCATCTTTAGAAGATTCATCTCAGTATGAGCAATGGTAGGGCAACCCCGGAGAATTCAGATATAAAGTAGGCAAAGTTAAAAATAACAGAAATCCCATTCCCTAAAGTCTGTGCCACTTCAAGTTGAAGCCAGGAGCAGGTAGAATCACAGAGAAATAATTCGCTGATGCACGCAAGTCTTGCTGCCCTGCACCCCCTGCCATTTAGGCCGACACACGGTAGCCATGTTAATGTGAACCATTTTACTATGCAAAATAAAACTACCCAGTAAACCATTCAGGGAAGGAAAAACAGCCTGCGGTATAGGACATGGGGCATGCTGAAACAAATACAGAAATTTAGGAAGTACGCACATTTTATTTACTTAAATATCTTATAATCCACAAATCCAAAATTCAAGCAGTGCAGCTTAAACAGATGAATATGCCCTGACCAAGAGATAAACAAATCATCGTAATCTTGCAGATTTGTACAAATAGAGGCTAAGGCAGAGGAGTAATTAATTTTAAAAAGCTCCCAAAAATTGCATGACACCTGGACCCCCAAACATTTGAATCCCTTGGGCACCATTTTAAACCTCCTCAAGCACTGAGGGATTCTCAAACCCTGAACCAGGGGGAAAAGTTCAGACTGCGTATAATTTAATTGGTATCAAGACAGACTCAAAATTCCTCCAGGAGCTGAAGTAAGCAAGGTGCAGATCTCTCCATATAAGTAAAGAAGAGCAACACGTTGTCCACATATAACAAAATGTTATGCTCTACCCCCTCCCCTCCTGAATCGTACTCATATCTCGAACTGCCTAAGCTCAAGGCTCCAATGACCAATGCAAAAAGAAGGGAAAGGGGAACCACTCATCTTGTCCTGCTAGTGATCGTAAAAGGGGCTATCAAGCATCCATTTGCTAAGATATACACTGTGGGGGATTCATACAGCGCCTATATCCAGCAATTAAATTCCTTAGGAAACACAAAACTCTCCAAAATCTTAAATAAATAGAGCCTCTGTACCTTATCAGAAGACTTACATGCAACCAGAGCTAATACCGTCCCCTGCATCTTATGTGTCTTGGCTACCTAAATAATACTGAACAACCGCCTGATATTATGAACAGAGCACTGCCCCTTAATAAATTCTGTTTGATCCGCATGAATGAGTATTGCCATGAGTTGCTGCATGCACAAATGCAGCATCTTTGTATTTTAATATCTGAATTAATAAGCAAGATGGGTCTGGAAGAACCTATCTCAAGCTCATATCCTGTCTTTTTATGTAGAAGAATAATGTGAGTGTCATTTAGTTCTGCCACTGCAGAGGAACCTCCCTCAAATAATTGAAAAAGTTGTAAGAATAGGCAACAAACAGGTGCTACATTTCTTATAGAATCCTATATGATAACCATCAGGACTTGGACTTTTGCCCTGGATTTCAAAAGTTGCAACTAGGGCTCTAAGACTCTCAATTGCCTCAGGAGAGACAGTGCAGAGCTTCAGTTTGTTTAAAAAAGATTCAAGTGGGGCAATATCACAACCTGAAGCCCTGTACAGAGTTGCAGAGAAATCTCGAGCTATCAATCCTAAAGCATTAGAATTGAAAGTAATCTTACTACTAGATATCCTGAGTTTATGAATAAAGGTGTGGGATTTTCTGTTTTGCACAGGCCTAGCCAAGAGCACTCCTATATTATTACCATGCTCATAATGCCATTGCTTATTATATCACAGGGATCTTTCGATCCCTGCGGTTTGAAGCGCAAAAAGATGGTCCTCAAGGCAACATTTTCTAATAAAATTTAACCAAACAAGTCCATTTATATTCAGCCTCCAAGCTCGCCAATTCTTTCTCCAAGCTGACCTGCTCAGTTATATTTTTTTCAAGATGATTGGAAAAGCTAATAATTTCCTCCATGCAATACCACCTTGAGGGTACACCACCTCAGAGAGGGAACATAATCCATAGGGCTGTGGAGGTATTTTAAATCCACTATAGTTTCCCCATACCAGTTCATGAAAGGCCTGTCTGCCTAAGAGGTTCACATCCAGCTTACAAATATTTATATTTATTTATTTTATTTAATAAATTCGTATTCTGCTTTTGTCTAATTCTCAGCAGATTAATATGCAACATATGACCCATCTCTCCCAAAGACAGAGATACAGCAACAAAATAAAGGTCAGAGAGCTGACAAGCGAGAATATTGCAGTAACAGGTATGCTCGAGAATTCATCAGAGCAAAGAAAATAATAAGGCTATAGGAGTTGTGTCTGAGTGAAAAAAAGGTATAATCTTTGGATGTGGGTATATGTGCCTCTAGATTTTGTTTAGGTTAAACATACTAAGCAGGGCTTCAAGGGACCAGGGTGGCTGAAGAGGATTGCTAAGTATTGCTTTGGGAAATTTTGGAACCTAAAACGTTTTGGGGAGAGGTAAACTATCGGGTTATATTCTTTAGAGTATGTTTGTTATAAAAAGCAAGCCAAAAGGTAGGAAATAATTTAGATTTTGTGTGTTTGCAATAAAAGGCAAGCCATTAGGTAGGTAATAGCTTAGAGTTTGTGTATACCTAAATAAAAAGGTTGAAAAAGATTAGTTACTCACCTTGAAAATGTGTTACTGTGAATGATTTGAGTAAGTGCCAACATTTGTTAAACAGATAGCCTGAGTGATTCACTGCTGTTCTAACTGAAGTATAAATCACCAAAGGGATTGTGTAATACTAACTAGCCTTAGAAGCACAAGATATATTGCAGGGGAAGAGCTTAATAACACTCAATCCAGTGGGAGCACTGAGAGGAGAAGATCATTTTGCTGGTGGTTGAAGAAGATTGGTAAGTATTGCTTTGGGGAATTTTAGAATTAAAACGTTTTAGGGAGAGGTAAATTATTGGGGTATATTATATAGTATGTATGTGTGTGTTGTTATAAAAAGCAAGCCAAAAGGTAGGAAATAGCTTGGAGTTTGTGTTTGTCTTGGAGGAGGAAGGTCTACTGGTCAGAGAACATCATCCTGATGCAGCAGGAAATGATCTGTAGCAAGGGCCTGCTCTCCAGGTGATGCACTGTCCTCTCACATCAAAGATGTCTCCCAGGACTACTGCCCAAGAGGGAAGGGTTAGGTCAGCTGTCATAGTTGGTGATTCAATTATTAGGAATGTAGAGAGCTGGATGGCTAGTGGACATGAAGATAGCCTATTAACATGCCTAACAGCTGTGAAATTGGCGGTCCTCATACGTCACCTAAATAGGATTTTAGACAATTCTTAGGAGGAGCCAGCTGTTGTGGTACATGTGGGTACCAACGACACAGGAAAATGTGGGAGAGAGGCTCTGGAAGCCAAATTTAGGATTTTAGGTAGAAAGCTGAAATCCAGAACCTCCAGGGTAGCATTCTCTGAAATGCTTCCTGTTCCATGCACAGGTCTCCAGAGTCTCAATGTGTGGCTGAGATGATGGTTCAAGGAAGAGGGATTCAATTTTGTAAGGAACTGGGAAACCTTTTGGGGAAGAGGAAGTCTTTTCTGAAGGGAAGGGTTCCACTTTAACCAGGATGAAATCAGGCTACTCACACTAACCGTTGAAAAGGAGTTAGAGCAGCTTTTAAACTAGAACAAAGGGGAAAGTCGACATGGTTCAGAGGGAAGTATCTTCAAAGAATACTAATGAAGTAGGAGAGTTAGGGCATCCCAATAGAGAGGTTCCAATAAAAGCAAAAATAGTTCATGTGTCTAAAAATAAAGAATCACCTGAGCTAAAAGATTCCAAATTATCCCTGTCAACTGAAAAGCAGGTTGTTAATACAAACAAAAATCACACTTTGAAATGTCTGTATGCCAAAGCCAGAAGTCTAAGAAGTAAGTAAGTCTAAGAGTTAGAGTGTATTGCACTGAATGATAGATTTAATTGGCAACTCAGAGACATGGTGGAAGGAGGAAAACCAATGGGATAGTGCTATATCACAGTACAAATTATATTGCAATGATAGGGAGGAGCAATTTGGTGGGAGGTGACACTTTATGTCTGGGATACATAGAGTCCAGGAGATTGAAGATCCTGCAAGAGACTAAATGCACAAAAGAATCATTATGGGTAGAAATCCCATGTGTGTTGGGAAACAGTATAGTGATAGGGGTTTACTACCGTCCACCTGGCCAAAATGGTAGGATGAATGATGAAATATTAAGAGAAATTAGGAAAGCTATTCAAATTGATAAGACAGGCTAAGAGAGAATTTGAAAAGAAGTTGGCCATAGAGTCAAAAACTCATAATAAAAATGTTTTTAAATATATCTGAAGCGTGATGCCTGTTGCATCCATCGGTGCTAGACAGCTTCGCCCTGTTTGCCTCACCTTATTCAAAGTTACTCCCGCTTACCTAGGAAAGATGGCTACTGCAGTGTCTACAAGCTGACCTCTCCGGCGTCCCCGGAACGGCTATGGTGCAGCCTCCCACCATTGCTCCTCCCAGGTACCTACTAGGATGCGTGCGTGTGCGCAACCCACGTCTTTATACCACCCTTGGCGCGAACCTCAAGGGCGTTCCATCATGCTGACGTCACGCCATCCGGATATAATACCTTCACTAGTTTGCTAGCTCATTGAGTTAGCAAGGACTCAAATTTGTTCTTGTCTACGCTACTCTGCCGCTTCCGTGCTGCTGCTGAAAGCTCTCTCTCTGCCCTTCGGGATAACTGCTAATCTGGGTACCTGCTCCTAAGGGGCCCTCTGCTTTATTTCAGGTGCCTTACAGGGAACAGGTACTCACTCCTCGAGGGCCTGCTCTCCCTGCCTCGGTGCCTGTACCTTCTTCAACATACCTGGTGGAATCGCATCCCAACAGCAAACACTTAGTGAGTACTCTAACTCTCAGTCTATCTCATCCACAGTATCTCCAAGCTGGGAAACCTGCTGCAGAACCTCCTATTGTCATCAAGGAGAGAAGGGCTCCCTCTGCCGAGGTCCCTAAGACTGCAACTACCAGACTGCCTCACTACTGCCACCTCTGTTGGCTCTCTTCAAGCTGTTTAATAAAAGACTACTGTGTTTTGTGCATTGCGAGTCTAGCCCAGTGCTGTGGCTCCTCACGGGGCTCCTCCCCGTGGGTGTGGTCATCTCCCACAGCACCCAAGGATCCACCAAAACACACTTAACCATAACAATGCCTGCGAGGGAGTCAGTTGGACTGTTAGATGATTGAGGGGTTAAAGGGACACTTAGGGAAGATAAGGCCATCATGGAAAGACTTAATGAATTCTTGGCTTCATGTTCATTGATGAGGATGTTGTGAAGAAACCAGTTCCAGAGACAGTTTTTAAGGGTGACAATTCAGATGAAGTGAACCAACTCACAGTAAACCTGGAAGATGTAGTAGGACAGATTGACAAACTGAAGAGTAGCAAATCACCTGGAACAGACAGTACAAACCCCAGGATTCAAAAGAACTAAAAAATTAAATTTCAGACTTATTGCAAGTAGTTTGTAATCTATCATTAAAATCATCCATTGTACCTGAAGACTGTAAAGTAGCCAATGTAACCCTGATATTTAAAAAGGGCTCCAAAGGTGATCTTGGAAACTATAGACCGGTGAGACTGATTTCAATGCCAGGAAAAATTGTGGAAAATATTATAAAGAATAAAATCACAGAATACATAGATAGTCATGCTTTAATGGAACACATACAGCATTCATTTAGTCAAGAGAAGTCTTGCCTCACAAATCTACAACATTTTTTGAAGGGGTGACTAAATGTGTGTAAAGTTGAACCAGTAGATATGATGTATTTGGATTTTCAAAAGGCATTTGACAAAGCTCTTTATGTGAAGCTTCTAAGAAAACTAAAAAGTCATGGGATGAAAGCAATGTCCTTTTGTATATTGCAAACTGGTTAAAAGACAAGAAGCAAAGAATAAGATTTAATGGTCTGTTTTTACAGTGGAAGAAGGTAAACAGCGGAGTGCCTCAGGGATATGTAGTTGGACCGGTGCTTTTTAATATATTTATAAATGATCTGGAAAGGGGTACATTGAGTGAGGTGATCAAATATGCAGATGACACAAAATTATTCAGAGTAGTTAAATCACAAGCAGACTATGATAAATTGCAGGCGGACCTTGCAAGACTGGAAGATTGGGCATCCATATGGCAGATGAAATATAATTTGAACAAGTGCAAATTATATTTGATGAATATAGGGGAAATATAGGGGAAAATAACTCATGCTGTACTTACATGATGTTAGGTTCCATATTAAGAGTTACCACCCAGGAAAAAGATCTGGGCGTCATAGTTAATATTAAAATCGTCACCTCAGTGTGCTGTGGCAGTCAAAAAAGCAAACAGAATGTTAGGGATTATTAGGAAGGGAATTGAAAATAAAACGTAGGAAGTAATAATATCTCTGTATTGCTCCATGGTGAGATCACACCTTGAAAACCCTGGGCAATTCTGGTCGCAGCATCTCAAAAAATATAGTTGCACTGGAGAAAGTACAGAAAAAGGCGACCAAAATGTTAAAGGGCATGGAACAGCACCCCTATGAGGAAAGGCTAAAGAGGTTAGGGATGTTCAGCTTGGAGAAGAGACGGCTGAGTGGGGATATGATAGAGGTCTATAAAAGCATGAAAGGATTTGAACGGATAAATGTGAAATGGTTTTTTACTCTAATGGATAATACAAAGACAAGGGGGTACTCCATGAAGTTAGCAAGTAGCACGTTTATAACAAATTGAAAAAAAATATTTTTCACTCAATGCACAATTATGCTCTGGAATTCATTGCCAGTGGATGTGGTTAAAGAAGCTAGTGTAGCTGGGTTTAAAAAAGGTTTGGATAAGTTCCCGAAGAAGTCCATAAACTGCTATTAATCAATAGGGAATAGCCACTGCTTATTGCCAGCATTAGTAGCTTGGGATGTATTTAATGTTTGGATTCTTGCCAGGTACATATGTCTTGGATTGACCATTGTTTGAGACAAGATACTGGGTTTGATGGGCCCTTGGTCTGACCCAGAATGTCATATCTTATGTTCTTATGTAAGGCACACTCCATACCAAGGACAGAGAAATAGTTCCTAAGTTCGAGCCCCCCACCTACAGCCATCCTGAGTCAAACAGGAAAATAATCCAAAACATGGAATATATTAAGCCCAAATTATGGATTCCGTACAGTAGGTCATCCCCGCACATAACTCCAATTAGGAAAACAGTACCATATTACTGCTTGCTGCTCTAGGCCCGAACAGTCAACCATGCATGTGACTGAAATGATTTCACAAACTATTCTGCTTCTTGTGCCCTTTGGATTACGCGAGTGAAACTGGCATGGGTCACGCAAAGATGGACTGTGTAAAGGGAGTTTGAGCTTGTGGGAGCTTGCCTTTCACGTTGAAGATCCGTCGTAAAGTCCTGAAAGATGTAGACTTTTGCATTCTGAACCTTAAGCTCTCCAGCCTGTCTTACCACCTCAAGGATTTTCACGTTGTCAGAGAAGTTATGCACCAGCAAGACGATCGCCCTTGGTCTCACTGCACTTTAATGTCTCGGACTAGCTGATCAAGGTGCATGATCAATTTTTATGTCGGAAGGCCCTTCCGCCATTGCCAGGATATTGGGCAGGATTTTGTGAGAGAAGTTAACTTACTCTGGGCCCTCAGTTTTTTTGGGAAGTCTGATTATCTGAAGGTTATTTTGGCGACTAAGATTTTCTAAGTCGTCGGGTTGTGGGTTGTTTTTTTAAATTTACTCTTATTAACATTTTCAAATGATCAAACAACAGTAACATCTCAGACACCGAACATAAGGAATATGCCAGCCTCCCCCCAAGTCCCTCTCTCCCTCCCCATCCCACCCTACATTTGGAACCCTAAGCCCCTCTTGACCCCTTGGGAGAAACAGAACAGTTTTAGCTCTTCTAGGAGGACTCTGCCTCCAGATAAACGTCAGAAATTTCCTTTGAATCTTAGTCAACAATGTAGGCAGAATTTCCAGTGGTAGTGTCTGGAAAAGATAACATAGATGTGGGGGAGCAGCTGGGGGCCAAGGGGGGGCTGGGGGAGCAAAGAAGGATAATTTTGGGGAGTTTAGGAGTTGCTGAGAGGGGGATAATTGGGGATAAGGAGATTAACTTGGGATGAAAGGGGATGGGCTGGGGGTGTGTGTAAGAGAGGGGAGCGGGGGAGCAGTGTTTGTGTGTGTGAGAGAGAAGGGATTGGCAGCAGGTGTGTGTATATGTGTGTGCACGTCCAGTTTGATGAGGGGCTAGAGAGGGAAAGTGGATACAAGGGGAGCAAGACCAGAGCCGGGCGTGGACAACGTTCTCCTCCCTCCCCCTCCCTTCATCTCAAATTCTCTCGCTCAGATCCTGGAACCTCCCTTCTTTCCTACCTCTCTCTTTTGCCAAGATCCTGGAGCTCCACCCCCAACTCCTGATCTCAGATCTTCCCTCTTCTGATCTCCCTCCTACTCCCTCTTCCCCTTCCTCAATCCCAGAACCTTCCTCCCTCTCCCTTCATCCCAGACTCCCGATCCTCACCCCATTTATGTTCTTGATGTTTCCCATTTCTTCTCCTCCCCATCCTCAGTTCTCTTTCCCTCTCCTCCTCCATCCCCAGTCCTCTGTCCTTCTCACCTATTCCTGATCCTCCTTCCTCTTCTCTCTTCTCCCTATCCCCAATCCTCTTCTCTCTTTTTCCTCTCCCCATCCCCAAGATCTCTCTGGGCTGAGATCCTTTTTTCTCACCCAATAAAATCAAACTAAATTATACAGACACAAGTAAGGTTGGAAAACCACTTTATTTATATAATAATAATAATACAATATAACAATGGAAATGTTTGCTAATGTGCTTCAGAATTTTCTAATGCTTGCTCCAGAATCTACCCAGAAGCTGTCACAGGAAATTCTGGGGTTTTGCCTTAGACCTCTTGCTCCCTGTTGACCACTCTTCCTGTGGCGGGGCGATAACCCCAATAGTGCCTAGGGGTGGCAAAATACTAAATCCATCATTGAAGTGCTTGCGCTACTATAAGAAAGACCCTGGTTTAATTTTAGTTACTGTCTTTATAACCACAACTAAAAGAAGAGCTCATTTCAAAGCTGCTTGGAAAAAGTATGTTTTACACATCTTCCTGAAAGTGATAGGATTTGTTTAAAAGTTGAAGATCCAAAGGGGGCAGTATTCCCAGCTTCTGCTCCCTGGGGGGGGGGGGGGGGGAGGGGAGTCTAAGCCATCACCTACTGGCCAGATTTCTGGTGCACACGTGCTGAGTGCCGGAGAGAGTCGCAGTCAGTGGCCCCTGGCCAATAACTATCGCTGCGATGGCTAGATTAGGAGGGTTATAAAAATAAGAGAAAAAAAATCCCCTTGGGAGTTGTGAATGAAGGCTCATGGCACTGCAGCCTGATGGAGGCTGGCTCCAATTGAGCTGGAAGCCAAAAGGAGCATGCAAAAACTGCCAAAATAAAAAGAGGTCCATGTTCAGAGCCACTCAGCCAGATAAGGTCAGACTTATCCAGCTAAGTGGCATCATTAAAATATTTGGCTGCTTTCAGCGGCCACCACTTAGCCAGATAACTATTTATCTGGCTAAACAGTTAGCTGGCAAAGTGTGTGTGTGTGGGGGAGGGGGGGGATGGGGTTGGAGCTACTTAGCTAACTTAGGGCCTCATTTAACTAAGCATTTTTCCCGTAGTCACAGAATGAGAGAAAAGCCTTAGTAAATCAAGCCTTTAGCTGGATAAGTACCGATATTCAGCCTTGTTTGGCTAAGTTAGCCAGGTAAGTTAGACTTGCTATTGAGCACGTCTAAAGTTAGCCAGACAAACTTATCCCGCTAACTATTAGATGGCCAGGTTTATTCAGCAGCACAGATGTACTGCTGAGTATCCTGGCCAAGCTAGCTGGATATGTTTATCCTGCTAAGTTGCTCTGCCGAACAGTGGCTGAATATGGACCTCATTGAATTGTTGCATTACCAGGCTGAGGACATCATGGTGATGGCCTTACACTGCAGAAAATGATGGCATGAGAATGTGAGGAAACTGTTACCTGTGACAGCAGGTCATCTCTCCTGGCTATAGGCATACCTACCACTTGGCTTTCATGCCTTTTCATGGGTATCAAGCTCATAGTCCAGATGTCTGGCTTGATTGTGACATCACTAATGATGTCACAATCCCAGTGATGCTCTGCCTCTGTGACAGGTATAAAGCTCTGAACATTTCTAGCTGGCACTCATTT
Organism: Rhinatrema bivittatum; assembly: GCF_901001135.1. NCBI lineage: Eukaryota > Metazoa > Chordata > Amphibia > Gymnophiona > Rhinatrematidae > Rhinatrema > Rhinatrema bivittatum. The sequence goes on along the minus strand of NC_042615.1, from coordinate 47,309,399 downwards.
AGCTGAGAAGTTGCTGGTGGAGTGGGATCATAGTTAATGTGAAGAAACAAATACATAGGGGGAGGTAATATCTGTAAGGTAAGCTGACCTTTTCTCAGTTGGGTTGTATTTTATTTTACTATATTTGTAATGCCTTTAAATTTGTGTAACTATTATGGCTTTTTTTTTAACATTGTGCAATTATCTATAAAAATTGCTGAATTAAATTGCGTTAAAGGTATGTCTTAACCGCCTGTGCTCCTAGGAAGCTTTATATGTTCTAGGTGGGAGGGGAAATCAAGAGGATAGACTTTAGTTTGGTCATGTCCTATAGATCTTTCAATAAAATGGCATCTGTATATGTTAAAAAAGAATAAATGATGGTTGACTGATTAAAACAAGGTTTTATTTTACTCTTGTTACTCATGAGGGGAAGGGATTCCATCACTATTGGTTTTGCACCTTTGCCACAGGTAAATTATACTAAACCCTCTCATCATTTGTAGTCAGTGAGACTACAAATTCTATCTACAAGAAGCCATTGTTTATTTTCTTGCTATAGCAACCATGACTCATCATCCCTTTGTGATGCTATGATATCATAAATGAGAATTATCTGAAATAGAAGAATACGAATCAGGGTTTTTATTTCCCATTCCCTCAAAAGCAGGGTGCTGGTAATATAGTATAATCCATTGTCTCCCCTAAGAATAGAACCTGAATGGTAAAGACTCAAAGCTGAACATCGAAGTAGTTCCCAGCCTGGTCCTTGAGGCCCATCCTACAGGTTGAGTAAATCTAAGACCAATACTTAAACAAGGTGATCTGGATGCAACAAATTAAAAAAATTATAGGCCAATCTCAATCTTGCCGTTCGTAGTAAAATTAATAGAGAAAGTGGTAAACAAACAATTAATAGAGCACCTTGAATATAATAACATTTTATTCCCTACACAACATGGTTTTAGAAAAAATCACAATACTGAGTCATTACTGTTATCACTGAATGATACTATATTAAGGGGTTTTGATAGTGGAACAAGGTATATATTGGTACTTTTGGACTTATCAGCGGCCTTTGATACGGTCGATAACGAATTATTGTTAACAAGACTTTCAGAAATTGGTTTAGTTGATGTAACGTTAAAATGGTTTAGGTCTTTTTTAGAAAACAGGTCATTTGCAGTCAAAATAAATGATGATTTTTCTGAAACTATTAAATTGACAACAGGTGTTCCCCAGGGCTCAGCATTATCGGCCACATTGTTTAATGTTTACTTACTCCCCCTGTGCCATCTGTTAACGGGTCTTAATCTAATTTATTTTGTGTACGCTGACGATATTCAGATTTTGTTTCCTATTGAGAAAGATGTTGATGAGACTTGCAAATTGATAAAAATGTACTTAGAAATAATTAGACAAGTTTTAACACAATTGAAATTAATTTTGAATTTAGAGAAAATTGTTTTTATCATTTTAGAGAGGAAAAGGAGAAATGATGAAAGAAAGCCAAACTTAAATATTGATAATAAGATTGAAATAGTAAACATTACGAGAAATTTGGGTTTTTATGTCGACACAGAATTTAATGGGCAAGCACATATCACGAAGAAAGTGAAGGAAGGTTATTATAAATTAATGATGTTGAAACATCTTAAACCTTTGCTTTCCCAAAAAAATTTTAGAACAGTATTACAGGCCCTGATATTTACAGGACTAGACTACTGCAACGCAATGTTATTGGGCTTGCCAAAAAGTACTTTACAACCTTTGCAGATTTTACAAAATACCGCCGCACGTATATTAACGAATACAAGAAAGAGGGACCATATCACTCCAATTTTGAAAGAATTACATTGGCTCCCAATTGAACAGAGGATAATCTTTAAAGCTTTATGTATTATCCACAAGATTCTGTATGGAGAAGGGACAGACTGGCTGAACGCAGCAATAAGATTACACATACCACAACGTAATTTGAGATCATCAAACAAAGGTCTCCTCGTGATTCCGAATATTAAATCTGCCCACTTATGCGAAGTCAGGGAGTGAGCGCAATCAATCGCGGGCCCCAAATACTGGAATGAAATGCCCACTAACCTGAGACTACAGCAAGACAAGAAGAAATTTAGGAAAGATCTGAAAACATGGTTAGTCCAGCGAGCATTTGATGCGGAATAAATAGCAGGGTTCCCACGAAAGCAAGTAGAATCTCTTGAAGGGCAGCACCTTTATTTTATTTTATTCTACTTTTAATTTTACTTTTAATTATCTTAACCATATCTGTAAGTTATAATTTTATACTCTTAGGTTTTTATAATTCATATTTAGATGACATTTTAGAAGTTTTAATTAATAATGTACTGTCTTTTAGTGAATTTTATATTTATGAGAAATTGTAATTTTTCCTTTCTCTCTATGTTAATGTAATGTAGAAATTGTGAACCGTAGAGATGGACTTTGTCTAATCAATGGTAAATAAATAAATAAACTAAGGTCCTATGGGATAGTAAAAAAAACAGTTGCTCCCGTCCTCAACACATACAATAATTATGCATGAATAACAGCAGCTTTTACATGAAACAGGATATTTAAAGTACAATCTTCTGAGGTAACATTATATATTTACATGTACTGCTGTGGTGCCAATGAGGAAACCTTGCAAAAAAGTAATTTGAAATCTATATGGTAATAGGCCTATTGTAAAGTTTGTCTGGTTTGTGCTTGATACTCAGAAAGCCATAAGTTACCTGAAATGCAATTATAATAAGGTAAACCTCCCATACCAAAACAACACTAACTGCCAGCACTCAAACGGTAAGAACCCTGTCTATGAAAATGCAACGCTGCAAATATTACTCCGGGCCCTAAAACACCAGTACACATCCTATTAGGAAAACAGAGCAAGCCAAGCTGCTATAGAGCCCTACACAAAAACTACAAGTTAGCAAAATACCTCATGTTAGTCACACACGGCGAAAACACAGGCAAACCTTTGCCAAATACAGAATAAAGAGGCCATAAGTATAAATAGAAACATGCAGATAAAAAGTGAGCTGGAAACCACAACAAGCCAGACCAAGGGAAAATAGAAATATTTATTTAAAATATTTGTTGGGTCACGTGATGCTCTAGGCTAGACAGTACGTGTTCCTGTTCATCTCCAGGACCCTCTCCCACCAGCCCGCTTAAATTTGCTGTTTATAGCCCAAATACAAAATACGAGTGATCCTCCTAGACATCAGGGATGAGTGGGGAGCTGAAAACTATTTTCTTCTGTAACCATGTCCACAAAAATACCACGAAAAGAAAGAGTCAAACAGAAGGGAGTAGAGCCTAAAATGGTGGACACAACGGTAACCGCAGTGACAACAATACAGAATCTTTCTTCCTCAACCACAGATGTAGCGTTTGCAGTCACATAGGCACTCGAAGGCAAGTTTAATAAATTATTCAACCAAATACAACAGTTCGGTGAAATGCAAAATTGTATTTTTGGCCTAGAAGACCAGGTGCATTCCTTGGAGTCTGCCCTCACTGAAAGCCAGATTGCGACTAAGAATCTCCTGGAAAAAGCTGATGATCTTGAAAATCATTCCAGAAGGAATGCTATCAGGCTGGTAGGCATTCCAGAGAGCATTTCAGACAGAGACCTGCTAGCATTTTTGGAAACATGGCTGCCAAATTAACTAGATCTGTCTGCTATGCACGTTCCGCTAAGGATAGAACATGCGCACTGATTGAGACAGTTGAGACAGAATACCTCTGTGCCAGGGGTAGATATATTGAAAATTCTTCATTTTATCCATAAAGTGGATTTGCTTCATGCATATCAAAGAAAGGGAGAGCTGTTGTATGAGAGGAAAAAAGTTCTGATGCTTCAGGACTATTCTGCGCAGCACAACGCAAAGTTTTTGTACCAGTGTGTGTTCAGCTGGCAAAGCTGAAGATTCATAGAACCTTACTCTTTCCAGCAAAATTTAAAGTCGCTCCACACCTCCTTTTTTTGAGAAAACTCCTTTTTTTGAGGCCAAACCTCCTTTTTTTGAGAAAGTGGAAGATGCAAGGTCTTTTTATAAAACTTGAGGAGCACATGAATATTTTGGCTAACAGACATGAAAGGCTACTGAGTGAGTATATATATGGTATATTGTAATATTTTATATATACCTTATTGAATTATTTGTTTTAAGGCATTGACATTGTTGTTTTAGGAATGATTTATAGTAGGGGGAGGGTTCTCCTGAGAATGGAACTTAGTGGTGACCCAATGTCTCCCTCGGGGTTTGTAGGTCTGAACCGATTTGTTATGGTTATTACCATGAAGGTCGGTATAGAAAAGTGTTAAATAAATAAATAAGTTTATCTGGTTAACTTTGCTATCCAGACAGCAATTGAATATGTACCCCACATTATTTCCTAATATGTATTATTCATGTGCTAAGGTGAGTGATATAAGAGCAAATGTATCAACAATTACATTGCAAAGTTTTAGAGGAAGTCTCATTAACTGCATGTTGTGAGTCAAGACCTTTGGAAATATTTTAGATGTGGATCCCATCTTGTTATGGAGCACCTCTAAATCAGTTCAATTAAGGGCACAGTACCACCTACAACTGTATCAAAATTGATTAGCTTGGGGTGTGATTGATCATATATAAAACTAAGAACTGGGTATATGCATGTTTCTAGTGGCAAACTGAAAACAATCTGGATTTTTGTGAGTAACCAAAAACAATTTAGGAAATAAATGGGTACCAAGTAAGAAAATGAGAAGTTTAGGAGTGGGCACCAAGGTGGTGGAGTGGACTACAAACTGGTTGACAGATAGGAGACAGTGTGAAATGATAAATGGAACCTACTCTGAAGAGAGAACGGTGTTAAGTGGAGTGCCATAAGGATCGTTTTTGGAGCCAGTTCTGTTCAATAACTTTGTGAGCGACATTGAGGAAGGAATACAAGGTAAAGTTTGTCTGTTTGCAGATGATACTAAATTCTGCAACAGAGTGGACCTACCTGAAGAAGTAGAGAAAATGAAAAGTGATTTAAGAAAGCCTGAAGAGTGGGTAAAGACTTGTCAGCAGGGATTTAATGCCAAGAAGTGCAGAGTCATGCATCTGGGTTGCAGTAATCCAAAAGAGCTGTATGTGATGAGGGGTGAAAGACCAATGTGAATGGACTAGGATAAGAACCTTAGGGGTCATAGGGTCTGGCAATATGAAGGCCAGACAAGGCATTAAGGCAATAGCTAAGGCCAGATGAATGCTGTGCTGCATAAAGAGAGGAATAACCAGTAAGAAAAGGGAGGTGATAATGCCCTTGTACAGATACTTGGTGAGGCCTCACATGAAGTACTATGTTCAGTTCTAGAATCTGTATCTCAAAGAGGATAGAGAAAGAACTGAGGCGGTATAGAGAAGGTTGACCAAAATGATGTGTGGTCTGTATCAGAAGACTTATGAAGAGAGGTTGAAGGATCTAAACATGTTTCCCTGGAAGAGAGAAGGTACAGGGGAGATATAATACAGACCTTCAGATACCTGAAAGATTTTAATGATGCATGATACTCAAACCTTTTCTGTTGGAAAGCAAACAGTAGAACTAGGGGTCACAAAATGAAACTCCAGGGGGGGATGACTCAGAACTAACCTCAGGGAATAGTTCTTCACAGAGAGGGTGGTGGATGCCTGGAATGCCCTACTGGAAGAAATGGTGAAGACAAAAATAGTAAATGAATTAAAAAAGGCATGGGATAAACACTATGGATCCCTAAAGGCTAGAGCTGGAAATGAAGAAGAGTGCATAGGAATAATCTGCAGGGCAGGCATGGCTGGACAAGGAAGGTTGGACGAGGCAAGGCTAGAGAGACAAGGCTGGATGAGGCAAGGCAGGATGAAGAATCAGGAATGCAGGACACAGGGACCAGGGACTCAAAGGCAACATGCATTGCTAAGGTAGGAGACCCATTGCGGAGATGAGGTAGTACTGCGAGGCCCTTGCTTAAGTAGGCCAGTCATCCTGATGTCAAAGAGTGTCGCTCCTTGCTTCTCGACCTGGGGCCTATGTAATGTGTGTATATGCCAGCGTGTGAGCCTAAGGGATGGAGGCGGGAGTGGCAGCTGGTGGCATCTTGGGCTGTGTAGAGCATAAATCAGAGCAGGAGGCTGTGTGTTGGCCGCAGGATGGGTTTGGCCATGTCGGGAGGTGAGTGAGGCAGCTTGCTGGGCCCTCCCATGAGCTACCGAATATTTATTTATTTATTTATTTATTTAACAATTTTTATATACCGGCATTCGTAGGACACATCATGTCGGTTCACATTTAACTGAGAAAGGAAATTACAATGAACGAGGATAGAGAGAGTCAACGATATTACAATGAACTAGGAACAAGGATAGAGAGAGTCAACGAGCAAGGATACAACTTTGTAAAACGAACTGGATGATGATTATGCATGTTAAGAGTAGGTATGCATCAGGATGTAAAGGATGCATGTACCCTTAAGAACTTAACATATGAAATTATTTACAATAATAATATTAAATGTAGGGGCAGGGAGAAGGGGAAGGGGGTAGCGAGGAGGGGAAAGGAGAGGAGGGGGTAGGGGTATAGGAGAACGTTAAGGCAATGGCACTTTCAAGGAAAGGCTGTTTGTAGGAAGAGAGGGGAGGGGTAGGGGAGAGGCAGTAGGGTGCTGGGGAAGGGTGGGGGGAGGGAGCAGGGGGGGAGCTGGGAAGGTGAGGGAGCTAGAATGGTAGGGGAGAGGGGGGAGCTGGGAATTTTATTTATTTTGGGATGGCGAAGGGGAGGTTGAGGAGGGGGTGTGTAGGCTGAGCGGGAGCTGAGTAAGTTCGAGACAAGACAATGACTAGGATTGGGAGGAGTTGGGGTATGCCTGTTTAAAGAGCCATGTCTTGATTCCTTTTTTGAAATGGCTCAGGGACGGTTCTAGGCGGAGTTTAGCAGGAAGGGAGTTCCAGAGGGTAGGACCCGCAATGGAGAAGGCTCTGTCCCGGGTAGTGGTAAGGTGCCCAATTTTGAGTGAGGGGGTTTGAAGGGTGCCAGCGAGGGAGTTTCTGGTGGGGCGATTAGTTTGACGGAAATGTGGCATATCCTCAAGCCAGGGGGAGTTGTTTTTGTATAATGTGTGGGAACGGTAGGAAATGGGGAGCCAGTGGAGATCCTGTAGTATGGGAGTGATGTGGTCAGTTTTCCTGGTGTTTGTTAAGATTCTAGCCATAGCATTTTGGAGGATTTGGAGGGGTTTAATAGTGGAGGCAGGTAGACCTATGAGAAGGGAGTTGCAATAGTCGATTTTAGATAGTATGGTGGTTTGCATAACAGTGCGGAAGTCGTGGGCGTGGAGGAGGGGCTTCAGTTTTTTGAGGGTTTGAAGTTTAAAGAAGCCCCCTTTTAGCAGTGATTTAATGTGAGATTTGAAGCTTAGCTGATTGTCAAGGGAAACTCCTAAGTCTCTGACACTGGGTGGTAGTGTGTAAGCTTGTGAGGCGTTTTGATTCATTTGGTGGAACGCGTCGATTGATTGATTTGTTAGGATAAGGATTTCTGTTTTAGAGGCATTGAGTGCAAGGTGGATATTGGAGAGGAGAGAATTGATGGATGTCAGGCAAGTTTCCCAATATTGCAGGGTTTCAGTAAGGGATTTCCGAATGGGAATGAGTATTTGTACGTCGTCTGCATATAAGAAAAATTTTAGTCCTAGTTTAGAGAGAAGGTGGCAGAGTGGGAGTAGATATATATTGAAGAGGGTGGACGATAAAGAGGAGCCTTGTGGTACGCCTTGTGTGAGGGGAATGTGAGCGGATTCAAAGTTATCAAGTTTGACTAGGTACTTTCTGTGGTCAAGGTATGAGGAGAACCAGGATAGGGCTGTATTTGAGATGCCTATCTCCGCTAACCGTGATAATAGGATTTGATGGTTCATGGTATCGAAAGCGGCAGAGATATCAAGGAGGGCAAGTATATATGATTGACCGTGGTCCATGCCTTTGAGGACGGTGTCAGTTATTGCAAGCAGGAGTTTTTCGGTGCTTCGGTCTTGACGAAAGCCATATTGAGCGGGATGTAAGATGTTGTTTTCTTCTAGGAAATCAGTGAGTTGCATGTTAACCACCTTCTCCATGATTTTGGAAATAAAAGGCAGATTGGAAATGGGCCTGTAGTTTGCTGGGTCATTGTGGTCGAGGGTAGGTTTTTTCAGTAGTGGCTTCACGATGGCAAGTTTCAGTGGTTCGGGGACTTTCCCAGTGGTGATGGAGCAGTTTATAATATCTGCTATTGGCTTAGCAATGGCGGAAGGAATGGTGAGGAGAATTTTTGATGGGATGGCATCTGCGATATGTGTGGCTGGTCGCATCTTCTTTAGTATAGATTCAACTTCCTTCGAGGAGGTTAGGTCAAGGGAGCTGAGATTAATTTTATTGTCAATAGGTAGTGGGTCTGTGGGGGCAGGGTTGGAGGGGAGCCGAGTAAGAATTTGGGAGATTTTGTTTTTAAAATAATCTGCTAGTTTCTCACATTTCTCTATACTATTTTTTTCTTGGGAGGATGGAAAGGGAGATTTTGTGAGATCTGCAACGAAGGAGAATAAAGCGTTAGGATTGAATTTGTAGCTGTGGATTTTTGCTGCGTAGAAGTCACGTTTGGCGTGCAGGGTTGCTTGTCGGTATGTATGTAATGTATGTTTGTAGGCCATTTTGTGTGTGGGTGTAGGTTGTTTGCGCCAGGTACGCTCCTTGGCTCTGAGGTCTTGCTTCAGTTTTCTTAATTCATTGGTGTACCATGGCTTTCTCTCGGTACGTGTAGGGGTTATTATTTTGTGGATGGTGGGGCAAAGGTCATTGGCTATGTTAGAGATGGACTTGTCCCAAGATAGTAGAGCGGTATCTGGGTTAGTTAGGTCGAGGTTTTCGGTTACTTTGTTGAAGGCTAGGGAGAGTTGCTCCGAAGGACATGGTTTACGGAATGATATCTTTTTATTATGTGAGCTTGAGATCGGTGTTTTGGTATTGATGGTGAGATGGGCATTGATGAGAAAGTGGTCGGACCAGGGGATGGGGGTGGAGATGGGTGCATGGGGTGCTGTAATGCTTGTGTTAACAAAAAGGAGGTCAAGTGTGTATAACAATATAACAGTAACCCCCCTCCAAAGCCCCCTCCCCAGTTTTCTGGACTTGCATTTCCTGGTGAATCTCCAGTGGAACTCATGTACTAGCTGGGAGGCTTGAAGGTTGATTTCTAAGAGTTATCCTCTGATCCATAGTTTTTCTGTGAGATTAGATACTGTAATTGATTTTGGACCCTCCGGGAATCCAATTTTGAATTGGGTGTCCTCTTCTATGGAGACTTCGGTGACCTGGGGAGGCGGTCGGCCCAGCCAAGAAATGTGCAGAAATGGAGGTAATTTGAATTTGTAGGCTGCTGGACTGAATTCTTGTTCCATGAGGAATGGACCCTCGAATTACGGAGCAAATTTCAATGAGGACATTTTCAACTGCAGATTTTTAGTACTGAGCCAAACCAAGCTTCCTGGGCAAAGATGAGGGGCTGGGCAACATTTTTTGTCTGCTTATATTTTAAACCACTCTACTGCTTGCTCTAGGAGATGGTGCCAAAGTTTCTGGAATTCGTGCCCCATCAGGTTAACTGCCGGGCAAGTGACTGAAAACAGAACAGGTCTTGATGTACGGGGATGATGTCCTAACACTATATAAAAGGGCGATGAGCCAATGGAACTGTTTATTATGGAAGAATTTGGCCCATGGGAGAAAGGAGGCCCAGTTATCCTGCCATTGGTTCATATAGGCTCATAGAAAGGCCTTGAGATACTGATTTACTCTCTCGATTGTCCATTGCTCTGGAGCTGCTAAGCTGAAGTGAAATCCAACGTAACTCCAAAATTTCTGCAAAAAACTTCACAGAAGTGAGTCATGAACTGACCTCTCCAATCTGAGAGAATGTGAAGAAAGAATCCATGCAGACTGAAGATATGCTAGACAAAGAGTTTAGCCAGTTCTGTCACTGACGGGAAGCCTGGAAGGGGCATGAAATGCACATCTTAGAAAATCTATCCACTACCACCCATATGGTGGTGTTGCTGCCAGAGATGGGAAAGTGAAAGTAAGGGGCCGAGTGGATTCAGGATTTTGAGTCTGTGGACCCTTGGACTGGGGTGAGATTGGCTCTACCTGCAGGGAAAAGCCCTGCAGGTTTTAATCACCAGCAGGTGCACCCAGGTTAAGCAGATACTCGTCAGGAGCTTCACCTCTACTATCCCACATTCCCCTCAGGTTGAGCATTTGGGTGCCAAGGCCAGTAGGACTTAGGCGAGGGTCTCTGCTGACAACAACTGGAACAGGTGAGCAGACGAAGGCTGGAACTGGCTGAACAGGCAAAGGCGAAAGCAGGCAGAACAGATGGAGGCTGAAGCAGGTTGAAAAGACAAAGGCTGAAGCAGGCACCCAATATAGGACAAAGAAGAACTTGTTGTTGAGGCAGAGTGTAAAGGGAGAGATACCCTTATTTAGGGTAATAGGGATGATGACATCAGTAGAGGGCACTGGAACTTTCCTGCCATGGTCCCTTTAAGAGTCCCAATGTCAGTTGCACACGTGCCAAAGGGGCACGGCAGAGAAAAGAGCTGGCAGCATTTGGCAGCATCCTGCCACAAGAGGAATTAGTGGCATGATAATGGCAGACAGCTGGAGCATGCTGTCATGGAAAAGTAAGTAAGAGCGACAGCTCACAGGGAAAGCCCGCAAACAGTTAAATGCAATACAGGATTCCTTGGGGGTTGGAAGCATCTATAACAACCCCAAAGGTTGAGGTCGCACACTTTTATTCATGGCACACATGGGACAGGACTCCACGTAACGATCTATGTAAGTCTTCATCTGGAGCTACCAATAGTATCGGAAGATTAATTCCAAGGTTCGGGTGATACCTGGGTGACCCACCAGGTGGGTGCCATGAGCCCACAGAAGAACCTTTTGACATAGAAACTAGTAACCATAGTCTTCCCAGGAAGGACTGTGAATGTGGTAGCAATTACAATCATTGCAGGGTTGATGATATGCCACAGAGACTCCTGAAAATGCTCAGTATCAAAGGAGCATGAGAGGGCATTGGCTCATCGGTTCTTCTCCATGGGATGGCACCACAACTTAAAGCCAAACCAATTACAAAATGACCAGCAGGCTTCCCAGGGGTTCAGCCTCTGTGCCTGGGCTAGGTATTCTAGGTTTTTGTGTTCTGTACAGATGATTACTGGGTGCTTAGCTCCTTCCAACAGCTATCGCCATATCTCTAAGTCTAGCTTGACAGCAGCTCACAATCACCAATGTTTACCAAAAGGGAGCCTTGGGCTGAAGGGGCATTGCTACTACCTGTGGGGAGGGGCCCCACAGGTCCTCACTGTTGGCAGGAGGAGCTGGCTGAAGCAGAGGCCAAACTGGAGCATCGCCAATACCAGCCAACATTCCCCTTAGGTTGAGCCCTTGGCTACTTGGGCTGACTGGTTTTAGGTGTGGGCCTCTGTGCTGATGGATAATCGTAGAGGTGAAGATTTTGCAGGCCAACACAGTAGGGAAGCCAGATTGGTCCAGAGCTTGGAATGGTGATGGTCTGTGGCAATCGAAGAACCTCTGGATAGTGGCAAAGGAAGGCTGAGACTGTGCAGTGTCGTGGTCCAGGCAAAGGTCAAAAGCAGGCAAGGTCCAAGGTCAGAGGCAGGCGTAGTGGCAGCAATGTTGAGGTCCAGATCCCGGGGTCAAACTGGAAGTCCAATAAAAAACACTGAACAGAAGGATGGGATCCCACAGGAGAGACTGACAACCAAAGACTGAAGACTGACTATGAAGAAGAGATGAGGGGGAAGACCAAGATATGGAGAGATAGCCACACAGGAACCAGGAACAAGAAACAGGAGCTGAAGACAAGGACTGGAATGCAGGAACAATGCTGAGGCAATTAGCTCTACCATAGGGTAGTCGACCTTTTGCCAAGGCAAGGAGGTGTAGCATGAATCAAGGTAACCCCAGGACCATGGGGTAGATGGCCTTGTCTATGACATGAAAAGTCAGGTGCTCGACGTGGAGATAACTAGTCTAGTTTCACTGGAACTGTGGTACAGGTAATTTTACATGGCAACAGATCCCCACTGATGGAGGAAAGAACCAGTGGGACTGGACATGACAGCGTGGGTATCTGAAGATGATCCACAAGAGCCTTCATGAGGAAATTCCCTCCTGCTCCAGAGTCCACTAGGGCCAAGGAAGTAAAGTTCTGTTTGCCCATGGAGATTGTTACCGGAAGGGCTAATGGGGGAGTTGGAGAGGTAAGGCCTAGGGTCAGCCCCCAGCTGTGCCCAAGGCTCGAGAGTTTACCAGCTTCACCGGACTGTGAGCTATGTGGTGGCCTGATCCACCACAGTAGAGACAGAGCCCAGCCTGGCAGTGCCAGAGGCATTTTTCAGGGGTCAGGAGCCCTCTGGCATAGTCTGAGAGGGTCTGAGCCCTCTGGCTGAGGTATAGGAGATCTGAGCTTGAGGCCACTGGTGACTAGGATCATCAAAGACGGTCTTAAAGGCTGAAAAGTTGGAGGTCCCAAAGGATCACGTCAGAGTGTTCCCAAAGGGGGGAGGCCTATAGCACTAGTTGATGAAACCCCAGCATTGTCTTGGCTCCCCGGCATAGCGGGGAGATGCTGGTAATGGAATGGTGGACCGTGGAACATAAGAAAATAAGAAGATCAAAAGAACATGCCATATTGGGTTAGAACAAGGGTCCATCAAGCCCAGCATCCTGTTTCCAACAGTGGCCAATCCAGGCCATAAGAACCTGGCAAGTTCCCAAAAACTAAGTCTATCCCATGTTACTGTTGCTTGTAATAGCAATGGCTATTTTCTAAGTCAACTTAATTAATAGCAGGTAATGGACTTCTCCTCCAAGAATTTATCCAATCCTTTTTTAAACCCAGCTACACCAACTGCACTAACCACAGCCCCTGGCAACAAATTCCAGAGTTTAATTGTGTGCTGAGTGAAAAAGAACTTTCTCCGATTAGTTTTAAATGTGCCACATGCTAACTTCATAGAGTGCCCCCTAGTAGGGATGTGAATCGTTTTTCAACGATTAAAATTATCGTCCGATAATGTTTATATCATCTTAAATCGTTATAGAACACGATACAATAGAAATTCTAACGATTTATCGTTAAAAATCGTTAAATCGTGTTAGTGCGCACTAACTCGAGTTAGTGCGCACTAACTCCCCGTTAGTGCGCACTAACTCGATTTAGTGCGCACTAACTGAAAATGATACAAATAAACACTTTCCAGGTCACTGAAGGTCAGTTAGGAATGAATATGTGTTCCTATTGGCTGGCTGCCCTCTTATCTATTGATATTACCAAGGTTACCACTGAGGTGATGGTTGGGGGGATGGGAAATGGAACTGGAAACTAACGAACACCAACAGAAAATGAAACAAAGTGTTCACACTTCCCAGGTCAGTAAAGGTCACTTAGGAATGAATATGTATGTATGTATTCCTATTGGCTGGCTGTGCTCTTATCTATTGATGTTACCAATATGGTTGGGGGGATGTGAAATGGAAACAGTTGGAAGCTTGACAAAAAAAGTAATGTAATGATCAGCACTCACGTGACTAGAACTTGTTTGTTTATTATTTTTGTTAGCAGGCACCTGAAATGCTAGTGCATGTTGAATTTGCCAATCACTGTGCATTTTAGAAAGGTGGTCCTGGCTGGAACTGTACACAGTTCAAATATATGTAATTGATTGTTGGTAAGTGTATTTTTTAAGTAGCCACACTGGCACCAGTATGTTTACTTTTCCTCCTACTTAACTCACTAGCTCAGCTTTGTAAGAAGGGCTTCTCTGCTTGTGTGTTGTTTTTGTTTGGTGTGAGGAGAGCAGAAACATCAGATCTTTATTCAATCTACTACAGTCATCTCTTACAGTGCCCTATCCCTATTAATACCAGGAGTGTTGTGATCTTCCTGCACACAGTGCCCTAACCCTGATACCAGTCTGAGACAGCTCCCTCCCTGCATTACTAGTGAGAGGCTGGCTTCACAGACAGGGGGGAGCTGCCTGACCCTCACTCCTGACTTCCCCCATGTCCCAGCTAGTGAATGGTGTGTGGGTGAGGGGGGGGGGGGAGGATGGTGAAGTCTGAGACAGCTCCCTCCCTGCATTACTAGTGAGAGGCTGGCTTCACAGACAGGGGGGAGCTGCCTGACCCTCACTCCTGACTTCCCCCATGTCCCAGCTAGTGAATGGTGTGTGGGTGAGGGGGGGGGGGGAGGATGGTGAAGTCTGAGACAGCTCCCTCCCTGCATTACTAGTGAGAGGCTGGCTTCACAGACAGGGGGGAGCTGCCTGTCCCTCACTCCTGACTTCCCCCATGTCCCAGCTAGTGAATGGTGTGTGGGTGAGGGGGGGGGGGTGGATGGTGAAGTCTGAGACAGCTCCCTCCCTGCATTACTAGTGAGAGGCTGGCTTCACAGTGTTACCGCTTCCCATGCCGGCGGGGCTGTCCTCCGGGGTCGGCGGGGTTCTGCTTCTGTCCCCGTTGTTCCCGTGGCGCCGGCGGCGCAACTTCCTCCTGCACGGCCCCGACGTTCCCCGAGGACTTCCGTGCTCAGGACCGCCGCCGCGGGCAAATCTCGCGCTAAAGCGCGCCGTGGACACGCCCCCTGACGTCAGACGCCGACCAGCCGCGGTTTGCGCGGGAAAGGATTGACATTTAAACGGAGCTTCCTGCTGAGCTCCTCGCTTCGGCCACAGTGCGCTTGGTGAGTGTTTTGTTTGCTTCCCTGCCTGTCGCTCAGCTCTAGACCCGGACTGAACTTTGATTATTCTGCCTGCTGCCTGCCCAGACCTCGGCCTGCCTCTCTGGATTTCTGGTTGCTGCTTGCTTGAACCCGGACTGACCCAGTGGATTATTTCTGTTTGCTGCCTGCCCTGACCTTGGTCTGCCCCTCTGGATTTCTGTTTGCTGCCTGCCCTGACCTTGGTCTGCCCCTCTGGATTTCTGTTTGCTGCCTGCCCTGACCTTGGTCTGCCCCTCTGGATTTCTGTGTGCTGCCTGCCTGGACCCGGACTGAACTTTGATTATTCTGCCTGCTGCCTGCCCAGACCTCGGCCTGCCTCTCTGGATTTCTCTTTGCTGCCTGCCTGAACCCGGACTGACCCAGTGGATTATTTCTGTTTGCTGCCTGTCCTGATCTGGACTCCTTCCCTGGATTATCCTGTTTGCTGCCTGCCTTGACCCGGACCACGGCATTGGATTCTTTTGCCGCCGGTCCCGACCTGGACTGTCGTTTTGGATTCTACTGATCACTGTCTCAGGGGTGTCTCTTCTACATCCAGGAGAGGAGGACTTTCCGTTCCGGTGCTTCCCAGACTCAAGGTAAGCGGTGTCGACCCAGGTTCCACTTAACGAACGTTACACACAGACAGGGGGGAGCTGCCTGACCCTCACTCCTGACTTCCCCCATGTCCCAGCTAGTGAATGGTGTGTGGGTGAGGGGGGGGGGGAGGATGGTGAAGTCTGAGACAGCTCCCTCCCTGCATTACTAGTGAGAGGCTGGCTTTGCAGACAGGGGGGAGCTGCCTGACCCTCACTCCTGACTTCCCCCATGTCCCAGCTAGTGAATGGTGTGTGGGTGAGGGGGGGGGGGGGTGGATGGTGAAGTCTGAGACAGCTCCCTCCCTGCATTACTAGTGAGAGGCTGGCTTCACAGACAGGGGGGAGCTGCCTGACCCTCACTCCTGACTTCCCCCATGTCCCAGCTAGTGAATGGTGTGTGGGTGAGGGGGGGGGGGAGGATGGTGAAGTCTGAGACAGCTCCCTCCCTGCATTACTAGTGAGAGGCTGGCTTTGCAGACAGGGGGGAGCTGCCTGACCCTCACTCCTGACTTCCCCCATGTCCCAGCTAGTGAATGGTGTGTGGGTGAGGGGGGGGGGGGGAGGATGGTGAAGTCTGAGACAGCTCCCTCCCTGCATTACTAGTGAGAGGCTGGCTTCACAGACAGGGGGGAGCTGCCTGACCCTCACTCCTGACTTCCCCCATGTCCCAGCTAGTGAATGGTGTGTGGGTGAGGGGGGGGGGGAGGATGGTGAAGTCTGAGACAGCTCCCTCCCTGCATTACTAGTGAGAGGCTGGCTTCACAGACAGGGGGGAGCTGCCTGTCCCTCACTCCTGACTTCCCCCATGTCCCAGCTAGTGAATGGTGTGTGGGTGAGGGGGGGGGGGGGTGGATGGTGAAGTCTGAGACAGCTCCCTCCCTGCATTACTAGTGAGAGGCTGGCTTCACAGACAGGGGGGAGCTGCCTGACCCTCACTCCTGACTTCCCCCATGTCCCAGCTAGTGAATGGTGTGTGGGTAAGGGGGGGGGGGGAGGATGGTGAAGTCTGAGACAGCTCCCTCCCTGCATTACTAGTGAGAGGCTGGCTTCACAGACAGGGGGGAGCTGCCTGACCCTCACTCCTCCGGGGTATTGTGATCTTCCTGCACACAGTGCCCTATCCCTGATACCAGGGGTGTTGTGATCTTCCTGCATGCAGCGCCCTACCCCTATTAATACCAGGAGTGTTGTGATCTTCCTGCATGCAGTGCCCTATCCCTATTAATACCAGGAGTGTTGTGATCTTCCTGCATGCAGTGCCCTATCCCTGATATCGGGATGTGTGCAAGAAGATCACAACACCCCCGGTATCAGGAATAGGGCACTGCGTGCAGGAAGATCACAACACCCCCAGTATCAGGAATAGGGCACTGTGTGCAGGAAGATCACAACACCCCTGGTATTAGGGATAGGGCACTGTGTGCAGGAAGATCACAACACTCCTGGTATTAATAGGGATAGGGCACTGTGTGCAGGAAGATCACAATACCCCTGGTATCAGGGTTAGGGCACAAGTTCTAGTCACATTGACTGATCACATTACTTGTTTTTGTCAAGCTACCAACTGTTTCCATTTCCCATCCCCCATATACTGTCAGTAGGAAACTTGGTAACATGAATAAATAAGAGGGCAGCCAATAGGAATACATATTCATTCCTAAACTGACCTTAACTGACCTGAAAAGTGTCAAATTGTATCATTTTCAGTTAGTGCGCACTAACTCCCAGTTAGTGCGCACTAACTCCCGTTAGTGCGCACTAACTCGAGTTAGTGCGCACTAATCGGAAAAAACGATTTTTTAACGATTTTTTAACTAAAAAATCGTGCCTAAGACGATTTTCTTGCCCTGCCACACGATTTCTATCGTTAAGACGATATGGAAAACGATTCACATCCCTACCCCCTAGTCCTTCTATTTTCCGAAAGAGTAAATAACCGATTCACATTTACCCGTTCTAGACCTCTCATGATTTTAAACACCTCATTCATATCCCCCCTCAGCCGTCTGTTCTCCAAGCTGAAAATCCTAACCTCTTCAGTCTTTCCTCATAGAGGAGCTGTTCCATCCCCTTTATCATTTTGGTCGCCCTTCTCTGTACCTTCTCCATCGCAACTATATCTTTTTTGAGATGTGGCGACCAGAATTGTACACGGTATTCAAGGTGCGGTTTCACCATGGAGTGATACAGAGGCATTAAGACATTTTTCCTTTTCTAATAATTCCCAACATTCTGTTTGCTTTTTGTCTGCTGCAACACACTGAACAGACAATTTCAATGTGTTATCCAGTATCCACTATGACGCCTAGATCTCTTTCTTCGGTGGTAGCTCCTAATATGGAACCTAACATTGTGTAACTATAGCATGGGTTATTTTTCCCTATATGCATCACCTTGCACTTGCCATTTGGATGCCCAATTTTCCAGTCTCACAAGGTCTTCCTGTAATTTATCACAATCTGCTTGTGATTTAACTACTCTGAATAATTTTGTATCATCTGCAAATTTGATTACCTCCCTCGTCGTATTTCTTTCAAGATCATTTATAAAAATATATAAAAGTATGGGTCCCAATACAGATCCCTGAGGCACTCCACTGCCCACTCCCTTCCACTGAGAACATTGTCTATTTAATCCTACTCTCTGTTTCCTGTCTTTTAGCCAGTTTGTAATTGCCCCCTCTCCCATGACTTTTTACTTTTCCTAGAAGCCTCTCATGAGGAACTTTGTCAAACAACTTCTGAAAATCAAAATACACTACATCTACTGGCTCACCTTTATCTACATGTTCATTAATGCCTTCAAAAAAGTGAAGCAGATTTGTGAGGCAAGACTTGCCTTGGGTAAAGCCATGCTGACTTTGTTCCATTAAACCATGTCTTTCCATATGTTTTGTGATTTTGATATTTAGAACAATTTCCACTACTTTTCCTGGCACTGAAGTCAGGCTAACTGGTCTGTAGTTTCCCGGATCACCCCTGGAGCCCTTTTTAAATATCGGGGTTACATTAGCCACCCTCCAGTCTTCAGGTACAATGGATGATTTTAATGATAGGGTACAAATTTTTACTAATAGGTCTGAAATTTCATTTTTGAGTTCCTTCAGATCTCTGGGGTGTATACCATCCTGTCCAGGTGATTTACTACTCTTCAGCTTGTCAATCAGGCCTACCACAACTTCTAGGTTCATCATGATTTAGTTCAGTCCATCTGAATCATTACCCATGAAAACCTTCTCCGGTACGGGTATCTCCCCAACATCCTCTTCAGTAAACACCAGCAAATAAATTGTTTAATCTTTCTGCGATGGCCTTAACTTCTCTAAGTGCCCCTTTAACTCCTCGATCATCTAACGGTCCAACTGACTCCCTCACAGGCTTTTGCTTCGGATATATTCTGGAAAGTTTTTACTGTGAGTTTTTGCCTCTACGGCCAACTTATTTTCAAATTCTCTCTTAGCCTGTTTTATCAATATCTTACATTTAACTTGCCAATGCTTATGCATTATCCTATTTTCTTCTGTTGGATCCTTCTTCCAATTTTTGAATGAAGATCTTTTGGCTAAAATAGCTTCTTTCACCTCACCTTTTAACCAGCTGGTAATTGTTTTGCCTTCCTTCCATCTTTCTTAATGTGTGGAATACATCTGGACTGTGCTTCTAGGATGGTACTTTTTAACAATGACCACGCCTCTTGCACACTTTTTACCTTTGTAGCTGCTCCTTTCAGTTTTTTTCTAACTATTTTTCTCATTTTATCAAAAAGTTTCCCTTTTGAAAGTTTAGCACAAGCGCCGTGGATTTGCTTACTGCCCCCCTTCCAGTCATTAATTCAAATTTGATGATATTATGATCACTATTGCCAAGTGGCCCCACCACCGTTACCTCTCTCACCAAGTCCTGTGCTCCACTGAGAATTAGATCTAAAATTGCTCCCTCTCTCGTCGGTTCCTGAACCAATTGCTCCATAAAACTGTCATTTATTCCATCCAGAAACTTTCTCTCTCTAGCATGTCCCGATGATACATTTACCCAGTCAATATTTGGGTAATTGAAATCTCCCATTATTACCGCACTGCCAATTTGGTTAGATTCCCTAATTTCTCTTAGCATTTCACTGTCTGTCTCACCATCTTGGCCAGGTGGACAGTATTATACACCTATCACTATAGTCTTCCCCAACACACAAGGAATTTCTACCCATAAAGATTCGATTGTGCATTTAGTCTCATGCAGGATGTTTATCCTGTTGGACTCTATGCCATCCCAGACATAAAGCGCTACACTGCCTCCCGGGTGCTCCTCTCTGTCATTGCGATATAATTTGTACCCCAGTATAGCACTGTCCCATTGGTTGTCCTCCTTCCACCATGTCTCTGAGATGCCAATTAAGTCTATGTCATCATTCACTGCTAATCAAAAAACCAGAAGCAAGCCACCTCTCAAAATGATCAACAATCAAAGCACATAGAGAGGGAAAAGGATCACAATCCAATCACAAAAATTATTCTAAAACGCAAATGACAATATCATAAAAACAGCTCTCATATTTTAATCTGCAGCCTCTCGCCGCACTCTGGGCCGCAAGCTGTATTCAGCCTTCAGAGCAGTGTGATGTTTCAATCATTTATTGTCATTTGCCAAAAACATTACTTTGAATTTTTATTCCCAAAAATTTTTTTTATGACAAACGTTTTTCTTAAACTACCAAAAATTTTTTAAAGATTCCCATGAAAATATCAAAATTCCCACATTTAAACTACCAAAAGTTTTTATCTCAAAAATTCCCACGAAAAAAATGTTGAAAAAAGAATACTTAGCCCAATCACTGAAACATTTAAGCCAAGCAGAAGTAGCTTATTCATCACGATTCATAAATTTCCCGACATGATTCACCGCGTGGCGCCATATTTTGAATGGTTTGTAGAGACGGACTTTGTCGTCCGGGTTTGAAGAATATTTGCCTATAGGAAGTCACATATAAAATCCCCTGAGGAAGACTGAGATACCAGTTGAAACATGAATCATGTCGGGAAATTTATGAATCATGATGAATAAGCTACTTCTGCTTGGCTTAAATCTTCAGTGATTGGGCTAAGTATTCTTTTTACAACATTTTTTTCGTGGGAATTTTTGAGATAAAAACTTTTGGTAGTTTAAATGTGGGAATTTTGATATTTTCATGGGAATCTTTAAAAAAATTTTGGTAGTTTAAGAAAAACATTTGTCATAAAAAAGTTTTTTGGGAAAAAAATTCAAAGTAATGTTTTTGGCAAATGACAATAAATGATTGAAACATCACACTGCTCTGAAGGCTGAATACAGCTTGCGGCCCATAGTGCAGCGAGAGGCTGCAGATTAAAATATGAGAGCTGTTTTTATGATATTGTCATTTGAGTTTTAGAATAATTTTTGTGATTGGATTGTGATCTTTTTCCCTCTCTATGTGCTTTGATTGTTGATCATTCACTGCTATATATTCTAATTCTCCCATCTTACTTCTTAGACTTCTGGCATTAGCATACAAACATTTCAAAGTTTGTTTTTTGTTTGTATAGAAACAGTCTAACTTCTGTTTATTCGCTGCCTTACTGACTATTAAAAGCACAAACACAATAAATAATTGTTATGACCGTCGGTCGCAGATGGCTGCAAACGCGTCTGCTCATGTCTTATACTGCCCTGCTTCCCTCTCCGGGCCTGCTTGCAGCAGGAGCCATCCTCTACCGCCGTGTATCTCATGGTTCCTCATGGCGGCCAGGATGCCACCACCATCTATGCTGACTCCAGGCCTTCCTAGGCGCACGCATCACCACGCCCTCTTATGAAGTTGCTATGGCGGGAACCTCAGTGGCATCCCTGACTGATGACATCATTGGATCAGGGTTCTTAAGCACCACCTTCACCCCCTGCTAGCCAACTTGGCAATGAGTTCCATCGCTACTCTACTAGCTCTTGTCTCTTTGGACCTGTGGTGGCTGTCTCGGACCCTTCTTGGACTCTGGACCCTGGCTCAGGTACCCGCTCCTCGGGGGCCTGTGTGCATTCTCTCCGGAGACTCGGTCTCCTGGCTTCCCCCACTCCTCAGGCTAGCCCAACGCCTTCCAGGAACTCTATCCGCCAGCTCCCCACTCCTCGGGGTTGCCTCTGAGACACCCTCACCACTTGGGAGACCTATCTCTTTGCTTCCCCACGCCTCAGGGCAGTGCCTTTGTTCTACTCCAGAGACTGTTTGTGCTTCCCCGCTTCTCAGGGCTGTGCCTATGTTCAACGCCAGTGATAGCCAGTACTCCCCCACTTCTCGGGGTTATCTATGGCATTACTTGGAGACCCAACTCAGGCTTCCCTGCTCTGCAGGGTAGCCTATGTCATCGCATCAGTACCTCCTTCACCACGCAGCTCCACCTCCCGGGGTTGCCTCTGCAGTATACCTACTGCGCTCCTTGCCTCACGCTTCCCGCTCTCGGGCCTGCCTAATGCCACCCTCTTGGAGGTCTCCGCCCAGGTACTGCTCTCCAGCCTACCAGCTTACTGTAGGGTCCCTCACTGCTGTGTCTCTCACCCCGCTCCTCGGGACCATCCCACAGATTATCTCCCAGAGCTCCTGCTGTATCAGACCTCACCTCCCAGCGGTGTGGACCTGTGGGCTCCTCCCCACAGGTGGTAACATTTCCCACCTTGGGCCAAGGGCCCATGAAACCCACAAACCATAACAATAATATTCCCCAATAGTTAGCTTTGCCCCAATACTTTTAAAAAAGAAAATTTCCCAAGCAAAACTTACTGAATCCTTTCAGCCACCAGCAAAGTGATCCTCTCCTCTCAGTGCTCCCTCTGGTTTGTGGAAGTGTCACAGGAGTGGCAGTTGCTGGTGTAGGAGGTGTCGGGGTGCCTAGGGAGGCTGAGGAGTCTAGGCAGGTACTGAGACGCTCCATGGAGGCTGCCAGAACCTTGAGGAAGCTCTGTTGCTCCTGGATCTTCTGGGCCTGTAATGTGGCAGCTTCTGCTGGGTCCATGGCCTTGGCAATCTATTGGCAAAGTGGACCTTTGTGCCAAGGGGGGTTGGTGCTACCTGCAGGGAGCAGTGCCTCAGGTCCCCACCCTCGGCAGGTGAAGCTGGCTGAAGCACAGGCCCAACCGGAGTTTTGCCAATATCAGCCCACGTTCCCCTTAGGTTGAGCCCTCGTGTGCTGGGGCTGGCTGGTCTTAGGTGCGGACCTCTGTGCTGATGGAGAATCATTGAGATGAAGAGGTTGCAGGCCAGCACAGTAGGGAAGTCATGTTGGTCCAGAGTGTGGAGTGGTGATGGTCTGTAGCAATTGGAGGACCTCTGGGAAGTGACTCAGGTAGAGGTCCCAGGCAGGTGGAGAAACTCGGAGTCATGGTCCAGGTGAAGGTCAAAGGCAGGTGGAGTTCAGTCACAAGCGAGGTGAGGTCCAAGGTCAGAGGCAGGAGGAGAGGCAGCAATGTCAAGGTCCAGATCCTGGGATCAAGCTGGAAGTCCAATAGAGAACGCTGAACAGAAGGATGAACGTCCACAGGAGACACTGACGACCAAAGACTGAAAATTGACCATGAAGAAGAGATGAGGGGAAGACCAGAACATGGAGAGACAGCCACACAGGAATCAGAAACAAGAAACAGGAGACAAAGACAAGGACTGGAACGCAGGAACAATGCTGTGGCAATTAGCTCTACCATGAGAGAGTTTTAAGTAGGTCCCAGGTGGTAATGTCATCACTGGGCATCCCGGTCCTATTCTTGCCACTGGCCTTTAAGAAGAGAATGATCGGGTGTGCATGCGCCTAGGAGGAAGCTGAGATGGCTGCATCAGGCCCAGGAGGAACATGGCAGCCTGCCACCCGGGCAGGAGACAATGGTAGTCAGCCACATCCACAGTGGAGGGGCCTCCCCCAGTGACAGATGATCATGGCAGGACCCCGGGGCCAGAGGTGAGTGCGGTGGCTCGCAGGAGGCTGTGATCCACCAAGCACAACACAATGGTATAGTTCTTCTCTGCCAGAGAGAATTTTTTCAAGAAATAAGAGCAGGTCACAAGAATACCATTATGATTATGCTGCAGGAGTACAACGCTAATCTCGAGGGAAGACACATCTATATCCATAATAAATTATTTGGATGAGTCTGGGTGATGGAGACATGGCTCAAGAGTGAACTCCTCTTTAAGATGCTCAAAAGCTTGGATAGCATCCATGGTCCAGTTTTTAGTGTCCACCTTTTTCTTGGTTAGGGCTGTGAGCGGAGCCACCAAGGAGGAATAATCATGAATAAATTGTCTATAGTAATTTGTAAACCCCAGGAAGCACTGTAGCACTTTGAGGCCCATGGGCCAGGGCTATTCCAGTATGGCATTTAATTTGTCTGGGTCCGAATATAGTCCTTGGCAGATGATAATGTATTCCAAGAAGGGAAGCTCTTACTGTTTAAAGGTACACTTTTCTAACTTGGCGTAAAGGTGGTGCACACGGAGTCTCTGGAGGACCTGTTTCACATGATGTCAATGCTCCAACAAAGACTTAGAGAAGACTAGGATATCATCCAGGTAAACTACCACATGGGAGAAGAGAAGGTCTTGGAAGATCTCGTTAAACATAAATTGGAAAACTGTGGGGGCATTACACAACCTGAAGGGCGTCACTAGATATTCTTAGTGTCTGTCATGGATGTTGAAGGCGGTCTTGCATTCATCACCTTCTCAAATACTGATCAGGTTGTATGGCCCCCGAAGGTTCAGCTTGATAAATATATGCGTTCCCTAAAGACAATAAAAGAGCTCGAAGATCCAGGGAAAAGTTTAGCTGTTCTTCTTGAGATTGGATTTAAGACTATGATAGTTAATACAGCGACATTACTATGATAGGAAGCTTGCTGGGCAGACTGGATAGATCATTTAGTCTTTTTTTTGTCATCATTATTATGTTACTAGACAGCAGAAGTAAATACAATGTAGAGAGTGCAGGCATCAGTGCAGTGTCCCCGCCAGTAATGCCTGAAAACAGAAATCTATAAACACACATTAACCATATGGTTTCAATTAAGTGATTTGTTTCCAGCATTGCTGATTGTCTGGCATTAAGATCTTGTACAGACTCGGGCCTAAAGCATCAGTGATCAAGTATGGTTTATCCTGCTTTGCTGTATCAAAGGGAATGTTTGGTCTGGGGTCGAGAAGCATGACCTTACTCCTGTCCTTGAATGGCCTTAAGTCAGACTTTTTTGTGTTAGCCATCACATTACTCTGAATTTTTTTCAAATGCTCTTGCAGGAATTTCATTCACCCAATAGCAGGAATCACGATTTGGTCCTCAGGAAGAAATGGATGTAGTAGGTTCTCCCATCGTGGCATAGGCCTTTCTATTAAGGCTTCCCAGTGTGCAAAACCCGTGGATTTAGAGACATTAGTTCTGATATGCAAGAGGACCAATGGAAGTACCTGTCAGTGAATTTGAGCATAGGGCTGAGTTGAGCCTTAATTGTTTGGTTCATCCTTTCTGCTTGCCCTGCTCCCTGGGGATGGTAAGGATTATGCAAATTTTTGATTTCCTGAGAAATGAAAGTGGGACCATTATCAGAATTAATGGTCTGTGGGATTCTCTGGCTTGTAAACAATTGCATAGTTAGGACCTCAGCTGTGGCCCTTGCAGTCTAATCTAGTACAGGAAATACTTCTACCCATCTGTGGATTTAAAGTTATTAGTTAACCACCAGGGTGGCAAAATAATGGCACTTGGGTTAAGAAGTAGAAGGAATCAACACAAGTGGGTATAAACCTATTTTTCTTGCTGTTAAGAAAAAAGAAGGCCGACATGAACTATTTGTAATCTTTCAAATCAGCCATGTGGAGGCGCTCTCATTAGCTGGCCTCTTCTCTTTTTAGGTTGCCTTCTGACAGGCAGATACAGTAATCTGAGCATTAAGGATCTGCATGGTTGTTTTCAGCACACATTTTTAATGCCCAGATTGTTTTTAAAATTCCTGATGCAGAAAGCTAATACTATATTAATGATTGTTCTGTGTAAAATGTGCATTTGACACAGGCCGAACGCACATTTAACTCAGGAAGGGGGGCGGGGGTCCATCGCTGTCCGGCAGATTGTGCAGTGGCAGCTACCGCCACTTATCCGGCTAAGTAGCGGGAACCCGTGCCAGAAAGACAGATGTGCACTAACTTATCTGGCTAAGTAGCAAACCTTGCCACTTAGCCAGATAAGTCAGTACTTATCCACAAAGTGTTTTTCACAGTTTTTTTCTATTTTCTTCTGCTTTGAAGTGCTAGTGCAGTAGCCCTGGAAACTTAACTCCCTCTCTGACCCTGGAGTTAAGTTTCCAGGGCTAAGAAAGTTCTGGCCAGGACAATGGACCTCTCTGCATCAGGGATTAATGCTTAATGCCCTCATTTGCATGGGATTTCCATGCAAGGGCACTAAGCAGTACTCCCGTTTAAGATTGCACGTTTTCTGCACGCAAAACTCATTGCTGCATCGGCAGTACGTTTTGCACACAGAAAATGTGGTTCAAATGCAGGCAGAAAGGTGCCCGTTTGACTGAACGCACCTTTCTGCATCGGACAGTAAATGAGGCACAGGTTCTGCAGGAGGAAACACGATCCTATACATCATGTTTCATTTCTGGCCACCACAGTAGCATGTTAAGGATGGAAAGCATTACATCTGTTTACGGTGTCCCATGGACATACCTGGGAACTCTCAGGACTTCACCCTGAGGCTCAGAGAATTTGCATCAATTGCAGGGTGCCAGGGGAAACACTAGAAATCTCAGGGCCTCTCTGTATACAGCTCAGCCGCTCTCCTTCCTCAGGGAGCCTACAGAGAACAGGAGAAGTGGGGTGAGCCTGGAGTAGATACTGCAAGATGCATGCGGGGAGAAACTGGAGAGAGGCTGCAGTAGACACCAAACTCAATCTGCAGCTGTGATTCCAGAACTTGGGAATCCCTCAGCTACTAAGGGCAGAGTGAGGATGCATAAGTCATGGAGCAGAGACTTATAGGGCGGAGGGAGAAAAGAGAGTGCTGGGGTCCGGGAGAGACGAAGGGGAAGCATGCTGGGTCATTTCAGGAGGGGGGGGACAGGTGATAGTGATGGGTAGGAGAAAAAGAAAGGGTGGATTTAGTTGGGCGGTGAAAGAGAAAAAGCTGATACATATTATTCTATTCCTTCTATCCTTCTGTTCCCCCCCCCCCAACTCTCTGCTAATCAACAGCAATCTCAGGGTGACCACAACTCAAAAGTACCCAGGTGGTGCCCATGGGACCTGCACCATACACCCCAATGCAGGTGGCCCTCACCTTGAGCTCTGAGGAGAGCTATAACAAAGCCTTCCTCCTTTTTCTAGCACAAAAATGCCATTCTGTATAGTGAGTGTGATATACGGTGTGTGCTGATATGTGTTATCAATGGAGTTTTGCACTAGCTTCCTTAAATTAGAAAGCACAGGATCATTTTTCTGTAATGTAAAATAATCAGGTGGCACCACATGATCATAATCTGTGGAGTGCGTTGCTATGGCAACCTTGCCGGTCTGCTCATACCATGGTCACACAGGGCCTACATGGCATGCGTCTTCTGCCACCGAATCTGCTATTGTGTTTCCTTTCGCCAAAGGTCCCTTTCTTTCTGCACGCCTTCACTTTAATGAAGTGAATTCTCTGAAACTTCTCACATAATTCTTGTGCCATAGTCGAATGTGAGAAACTTTTCACAGTGGAACCATCTGTGGATTTAAAGTTATTAGCTAACCACCAAAGGGCAGCAAAGCAATGGCTCTTCTAAAAACATAATCAGAATCTAAGGCTAAGTATCTATATTTCAGGTTGTGGCCCCTGAAACTGCTGCAGGCAGGCTACAGAGGCTACCAGCTCACAAACGGGCCGAAGCAATAAATGAGCGCAGAAAATGGGCGCTCTCATGAGCGCCCGCTTTCCTAACGCGCGCCCAGGCACCTCTCCTGAGTGAGCGATTCAATATTTAAATGAGGGGGTCGCACTACCAAGGAGGCGCTAAGGACAAGTGTGTGCCCCTAGCACCTCCTTGGCAGCAGGTGCTCAGGAGAGAGGTGGCTGTCAGCGGATTCGGAAAATGGACGCTTAATTTACGAGCATCCGTTTTCCTAACCGGTGCACATCCACAGGTTAGGAAATGGTCGCTTGTTAATTGAGCATCTGTTTCCCTAAACCTTTTAAACCTTTTGGTTCCTCCAACTTAATATCGCCTCGATATTAAGTTGGAGGATGTACAGAAAAGTAGTATTTTCTGCTTTTCTGTATACTTTTTTGGGCTGCTCAGAAATTAACGCCTGCTCTGGGCATCGGTCCCAATATTGTGCTGAAGCAGATCTACAGGAATACTGCCTCTGAATAATCACTTGCTCATGTGGATAAAGCTACAGAATTGCAAATCCTGCCAGGTGTCTTCCTACCTCACACTAACTGCTTCCATCAATATACACTGTGGGAAGATAAGCAGAGTCGGTCCTATACAATTCTCAAAAAGACATATGATTAGGAGCACTAGGTGAGGACGGACAGTCATGAGGCTATCTCTCAAGCAAGATACCTGCAACCTGTGCTTTGGATTCTTTCAGCAGTTCAAACTTTACATTCTGGGCCTCTAGCATTAAGGTTCACTGGACTATTCTCTCAGTCCTAATCTTGCTACATGATCATTTTCCTTCCACAGTGTACTGAGAGGCAGGGGAGTGAGCACTAGTGCTGTGGAGTAGTTAACGCAGCCTCGTAGGTGAACCTACGAGGCCTAGCCAACAGCTGGTAAACGCTCCATGAAGGGGAACAGTTTGGAGCTCACCTATACCAGCCACCTCCCCTGCAGATTGAGCCCTTGGGTTCTGGCGGCCAGCTGGATTTAGGTGGGTCCCTAGGGTAGTAGATAGAGAAAGAGTCCAAGAGCCTGCTGGGGTCAGAACAGGCAGTAGACTGGAGATACCAAGAGTGGGCTAAGGGTCAGGGCAGGTGGAAAGCAAGCATAGTTGGATCCAAGGCAATGGTCAGGTCCAAGGCAATGGTCAGTACCAGGATATCAGGCCAAGGAGGGACAAAAACAGATGAGGAGACACTAGAGGAAACTGGTAGGGCAAGACAAAGCTGGATAAGAGAAGGCTGGATGAGACAGGCTGGGCACAGGAATGCAGGAATACAGGAATGGCTTGAATGCAGGAGCAACTCACAGTGCACAAGGCAGGAGACCCGTTGCATAAGCAGGTTTTGGAAGGAAAGCTCGGCTTAAATGCAGGAAGGCGCTGACCTCATCAGGAGGCACCACTGGATGAGTTCCCACCACGGGGCCTTTAAGCTGCATCCAGCAGTGTGCACACATGCCTAGTGAGGCTCACAGCAGAGGCAGCAAGGCAGCATGGCAGCATCCAAGATGAACTGGCATGGGAGGGGCATGAATGCGGTGTCTCAACCACAAAGACGGACTTTCTTAAGTTGGTGGCTGTCTGGGGTGAGGGTAGCCGGTTGTAGTGCCCTCCTGCGGCCGACCAAACATAAATGTGCCTCCCCTCCAAAGTCAGGGTTTAGGTTTCCTAAGGAACCATCTGTGGAATTTTTGCAGTAACTGGGGGGCTTGGAGGTTCGAGGATGGCTTCCAAGAGTTTTCATTGGGCCCAAAACCCTTCCAAGAAATAAGATACTGGATTTTATTCCTGACCTTCCTTGATTCCAGAATTTCCTGAACTTCATATTGAGTGTCATCTTCAGCAATTACTTCCATGGACTTAAGAGGTGGCTTGGATAGCCATGACAAGATCGCAGGCTTCAGTAAGAACACATGAAAGGCATTATGTACTCGAAGCGTTGGAGGTAGTTTTAGCTTATAGGCCACAGTTCCTACCAGCTGGATAATGGGAAATGGCCCCACAAATCTGGGAGCAAACTTCAGTGATGGCATTTTGAGGCATAGATTCTTTGTGCTGAGCCACACTAATTCTCCAGGCTGGAGTTAAGGTGCTGGGCAGCAATTCTTATTTGCAGTTTTTTAGAGTGCCCCGCTGCCTCTTCCAGAAGATGGTGAGTCTTTTACCAAGTTCTTGAAGCTTGTGTCCCATTTTATTAATAGCGGGACAAGCGATGGAACTTGGGATAAGCAGTGGTGTTCGAGGATGGTGGCCAAAGTCAAAAACAAGAGGGAGAAGCCTGTCAAACTGCCCACGTAATTATTGTGTCAGAATTCTTCCCATGGAAGAAGAGAAACCCAATTGTCTTGTCGCTGGTTTACATAGTTCTTTAGAAAGGCTTTGAGAGTACAATTCCCTCTCTCGATTTGCCCATTGCTCTTTGGGTGGTAAGCTGACGTGAATTCTAGACTAATGCTTAACTTCTTACATTTACTCTTTCAGAAGCAAGAAGTGAACTGTACCCCTTGGTCAGAGAGGATATGAATGGGTAGCCCATGAATTCAGGTTAGCCAACTCAGTTGCCGTAGGAAGTCCAAGAAGTGGAATGAAATGAGCCATCTTTGAAAAATGGTCCACCACTACACATATAGTTGTGTTGTCACTAGAGAGGGAAAGGTCCGTGACAAAGTCAGTGGCCAAATGGGTCCACTATAACAGCTCCTAAGGTTGAGCTCAAGAATTCTTCTTCATGGCACATGTGGGACAGGACTCTACATACCACTTTATGTCAATCTTCATCTATGGCCACCAATATTATCGTAAGATTAACTCCAAGATTCTTGTGATGCCTGAGTGACCTGCCAACCGAGAGTCATGGGTCCTCTGGAGGACTTTCTGATGTAAACGTTAAGGAATGACTGTCTTCCCCAGTGGAACCGCAAACAACGGCAGTGACCACGGTCCTTGTAGGGTCTATACTATGTTGGGAGGCTTCCAAGGATCCTGCTAAGTTGAAGGAACATGAGAGGGCATCGACCCGTTGGTTTTTCTCTGCAGGGCGATATCACAGTTTAAAGTCAAACTGGTTGATGAATAGCAACCAGCAGGCTTGCTGAGAATTCAGTTGCTGTGCTTAGTGCTTACGCCAGGTGTTCCAGATTTTTGTGATCTGTGTAAATCATCACAGTGTCTGGTCCCTTCTAATAGATGTCGCCGTTTCTCTAGGCTTAGTTTCACCACTAGCAGTACACAATATCTGATCGTATAGTTTTTCTCGGCTGCAGTAAACTTCTTGGACCCAAAAAGCAAATCGGAAGCCGATCCAGTTGGCTGTGATACAGTAAAGACAATGAGAATCGGACGATCAAAAGAAGCCCTTTATTTCAATGCCCGACTCTGGCAATCATTAGGAATAGGGCAGATCTCAGCAAGCAATTACCACAGAAACATGTGAGCTCATCATTTGCCTGTGGTGAACATAAATTACATCATGTTTTGTTGAATGCTGTGAGCTTGACGGTGCTGACTTCGGACCTCTGTTCGTTTTCTATTGACAGCCACAAACATGATGTAATTTATGTTCACCACAGGCAATTGATGAGCTCACATGTTTCTGTGGTAATTGCTTGCTGAGATCTGCCCTATTCCTAATGATTGCCCCTGAGGCAGCTCTATGAGCGAAACTCGGCCAGAGTCAGGCATTGAAATAAAGGGCTTCTTTTGATCGTCCGATTCTCATTGTCTTTACTGTAAACTTCTTGGAGAAATAGGAACAGGTCATGAGAGTCTCATGATTGTTGTGTTGTAAGAGGACAACCCCTACCCTGAGGGAATAAGCATTTACTTTCAGTATGAATCGCTTGGAAGGATATGGGTGATGCAGGCACAGATCATGAGTGAATTCTTCTTTGAGGTGGTCAAATGCCTGAATAGCGCTGAATTCTTGGTGTTATCATTTTTTTTTAAATTCTTTATTTATTCAAATTTCTCATTTTATAACAGGAAATAAATCATATCTATAACTGTTCTGTCCCCAGTAAAGGGTACATGTTTGTGTCTGTATACATTGCATCCCACCTGTGTTTACTACGGCCCCTCCCTCCTGGGAATTCATGACATTTTCTGTAACCCAGGACAAAAGTCTAGGAGCCTTGCCTTTAAAGGGAGTTTTGCCTTTAACAGAAGCCCCCTCCCCTTTGTTCCTCCCATTGGGAAAGGGTCTGCATGCCTTCTCAATCTAACTTGGGTCTCCTTAGGGGTCTTATTGGTTGAAGGGACTGCCCTTCATGTCCCCTCCTGTGTCACATGGATCCTAGGCTCGCTACCATTGGATCTCGCCTCTAGTCCAGCCTGTGGGGACTTTTCCTGTAATCACCTCCAAGATAGTGAGCCAGTCTCAGCCACGCCATGTAGAAGACGCACGTGCCTGTAACCTCTGTTACACGAACAGCTTTTTTACATTCCTCCTACCGCTTTAAATTCTAAAGACTAATCAGCTTCAAACCTTCGTCTTCTTACCCTACATCTCAAGAAACTCCCGTTCCTCCCTCTCCCACCTATTTCCAGCCATAAGGATCTTCGCCTGAGGCTACTTCGAATCTACTTCGAATTGAATCCAATAATTGTGAGTAATAGAAAAATTATCTATGCAATAAATGATTCATACTTAAAAGATCTTTGTTTGGATACTGATTTGGAGGAAAGTTAGCTGTCTGGATGAGAAAACTTGGGAAGTTTTTATTGAGCCAGAACATATTGAGCCAGAACAATAACATATGCTGTTATTTCATAAACATTTCAACAACAATCATAATCAACCATTATCCATACAGCATAGACTAGAATTAGTTTTTACAAAATTTTCAATAGTTACCATTTAAGATAAACTTGAAGGGAGAGGCGAATGTAAACTCAGAAGAGAATTTTAGGAAAAAACAACAATTATTAATTTTAAAGGGCATTAACATAGCATATTACTCCAGCTACTTCATTTATTTACCCATTACACATTGGTCGGAATTGGGGAGGAAGTAGTTGGTGACCTGGCTTCCACAAATTTCTTAAACTGTTCAAACTGAAAGAAAATATAAACTTCATTGCCTTTTTTTTAGAATACATTTACATAGGTAACGTAAAACATAAGAAAAACCCAAATCAATAGCTTTCTGTCTAAAAGAAAGAAATTCTCTTCTCCTAATATGAGTGGCCTGAGCCACATCTGGAAACAATTTCACTGGCTGACCATAGAAATTCAAGGGAAACTTCCTAAAATAAGATTTCATGATTAAATTAACATCTTGCTTATAAATAAAAGATGCTAAGAGAGTACCCCTCTCTATAATATCCAAACTTGAATTCTCAAGGAAGCTAGTCAAATTAGCGGGAATATTTACCTGGTTAATTTCTACAGCCGAGGTTCTCCTATTAATAAAGTAACAGGAATTTATTGACGGTAATTGATCAGATGAAAAAGAGAGAACCTCGTTTAGAAATCTTTTTAGAGTAGTAAATGGGATTTCTCCCGCTATCTTAGGAAAATTTAAAATCCTAATATTTAAATGTTTTGCGCTATTTTCCATAGCTTCCAATCTCCTAATGCAAGATATTTGTTCTCTTATAATTGTCCCATTTATTTCTTGAATCGTTTTTATCTTATCTTCTGTCACGCCAATTCTAGTAGACATCTGTGTGAACTGTTCTTTAACTTCTTCTGCTTTCACTTGGGAATTTTGAGCAACAGAGTCCATTTTTTTTTCTAATCTATTCATGGAGGTTCCAAGTCCCACCATAACCTCCCAGAGACTTTCCAATGTTATAGTCTGCGGTTTTAAGAAACTAACCGCAGGCTCACCTCCAGTTTCTGCTGTAATCTGGGCTCGATCCCCCGCAGACAAACTCTCACCCTCCACCACTCCGGTTATCTGCAGCCCAGTCTCACCTCCTCTCCCGCCGGGCTCCTCTCTTTCCACGGCGTTTTGGGAGGTTGCAGCGCGCTCCTCAGCCGAAACTTCTCCCCCTTCCTGCCCTGACGCTTTCGCCGCGTCATCGGTCTGCGCCGGGCTCAGTTCAGCGTCGGCATCACGCTGTGCTGGGGGTTGACGTTGTTCAGGGCTCAAGGACACCTCCTCCAGGAAAGCTCCATGCTCTCTTCCACATGGGCTCTCAGCGGATTCTTCGGTTCCTCGATTAACTGAAGCAGACAGGAACCGGTCTATTTCCAGCTGAGTCATGGGTGGTAAGGATTCAGTAGGATAAATCCTCACCTTACCCTTTCTTTTAGCAGGCATATTAAATTTCAGGAAAAAACAACTTTCAGCGTGGAGCTCGAGCGTTCCTGCCTCCTGCTATGCCGCCATCTTGCCTCTGTCTGGTGTTATCATTTTTTTTGGTAAAGGCTGTAAGTGCAGCAGCCACAGTGAAGTAACCAATAATGAATTGTCTATAATAGTTTGCAAATCCAAGGAAGCACTGCAAGACCTTGAGGGCTACAGGCTGAGGCCATTCCAGGATGGCTTTCAAGTTTCCTGGGTCCACTGTAGGTCTTGCCTAGAAATGATATAGCCAAGAAATGGAAGTTCCTCCTCTTCAAAAGTGCATTTTTCTAATTTTGCATAAAGATTTATTTATTTATTTATGCGGGTTTTTATATACCGTTACACAGAACACAAGATTCTGTCTTTACGGTTTACATAATAAAAATTATATAACAGTTAGAAATAGAAATAAATACAATAAAATTCAATAAGAATAATAGCAAGATAGTTAAAATCTACACATTAAAATAGATAAAGTATATTTAAGATAATAGATATGAATCCCTCGGTCAGCTTCTGTCTTAGCTATCCTCTTTGGCATTGATTCCATATGCTTGCTGAAAGCACCATGTGTTTAGGTCTTTCTTGAATTTCTTCAGGTTATCCTGCACTATGAGATCCAATGGTAGACTATTCCAGAGTTTTGGCCCTGCAATCGAGATGGCCCGGTCCCTCACTTCGCTAAGGTGAGCAGATCTAACAGTAGGCACTGAAAGTAATCCTTTATTTGCTGACCTTAGTTCTCATTGAGGTACATGAAGTTTGATGATTGAGTTCAGCCAGTCTGTTTTGTCTCCGTATATAATCTTATGAATCATACATAAGGTTTTATGTTTGATTCTATACTCAATTGGTAACTAGTGTAAAGATTTTAGGACTGACGTAATATGATCTCTTTTTTTTGTATTTGTTAGTATCCTTGCTGCGACATTTTGGATCACTTGTAGGGGTCGTATAGTTATTTTAGGAAGTCCTAACATGGTAGAATTACAATAATCAAGCCCTGAAAACAGTAACATCTGTACAACGTATCTAAAATTATTTTGAGAAAGCAAGGGTTGTAAACGTTTCAACAGTCTTAATTTATTAAAGCCTTCCTTTACTTTTTTAGATATGTGAGTTTTAAAATTCAATTCATAATCAATGATAAAACTTAGGTTTCTAGTAGTATCCGTTAATTTAAAACGTTTGATCGTCAAGGGTGATTATTTTTTTTTCTTGACTAACGTTTTTTCTATCTAAAACCATAAAAACAGATTTATCTAAATTTAAAACCAATTTCATTTGTATGAGCAGTTGGCCAATAATTTTTAAGTACATTTCGATCATTTTAAAAGTGGATTCAATATTGCATTCTATCAGAAATAACAGCTGGATATCATCCGCATAAATATAATACGTTAGGCCTAAACCGGTTAACAGATGACATAGCGGTAAAAGATATACATTAAATAAAGTGGCTGATAAAGGATTAGCAGATACTACTCTAAAATGGTTTAGACCATTCTTAGAAAATAGAACGTTTACGGTTAGGATTAAAGATACTATGTCAGAAAAGATAAAATTGACAACAGGGGTGCTGCAGGGCTCAGCTTTATCAGCCACTTTAATGTATATCTTTTACTGCTGTGGTATTCCTGACGCCTCTGGAGGACCTGCTTCACATGATTTCGATGTTCCTCTATGGATTTTGAAAAGAAGAATATAGCCCAGATATACCAACACACGAGAGTAGAAAAGATCACAAAAAATTTCATTGACCATAAACTGGAAGACCAGGGACATTGCATAAACTGAAGTGAATCACCAGGTACTTGCAGTGCCCATCCCTGCATTTAAGGCAGTCTTCCATTTGTCATTTTCTCATATCTTAATCAGGTTGTATGCCCCATGGAGATCAAGCTTTGTAAATATTTGCGCCCCTCTGAGGCGATCAAAGAACTCAGTGATCAGTGGGAGAAGGTTTCAGTTCTTCTTGGTCACCACACTGAGCCCATGATAATCAATACAAGGGAGTAAAGAGCCATTCCCCCCCTCCCCCCCCAAAAAAAGAAGAAGGCTATAAGGATGGACAAATGAACCATCTTTGGAGGTTCTCTTTAATATATTTTGACATGAATTCTGTTTCCGGTATGGAGAAAAGATAGACTCTACCTTGAGGGGTAATTTCTCTGGAAATAAATCGATGGAGCAGTCATAGGAGCAATGTGGTGGAAGAGCCCATAGCAATCAATGCAAGAGCATAGAGAGCCATTCCCTCCTCCCCCAAAAAAGAAGGCAGCCCCAGCGGGCTATGAAGATGGACAAATGGACCCCCTTTCGAGGTTCTGTCTAATATATTTTGACATGAATTCTGTTTCCAGCACAGAGAGAAGATATATTCTACCCCGAGGGGTACTTTTTCTGGAAACAAATCGATGGATTAGTTGTAGGAGCAATGTGGTGGAAGAGTTTAAGCCTGCTGTTTGCTGAAGACATCCGCATATGTTGCATATTGAGATGGTAGGCCAGGTAGTCCCGAGGTATGGGCAAGGGAACAGCAGGCAAACCTGGGAGCTCCAATGGGAGATCTGTAATGTTCCCCAGTCAAAGTGAGGTTGATGAAGCTTGAACCAAGGTAGGCTTAAGATAACAGTGATCTCTGACTTGGGAAGCATATACAGGCTGAACTGTTCTTCATGAAGGATGCTGATCTAGAACGAGAGGGGAGGGTGGTGGCCATTGTGACAAGACCAGGCAGAGGTCTCCATGGACTGAAAAGATAGTGAGCTCTGTGTTCAGTGTCGGGGTAGGGATGCCGTACTGCCACACCAGAGATTCATGAAATAAATTGCCACCAGCGTCTGTATTGAAGAAGGCTAGAATATCAATCTGGGTTTCCTTGAAGAACAGGCTTATTGGTGCTAGGATTTGTGGAGAGGAAAATGGTGGACGTAGAGTGGCCTTTCTCTCCAGATCTAGGTCCTGGAATTTCCCAGTTTGGCCGAGCATCAGTTCACAAAATGCTCAGGGGTGGCACAGTACAGGTACAGCTGTTGTCTTAAGCCTACCTTGGTTCAAGCTGCAGATAACTTGAGGCGATCCACCTGCATGGACTCTTCCTGTGAGGAACCCAGCTCGAGCAGTGATCTGGTAGTCACAGGGCGCTGAAAGCTGGGGGTGAGACAAATGGGACGACAAGCCAAGCCCCTTTCTTGAGCCCGTTCCTGGAATCAGAGATCCATGCGGATTGCTAGACTGATTTATCCCTCCAAGGTAGCGGGCAAGTCTCAGCCGGCCAGTTCATCTTTAATATGTTTGGACAGTCCTTGTCTGAAGATGGCGGTTAAGCTATCATTGCCCCATTAGAGTTCAGATGCCAGTATGTGGAAATAAACAGCGAATTCTCCTAAGATCAGGAGCTTTGATGGTTCTGGAGAAGTTACTTCAACATAGAAGTTGTGCAACGGAGCGGAAATCTCAGCAAGAATTTGTCCCAAGTCACCTAGGAGCAGATCGTCTCTCTCACAGAGGGGAAAAGCCCAGGCTAAGGTGGTGCCCCCAACAGAGACAGGATGTATATATCCTTGATTTGGTCAGATGGAAAGAGGGGTGCTGACAATTCTAACTGCATCCGGCTTTGGTTCAAGAAACCTCTACACTTTGTAGGATTCCCATTGTACCTCAGAGCGGAAGGCAGATGAAACTTGGCAGTAGCAGGCTGTGCAGGAGGTGCTGGAGCAGGCGCTGTGGGCCCTGGATGAGTAGCCAGACCCTGAAGATAATTGGCCATCATTTTCAGTTGGTCCTATTACTGTTTCAGCTGATGAGCTAGCCTGGCAATGGCGAAGGCCTAGGATGAGTCCACCAAGCTCAAGGCCTCAGCAAACTGGAATGAATTACATGGGAGTGAGCCTTTAGTGCTGTAGTGTAGTTGATGCAGCCACGTAGATGAACCTACGAGGACTATGCCGACAGCTGGTGAACGCACCCTGAAGTAAGACAGACTGGAGCTTCACCTATACCAGTGCCTCCCCTGCAGGTTGAGCCCTTGGGTTCTGGTGGCTGGCAGGACTTAGGCAGGTCCCTTGGACAGAAGAGAGAGCAACTGTCCAAGAGCACGCTGGGGTCAGCATAGGCAGCAAACTGGAGATACCAGGAACAGGCCAAGGGTCAGGGCAGGCAGCAAGCAAGTGTAGTCGAGTCCAAAATCAGGCCCAGGTTGCAGGCAAGCGTGGTCAGGTCCAGGGGACAAGCGAGAATGGTCTGGCCAAGGCAATGGTCAGGACCTGGTGGTGGGCAAGCGTGGTCAGGTCCAAGGCAATGGTCGGTACCAGGATAAGGAGACACTGGACAAGACTGGCAGGGCAAGCCTAGGCTGGACAAAACAGCTGGGCAAGGCAAGGCTGGACAAGACAGGCTGGGCATAGGAATGGCTGAAATGCAGGAACAACATGCAGTGCACAAGGCAGTAGACCCCTTGCTGAGGCAGGGTTTTGGAAGGAGAGCTCAGCTTAAATGCAGGAAGGCGCTAACATCATCAGGAGGCGCCACTGGCTGAGTTCCCACTGCGGAGCCGTTAAGCTGCTTCTAGGGGCACTCATGCGCTCCTAGTGAGGCTCGCAGTAGAGGCAATATGGTGGTGTCCAAGCCACACTAGCATCAGAGGGGCATGGTAGCAGAGTCTCAGCCATGCAGTCAGACCCTCTTGCATCAGTAACTATCCAGGGTGAGTGCAGCCAGTTACAGAGTCCTCCCGCAGCCTGCCAAATGTAACACACGGTGAATTTAAGTGACGTTTGGTGGCTGTAGATATGTGTGGTCTGAGTGCCAGTTATGTATGTACATTTTTGCATAGAGCATAAGATGCCAATACATGCTTTTCACAGATTCCCATTTTCTGTTCAGGAGAGGTCAGAACTCTGGAAAAGAAAGTAATTAGACAGTCTCTGGCCCCCCTAAATGCTGTGCTAGTGCTGCAGTACACAGTCTTCTCCATCTACAGGGTATAGGAAAAAATCTTCTGTGTGATCTGGATGTGCCAGCACAGGGGCAGAAAAGAAAATGTGTTTTAGTTTAGTCACAGAATCTGTCTGCTTCTCCTTCCAAATGTAATCTTCGCACTTTAACAGGGAGTATAGTGGGGCTGCCGCTTCAGCGTAGCTGAATTCACCGCGGAATCCAGTAAGTCCCATAAGTGACCGGAGAGATTTATGATTGGCCGGGACAGGCAATTTCTGTATCAACTCTACTCTCTTTCTGCGAGCCTGCAGATTTACCATTCTGGCCAATGGTAACTCCCCAGAAAGAATGCTTGTGGTTGAAACGGCTGGATTTTGGCAGGGTTAACTTTAAGACCGGCTTCTAAAAGCGCTTCCAAAATCTCTCACGCATGAGCCCAGGGTGCAGATTCACTTTCAGACTGGCTTTAAATGTCATCTGCATATTGTGTTATATTTTCTCTGCAAGACATACGGGAAAGGGCTTCATGCATGTGAAAAAGAGATGGAGAACCTTTGTAACCCTGGGGAAGAATGCTCCCTGCATACTGTTTATTTTGCCACTGAAATCCTGTTTGCACTGGCATTCAGATATGTTTTAATGTTGCGGAAATGACGGCTACTACCTGAAGATTAATATCCTTATTCAATAAACATGCACACGGTTAATGCAACTCCAACATTGCTCTATGCTTCAACGGCAAGAGGAAATATGGAAAAAAGGATTTGCATCCACATAAAAGCAGGGGAGTAGCTTGCTTGTTACGGCGGTTACTACCCCAAACCAAAAATGCCTGATACTTCACTTTCAATGCATATCCAGCATAGCTCTCTGCTTCAACGGCAAGGGGAATGAAGAAAAGATGATTTATATTCAGACAACTACCAACAAGGTCTGAATTACATAGTCTGGGTAAAACAAATAAGCATGGGTGTACCTTGCTTGTTACGGCAGTTACTACCCCAAATCAAGCCTGGTACTTCACTTAGAATACATATCCAGTGCAGCCACTGCTTCAACAGCAGGGGAATGAAGAAAAGAGGATTTGTATTCAAACAACCAACAAGGACTGAGTTGCACAGGCTGGGTAAACAAGCATGGGAGTAGCTTGCTTATTACAGCGGGTACTACCCCAAACCAATTAGTTAGATGCTTCACTTAGATGCAGCTCCAGCACTGCTTTCTATGATGGTGGGGGTGGAAGGGAAATAGAGCCAAAAAAATTATTTAAAGAGACAAGAGTAACATGCTTGCTGGGCAGACTGGATGGACCGTTTGGTCTTCTTCTGACGTCATTTCTATGTTTCTATATGTTTA
This sequence comes from Rhinatrema bivittatum, assembly GCF_901001135.1. Classification (NCBI taxonomy): domain Eukaryota; kingdom Metazoa; phylum Chordata; class Amphibia; order Gymnophiona; family Rhinatrematidae; genus Rhinatrema; species Rhinatrema bivittatum. Next base: position 47,269,462 of record NC_042615.1, on the reverse strand, counting down.
TGTGTAAGACTGAGAAAAAAATGTACATTTAGGGTTACATCTGGAAATCATTTCAGGGTATGAAGCTGGCACCACTGATCTGAAACTTGATTTAGAGAGTGGTAATCCATGGCGAAGTCTCCATGTACGGGCCAGGCTGGAGAGTTGCATGTTGCAGGTATGGGTTTAATCACACCCCCTTTCTTCAAGCATACCTTCAATTCCCGGTGCCTCCACAGCCTGATGAGGCACTGGGTATTGTTTCTGTGGGGGATGCCTTCCTTCCAGTAGAATCTCTGTGTGCATTCTTCCAGAATCTAACTTGTGCCCAGACAGGAGTATCAGAGACCTTTGAGGGAATTACACTCAGATCAGACTTCTGACCTGTCTCTGAGCACTGAGTGGCCAACTCCATAGGAATGACTTCATGCACTAAAGTTTTGGAAACATCTGACATTGATTTAACCTGCTGCAGTTTAAGATTACACAAATACACAAAGAGAGAATCTCCTGTATATTATAATCATATCATGCAAAATATTTTTTATTGTTCATACAGGAGCATGATTCTAACTAGACAAAGTTAAAACTGACTAATCACATTCACTCATTCATACACACCATTAAAAGCAAAGACATCAAAACAATGTGACACCCTAAATTTTACAATGTAACATAGTGTATTCTTCTCACCAATTTATCTCTAATTTTGAAGTATTCCCACAGGTTTTCCACAATACACCATCAATTCTTATCGCATTGTTTCAAACAATATAACTTTATACATCCTTATTTTCTTAGGGGCGGATTTTCAGAGCCCTGCTCGCCTAAATCCACCCAAAACCGGGCGGATTTAGGCGAGCAGGGCCCTGCGCGCCTAAGCCTATTTTACATAGGCCTACCGACGCGTGCAGAGCCCCGGGACTCGCGTGAGTCCCGGGGTTCTCCGAGGGGGGCGTGTCGGGGGCGGGCCCGGTCGTCGCGGCATTTCGGGGGTGTGTCGGCAGCGTTTTGGGGGCGGGTACGGGGGCGTGGCTACGGCCCGGGGCGGTCCGGGGGCGTGGCCGTGCCCTCCGTACCCGCCCCCAGGTCGCGGCCCGGCGCGCAGGAGGCCCGCTGACGCGCGGGGATTTACGCCTCCCTCCGGGAGGCGTAAATCCCCCGACAAAGGTAAGGGGGGGGCTTAGTCAGGGCCGGGTGGGTGGGTTAGGTAGGGGAAGGGAGGAGAAAGTGAGGGGAGGGCAAAAGGAAGTTCCCTCCGAGGCCGCTCCGATTTCGGAGCGGCCTTGGAGGGAACGGGGGTAGGCTGCGCGGCTCGGCACGCGCCGGCTATACAAAATCAATAGCCTTGCGCGCGCCGATCCAGGTTTTTAGCAGATACGCGCGGCTCCGCGCATATCTACTAAAATCCAGCGTACTTTTGTTTGCGCCTGGAGCGCAAACAAAAGTAGGCCTATTCGCGGAGTATGAAAATCCGCCCCTTATATTATATTCCTTCACAATAGGCTATATAATTTTATATTCAACAATACACTATGTATTGAAACCGTCCTGTTTCTTCATAGGGACTAAGTGGCCTTCACCATACACTATATCTTCGATCCATCCCGTTTCTCCACAGGATCTAGATTCACCTTCACTCTTCAAACCGCGCTATGTCCAACAACGGCGCCTTGTTTCACCCCCGCCAGGGCTTCATCAGGGACTCATCAAAACCAACAGGTAGCATAATTTTCTATATCTGTCAATAGAACAAAATATACTTAACAGTTCATAACCACCTATAACTAACTTCGTTATTTGAACCACTTTAAACAAACAACTAACCTTCATAAGACTCACTCCCACACAGGGTAATCAAGACTTAGTTTAATGTAGAATCAGCCAGCAGTTTCAGCCCAACTTACATCCTTCAGTTTATTATTCCAGTCTCTAAAAATCAAAAAAGCGAAAAATCTCAAAATAGAGATTCAACAATACTACATCGCAATATCTAAAAAACGGGCAGCTACAAATAAACAACTGAAAACGATAGAAGAAGGATCGGAATTTAAACAAACCGACTACCAAATTCCTACCTTCACCGAGTATATCTCCCTCTTCCACTACAACGGAAGTCACATGACAGACAAACGTAGAGGACGTAACTGCATCTCTTCTAAGTTATATATCCTGATCTGCGTGCTCAATAGATGACACCTGCACAGTCCTCAGTGCACGTTAAAAAAATGCTTCCCATTCAATCGGACCATTAAGTCCTCCCGGGGCCACCGTACCCCATTTAAAAATTAAGTGCTGCTGACAAATCTCCTCCATTGGGTAAATGTAATTTTGTCAACACGAAGAATTTTATATCATCTATTGTGTGACCTAATTTCACCCAATGTTCAACCAGGGGTGCATTGATTTTCAATTATTTAATGCGGCTTCTATACTCTATAATGCGAGAACAAATCATTCTACACGTTTGACCAATATAAATCAAACCACATGGGCATAGTATAGCATACACAACCCCTCTCGAGTCACATGAGAAAGTACCAGACAATCGATATGGATATTTTAAATTAGCATGATCAAATTCTTTTATAACCAGAACATGTTTACATACAGAACATGTACCACAGGTGATTTGACCAGACACTTGTTCTACCCCTTCCTTCGGTTTATGATGCTTCAAATATCCCCCCAAATTTTGTCTTTTTTTAATGGCAAAAATAGGATTTTCACCAAACATGGGGTTAGATGCTAACATCTGCCAATGTTTCAAAATAGTATCTTTAATCCCCTTAGTCCTGGATGAGTACGGAATAGAACATACAATTCTTGCTGGGGTTTGTTTCTCATATTGTACAAGAAGATTATCTCTGTTCGCATATAAAGCTCTTTTATATGCTTTCTTAACGATGGATGGCTTATAGCCCCTAGCAATGAAGCGATCTCTTAATTTCTAGGACTGCATTTTATATTCATCGGTAGATGTGCAAAGTCTTCTATATCGAAGGAATTGGCCAATGGGTATATTTTCTCATAACTGTTTTGGATGAAAGCTATTAAAGTGGAGTGAGGTGTTCCTATCAGTGGTCTTCCGGTACACCGTGGTTACTAATTTATCATTTTGTACATACACCATCATGTCTAAAAAGGTCACAGATTTCTTGTTGCAAATATAAGTCAATTTCAAATTGGGATCTCCCACATTCAAATAGTCCAAAAATGATAATAGAACTTCCATGGAGCCTTGCCATACAAAAAATATATCGTTGATAAAACGTTTCCAAGTAACGATATAAGGGACCCAATCAGATCTATAAATAATTTTTTCTTCAAAAGAAGATACATATAAGCAAGCTGTACTTGGTGCTACCGGGGACCCCATAGGGATTCCCTTGATCTGCCAATACATTCTGGTATCAAAACCAAACGTATTACATGTCAAAACAATCTCAGTAACTTGCAAGAAAAATTGTAACCTTTTATTAGAGATATCCAGTTTACTGAGTTCAGATTTAATAATCTGAAATGTATCCCTTTGAGGGATATTGGTGTATAATGAAGTTATGTCAGCTGTGACAAGTATCCAATCTTCAGTGACTGCCGGGCGGGTGGTTAACTGATTAATAAAGTCTGTGGAATCTTTAATATACGATGCAATATTAGACACAAATGGTTGGAGAAAGTGATCAATGATTTTAGCTAGGGGTTCCAGGATGGTGCCAATGCCCGAGACTATGGGTCTCCCCGGAGGGTTTACCAGAGTCTTGTGGATTTTGGGTAAAATATAGAAGTGAGCTTTTTTAGGATATATCACATTCAAAAAACGATGTTCCTTATGAGTGATAACATTATCCTTCAACGCTAATTCCAAAAGAGTTCTTACACAATCCTCAACTGATTCAACCCTACTATCCTCTATCTCAATATAGAATTGAGTGTCACTAAGTTGTCTCAACACTTCCCGGTTATAGGATTCAGTGTCCATCACAACAACTCCTCCGCCATTATCTGCTGTTACAATCTTAATGGATTCATCCTCCCTTAATTCACAAACAGCATCCCACTCTTCTTTAGTTAAATTATAAGAAATAAATTCTTTATCATGTTCCAATTTTTCTAAATCTTGCCATACCACTATTTGAAACGCTTGTAGCAGTGGGCTAGGTGAACATGGGGGCAACCAATTAGAAGGTTTATATAACGCATCTTTTTTCCATACAACCTCTTCCCCTGCAAAAAATTCTCTAAAATGTAACCGTCTAAAGAATTTTTTCAATTCTATCCGTGTCTCCATAGCGTCATGTCTGCACGAGGGCACGAAGGAAAAACCTTTATTCAAAACTTTCAACATAACCTCCGTCAAAGCTTTAGATGATAAATTGAATACAGAACTATAACTATGAGATGCATCAATAGCAGTCTTTGTGGTGACATTCATTTCCGAAGATTGTATCCCGTACTGATATTCTTGCCTCTTTGTGTACCCCTTACAAACTTTTGTCCCCGGGATCGTTTTTCTAAAAAATCACCACGTTGATTGCTGCTATGTGTCTCCCTTGATTCACTGTCCTTAAATCTAACTTTTCGAGAGTCTTTCTGCTGTTTATTTCCCCCATCCAACTCATCATTAGAATCATCCGAAGATGAAAAATCTCCTTTCTGTCTGCGTTGTTTTCTATTCAATTGCATCCATGGATATACATATCCACTGGAATAATCTTTTTCATCTCGCTGAAACTTACTTACTTTTATTTTCTTAGTCTCATCCCTATATGCTACAAATCCCTATATGCTACAAATCTTTAACCTGTTCATCTAATACATCCTTCGAGAACTCTGTCTGGATCTTTTCTAATTCCTGATCAATCTCACTACGTATTTCCTCCATTTTAATCTTAGTATTTTCCACTATCAATACCATGAGATCATACGAGCATTTATTCAGAATGGAATTCCATTACTGAATAAAGCTTTCATCTTCTGTAAATAGTGAAGGTTCTTTATGAATACGTAAGCCTCACGGGATTCGTTTCACATGACAGTATTCAGCGAGGGTAGCCGCATGGAGTTCCATCCGTATAATTTTCTTTCTATTCTTAGCATAATTCTCCCAGTTTCCCGATTTCTCCTTTATAGGGGATGTATCAAAGAGATGGAATCCAGATAAAATATCGCTAGCTGCCTGTTCTGTATACGATAACATGTGTTCCATACTACTCCCTAATTGGGTAACCACACGGAAAACATTTGACTCGAGAGAATGAGTCAAATATTTCCCTGGTGTTGTATTTACCGTGCATTTTAAGATTAGCCATATCCACAGCCAGATTTAATTGGCTGAGAATATCAGTTCCAATTATTTCGTTCCCATCTTCTACTGCGGTGCAGGCAGTGAGTGGTTTATAAAATGTCATTGTCAAGTTCACTTTGCACTGGGATAGCCACACATTTGGAAACCGTGTCATTTCGTGCATTTCAGCATTTTTCTGGTCTGCAGTGGGAGAAGCTGTGTCTGCAAAACTAATTCTGGGCCCTGTGTCAATTAATGTATTTTTTTTTTCTGACCTCCAACCTTGGTGTAGCAGCTGGGGCACCTGCATGTATCCAGTATCAACGGTTCACAATCCTTAGTTCCTATCTGAAGCTGTCTCCCATTAGCTGAGTCCTTTGGTGAGAGAGTAGGTCCAGCCCGGGCTGCAAAGGCATGAAACATTTTGGCATTCGGACACACAGGAGATCAGGACATCCCCATGCATTCGCTTTCTGTTTGTTCTGGGCGTCAAGCAAATCAAGTTTTAATTTCTCTCACTCTAGTCCTAATGTAAGTTTATCTTGTTCCCTCTGTCTTCATTTTTTTCTTGTTCTGACTCATCTCACTGTGCTTTCAGTTCACGAAAGGGAATATATCTCGGGGAATCTTTAAAAATGACTTCTGCCTTGCCCTCCCCAGGGTCCATGCCCTCTGTTCCCTCTGTCTTTGCTATGAGTGCACTGGAATGGGCCCTCAGCCAGACATTTCCTAGGTTCTGATACAGTTATTATCTACGACAGCTGAATCTTCCAAACATGCACTGTCCGTAGCATTAAGGTTTCAACGGGCCTTTCTGTTGTGTTCTCTGAAACCAGCTGTAGGTGTTTTGCTATTTCAGGGGTGAGTAATTCTAAGACAAGTTGCTTATGCCCTCTCGGACCATAATTTTGTATTCTGGGCCAGTGCTCCCCTCTTTCTTTTTTTTTTTTTCAAATTATTTTTATTGATGTGAGAACAAGCTGAGCAAAAAACAATCAAAGAATAACACAATACGAACATCTTCAAAGGAAGTTGTTCCAAAAGTACAATTCTCACATTACAACTTTTATAAGTTTTCTGTCCCCACCTTTAACCAGCCAATCCCAAAGCTTCCCACTACCACACACCCACAACACTCATTCCTCAAACACCCAAACTCTCACACACCATATGTTCCAATGTTCTAACTGACTCACAGGCCGATACAGTAAAAGTCGCGGGAGAGCAAGCGAGCGCCCGCTCTTCTGTGCGTGCGATTCAGTAAAAAAAATATTCAAATTAGTGCCCGCGGTAAAAAGAGATGCTAGGGACACTAGCGCATCCCTAGCGCCTCTTTTTTGACAAGAGCGGCGGCTGTCAGCGGGTTTGGATGCCCAAGCGTATGTTATTTCAGCAGCTCTGATTTTCAAGCTTGTCAAGCTTCTCTTCCACGATCTTATTTTTAGCTCTAACAGATTCCATGGAAGAATCCATGGGCGCAAGACATTCATCAATCGTCGTCACTCTTTCCTGTAGCGTCGTTATCATTGCATTATACTGTTCAAATTTGTCCTTAAGCTCATTCACCGATGACTGAAGATTTTGGAGCTGATCTGTAATTGCTGCCGTTACAGCTCGGGTTATATATCTTTGAGGAGCACCTTTGTAATTCCCTCCTGATTTTGACTGGGGGGCCTACTTCCGGTGCCATTTTGTCCTCCACCACAGGCCCAATTTTATCCGCACCCATCCTCTTAGGTCTTGTAGCCATATCACTCGTTTGCTTCACTGCAAAATTGTGCATGAACTGCACAACCGTAGAACTTCTTGTCTGTAAATGTGATTCAGCAAGATCAGCAGATCTACAAGGTTTTAACGCTGATTCCTAGGGAGAAGGTGACTTGAGCTTCCTCCTAGTGTGACATTTTCACCAGAACTCGAGCCAGTGCTCTTCTCATGCAAAACTGCTTCCAGAATCCAGACTCTGAAAGCAAACTCTTCTACTGAATCATTTGGTAGGGGAGAAATAGTTCTAAGCACTCGGATGGTGTTCAAGCAGTTTATTTAGCCCCCTTTTCACCAATTTGTATGGGTCTTAACAGAACCAAATTTATATTAGTGTGATCCCAGAACTAGGTGCATGAGCTTGTCAAAATCTGAAATTTTCTATTTGTACTTCCCTAGACCCCATTGGGTCAGTATATCTGTAGCCCATGTCCACCATTCATTTGAATTGCAAGGCATAGGTCCAGTCTTCTTTGCTAACCTTTCAATATCATTTTTTTTTTTTCAATGAATCATGTAGCATCACTTTTACCGGTGCAGGGGATTCATCATCATAATCTGAGGACTATAAATCCTGACCTGCCTTGCATACTTTGTTTTACCCTGTGTTTCAATACACTGTGTGGGTGCCCTGCAGAGGGGGTCTTGGTGTGCGGGGAGTGGGGGAGGGAAGCAGATGGGGAGATAGAAGCTGTTGACCAGGACACAATGAGGTCCATATTCAAATGCATTTGTTAGGATTCGTGGGTTTCGTGGACCCTTGGCCCGAGGTGGAGGTTGATGCTACCTGAGGGGAAGGGCCCCACAGGTCCTCACCATCGGGAGGCGAGGTCAGCTGCAGCAGGGAACACGACTGTAGTTCAGTAGAGTGAGAACATCCTGCATCGCTGCCAAATGATCGCAGGTACCTGCACTGAGATATACTTGAGGCGCCTCGAGGAGCGAGAATGAGAGGCACAGTTCAGAGGGGTCACAGTATTTAGGCAGGACTGAAGATACAATGTACTAGAGAAGGAAGCTCCAAGGCAGAGGTGCGCTAGGCAGGCCCTGAGGAGCGGGGAGCATGGATTCAAGATCTCTGGAGGAGTCATGCAGAGACTGTCCCGAGGGGGCAGGACAGTGTAGCCACAGAGTCTCTGGTGTGATGACGTAAGGGCTGCCCTGAGGAGCGGGGAAGCAGAGTCAAGTCTTTGATGTAGTGACGTAGAGTGCCCCGAGGAGCGGGGAAGTGTAAAGTCAAAGTCTCTGATAAAGTGAAGTAGAGGCTGCCCCGAGGAGCGGGGAAGCATAGAGTCAAAGTCTCCGGTGTGGTAAGATAGAGACTGCCCTGAGGAGCACGGAAGCATAGAGATGGGATCTCTGCTAGGCAGTGCTGAGGCTACCCCGAGGAGCGGAGGAGTGAGTCGGCAGGATCTCTGGTGAGGAGTGCAGGAGCTACCCCAAGGAGTGGGTAAGCCTGGCGACCAGGTCTCCCAAAGGAAGTGCAAGCAGGCCTCCGAGGAGCGGGTACCCGAGCCAGAGTCCAGAACAGGAGGTAGAGATCCAAGGCAGGAACCACGGGTCCGGAGAGACAGGAAACAAGCACCAGTGAGGTGAAGGAACTCGTTGCCAAGTCAGTTTGCATGGGCCAAAGGAAGTGCTTAAATATCCCAAGGTAATGATGTAATCAGTCGGGGACAGCCCAAAGATTCCCGCCATTGGCCCTTTAAATAAAGAACAGATGGTGTACGCACGCGCCTAGGAAGGCCTGGAGTCGAACTGTGGGCTGGCAGCGTCCCAGCCGCCATGTGGAGCAAGGAGGACCAGGAATAGTGCGGCGTCAATGGCTGGCCAGAGCCGCGAGTTCACCTGGAGAGGAGGGCCAGGCATGGCAGGATGTGAGTTGGGTCGGCCACGGCTGCCCTCGGTCGACAGTCATAACAGCATTTAGCTGGATAACCTAGTCACTTATCTGGCCAAATTCTAGCCAGATAACTATCCAGCTAGAATCTGACCAGATAAGTCAGGGGTGTTCCAGAGGAGGTCCAGAGCCATTCCAAGGAGGAGCTGAGTTAGCCAGATAAGTTATCTGAATAACTGATCAACCTGTCCAGCTGTCCTAAAGTTAGCCGAATAAACTTATCCGGCTAGCTTTAAGATAGCCGAGTGTACTTAGCAAACCATCTGTGCCACTGAATATCCAGTGCTAGTTAGCTGGAATTGATAACTTGTCCCTGGGAGGCCAATTGACTTTTTTAAAAGCTTAACTTGATTCTTAAGTGCTTCTAATTCTTCACTAACAGCTAGAAAACAATTTGTGGCTTGTAACACTTGGGTTCTTTGCATGTTAATGGAGATTTGAGCCTCCTCTAAATCACTGGACAGCTGCAAACATTAACTGGAAAGTCCAGCCTACTCCTTTTTAAGCACAAATCAACCTCCGCCCGATTCCTTGCATAAACAGACATTTCTTCTTATTTTCAGTTTCTTGATTATTATACCTTATCCTTTGCTGTTGTGTTCTATTCCGTGACAAATCAACACATAAAAATGGCCCACCTTTTCTCTTCCAGCAGGAGAATAGCAGCGCTTTTCGCTCTTTGAAATCAAATGTTTCCATTTGAAGTCTATACAACGTACAGGGCCTTTATTTTTCTTATACAGATGTGCAGCCTTGGATGCAGCAATGCTCTCTTTTAATGAAGAAGAGAGATGTAAGGGATAGCAGAAAGTAAGAACAGATTTATTTTTGCACAGGGAATAAAGAAGAGGAAAGGAATAAAGTATTGTTAGTCGTCTGTTCCAGGATGGGCAAGCCACGCATTCACTAGGACAGGCTAGCATGAAAAGATGTCATAAGGGAAATCACATGGATAGATGTGCAAGGTATTAAATGAGGAACTGTTTGACCTTCTACCAAGTCTAAAACAAGTGAGAATATCTATAAGTCTTACTAAGCAGCTTAAACGATGGAACAGATTCTGGCAATTTAAACAAACCATAACAAGCTCATCAGTGTAATGTACTCATGTATACCAAACAAGTACCGTGCCATGTAATATCACTGGGTTTGATTACAAGGACTATTGATCATAAACCTTTCACTGTCTAGACTCACAATTTAAAAAAAAAAAAAGGTTTTACCAGCCTTTAACCAAAATTTCAAGGGTACTACAGAGGCTTTTGGATATATGTCTCACCCTGTCTATAAATCAAATTCCTGGTATGTACAATAATATAAAAACAAAACAAATGTTTTATCTACCCAACTGGAGATCCACTGGAAAAAAAAACCCTGGACAGATAAGCCCCCAAAATGTAATCTTACTATTAGTAGTAGTAATGTACATACAAGGTCACTTTTCCAGGACAGCAGGTACAGCAGAAGATAGACACAAAGGCAGGTGTTCATATAATAAGAATATTTTATATAAAATGTAAGCTTGTTACAAGTTTATATTGCAGAGAATTGTACAGCTGTTATACTGAGAGAGAAAGAAAGTGGGAGGGATGAGAGAGCCGAAGAGATGAGAAAGGCAGGGGGGTATGTGTGTGAATGTGAATGTCTCTTTTAACAGTTTGAGATGGTTCTGTGATGTAATCAAGAGAAATAATTATGAGATAAGATTATGATCTCTTTCCCTAAAAGCCAAACATATTTCTTTCAAGTTAATATCTGCCTTATTGTTTAGTGATTGTTCTTGATTTTAACCTTTTTTAGATAAAGGCTGTAATTAGGTCATTTCATATCTCTGTTTGGAGTGTAAGCACATACAGATGGGTCCTTTAGAAATTGCTCAGTATCTTAACAAACAGATCATTAACTCCCACTAAGACAGGAGACAGTGAGTCTGAGAGCTTCCTTCTTCTGCAATAATGTCCAGATTTTCAGGCCTGATTAGGTCCAGTTAGGTATAACTGCATTGTATGTAGGCCCAAGAGTCTTGCTGAATTATACTGTAGATAAAATTAGGGTCTCACTCTGGACCCTAAGAAGACTCCCAAATCCTGGAGGCCCAGGAACTCAATCCATGAGGCCCAGCCTCTTTCCTAGGTTGGAAAACTCAAAGAGAAAAATAACACAAGCCAAAATAGGTTTATGGGCTGTTAATCCTGGATAGGGGCCCAGGAACCACACCTCAAACACAGTCTATAATACTGAAGTCCTGACATGATGTTAATATTATCTGAACATCCAAGATACCCTGGGTGGGAGGAAGAGTAATCTTCTAGGTCCTGTGCATTGCTTAATGTCTGATCCCACATTAAAGGATACTGCAAAACAGCACTGATGATTTCAAGATGATAAACAGCAGCAATAAGCATGCTGGAATCAGTTATAACATAATTTTTTTACTGAAAATTAAGCATTTGATGAAAAGGTTTGCGACAGGGTCTTCGGAAAAAAAAAATGCATCCATACCCATCTGAGCTTATGCTGAACTGGACAGAGACTGAGTAATTGACACTTGAACTCATAAACTGTCTTGGTGATGGAGCTTGCTTACTCTTCCTTTTGCCAAAGAAATAAGGCTTGGAATGGACACATGAATTGAGTTTCTCATACCTAGGATCCAGACTCCGAAATTCCTTTCTTCTTAGCCTGCGCATAGAGAAAGACTTTGCTAAATTCAAGAACATCCTCAAAACTCACCTATTTTACAGGCCTTTAAGGATTACCCTAACTCTTTCTGAAGTCTTAGTTGACCTTTTCTAGCTTATTGTCTACTGTAGCCATGTTCCTGTATCCCCTATGATCAGCCTCTGTTTATCAACGAGATCATATATATATATTTGCATAGTTGTCTTACTTGTTTTTATTTTAATTGGTTTTTAATTTTAATTATTTTTTATGTAATTTAATATGGGGTTTTATTGTATTGGTTTTACTGATTTATTTTATTTTATTTTGAAAACTGCCTTGATTATACTCAAAGAAAAGCAATCAATCAAATACTAAATAAATTAAACTGAAAGTAATTCTGCCCAGGGAATCCCTCTCCACTGAAGATCTATAAGCTTAGACATTTACATGGATTTAAAAATCTCTTTTCATTTGTCTTAATTACACAGTCATACTTGTTCTTTTACTTGTCAAAGATACTAAAGTAAAGTAACATTTTGCACTCCTGTTTCTTGTGAACCAGCATGATGGGACTATCGTCTTGAATGTTGGTATATAAAAAACTTAAATAAATAAATAAAATAAAGGATCTTTCCTCCTCCTTCAGCCCACATACCTGTTTGGTATTTATGCATAGATGAAACAGAGTGCAAAAACTGCGATGAACAGCGCAAAGACCGAGAAGAAACATACGAAGAAACTTTTTCTTTCAAGCAGTAAGATTCTAAATATATAGCTTTATGCAATAAGACAAGCAACTTCAATTTTACTCTTTGAGTGATAGATATACAGTGTAATTCTTTCAAAAAATGCTGCAATACTCTCTCTTCACTGTAAGCCAAACACTATTCTCACAGATGCATTCTGGACCAATTGTAATACGTGCATTAAATATTTTAGTAACCTTGCATATAAAGCGTTACAATAGTCCAAACTGGTCAATGCTGAAGCTTGCACTACCAACCTAAAATCTTGAAGTAGGAGTATATTCCTGAAAGGTCTAATCAAATGTAATCTGTAAAATGTAGTTCTTGCTACCTTTTTCACCTGAGCCTTTAAAATAAGTATAAAATCAAACATAACGTCGATGTTCTAAACCTTAATACAAAATTGTAAAGGAATATTTCCAACTAAAACAGATGGTGGAACAACTGGAGGTAGTGATTTACCTACCCAAAGCACGGAAGTTTTACCACAATTTAAAACTAAACCATTATCAATAAACCATTTTTTTATAATTGCAAAATTTCTTATAACAGACTCGGCTAGAAACTCTCCATTACTCTCACTCAGAATATAAAATTGCACATCTTCTGCATAGATCTTATAAATCAGATTTAAAGATAATAAAGTCTGACCTAATGGTTACATAAAAATATTAAAAAGCACTGCAGATAATGCAGATCCCTGAGGAACCCCTGATGGCTTCAAATACCAATCCAAAGTATCTTCCTCTGGTCTTTTTTGCTGCATTCTGCCCTGCAAATAAGAAATAAGCCATTGTAATACTATTCCTCCAATTCCAGTACTACACAGCCTATCTATCAACTTAAGATGACAAATAGTATTGAAGGCCAATGATATATCAAGTTGAACAAGTATCCCTATTTCTTACTTTCAAGACTACAATAAATCTCATCTAACAAAGATACTAATTATGTCTTAGTACCATAGCTCTTTTTAAAACCAAACAGTCCCTTATCTAATATATTACATTTATCTAAAAATCATTAAGCAGGACAAAAAAACCACTTCTTCAATAAATCAGTCACTGAACATAATTTCTAAATAGGACAATAATTAGATAAGACTTGCAATAGCTTTTAAAAAAAAAACATATTGGGACTTCACCATTAATTAAGGAAAGATTAATAATTTGTATCAAGTATCCCACAAAAACATCGATCTTACTTTTAATCAACAAAACTGGACATGGATCCAAACTACAATTGGTGACTTTTAACTTAGATATTGTTATCCCAAAGGTTTAACTGAAAATTAGTTAAAATTGGTCACACCTTACTAATCGATCATGTATGTTTTGATAATTCATCAACTCTTGAACGAATCTTCAATTTCTGCATCTTTTCCAAAAAAACTCAGCAAGTTCTTCACAAACAGGTTTAATCATCGATCTACTCTTTGGCTAAACCTAAGCAGGTTTAACCATACTGAAAAGCTCAAAAGGCTCCTTCAAAGAATTACTAAGCAATACAGAATACTATTTTTTTTAGTTTCAGATAACAAAGATTTATATGATGACAAAGCATCATGATAATGCATTTTATTATCAGTTTTTGACTTCGCCAGTTTTACTTAGGTTTTCTTAATTGTCTTCTAAGATCACTGAAATTGTATTAAATCAAGGAGCAATCGTACTACGCCGTTTCCTCTTAACAATTATTTCAGGTGCAATCTTATCATATATTTCTTTGAGACTTATTCCACCAGTGTTTCGCATCTTCCATGGAATCAAAAAGAAGATTCTGAATGATGTCAACCCAACTTTTTATAAAGGTTTCTGACTCAAATCATCTTCTAATACGTTTAAGTGAAAACTCAGGATTATTAGTCTTCTCCTACAAATTTAACTCAGATAACAACACCCTATGGTCAAACCAAGAGACAAACATATTTTGAACCTGAGATTTTTTTTTTAATTTTCCTCCACCTGATCAGGTAGTAAAATTAAATCTAAAATGTGTCCTGAACTGTGTGTGTCCTCCTTAACAAGCTGTTGTAAACCCAAAAATTCTATTGCTGATACAACATTTCTCACATTAGAGGACTGCACCATGGGATAGCAGAGTAAACTTTTAGGCTGGAGACATAAGACACACTGACTCCAGCCTTCTTTCTTAACATTCCAGCTTAATAACACCATTCACAATATGAAATCTGCTTACCTCCAACAGTATAACTCATGTACAGCATTCACTTCAAGACAGAGATGTGTCGGGAACTGTGTCTCCTGGAGATGCAGGGCCTATTTGTTCCCCTCTGGGCCTATGCACTTATTCCTGCTCATCAGGATCCCACCCATAGAGCTATTTCTCTCTCTGGCATTTAAGGTGGATCAGGTTAGATGCCTGGTCCGGCACAGGTTAAGGAGAGTTTCTAGGGATACTCCTTCCAATGCACATCATCAGAATGCAAATTAAAATACATAATAACACTAACTTTTGATACTCAAGATGCAATGAAGTAAGGACAGTAATAGCAGTATTAGACAATTTCTGCTCAGGCGGAATATAAATCAAACAGAAAGTCCACATATATTTCTGAATCAGCATTCCTTCAAAACAATCATCATTAAATGGTCATTTTTTAAATCTCAAGATCTTGCTTAAAAATAACTAAAACACCCCACTGCACCCTTTTATTGTTACCTTCCTTAGACACAAACTCATAATTATATTCCATGACTCTGAAACAAATAAAATACCTAAATTAAACTGCACCAAAACTTCTGTTATTTATCCTTCCTGTTTTCATGCAGAATGCACATTCAAATATGCCATTGATACACTACCAACATATAGAACACAATCATTCAGTGGATAAACTACCATTATATAGAACACCATTATATAGAACACAATCATTTAAATAGAGCTTCAGTGGATAAATTTAAAGACCTAAACATGTATACCCTAGAGGAAAGGCAATATAGGGGAGATATGATAGAGACATTCAAATATCTCTAAGGTTTCCACACATAGCAGGTGAGTCTTTTTCAATGGAAAGGAGGCTCTAGAACAAAGCAGTCATGAGATGAGGTTGAAAGGGGATAGACTCAAGAGTAATCTTAGGAAATATTCCTTTACAGAGAGGGTGGTGGAGACAAAAACAGTATCTGAATTAAAGAAAGCATCCAATAAATATAGGGGATCTCTAAGAAAGTGATGAGAATTATAATGCTAATTAATTGGACAGATGGGCAGACTGGATGGGCCATATGGTCTTTTTCTGCCATCATGTTTCTGTGTTTCTAAACTGAACATCTTTGTCGAGCATAATTGAACTGAGATATGTACGAACCATACCTCCCTTGCCCCATTATTGCCCACATTATTTTGTTTCTCCTTCAGAGAAAGAGCCCTTGTCATTAACGTACTCATAGCCTTCTCCTTTATTCCTTTTAATTATCCTCTGTTTTGTCTCCCATTTGCTGCACCTCCTTATATACCCCTTCTTTCCACTATACCCCCTTCCTCTGTCCTCAAACCCTTCTTTTTCCCTATAGCAACCATTTACCCCTTTTTATTTACCCCCCTGCGCTTTCCTTTAACCCTTACTTTTCCCTATAGCAACCCTGCCAGTCTATACATAGATGCCTTTCTGAACGTATAATTTGTAATGTCATAGTGTCTCCTGTATGTACTAGTTAAAGATAATGTATATTATTGTATATAATACTTTTTTGTTATTATTGTATTTAATACTGTTTGGAGTGTATAATTTATATAAGGTTATCCACAGTGGATAAGTTTACACATTGTCCCTAATTGAGTATATAATTTGCAATGCCTCTTATTATGTTTCCTCTGTTGTTTTCCATTAGGTACTGTTCCTTTTCTCTTCTTCCTGTTTCTCCCTCTCTTCTCTCGCCCCTTCTCTCTTCCTATCTGCTCCCTCTTCCCCCCACCCTGGTTTTTTGTAATTTCCTCCTTCAGTTATATTGTAAACCGGCATGATGTACCCACGAATGTCGATATATAAAAGCTAATAAATAAATAAATATAGAGTGGAAATCTACAGCAGCCATCCTTTCACACTTCAAAAATCTCTCAAAAATCCATAACATAATCCCATAGTCCCACAGTTTAACATACTTATCATGAGACTCATGGCCCACGAAGGGGCCTAAAAAGGGACCTTTGGTGGACCCTTCGGTGAAGACCCACTGGCAGATTTTTGTTGCTGATTGTGTATATATATATATATATATATATATATATATATATATATTAGTGGCTGTTATAGAAGTGGTGTATAATTGCAAGATTGTGTGCCTGCGGGAGCGGGCAGATTATTAACTAAACCTAAAAGGGGGCCCTAAGGGTGCCCTAGATTTTTTAAATCTAGGGCACAGATTAAAAAAAAAAAAAAGAGAGAAGGCCTTTACTTCTAGCAATTGATGGAAGTGGGGGTGGGGCATTACCTGGCCATAAGGCTCTGTGTGGAGGAGGAACAAGGTCTTGGGACTCATGAGCAGGGAAGAAGCAGGGTTTCTGGACTGCAGATAATCCTGGGTCACCAGCCTTCCAGATCTTGCTAAGTGAATTTTTGTTTCTGATTGTATGTATATATATATATATATATATATATATATTTATAACCAAAAATTCGGCAATGTCTACCTATCTAGTGCTTGATATAAGCCACAAAAACCCCTTAAAAAAGGGGAAGGTAAAAAGCACCTGAATTAGCTTGTAATATTTGATACTATCAATAATTTAAGATAAAAATTCATATTTATTGAAAAAATTCCTTTTAAAAAGTATTTTGTTTACATACAATTCAAGATACTCATACATAAATGTAATATATATTAATGACTGTTATAGAAGTGGTGTGTAATTGCAAGATCGTGACCTAGTTTTTAGGAGGGGGCAGATTATTAACTAAACCTAAAAGGGTTTATTAAAAAAAAAAAAAAAAAAAAAGGGAAAGAAGGCAAGTAGCACATTTAAGACTAATCGGAGAAAATTCTTTTTCACTCAACGCACAATAAAGCTCTGGAATTTGTTGCCAGAGGATGTGGTTAGTGCAGTTAGTGTAGCTGGGTTCAAAAAAGGTTTGGATAAGTTCTTGGAGGAGAAGTCCATTAACTGCTATTAATCAATTTTACTTAGGGAATAGCCACTGCTATTAATTGCATCAGTAGCATGGGATCTTCTTAGTGTTTGGGTACTTGCCAGGTTCTTATGGCCTGGTTTGGCCTCTGTTGGAAACAGGATGCTGGGCTTTATGGACCCTTGGTCTGACCCAGCATGGCAATTTCTTATGTTCTTATGTTTTTAAGGCCTGTACTTCTAGCAATTGTTTAGTTCCCTTCCACCTTACCCCCTACCCACCCATCCCTGAGTTTATTTTCTTATATACTTGTCCCTGGACTCATAGATATTTAGCTTAAATTAGTAGTAATTCCTATCAGCTCAGATTCTTGTAACTTAAACTGTAATTGCTTGTAATATTGATTTTCATATTCTACCTATTAATCCTTACGGGTTTACACTAATACTTTAAGGGCTGGATTTTAAGAGGTATGCCCGATTTTATAACATGCGTGCGCAGCCGCACGCATGTTATAAAATCCAGGATCGGCACGCGCAAGGGGGTGCACACTTGTGCACCTTGCACGCACCGAGCCCTAGAGGAGCCTCGATGGCTTTCCCCGTTCCCTCCGAGGCGGCTCCGAAATCGGAGCCGCCTCGGAGGGAATTTTCCTTCCGCCCCCCCTCCCACCTTCCACTACCTAATCCGCCCCCATCCCTATCTAAAACCCCCCCTCACCTTTGTTTAATAAGTTGCGCCTGCTTCCGGGCAGGCGTAGGTTGCGTGCGCCGGCTGATTGCCGGTGTGCGATCCCCCGGCACGGCCGCTGTGCCGGAGACCTCAGTCCCACCCACGCCCTGCCCTGCTGCTTTCACAAAGCCCCGGGACATACTTGCATCCCGGGGCTTGCACACGTTGCCGGGCCTATGCAAAATAGGCTTGGCATGAGCAGGAGCGGTTACGTGCGTAACTCTTTGAAAATTTGGGCCTAAGTGTTTATTTCAAATTTGGTAGAGAAAAAAACACTTTTTGCTTATCTTATCTGTATAATTTTAAGGAATTAGTGATAATTTTACAGAATGTCCTTCATTCAATGCAACAATTGTGGGGCTTATGTCCCAAGGCCTATCATTTGGAGAATCAAAGCCTGTCCCTTTTGCCTTCAGCAGTCTGCAATTAAAATGGAGCTGATTCATCTAAGGGAGGAAATGTCCAGGTTTCAATTAACCACCCCTTCCTGGAACCATCCAGTATCTCTAGCCCATCTCCCACAGAGGTTATAGAAACCCAGGGAAAATGGTTTACAGTGGGTTCTAGTAGAACAAGACATGACGCAAATAGACATCCACCTTCCCCAAATTTATGGCATCCTGTGCATCAACCCCCATGTCACACATCCAGAAGTAAAAAATCCAGGAGCAATTGGATAACAGTGGGCTCTGGCAGAATAAGGCCTGTATTGAAAAGACACCTACTCTCCCCATTGCTACCTTTAGAAAATGCTTGTTCTGCATTGGAGATTGAAGAAACCTCAGCAATAGAATTTGAAATTATTGCTAAAAGTGAAATCACCCAATGCACCCAGAAGCCCTTCAACAGAATTAAATGTCAAAAAAGAAAGCTGCTTCTGCTAAGAGCCTCAGTCATCAGAGGAACCAATTTGGGAGCACATTTTGATGGTGACACAACTGTTAAATGCCTTCCAGGATCCTCAGCTAGTAGAAATGCAAACCAGATAGTCCAAGTCATTGAAGAAGAAAGTAGGAACTTTGATATCAGTGTTATCATCCATCTGGGAAACAATGACCTCAATAGAAAATAAATGGCTTCCATGAAGTACAAAAAGATTTCCAAAATCTAGGAAAGATGATAAGACACACTGCAAAATCTATTGCCTTTTTGGAAGTATTACCTGATCATGGAAAGGGTAATGAGAAGCTATGCCATATAGATAAATTCAATTCCTGGCCCAAAACCTGGTGTACAGAAAGTGGTTTTGGATACATTGGAGGCTGGGGTCGTGTATGGAGCAGTAAAAGGCTTTATGGAAAGGATGGCCTACATTTGTAGCAGGAAGGAAGATGCTAAGTGAGAAATTCAGATCATATATTATCAAGCATTTAAACTAAAGAATGGGGGTGGCAGGAAATGGCTAATGAAATTGACATTTCACCCCCAAGCAGCAATACAGGAAGCGGGAGGAGAAAATAACAAAATCAATCACCTCAACAAACCAGAAAAGGTGACTAAGAAGTGCAACAAAAAAGAGAGAAATATTGTAAAGCGATGTCTACAAATGCTCGCAGTTTAGGCAATAAAATCCCCGACCTGCAGGCCCTAACAGTGGAGGCGGGCTTCAACGTTGTTGCAGTCACAGAGACATGGTTCACGGATTCTCATGATTGAAATAAGGATGGACAGGGAGGACAGAAAAGGGGGAGGAGTAGCTCTTATTGTCAAAAACAATATACAAGCAACTGAACTGCATGGAATGTGGGGGACAGAAGAAACATTATAGGCAGTCCTAAAAAAAGAGGATGGTGCATCCATTTATACTGGAGTGGTTTACAAGCCTCCGATTCAACTGGAAGAACTGGACGGAGATCTGGTCAAGGACATCCAGAAGGAGGAAAAGAAGGGAGTAGTGTTGATTGTTGGATATTTTAATCTGCCAGACGTAGACTGGAGAATCCCTTCTGCGCAATCTACCAGAAATAAAGAGCTAGTGTTCAAACAGATGGTAATGGAACCCATGAGGGAAAATGTGACACTTGACTTGGTGTTCACTAACGGGAATAATGTCTCTAATGTCTGGGTGGGAGCCCACCTCAGTACTAGTGATCATCAAACTGTGTGGTTTGATATCGCAGACAAGATGCAGAGAAGTCACACGAAGACATGGGTTTTGAATTTTAAAAATACAGACTGTCAAAATAGGGAAGTACCTGGAGGTAGAACTAGAAGACTGGGAGAAAATGGAGAGGTGGAACGACAGTAGACCAAACTAAAAGAAGCAATTACAAAAGCAACAAATCTATATGTTAGAAAAGTAAAAGTAAGAGTAAAGTGTTGCGGTCTCCACCGCTTCCTCTCTTTTTTCTGAACTCAGAGCTCACCTTCGATGCCGGGAACGCCGCTTCCGCGGCTCTGCTAGGCCTGTGGGGCGTCCGCCATTACTGGGTCATCTCGCTGCTGCCACGCGCGCGCGCGAGGACGCGCATTATGGACGTACGGACACCGGAAGTCTGGCCCCGCCTGGGCTAACTACGCCACGCCCCAAGCCTGATTTAACCGGCGCTCATCTGCCTTCTCATTGCCTTGCAACGAGGGTCGCTACTGTTAGTAGTTCTTAGTTGCGTTCTGCTGCTCTGCTTTCCCGGTTGACTTCAGCTCGTTCCTGACTCCGCTTCTGCCTGCCGCCTGCCATTGACCTCAGCTCGTTCCTGACTCCGCTTCTGCCTGCCGCCTGCCTTGACCTCAGCTTGTGCCCGACTCCGCTCCTGCTTGCCGCCAGCCTCCGATCTTGGCCTGCACTTGAGACTGCATCGACTGGCTGTCAGCCTGACTCGGGTTTGTCTTCCTTACTCTCTGACCGGTCTGGCTCCGTGCACGCTACTGACCCCGGTCCTGCCTTCAGCAGGTCACAGCCTACGTTCCACTATAGACTCTGTTCCTGGTACCTGTCTGCTCTGCTCCGCGGCATACTACAGATCCCGGGCCTGCTCTCTACTGCTTGTTCAGCAGGCTACAGACTCTATCTACTGCCCCGCTCTCGCCGGGCCTTCCTGTTTCCTGCTGCTGGACTCTGTGGATTACTCTTGCCCAGGCCTTCTCTATAGAGACTGTTACTGTGCTCCTAAGTCCCAAGGTTCTAGGACCCTACGGGCTCCTCCTGGGGGGTTCCTGGTTCCCGGGTGAAGACCTGTGCCTGTGGCTCTGCCTCCCGAGCTACTCTAACCAGGGTAGTTCGGTTCAAGGGTTCACACCTGGACTGCAGCTTCCCAGACTGCAACATAAAGTAAGAGAAATAAGAAACTGATCTGGTTCTCAAAGGAAGTGGCTGATAAAATAAAAGCAAAAAGAACTGCTTTCAAGAAATATAAAGGATCCGAAACGGAGGAACACAGGGAATAATATCTGATGAAACTAAGGGAGACCAAGAAGGAAATCAAGAAAGCTAAAACTCAGGCGGAAGAAAGGATTGCCAAAGAGGTAAAAGGAGGTGACAAAACGTTTTTCAAATATATCACAGAAAGGAGAAAGGTCCAAAGTGGTAGAGTGAAACTAAAAGGTGACAATGATTAATGTGTGGAGAGAGATAAAGAGAAGGCAGAAATATTAAACAAATACTTCAGTTCGGTGTTCACTAAAGAAGACCCTGGAGAAGGACCTTTGCTGGTTGACAAGAACATTGGTGGAAATGGGGTAGATGAAACTCTGTTTATAAAGAGAATGTATGGGAAGAGCTAGGAAAACTGAAAGTGGACAAGGCCATGGTCTGGATGAGGTTAATCCCAGGATCATGAGAAGTCTTGAATGAGTAGATGTGACTCGGTTATTTACACTTTCGAATAATAGAAGGACTAAGGGGCATTCCATGAAGTTAGCAAGTAGCACATTTAAGACTAATCGGAGAAAATTCTTTTTCACTCAACGCATAATAAAGCTCTGGAATTTGTTGCCAGAGGATGTGGTTAGTGCAGTTAGTATAGCTGGGTTCAAAAAAGGTTTGGATAAGTTCTTGGAGGAGAAGTCCATTAACGGCTATTAATCAAGTTTACTTAGGGAATAGCCACTGCTATTAA
This sequence comes from Rhinatrema bivittatum, assembly GCF_901001135.1. NCBI lineage: Eukaryota > Metazoa > Chordata > Amphibia > Gymnophiona > Rhinatrematidae > Rhinatrema > Rhinatrema bivittatum. Next base: position 47,247,243 of record NC_042615.1, on the reverse strand, counting down.
TTGCATCAGTAGCATGGGATCTTCTTAGTGTTTGGATAATTGCCAGGTTCTTATGACCTGGTTTGGCCTCTGTTGGAAACAGGATGCTGGGCTTGATGGACCCTTAGTCTGACCCAGCATGGCAATTTCTTATGTTCTTATGATACTGAGCAAGCTCAGAGATGTGCTGGCGGGTCCGCTGCACGACCTGGCACTACTCCCTGGAAACGGGAGTAGTGCCAAGTGATTGGAGAAGAGCGGTGGTGGTCCAGCTCTACAAGAGTGGTAGCAGAGAGGAGGCCAGAAACTACAGGCTGGTTAGCCTTACCTCAGTGGTGGGTAATTTAATGCTGAAGGAAAGGATAATCAAACTATTTACAGTCAGGAGGATTGCTGGACCCGAGACAACATGGATTCACTAGGGGAAGGTCCTGTCAGACAAATCTGATTGATTTTTTTGATTGGGTAACTAAAGAATTGGAATGAAGAAGAGTGCTCGATGTGATCTACTTGGATTTCAGCAAAGCGTTTGATACGGTCCCACATAGGAAGCTTGTGAATAAAATAAGAAGCTTGGGAGTGAGTGCCAAAGTGGTGGCCTGGATTACAAACTGGATGATGGATAGAAGACTGCATGTGATGATAAATGGAACCTACTCTGATGTGAGAGCAGTGTTAAGCGGATTGCCACAAGGATCGGTGTTGGGACTGTTTCTGTTCAATATCTTTTTGAGCGACATAGCGGAAGGGATAGAAGGTAAAGCCTGTGTATTTGCGGATGATACTAAGATCTGCAATAGAGTGGATATGCCGGAAGGAGTAGAGAGAATAAGACGTGATTTAAGGAAGCTTGAACAGGGGTCGAACATATGGCAGCTGGGATTCAATGCCAAGAAGTGTAGAGTCACACATCTGGGGTTTGGTAATCCAAAAGAGCTATATGTGTTGGGGGGTGAAGGGCTGTTGTGCACGGAGGACGAGAAGGACCTTTAGGTGATAGTTTCTAGTAATCTGAAGACAGCGAAGCAATGTGACTAGGCGATAGCTAAAGCCAGAATGATGTTGGGCTGCATAGAGTCAGGAATAACTAGTAAAAAAAATAGGAGGTGATAATCCCCTTATCCATTCCTTGGTGAGGCCTCACCTGGAGAACTGTGTTCAGTTCTGGAGATCATATCTCAAAAGGGACAGAGACAGGAATGAGGCAGTCCAGAGAAGGGCGACCAAAATGGTGGGTGGTCTCCATCAAATGATTTATGAAGAGAAGTTGGAGGACCTAACTATGTATACCCTGGAGGAGAGGAGGGGCAGGGGAGATATGATATAGACCTTTAGATTCCTGAGAGGTTTTAATGATGCATAATCAACAACAAACCTTTTCCTTGGGAAAGAAATCAGTGGAACTAGGGGTCATGAAATGAAACTCCAGGAAGGAAGACTCAGAATCATTGTCAGGAAATATTTCTTCATGGAGAAGGAGGTGGATGCCTGGAATGCCCTTCCAGAGCAGGTGGTGAAGACAAAAACTGTAAAAGATTTCAAAAGGGCATGGAATAAACACTGTGGATCCCTAAAGGCTAGAGGATAGAAATAAAGAAATGAGTGCATGGGGGTAACTTGCTAGTGTGGCATTACTACCCTTAACAAATAAGCCTTCATATTGTTGATGCAATGCCATCATTGCTCTCTGCTTCAATAGCAGGGGGGAAAGAGGAAAAGGGGAATTAGATTCAGACAGCAAGCAACTGTTGCGTGTGCTGACTGCGGCAGGCCCGCAGCCAGGCCCTCTTACCCTCTGCTGCCTAATCCAGCGTCTGGCTCAACCTCCCTTGCAGCTGTAGGCCACCAGCTTCGTCCCCAGGCCATCCCCGGTGCTCCTGGTTCTACGACGGACTCCTGTGCTCCACGGCGGGCCTCTCTGCATGGTCCATGGAGAGACGCTGCCATCCAGCACCACGCCCCTCCCTAGGCATACGCCCATCTCTGCTTCCTTTAAAGGGCCCGCGGCGGGAACTTGGCCGCGGCCCCGGATGATGACGTCGCTGAGGCTCTGGTATATAAGGCCGGGCTCAGCACCTGTTAGTCGCCTTTGCAACAGGTCTCCACACTGGTCGTGTGCTTCGTTGCCTCCTAGTGATTCCTTCGTGTTCCTGGTTCCTGATTCCTTCAAGTTCCTGTTCCTGGTTTGTCTTCTTCGTTCCTGTGTTCATGCTACCCAGTTATCCTATGGACTGATCTTCTCCTGGATCCGACCATTGCTTTGCCTGACTATGCTACTGATCTTCTCCTGGACCCGAGCATTGCTTTGCCTGACTACACTACTGATCTTCTCCTGGACCCGACCATTGCTTTGCCTGACTACGCTACTGATCTTCTCCTGGACCTGACCACTGCTTTTCCTGACTACGCTACTGATCTTCTCCTGGACCCAACCACTGCTTTGCCTGGCCATGCTACTGATCATCTCCTAGTCCAGACCACTGCTTCGCCTGACCACGCCACTGATCATCTCCTAGTCCAAACCTCTGCTTCACCTGACCATGCTACTGATCATCTCCTAATCCAGACCTCTGCTTCGCCTATCCACGCTACTGATCATCTCCTAGTCCAGACCTCTGCTTCGCCTGACCATGCTACTGATCTTCTCCTAGTCCAGACCTCTGCTTCGCCTGACCATGCTACTGATCTTCTCCTAGTCCAGACCTCAGCCTTGCCTTGCCACCATTCCTTGATTGCCACCTGCCCTGACTTCAGCTTGTTCTACGATGCCTTCACTGTCTATGTCCTGAACTTGGCCTTTCAGGCTTCAGCCTGTTCTTGCTCGGGTGCCCCCTATCAGATTTTAGTTCCTATTGGCGCCCGGGTCGCCAGGACTCTGCCTTGTCCAGTACAGACTCTTCAGTTTCACTGTTGCTGCCTCTGGGCTGACCTTTCCATCTCTTCATCGACGACTACACAGGGAGGCCCACCTAAATCCAGCCGGCCCCGGTACCCAAAGGCTCAACCTGTGGGGAACGTGGGCTGGTATTGGCGAAGTTCCAGTCAGCCTCTGTCAGTCAGCCCACTCCGCCTGCCGACAGTGGGGACCTGTAGGATCTCTAACGGGTAGAGTCACCCCCACCTCGGCCCAAAGGTCCACCTCCTGCACAACAGCAACAAGGATATTGAATTTGGCAGTCTAGGAAAACAAATAAACATAGGGGTAACTTGCTGATGCAGCTGTTACTTCCCTTAACTAATAAGCAACTCTAACATTGCTCTCTGCTTCTACAGCAGAAGGTAAAGGGGAATTGGACTCAAACTGCAAGCAACAAGGGCCCTGACTTTGATGGTCTGGGAAACTAATAAGTATGGAGGTGACTTGTATGGCGCGGCAGAAACTTCCATGACCTTGCTGTGCAGACCAGATGGACCGCTGGTCCTTTTCTGCCATCGTTTATATATTTCTATATGTTTCTATGAGACCCACCTACAAGCCTCGTTTCTTATAATGTGGAATGGCGATGCTCGCTGACTCATGACAGGGCCAGGCATCTGTTCAGTGTGGGTTCAGCATGAGTTAGATGAATTTCGCAGCAGAGAAGAAGTTCACAGCAGCAAAGTAGGTCTCAAACTTTAAATTGCACACTGCTCCACTTCTGCTCCTTCTAGCCGCAGGCATTGCCTCTCTTTCTTCCCACCCATATGGGTCCATGCAACACTATTTTCTCTTTCAGGTCCGTGAGGAAAGAGATGCAATAGCCCTGCCACCCCCAAAGCTGTGGCACACTAGGTGGCCCCCTTATGCTTCCACTAGCCCTGCCTATACAGTAGTCTTGCTCAGACCTGCTGGGGAAATCCTGACAAGAGTTAAGACTGAAATTTCTTTGTGTTGCAAATAAAACATTTAGAAAAGAGAATTAAATCATTTTCTCTGTTCAGTGGATTTGAAGGGAGTCTGAAGGAGAACTTCTAATGATGCTTCATCTTGTTTTCTTTCTGTGCTGCAGTCCTCTTTCTCCTTATGGAACTGCCCATGGTAGGCTGTTCATCCATTATATGAACTAGGGGCACTCCTGTCTGTCACCCCAAATATCTACCACTGTTGTTGTCCATGTTATCAGCCTCATGCAAATCTGATCAGAATACTGCACTTTCTCTCTGCAGATTCCTAGCACATAATTTACTTGTAACCCCATCCTCGGGTGTGGCGATGGGGCCATAAAAGAATTTGATAGTTTCTTCGGGGCTGAAACCTCACCAGGCTAGCTAGAGCATGGCCTCTTACTTCCAAGGCCTGGACTCTTTGTTAGATGGGGGGAATGGGTTTCCCTTTCAAGGCCTGAAGTGCTTAGGGTGACTCGCTTGTATTTTACGATCCCCGGGAGAAGGGGGTGCTTCCCACTTTGTTCTGCTAGTGCCAACAACCACGCTGAGTCACTGGTTTAGTATCCAAAATTATAGTCTTTACTGATAGAACAATCGGTTGAGATGCAGAGCAATTAACTTAGCCCTGGGCACCACAGAATTGCTCTTTGTTTACAGTTCTTTTCTCCCTATCTGTGCAGGAATCTCTATACCAGGGCAAGGAAAAAACATGGCACCCTCCAGGGTTTGGTTAAGTGGAGTTCCCAGGTGACCAGGATACTCTTGTTTGGGCAGGATAACCCAAAAATACTGTCTCTGCACAGACAGTCACCAACCTCTCTCTCCCCAGGGTGAACACTGTTGATGGTTGTCCCTCCTGAATGCTCTCAAGGGTTCTTTACTCACAGCTGATCTTCAGTGCTCTCTCTATCTTAGACGAATCCCTGAAGGGAGGGATCCACTCTGGAGCAGCAGCTCTAGCTGCTCCTTCTGATAGGCAGGCAGAGGAGCAGCAACAAAAACTTCCTCCCAGATATTCTTTAAAAAAAAAAAAAATCTTCTTTCCCAAACTGAGGTAAAGCACCGGGGTCACCGCCTTCCTCTGTCCTCGTTGAGGGCGTGCGAGGGGCAGCTCTTCCCTAACCTGGGTAGCCCCAGACACAGGGCTCCTCGAACACTGAATCCCGGGTGGTGCCCAGAATTTCACCAAATAAAAGTCTTTCAAAGCCTAAAATATCCCGGGAGGCAGACGCTACCCACCAGGAAGTGGATAGGCAGCGCAGATTCCCGGCCTGGCTCACAAAACTCGCAGCACGGCTCACTGGAGCTCTAAGAGTAGGCCCCAAAATCAACACAGGGAAAAGCTCCCAAACACCTCCTCTAACTTCAAAAGCAACTCATACTGACCCGCTTTCTTATGGCTCACTCTCTCCTTGCGCTCGCAGTTTTGGCTGGAACAGTGGCCATGTTATGGAATTTTGCTTTTTTTTTTTTTTTTTTTTTTTTTTTTTTTTACAAAGGTCTTGGCAAGTAGTACAGGTTGTAACAGAAATTTCTAAGTTCCACTCAATGCTCTTCATACCCTGCGCTCCTCCAAGCCCCACGTGTTCAGATGCCACTTTATGTAACCCCTGGAGGGGGGATGGATCCTTGAGCTGACACCCAGGGGCACAGAGGAAGAAAAAGCGATGACTGATCCTTTTTGCACACCCTCCTATAACTCTCTCTTTCTCTTGGTCGCTCCATGATGGGTTCCAAGATTCCCAGGTGGGAAAGAACAAAGGTTCTAATACCCGTGTTTTGTTTTGCAATAGAAGCCCTTCTCCGTCCTCTGTATACAGCACTGATAAGTCTTTCATCCAACATACACACTGAGAAGCAAAGTGGTTTCCAACTTCTTTTACTGATAGTTGATTAAATGATTGAAGAATATTTACAGCTTCAATTCGGATTTCAATGAAAGTCAATGAACAATAAGAAGGATAATAAACTTCTGACCTTACTTCTTTAGCAAAGTGTCTCAATTCCTTGGAAGCACTTTTATTAATATTTGATTATTTCTTTTAATATTTACTCCAACCACCTCAGATGACTCACATTTATCAGACTGAAGTCAGTTCAACCCTCCTTTTAGTCCTAATTAAATCCCAGCTCTTCCCACTGTAGAAAATAGTCCCAATATGTTATAAGAACTTAGTCCCAATTTTAATACATTTCCTAGAATCCTTCTTGAATCCTTTAACTCCTTATACAGTACGTGGTGGGCTCTTTTCTCTCACCTGTATTATACCTGCGTTAGCAGGAACAACGCTCTTGTTACCTTTGGTTCCTCACCATTTTGAATCCTCTAGTTTCCTTCTCTTTACACCGTTGGCAGGGATCCTCTCCTCCAGGTTCTTTCAGGATGAAAGACTCCACTCTCTCAAAGGTTTGGTTACTGAGTCCTGGGTACCAAGGGCTATCAGCTCTCATTGGAACAAAAATTGTTTTTAAACCCAAAAAAGGGAAAAATCAAGCAAGAGGCAGGAAGGGTGGAATAAAACTTCCTTGCTTCAAAACCGAGGAGATAGTCCAGAAAGAGAGTTAATTCAAAGTTTAAACTCTTCTGCATTGGGTCACTGTCAGGTCTATCCTCTGAGGGACAGACGGCACACGGCAGGTCTTCCCTACCCCATGACCCCAAGCCTTGAACACAGGGACGCCCCCAATCCACTAAGATGAGGGGAACCAGGCTCTCACAGGGAATTCTCCAAAAATGGATTAAAAGAGTAAAACCAAGCAAAAAGGAAGTCCAGCATGCAGGCTGACTTCACGGGAAATCTCATTAATTCCTCTCTTCATTAAGTTACAAAAAAAATAAGAAGATGGGAAGCAGAGAGCTCCTGCTCCCAACAAAAGACAAACTAAAACTCATGAAGACTGATGGTGCTTGAGGATGATAAACAGATAGCACACACCATCTACAGCTCCCACATGGGGACATAAAACCCAAACCTCTCTTCACTATTTTCTACACTGAACCTCCCCAGTTAAATGGCATAGTCCTTTACTGAGAGAAAGCATGGGTTGCCTACATACTGCAACTGCGCAGCACAGAATTTACACAAAATTCCCCTCCTGTGCAGCATTCTTATATTTGGTGCAGAAATTGGAAAGACCTGGCAGGCTGCGAGTGGAGCTCAACCAATCTGCAGCTGAAGATCAAGGGAGATCCGGTGGGCTGTGAGAGGAGCCCATCCTGCTTGTAAGCAAAGATCACTGAGGCACCATGGGCCATGAGCAGGGCCCATTCAGTTCATGGCCAAAGATCTTGAAGGCCCGATGGGCCACGAGCGGAGCCCATCTCGCAGCAGTCAAAGATCATGGTAGCCCAGAAGGTCATGAGCAGAGCTCATCCTGTTCACAGCTGAAGATCATGGCAGCCCAGTTTAGCTGTTAGTGAAGTCCATCCCACTCCCGGCTGAAGACAGAGGCCCGAATAGCCATAGGCGGAGTTCATTCCTTCTGCAGCTGAAGACAGAGAGGCAAGAACGAGAAACAGTGAAATAGAGGGTGAGGGTGCATATTGTGTGTGTGTGAGCAGAAAATTGGTAACCTGTATTTGTGTGTATGAGGGCGTGAGAGGTTGCATGTTTATGTGTGTGAGAAGGAGCCTGTGAGAAGGTGTGTGTGTGTGTGTGTGTGTGTGTGGAGAAAGAGAGAGGGAGGGAGGGAGCCTGTGTGCAGGGATGTGTGAGGATGTATATGTACAAGAGAGTAAGAGAAAGGGAGCTTATGTAAGAGGTGGTGTGTGTATGTAAGAGAGAGGGGGCTGAAGATTAGAGATGCCCAGCGGGGCCGCCTGCAGTCAGAGACACAGAGTAAAGACGCCTGAGATTGAGAGAGGGAGCCTGTGTGGAGGGTGTGTGTGTGAGAGAGAGAGAAAGGGAGCCTGTGTGAGGGGGGTGTACAAGAGAGAGAGAGAGAGAGAGAGAGAGAAGGAGTCTAGGGGAGTGCAAGAGAATGAGAAGGAGCCTGTGTGAAGGTGTATGTGTGTGCAAGAGAGAAAAAGAGAGGGAATCTGTGAGGGTGTGCATGTGCGAGAAAAAGAGGGAGCCTGTGTGAGGGGGGGGTGTACAAGAGAGAGAGGGAAGAAGCCTGTGTGAGAAGGGTATGTGTGCAAGAGAGAGAGAGAGAGAGAGAAGGAGCCTGTGTGAGGGTGTGTGTGCCTGAGAGAGAGAGAGAGTATGTACGTGAGGGTGTGTGTGTGTGCGAGAGTGGGAGCCTGTTTGAGGTGTGTGTGTATGTGAGAGAGAGAGGGAGCCTGTGTGTGGGTATCTATAAGAAAGAAAGGTCAAACTGTAGGAGTGGAGGGCTAGGGGAAGGAGATGGAGTGGAAGGGGTTGAGAATGGAGGAGTTGCTTACATCAAAATATTCTGAGACTGTGTTATTTTCGTTCTCTTTAATATATACTTACGTCCATTATGCATCATATTAGATACACACAGATGATGGCGTTCTTTTGTCCATCTTACTCTGACACTCAGGCTTCTCTCAAGCCTCTCACTGTTTACCTTTCTGCCATCAAATGCTGCTTACTACACAATAGACTCTCATTGAATCTAAATAGGACTGAAATAATCTTCCTTAGCAGAAAGAATGAAAACCCTTTTCCATCTGTGTTTGATTCTAGAGAACACTCTATCCCTATCCGTGCACAAACCTGAAATTTAGGAATAATTGTAGATTCAAATCTCAGTCTTAAAAGCCATTTGAAATCTCTTGTCCAAAAGTCCTACTGGAAACTTAGGATGCTTAGAGGATTAAAACCCTATTGAATTCAAGAAGATTTCAGAATAGTAGTCTAATCACTCATTCTTCCATGTCTTGACTACTGCAATTCAGTCTTTCTAAGACTCCCACTTTATACTATGAAGGCAGTTCAGGCCATACAGAATTCAACTGCAAGGATAATTTCATACATTTCCAAATCTGAGCACATCACTCCCATACTCAGATCCCTGCACTGGTTACCTTTTCAGTTCCGTATATAGTTTAAAGTCTTAATCATTAAACACAACGCTCTAAATAATGACTGTCCATACAACATTAATCTGTGGTTAAAACTACATAGACCGGTAAGAAATTTCAGATCAGAAGGTCAATGTATGCTCGACATACCTAGCCATAAATTTATTCGTCTAGTAGAAAGCAGGGAATGCATGTTCTTGATAGCAGGAGCAGCTGCCCGATGAGTTCATCGATTTGTTTTATGAGATGTTGTTATCCGGATGTTTGTCATTTTTTAATTCATTTTACTGTTTATGTTGATTAAGTTGATTTTATTATGTTTATTGTATATTATTATTTATTGCTGTGAACCGTTACGATGGAACCCGAGTGACGGTATACAAAATCCAATAAATAAATAAATAAATAAATAAATAAATCTTTATGGAACCAACTACCAGTCTTTTGCATTGAGTGCCACATGTATGATTTTTTACCCACCAGTGAGAGATTGTATGTGTGCACTCGGTGCAAAGAGCTCCTGGCTCTCAGGGAATAAATCCGATCTCTGGAGGCTAGAGTAGCAGACTTGGAGGAGCTGAGGCAGACAGAAAGGTACATTGATGAGACCTTCAGGGACCTAGCAGCCAAGTCCCAAATCCATTCTGGCAGCCCCACTGCTGCCTTGGATCAGAAAGGTCTCCCAGTAGGAGAACATCACCCTGGTGTAGCAGGAAGTGATCCTGTAGCAAGGACCTGCTCTCCAGGTGATATATTGTCCTCTCACACTGAGGACAAGTCTCCCAGGGCTACTGCCCAGGAGGGAAGGGTTAGGCCGGCCATCATAGTTGGTGATTCGATTATTAGAAATGTAGATAGCAGGGTGGCTGGTGGACGACAGGACTGCCTGGTAACTTGCCTGCCTGGTGCGAAGGTGGCAGACCTCACGCATCACCTAGATAGGATTATAGACAGTGCTGGGGAGGAGCCAGCTGTCGTGGTACATGTGGGCACCAACGACATAGGAAAATGTGGGAGAGAGGTTCTGGAAGCCAAATTTAGGATTTTAGGTAGGAAGCTGAAATCCAGAACCTCCAGGGTAGCATTCTCTGAAATGCTCCCTGTTCCACGCGCAGGTCCCCAGAGGCAGGCAGGGCTCCAGAGTTTCAATGCGTGGATGAGACGATGGTGCAGGGAAGAGGGATTCAGCTTTGTAAGGAACTGGGGAAGCTTTTGGGGAAAGGGGAGACTTTTCAGAAAGGATGGGCTCCACCTTAACCAGAGTGGAACCAAGCTGCTGGCACTAACTTTCAAAAAGGAGATAGAGCAGCTTTTAAACTAGAACAAGGGGGAAAGCCGACAGTCACTCAGTAGTGCATGGTTCAGAGAAATGTATCCTTGAAAGATTCTAATAAAACAGGAGCGTTAGGGCATCCCAACAGAGAGGTTCCATTAAAAGTAAACATAGTCCATGTGCCTATATGTAAAAAATCACCAAAACTAATGATTTCCGAATTATCCCTAACAACTGAAAAGCAGGTTGTTAATACAAACAAACAACACACTTTGAAATGTCTATATACCAATGGCAGAAGTCTAAGAAGTAAGATGGGAGACTTAGAGTGTATAGTAGCAAATGATGAGATTGACATAATTGGTTGGCATCACAGAGACTTGGTGGAAGGAGGATAACCAATGGGACAGTGCTATAGCAGGGTACAAATTGTATCGCAATGATAGGGAGGATCAACTTAGTGGGGGCGAGGCACTTTATGTCCGGGAGGGTATAGAGTCCAACAGGATAAAGATCATACAAGAGACTAAATGCTCAGTAGAATCTATATGGGCAGAAATCCCATGTGTGTTGGGTAAGAGTATAGTGATAGGAGTATACTTCTGTCCACCTGGACAAAATGGTCAGCAAATGATGAAATGCTAAGAGAAATCAGGGAAGCTAATCAATTTGGCAGTGCAATAATAATAGAGATTTCAATTAGCCCAATATTGACTGGGTAAATGTAACATCAGGACTTGCTAGAGACATAAAGTTCCTGGATGTAATAAATGACTGCTTCATGGAGCAATTGGTTCAGGAACCAACAAGAGAGGGAGTTATTTTAGATTTAATTCTTAGTGGAACGCAGGATTTGGTGACAGAGGTTACGGTGGTGGGGCCACATGGCAACAGTGATCATAACATGATCAAATTTAAACTAATAATTGGAAGGGGGACAATAAGTAAATGTCATAATGCCTCTATATCGCTCCATGGTGAGACCACACCTTGAATACTGTGTACAATTCTGGTCGCCGCATCTCAAAAAAGATATACTTGCGATGGAGAAGGTACAGAGAAGGGCAACCAAAATGATAAAGGGGATGGAACTGCTCCCCTATGAGGAAAGGCTGAAGAGATTAGGGCTGTTCAGCTTGGAGAAGAGATGGCTGAGGTCTTTAAGATCATGAGAGGTCTTGAATGAGTAGATGTGAATCGGTTTTTTTCACTTTCGAATAATAGAAGGACTAGGGGGCATTCCATGAAGTTAGCAAGTAGCACATTTAAGACTAATCAGAGAAAATTCTTTTTCACTCAACGCACAATAAAGCTCTAGATTTGTTGCCAGAGGATGTGGTTAGTGCAGTTAGTGTAGCTGAGTTCAAAAAAGGTTTGGATAAGTTCTTGGAGGAGAAGACCATTAATGGCTATTAATCAATTTTACTTAGGGAATAGCCACTGCTATTAATTGCATCAGTAGCATGGGATCTTCTTAGTGTTTGGGTAATTGCCAGGTTCTTGTGGCCTGGTTTTGGCCTCTGTTGGAAACAGGATGCTGGGCTTGATGGACCCTTGGTCTGACCCAGCATGGCAATTTCTTATGTTCTTATGCAGCTCTAACACTAAACTTTCATAAGGGAAACTTTGATAAAATGAGGAAAATAGAAAAAAAACTGAAAGGTGCAGCTGCAAAGGTTAAAAGTGTTCAACAGGCATGGACATTGTTTAAAAATACAATCCTAGAGGCGCAGTCCATATGTATTCCACACATTAAGAAAAGTGGAAGGAAGGCAAAACGATTACCGTCTGTTGCGACCGTCGCTGCTCGAAGTCCTCACTCCGCCCTCTTTACCTCTGTGGCGACTCCCTCCGGCTCTGATGGACAGCTGGTTGCCGCAGCGTCTCCATGCCGTCTCCCTCCGGCGTCCCCGGACCGGCTTGACGTTGCAGATCCGCCATGTTTGCCTGAAGACCTAGAGCGTGCGCACGCGCACTTTGAAGTACCAGCAAGAGCGCAAACCTCAGGGGCGTCCCCCTGAGATGACGTTATCCACTTCCAATATTTAAAGGTCTCTAATTCACTATCTAACTGAGTTTAGCAAGGGAAAGGGGTTTGCTTCGGCTACACCTCCCAAGTTACTCTGCCTCCTCAGACTTACCAGAGGTAGCCGCTCCTTGGGGGTCTCGATCTTTTTCTTTACTTTCAGATTACAGATAGGAACCAGTACTCGCTTCTCGAGGGCCCATGTTCCCGGACACTCTGAAGATTCTCTACTGCTTGGAAACTATCGCTGCTACAAACAATTGTGAGTTACCATCGCTCTCTCTGAACACCTGGAACCAGGTACTCGCTCCTCGAGGGCCTAAACCTTTCCAGCTCCTGAGCTTCCTTGAGACCTTATGTGAGTTTTGTCATCTAGTTCTGTTCATGAACTCTGCCTACTCACTTTCTACAGTTTCTCAACAGCTCAGCCATTCTGGATCACTGTTCCAGTACCTGAGGGACTACAGCCCTGCCGGGCATATCAGCTCACTACTGCCACCTCTGGTGGTTTCTAATAACCTGTTTAATAAAAGAACTAATGTGTGTCTGTCTCCATACTCAAGCCTAGCAGGTGGTCCCTCTCGGGATATCCTCCCGGAGGTGTGGTCATCTGCCACCGGCCCAGGGATCCACCCACAATTATATCAGATTCATTACAGATTGCTACTTCTTAGCAAGACGATATCTGAGACACTACAAGATTGCTGACTCCTCCTTCTTAGGAGCCATTCATAACAGATTGCTAACTCCGCCCGGAGATTTACATCAGATTGCTAACTCCGCCCAGAGATTCTAACAGACTGCTAACTCCCAGCTCTATCACAGAGCTTTCCTAACAGATTCCTAACACCGTCATGGTTAAAAGGTGAGGTGAAAGAGGCTATTTTAGCCAAAAAAAACCATCCTTCAAAAATTGGAAGAAGGATCCATCTGAAGAAAATAGGATAAAACAAGCATTGTCAAGTAAAGTGTAAAACATTGATAAGACAGGCGAAGAGAAAATTTGAAATGAAGTTGGCCATAGAGGCAAAAACTCATAATAAAATCTTTTAAAAATATATCTAAAGCAAGAAACCTGTGAGGAAGTCGGTTGAACCATTAGATGAGGGAGGGGTTAAAGGGGCTCTTAGGGAAGATAACTCCATTGCAGAAAGACTAAATGAATTCTTTGCTTCCGTGTTTACTAATGAGGATGTTGGGGAGATACCAGTTCCGGACATGGTTTTCAGGGGTGATGAGTCAGATGAACTGAACGAAATCACTGTGAACCTGGAAGATGTAGTAGGCCAGATTGACAATACAAAGAGTAGCAAATCACCTGGACCAGATGGTATGCATCCTAGGGTACTAAAGGAACTCAAAAATGAAATTTCTGATCTATTAGTTAAAATTTGTAACCTATCATTAAAATCATCCATTGTACCTGAAGACTTGGCAAGTTAAATGTAAGACATGGATAAGACAGGCTAAGGGAGAATTTGAAAAGAAGTTGGCTGTAGAGGCAAAAACTCACAGTACAAACTTTTTTATATATATCCAAAGCAGAAAGCCTGTGAGGGAGGCAGTTGGACCGTTAGATGATCGAGGAGTTAAAGGGGCACTTAGAAAAGATAAGGCCATCGAGGAAAGATTAAATGATTTCTTTGCTTCGATGTTTACTGAAGAGGATGTTGGGGAGGTACCCGTACTGGAGAAGGTTTTTATGGTAATGATTCAGATGGACTGAACCAAATCACGGTGAACCTAGAAGATGTGGTAGGACTGATTGACAAACTGAAGAGTAGTGAATCACCTGGACCATATAGTATACACCCCAGAGTTCTGAAGGTACTAAAAAATGACATTTCAGACCTATTAGTAAAAATTTGTAACCTACCATTAAAATCATCCATTGTACCTGATAACTGGAGGATAGCTAATGTAACCCTTATATTTAAAAAGAGCTCCAGGGGCGATCCAGGAAACTACAGACTGGTTAGCCTGACTTCAGTGCCAGGAAAAATAGTGGAAAGTGTTCTAAACATCAAAATCACAGAACATATAGAAAGACATGGTTTAATGGAACAAGGTCAGCAAGGCTTTACCCAAGACAAGTCTTGCCTCACAAATCTGTTTCACTTTTTTGATAGAGTTAATAAACATGTGGATAAAGGTGAACTGGTAGATGTAGTGTACTTGGATTTTCAGAAGGCATTTGACAAAGTTCCTCATGAGAGGCTTCTAGGAAAAGTAAAAAGTCATGGGACAGCTGGCGATGTCCTTTCGTGGATTACAAACTGGCTAAAAGACAGGAAACAGAGAGGAGTAAATGGACAATTTTCTCAGTGGAAGGGAGTGGGCAGTGGAGTGCCTCAGGGATCTATATTGGGACCCTTACTTTTCAATATTTATTTATTTATTATTATTTTTATATGCCGACATTCGATCTCAATTGAGATATCACACCGGTTTACATTCAGGTACTGTAGGTATTTCTCTATCCCCAGAGGGCTATTTATAAATGATCTGGAAAGAAATACGACGAGTGAGGTAATCAAATTTGCAGATGACACAAAATTGTTCAGAGTAGTTAAATCACAAGCAGATTGTGATAAATTGCAGGAAGAACTTGTGAGACTGGAAAATTGGGCATCGAAATGGCAGATGAATTTTAATGTGGATAAGTGCAAGGTGATGCATATAGGGAAAAATAACCCATGCTATAGTTACACAATGTTAGGTTCCATATTAGGTGCTACAACCCAAGAAAGAGATCTAGGCGTCATAGTGGATAACACATTGAAATCTCGGTTCAGTGTGCTGTGGCAGTCAAAAAGGCAAACAGAATGTTGGGAATTATTAGAAAGGGAATGGTGAATAAAACGGAAAATGTCATAATGCCTCTGATCGCTCCATAGTGAGACCACACCTTCAATACTGTGTACAATTCTGGTCGCCGCATCTCAAAAAAAGATATAGTTGTGATGGTGAAGGTACAGAGAAGGGCAACCAAAATGATAAGGGGAATGGAACAGCTCCCCTATGAGGAAAGGCTAAAGAGGTTAGGGCTCTTCAGCTTGGAGAAGAGACGGCTGAGGGGGGATATGATAGAGTGTTTAAAATCATGAGAGGTCTAGAATGGATAGATGTGAATCAGTTATTTACTATTTCAGATAATAGAAAGACTAGGGGGCACTCCATGAAGTTAGCATGTGGCACATTTAAAACTAATTGGAGAAAGTTCTTTTTCACTCAACGCACAACTGTGGAATTTGTTGCCAGAGGATGTGGTTAGTATAGTTAGTATAGCTGTGTTTAAAAAAGGATTGGATAAGTTCTTTGAGAAGTCCATTACCTGCTATTAATTAAGTTGACTTAGAAAATAGCCACTGCTATTACTAGCAATGGTAACATGGAAAATACTTAGTTTTTGGGTACTTGCCAGGTTCTTATGGCCTAGATTGGCTATTGTTGGAAACAGAATGCTGGGCTTGATGGACCCTTGGTCTGACCCAGTATGGCATGTTCTTATGTTCTTATAAAGTTTCCTCCCGCACCTGAGTCCACGAGTGCGAGTATTGAAAATTCAAGGCCCCCAGAGATGAGAGAGACAGGAAGAGATAATGGAGGAGAAGGTGCAGTTAGACCTAGGAGGAGTCCTCCAGCAGATCCTAGGTCTGGCCTTTTCCTGGACAGATAGGGCAGGTCTGGATAGCATGGCCAGACTGGCCACAGTACACAGAGAGACCTGAGCGTCTGCGAAAACGTCTCTCTTTAGAGGTCAGGTGACTGCATCCTAGCTGCATCGGTTCTTCTTCTTCTTCTTCACTGGGCACAGAAGATTGGGCTGAAGTCGTGTGCATGACTCAAGGGCAACTACCTCCCATAGAGTGCTTATTGTGACACTTTGCCTCTTGAGTCCGATCACGTATCCTGCGATCTTCTCTCCCAGCCAAATATATGAGAGATTCCAGGGTGTCTGGTAAATCACGAGCTGCTAGCTTGTCTTTTATACGGGAGTTGAGGCCCTCTAAAAATATAGCACAGAGACATCCCAAGTCCCAATGTAGCTCAGATGCTAGTGTCTTGAATTCAATAACATACGGGTCGATACAGTAAGGCCGCGGTAGAAACAGTGCGGCAGTGTCAGGCGCACCCTTCCTCCCCGCACGCACAGTTCTCTAGACCTAGCGCCTGATACTCTCTTCTAATTGCATGCAAATGCATGCCGCGGCTGTGAAGCGATAGGGAAGGGTTATGCCCGCGCAACCCATTTTACTGTATAGGCGCTTAATACAGCGCCTATACAGTAACCTGGGTGCGCTGGTACCTGTCATTTCAAATGACATTTGGAATGACAGGCACCGGGAGGAGGGAAGTGGCGAAGCGACTTACTTCTTGCTGTGTCTCTCCTCCTCCCGGAGCAGGGCGCGAAAGCAGCCTTGCTCCGGGAGGAGGTGGGACACAGCGGCGAAGCAAAAAAAAAACCCCAAAGGCGCGTGTTCGATCGGGCGGGTGGGCGCGTGTTCGATCGGGCGGGTAGGCGGCAGCAGCGGCGGCAGAGAAGAAAAAAAAAACCAAAAGCAATTTTGTTTTTTTTTTCAAAAAGCGACAATTTTGGTTTTTTCCAAAAGCGACTTACTTTTGGGATCTGTCAAGATCCCAAAAGTAAGTCGCAAAAGTAACTTACTTTTCTGAAGCCATCAGGAACAAGATCGTAGCTCCTCCCGATGAAGACGAAGATGGCCGCCTGCACGGGAAAGCGTGCAATTGGCCGCTGAAGACGTGACGTCACGACGTTTGGCATCACGGGATGTGACGTCACGTCTTCAGCGGCCAATTGCACGCTTTCCCCCGTGCAGGCGGCCATCTTCGTCTTCGTCGGGGGGAGCTACGATCCTGCTGATGGCTTCAGATCCCGGGGGCGGGTGGGCGCGTGTCCGGCTCCCGCCGCTGCCTGGATGGGTGGGCGCGTGTCCGGCTGGATGAATGCCCGTGCGATTTTGGCGCTCATGGCATGAGCGCCAAAATCGCACGGGCATTCATTCCGGCGGGGGCTGTGCGGTCATCCAGGCAGAGGGAGCTGGCGGTCGTCGGCTCCCTCTGCCTGGATGAATGGCCGTGCGATTTTGGCGCTCATGGCATGAGCGCCAAAATCGCACGGGCATTCATTCCGGCGGGGGCTGTGCGGTCATCCAGGCAGAGGGAGCCGGCGGTCGTCTGCTCCCTCTGCCTGGATGAATGGCCGTGCGATTTTGGCGAAATCGGGAGGAAGGGAGAAGGGACTACCGTAGCAGGCCCAAGCCTTGCTACTTTTTCGTTTTTGTTTTTTTTTGCTTCGGGAGGAGGGGACCAGACGGGGCTGCAGGAGACCGGACTGGGGCTACACCGGAGACCGGACGGGCTGGACCGGAGACCGGACGGGACCAGGGCAGGTAAGCAATATTTTTTACACTACACTAACGCCTACTAGGGGGAGGCGGTAAACTAACACGTTAAGGCCGCGGCAAAACAGCGGGTTACTGAGGAGATAGTATCAGCGCCCGTTACAGTATCGGAGGGGAATAGCTAATTCCTTCATTATACAGCTTTTTCGTTCATTTACATGCTGGGTGCAGAAAGGGTTATGCGTCTGTTTTAGGAAGCGCTAGGGACGCGTGAAACTGGAGACTGTATCGCTGAATCGCCTTACTCGTCTGTATTGTGCGCTCCCAGCACGTTACAGACGGGAAATCTTCAACCGCACGTTACTGTATCGACCTGATAGTCTGGTAAAGGCTTACTTCCTTGTTGAAGGTGAAGAAGAGTAGACCCTGTGATCATCTGATGTGCTGGATCAATAAATACCAATTTGAACCGGTTCAAGAAGTCAGTCAGATTATTTAAAACAGGGTTGCTACATTCCCAGAGAGGTGAAGCCCAAGCCAGGGCTCTTTCATCAAGTAGCGATAGGATATAGGCAGTCTTGGAAACAGTAGTGGGAAAGTAGTTCGGTTGCAACGAGAAGTGCATACAGCACTGATTAATAAAACCCCTGCACATCTGGACATCACCAGAGAAGCGTGTAGAAGCTGGAAGTGGTACAGTGGTGCGGACTGCAACCACTTGAGGAGAAGAATCTTTCTCTGGAACTGTCGGCGTATTCAGTCGGCGTATTTCAACTGGTTGAAAGCGGTGGCTGGTGTCTCCAGAGATTTCTGTTGCTCTGTAATCCGCTGGGCCAGGCCAGGAATGGCCTGCAAGGCTGCGAGCTGAGCCGAGTCCATGGAGTTAGCAATCTGTTGTACTTTGGACATTGAAGCGTGGGCCCTTGGTCACTGTAAGAGATGGCATCCCCCACAGGCAGAGCTTTGTGGGGACTTGCAGCAATAGGCTAGCTCCTGAGCAGAGATGGTCACAGAGAAGTTAGTTTTTATTAAACTGCAATGTAGATGGTAACCCGAAGAACGGGTAATGATCCCAGCCAGCAGAGGATATGTCTGATGGCAATGTTTCGTCCGAAGACTGCAGAGTGGAGAAGGCAGCTTCACAATCTCACCAGGTCCCGAGAGGGAGATGGGTCTGGTAGTGGTCAGCAAAGCGGGGTAGGCCGAGAACCCAGGCCACGATGGAAAGGCCAATGAGAGTAGATCCGGTAGTGGTCTGCGATGCGGGGTAGACCGAGGATCTATGGAGAGGTGAGACAATGCAGAGACAGAACTGGAGCGGTAGTACTCATTCTGATTCTGACAGTTATAGTAGAAGAGAACCCCTGAGGAGCGGAGGTCCAGGACGAAATAAGGCCTCCAAGAAGCGGGTTCCTTAGGCATCCTTGTAGGTAGTAGGAAACCCCAGAGGGTAGATAGGAACGAAGCAAGGCCCCCGGGGAGCGGGTATCTTAGGCGTCCTTGTTGGTAGTAGATAACCCCGAAGGGTGTAGAGGAGCGAGGCAAGGCCACCATGGAGCAGGTACCTAAGTCATCCTGGAGCGAGGGTACACAGAGCAGGAGCGTCTGGTACTGTAGAGAGATCAGCATGGAGGATTCCTTGCTAACTCGTATTCAGAATCGTGAATGGAGATTAAATACCAGAGCTTGTGACGTCATGCGGTAGGGACACCCCCGAGGTTCCCGCCATGACGCACGTAAAGGACGGGGCTGCATGCGTGCGTGTGCCCTAGGTGACTCCAGGAGAAAGATGGCGAAATCAATCGCCCATGCCAGACCGGGGACGTGGGAGGGGTCGGAGTGGAGAAGCAGAGGCAGCCATCTTCCCAAAAGGAACTGAATCAGGCAGAAAAAAGGTGAGCAATAGAGGGCACAGCTGTCTGCGATTGACGGGCACAACAATAAGAACGTTCAATATCTCCATCAATCCCAGCAGCCGAATCCTCACCAAGATCAGTGGGCACTCTTTTTACTCGCTTCAATTTCACTTTGCGCTATCGCCCAGAAACTAATAATACCAAAGCTGACGCTTTCTCCTGCGCTTTCACTCCTGAAGATGTCACTGAACCTCCTCGTCATATCATAGATCCTGCATGAGTCCTTCTGTCAGCCACCATCACCGTGCCTCTGGAGAAAACCGTGGTTCCCCGCAGATTTCGTAACAAAATCCTCCACTGGGCCCATGACTCCCGCACTGCGGGACACGCTGGGCAAGGCCACTCTCTTGCCTCGATCCTACGATTCTACTGGTGGCCCACAGCAAAGACGGATGTCCGAGACTATGTTGACTTCTGTCAAGTTTGTGCTCAACAAAAACCCCTATCAGGTCCCACCTGGGGTTTATTACAACCTTTACCAGCTCCCGCGGAACCATGGTCGCATATTGGTATGGACTTTGTCATGGATTTACCACCCTCTGAAGGCAAGACGGTCATCTGGACGGTGGTGGACCACTTCTCCAAGATGGTGCACTTCGTCGCTCTACCTAGACTTCCCTCCGCTCCGCAGCTGGCATAGCTCTTCATACAACATGTTTTTTGGCTTCACGGCCTCCAGAAACACATAGTCTCCGATCGAGGTACCAAATTTACTGCCCACTACTGGAAGGCTCTCTGCAAGAAATTCGATATCTCCTTGGATTTTACTATGGCATACCATCCACAGGCTAATGGCCAGGCAGAGAGGACCAACCAGACCCTGAAGCAGTTCCTTCGTAGCTATGTTAACTTGCAACAGAATGATTGGGCCTCCCTGCTTCCTTGGGCAGAATTTGCACTAAACTTCCATATCTCCTCCGCCACCAAATCTTCCCCTTTCCTTTTGGTTTATGGCCGTCAATCTCTCCCTCTGCTACCTGTACCCTTAACGGTTCCCTCTCCAGCTGCTCAGTTGACAGCACGTGAGTTGCACCGTCTGTGGGAACAAACTCAGCTTCTCAAACAAAAGGTGGGTCAGAAATCCAAGAAAACTGTGGACGCTCACCGGAGTTCTGCCCCACAGTTCTGAATCGGTGAAAAGGTTTGGCTCAGCACCAAATATGTCCGCTTGAAACTCCATCCATGCACCTGGCACCCCGCTATAGCGGCTCCTTTCCAGTATTCCGTCAACTGGGGCCCGTCACCTACCAGTTACGTCTACCTCCTACTCTGAAGATCCACAATTCTTTTCACGTTTCCCTTCTGAAGTCTCTGGTGTAACCTGGCCATCGCGAACTCTCCCCCAGGTCCGCAATGTCCTGGATATCAGGAAAAGAGGCCAGAGATGGGAATACTTCCTATCCTGGGAGGGTTTTGTCCCAGAGAAGAATTCATGGGAACTGGCTACCAATATACTGGATAAGAAGCTGCTTGAGCTGTTTCATCTCTCCCATCCAGGGAAACCCAAGCCTCCGGGGAGGGGCCCTAGAGGAGGGGGACCCACAAAGCAGTTCGGTAAACGGTCTAGAAAAGCCACGGGTATGCATAAAATACTAATAAACCTTCTTTCCAAGGCTCTGGTCTTGCTTTGTTTTTTTCCCACCTAGAGGAGGGGGTACTGTTGCACCCACCGACCACGCTGGTTGCTCCGGCCCAGCCCTCCGCGGCCCCCAACAATCATGCCAATAGCCTGCTCACTGCCGGACCTCCAGTGCCACTTCCCCGCTGTCCAGCATCCTCTACCTCAGTGCTGGGTCTCCCTCTCACTGCGGGATGCCGACACTCTCCCGGCCGGTTGGGCTTGGCCTCTAGGCATTTGCGCATGGCTTTGGTCCCCATTTAAAGGGCCAGCGTCAGGAAAATTACTGCGGGCCCTTCCGGATGACGTCATCGCTCTTGGCGTACTTAGGCAGTGAATCTCCTGCCTTGTGTGGTGTTTCTGGTGCCTTCTCTAGTCAGTTCCTGCCCTCCATTCCTGGGCTCGCTCCTGTTCCTGCCTTCTGCTCCTACTCCCTCCTTCCGCTCCTGTTCCAGCTCCCGGCTCCTCGCCCATCGCTCCTTTTTCCCTCGGACGGACCTTTTGGCTTTGACTTCAGATTGGACCTCACTCTGTTTGCTTGCTGCCTGCCCAGGACTTCGGATCGGACCTCACGCTGTTTGCTTGCTGCCTCCCTAGGACCTCAGACCAGGACTTCCTTCCACCTGGCCACATCTCCGTGGAACCTGCCTCCGGTACATCATCGGAACTCCCCTACAGGGGCCCACCTAAGTCCAGCCGTTCCCGGTACCCAAAAGCTCAACCCATGGGGAACAGGATTGGTATTGGTGAAGCTCCAGCCGGCCCCTGTCTTCCGTCAGCCTCGCCTCCTGTCGTTGGGAACATGCGGCAGGTCTTCCTCCCAGGTAGCATCAATCCCAACATAGGCCAGGGGTCCACATTTCCATAGAGGTCACAACACCTAGTTTTGGGGTTAAATGGAGAAGTTCGGAATGGGGAGGGGAGGAGGGAGGGTGTGAGTGTCACAGTTGGGGAAGAAGGGGTAAAGCCGGTAGCCATAGCATTGCTGGGTAATCAGGGTGTTTCAATTGGATAAGGCTGTGGCTTAAAGATGAGTGTGTAGGGTTGGAGTCAGAATTTGTGCACATCTCCAAATGCAGAGTTAAATGATCTCATCTAGTCTGAGATGTATAGCCTGAAACGTAGGAGGCACTCGATGTGTAATGAAGCAACAAATGTTATGTTCCGGACCACGGAGATCCGCGGCCGGCCCCCTGATCACCCCAAGCCGATCTGGGGAACGCGACGCTCCATGCGGGTCTCGCTAGGCCCTGTCGGCGGAGACGTTGCTGAGCTCCTGCACTTCCTCCGTCGGCTTTCGGCTCTGCCCTCTAGGCACGCGCGCGCGCAGAGCCTTCCTATTTAAAGGAACCAGTGCGGGAGATTCAAGATCCTCCTTCTGGGTGACATCAGACGCTGTAAGTATTTAAATCCGGCATCTACCTTCACTCATTGCCTTGCAACAAGGTTCATTCTTGTTTAGAGTTGCTAGTTGCTGTTCCTGACTCTGGCTTTCGTCCACTGGCTTCTGACTTCGGCTTTCGTCCACAGACTTCTGACCTCAGCTTTTGTCCACTGGTTCCTGACTTCGGCTTTCGTCCAGGAGGTCCCGCCTAAGGCCAAGCGGCCCGGATCCTCACGGGTTCCTCCTGGAGGGACCTCGGATCTCCAGTGGTGAAGTTCCAGTTGGCCTCCTGGCTCCAGTTCTACTTCTTTATCCTCTGGAAACTGACCCGCAGGAGACCGCTCATAAGTCCAAGTGGCCCGGGGCCTCATGGGCTCCTCCTGGGGGGACCTCGGGTCTCCAGTGGTGAAGATCCTCCTAGTCTCCTGCCTGTGCCGTCTCCCGGCTTCAACACCCACTGTGTACCTTCCACAGTGCGTCATCATCTGTCCTAGTCGGCTCAAGGGTCCACGAACTCAACACATAAAGTAATACAAGCAATTAAAAGCTGTGGATCGCAAATAGCATTGATTCAAGAGATTCATCTGGATGCAGTGGAGCATGAAAAACTGCAAAAGCAGTGGGTGGGGAACGTATATGGTTTACAATCAGGCACATGAAAGTAGGGGTGGCCCTTTTAATTGCCAAAACTATACTATTTCAAGACACTAAAGTAATGAAAAATAATGAAGGATGCTACTTGGGGGTTGAGGGGATTATATATGGGAAACCCATACGGGCCGATTCTGTAAAGTGCGCTCGGCTGAGCACACTGTTTAAGACACAATTGGCCATGCGTTTTCGACGCGCGACTATTAGCCCTTATACTGTAAGGGATGTAGTGCATCGAAAATGTGCAGCAAACCCCCTGGAAACTAATGAAGCTCTTCACATGCAAATGCATGTTGATGAGGCTGTTAATAAGTCACCCGGGATACTGAAAATAAAATGTGTGGCCAATCCACACATTTTACGCTCATAAATTAACTCTTGCCCTATTTATGAGCAGCCAAAAAGTATACAGAAAAGCAGAAAATACTGATTTTCTGTACACCCTCCGACTTAATATCCTATAGAGATGTGCATTGTTTTTTTAAATTGTTTCGGGCTTCGTTTTTGGGGCCCCCATGGGAAATTTCGTTTTTCCCGCAGTTTGGGGGTTTGTTTTTTTTCAGGGGCTCCCGATTTTCAAGTTAGAGCGCACTATCGGGAGTAAGTGCGCACTAACTCCCGAGAGTGCACACTAGCGGGAGTTAGTGCGCGCTAACCCGAAAAATGAATTTTTCAGAAATTTCGGAAAAATCCCATTCATTTTTCAGTTCCCCTGCACCATACCGAATTAGACAAATTAGTTGAAATTGCCTAATTTGGGAAAAATGAATGGACATCTCTAATATCCTAGCGATATTAAGTCGGAGGAACCAAATATGTTAAAAAAAAAAAAATTTTCATATTAAAAAAAAAGTGCCGGCCCAGTCCGGTTAGGACAATTTTAACAGCGTCCATTTTCTAAACCAATGGCTGTCAGTGGGTTCGAAAAACCGCCGCTCGTAAAATTGAGCATCGGTTTCCTGAACCTGCTGACAGAGCCACCTCTCCTGGGCCAAGGAGGCATTAGGTGATGAGTAATTGTCCCTAGTGCCTCCTTTTAATGTGACCTCTAATTTAAATATACAGGATCGCGCGCCCAGGAGAGGTGGCTGGGCGCGCATTGGGAGAGCGGGCGCTCAACACAGAGCGCCCATTCTCCTGCTCTTCTTGCTGAATCTGCCTGATAGTGTTTTGTAATGTCTATGTCCTGTCTATAACTATGAGCATTCCTTTTTTTGTACACATAGCTAAACTCTTACTTTCATGTGGAAGTATCCCAATATTACTAGGGGAGAGATTTTAATTGTGTCTCGAACAATGGCTTGGATAGCTCTTCAGCGAGTTTGGAATATGGGACAATACCAGGAAAGGGAGTAAACCACTTGTTTTCAAATTTAGATTTGGTAGATGCGTGGCGGACACGGCCTTTGGAAAGGGAATTTACGCAGGTGTCTCGCGCCGTAATGCACAGTCTTGAACTAATTATATCTTTCTGAGGCGTGAAGCTTTTTTTTTTTGAGGTTTTGTACTCTAGAATTTGTCCACTCATTGTTTCTGGCCACGCGCCTGTGTGGGTAGGACCGTAATGGCTTTCATCCTGATTGGGTCTGTCCAGTATGGCGATTTCCCGACTATCTTTATAATGAATTAGCGTTTCAAGCATACCTGCTGAAAAGGTGGGAAATATTTTTTTGCCAACAATGAGGTGCATCAAGAAATGCTTATATTATTTTGGGAGACAGCTAAAACTGTGTTGCCCGGGAGATATAATTTCTTACATTGCAACAAAAAAAAAGCTACGGCTGTGGCCATTTTGACACTGGAAAGGCAATTATATTCTGATAAACAAAGGTATGGAATGGGATAGTTTTGATATGAATATTTGCTTATTTTTGCCTATAGTTCTACATTACTCTATTCGGCTATGCTTTATTAAAAATATATTAGATGTTATTGATGTAAGGTACTTTGCAGGTCCCTCACTAACCAAATTGTCCCTGGTTCCTTTTTTTTTTTTTCAGTTTAAGATTTAGTAGTTTGCAGACCATCCCTGCAGGCTGCATTATAAAAGCAGAATATGTATGAGGAACGGTGTGGTGACTTTGAGTTAGAGATTGAGGGGTCGATGCAATAAAATTTGCGGAAAGCGCGCGCTGACTTTTCAGCGCACGCTTTCTTAGCGCACGCATGGCGGCCTCAAGGGGGGCGCCATGCAATAAACAAATTAGGGGGGTCGCGCTAGCAAGGAGGCGCGGTTACCAGCGGTCTGCCGGTTATGAACACCGACGCCGATAAACTCGGCGTCGGTTTCCATAACTGCAGTTAGCCGGTTATGAAAACCGACGCCAGGCATATCGGCGTCAGTCTTCAAAGAGGCCGGCAAAGTTTTTTTTTTCCTTTTTTTTTAACTTTAAAAAAAGTACAGAAAAGCAGTTTTTTTCTGCTTTTCTGGACTTTTTTTCAGTGCGCTCAGCTATTAACGCCTGCTCCAGGCAGGCGTTAATAGCTGAGCGATAAATGTGCGTCTGAGACGCACATTTATTTTTTTGCATTTGAAGTGAATGAGTAATGGCCTCATTCACGTGCATTTGCATGTGATGAGCACTAACTCATTCACTCCGCGTCGGACGCACGTTAAATAGGCGCTAATCCCCCTATTGCTGAGCGTACTATATTGCATCGGCCCCGGAGAGAGGAAAGAGAGCATTACAGCGATCCCCACTTAAGGCCCCACAGCCCGATCCAGGGGAAAGGACTCTGGAAGGGATTGTCTTGAAGAAGAGTGGGGAGACGTCCAGCTCTTTTAGCTTTTTCTCTGAGGCCTCCTGGAAGGTGTGGTGGTTCCCTATGATCGGTTAAAGGAGGGAGAGCGGTGACCTGAAGGACTATTGACAGAGAAGAAAGAAGAGAGCAGTATTTTTGCAGAGAGAGTTTTATCTTGGGTTGTGGGAGGAATCCCTTTTATAGCCGGGTTCCCGCCCAGAGAGAAGGAGGAGGGATTTTGTGGATTTTGAACACCTTTTTGGAATTTTTGCCACCCAAGGTCCAGCTTTAGCAGTTTTACCAACTCAGAGAAAGAGAAATAGGAGATCCCAGCCCTAGTGCTCGCCATCCGAAGGGATACTGACTCAGCTCACACAGCTGAGAGAGAGGCATGTTGGGACTGTTAATCTTTTAAAAGAAGCTGATTGAAGAAATGTTGATTTGGAATTGGACTTTGAGTATTAATTTATTTTTTAACACGTAACCAGAGTTTCCGGCATGATCTTTCAAGTGTCAGAGGTGCCCTCGAGCAAGGACATCCCACGTTGGATCAAGCAAGCAGAGCAGCAAAGAGACAGTGGGAAGGTCCCCAGCCCTGTGAGCCTAGGGCCCTAGAGGTTTATCCTCCTTCCTGCTGGAAGAATCCCATCACCCCGGTGTAGAGTGTGAAATGGAGAGAAGCAAAGGTTTGGGTAAAAGAGCGACCCCGGGGACAACAGTATGCCCTTGCATCCCAAAAAGGGGTTTACATTGGAATAGATTCTCTTCCATTCTTTCTCTCAATTGTGGCCTTAATTATAGATTTAGGTTTATTATTATTTGTATGGATGTTTTGTTTTGTGATTGTTTTCTGTCTCTGCTGTGATAGTTACTATATACCCTTAGAGGGGCTGGATAAAGCGGTTCTCAAGCAAGAGGGAAAACCTGGGAGAAACCTCCAGGACAAGAGCGTTATCAGAACCAGTGGGGAACTTCAATTCCCAGAAGGCATAGGGACCCTGGAGGTGGGGGTTCCAAGAGAAGGGAGGAAGGGACCTTCAAGGCTGTGCACTACCCGGGCACCTCATAGAATGGGGAGAGAGCACAGGTGCAGCTTGATAAGCAAGGGAGTTTGCCGGAAGAAAGAGCTTAATTAAAAGGCATATGGGGGAAAAAAACTTCCGCCGGTGTATCAGAGTTCCCTCGAAGGGCCCCCTGTGTTGGCAGGCGAGCACAAGATGGGTACAGTAGTGGGGAGAAAAGGGGATGTGGATAAGGCTGCCGTTACCCTGGCACGGGGGGGGGGGGGGGGGCCTTCGGGGTTGCTCTCACTTGCCCAAGACTCATGGACTAAGCGGGAGAGAGCGCTTCACGCTTCCCTTACATATCAGTTCGGCCTGCAGTGGGCTGACATCCTATGGGAGGATGAAGAGGAAAGAGGGGGTAAGCAGCGGTGGAGACAACGTAAAAGAAACAGAACTAAATACTTAAGACAAATCATACGAGGCAGGGGTGGGGGGCAAGGGGAGCACCTCATCCGGTGCCCGCATGGAGGCAAAAGCTTCTTCACCTACCTCATGGACACCGCGAAGAAATGCTCTGCCCGCAAATGCACAGTGGCCCTGAAGTGGGGCCCCACATTCCAGCAGGGGCCCGCAGGGCAGCTTTGTTCCCCCCTGGTCTGCCGGATAGCCTGTTTGGCTATGGCTAGGAAGGATCTGATTAGGCGATCCTGCGTTCACAAGGAGCCCTTTTTTTTTGCCACCCTGAGCCTGAAAATAAAAAGGTAGGGGATAAAATTCAACCACAATTGGCGAAAAAGGGCATTTTATAAGGAAAAAAAAGGGGACCGGCCTGGGGCACCCCCTTATAGCGTGAACCACCATCTCTACCACAGGATAGAATGTGCATGGAGGGAAGGAAATGGTGAAAGGTACACGAGGAGTTGATTTGTACAGTGCACTCTCTGCTTATCTTGATGCACTCTCTACCTAGCTTGTTTGAAGCTAGGTAGAGAGTGCATTGTACAAATCAATCCCTCTTGAAACCTTCATCAATTGAACATAAGAAACATACATAAGAACATAAGAAGTTGCCATAATGGGTCAGACCAAGGGTCCATCAAGCCCAGCATCTTGTTTCCAACAGTGGCCAATCCAGGCCATAAGAACCTGGCAAGTACCCAAACACTAAGTCTATTCCATGTTACTGTTGCTAGTGATAGCAGTGGCTATTTTCTAAGTCAACTTAATTAATAGCAGGTAATGGACTTCTCCTCCAAGAACTTATCCAATCCTTTTTTAAACACAGCTATACTAACTGCACTAACCACATCTTCTGGCAACGAATTTCAGAGTTTAATTGTGCGTTGAGTAAAAAAGAACTTTCTCCGATTAGTTTTAAATGTGCCCCATGCTAACTTCATGGAGTGCCCCTTAGTTGAAATGTCCATATCTTCAGTGATATGGACTTTCCTGTTTGTACCTCCTACTGTGTATGTAAAACCATCCCTAAACCTAACCCCCCCCCCCCCCCCCCCACAAACCCCACTCAGAGTTATACCTCTTACAGCGCTATAAATAATAGAGTGACATATTGGTCTCTACAGAGGTTCTCTCTCTCTCTCTCTCTCCCTCTCCTTCCCATGTTAAAAATATTTTCCCGGTAACGCACAGCAATCACAGGCACAACACACAGAAAAAAGGTGTAGTTATTTCTGGCGTTAAAACTCACATTGCTGTGCATACTCTATCGCATTTGACGCTAAGGAGCTGCTCATTGTCATTAACTCCGCCAAACTCCTCCCACTTGCATAGCAAATGATGCATTAGCATACGAACGCGCGAGGCGTTTTTTAACTCATGCATTAGGGCCTGCTCTGAGTTATCCAGCTAAATGCTTCTGAATCTGAACCTCAAAGTGTTTTAACCTCTGTAACACTGAAGTGAAAGAGGTAGTAACCACCTTAGGTGTAAAATTTGACCCTCATATAATGTTTAATTCCCATATCTCCAATCTAGTTCAGAAGTCCTTATGTTATCTATGTTTTATACAGCGACTTCGGCCCTATTTAGAGATATCAGAATTGAAAACATTGATCCATACTTTGGTTATAAGTCGGTTAGACTATTGCAATGCTCTGTTTCACAGACTTCCTGCATATTCTATTCACTGCTTACAACGGGTTCAAAACACAACTGCTAAAATAGTATTTGGGATGAGAAAATATGATTGCAAGAATTTCATTGATTAATAATTACCTCACAAATGCAATTTTTTTTTTCAAAATATTTTTATTGAAAAATGACGTATTGACAAAAGAGCATGGATGATGTAAACAACTCACAGCCAACAGCCACCAAAGTTTATTTTGCGCTCCCGAACAGCCCCATTTCCTGCCAAACACCCTACGAGCCCCATGCACATCTCTCAGTCATACTACAAATACACCCGACCAACATACCCAGGCGCCCTACAAACTACCATACACATCGCTCTCTAAACCGTATCCCATTCCCACTTAAGATTCTTTGTTTCACATTTCAAGCTTTATGCAGGGGCTCACCTTCTTACCTTAGTAAATACAATTATACCCTAGCAACAGGATTGTATATTACAACCCTCACAACAACTTCCTTCAGCCAGGGAAATCGTTCATGAAAAGATTCCTGAAATGAGTTTTTCCTTTTTAGAATTCTTTACCTCTACCACCACAGTTGGAAGAGCATGACTTAAAATTTAGAAAACTGTTAAAGGCATGATTCTTTTCAAAATCATTCTCTTGAACTTGCATATATGATTAGATAGTTTCCCGGGGATATTATTTGTGTTATTTTATTGATCTGGCCATCTTCATGGGGTTTTATTTAGGTTTATTGTTTTAAATACTTTACATGAAATATTTAGGTTATGATTATATTCTGACATTTTATCTTTCTTCTATAGGTTATCTTATTTATGTATATTTATTTAGCCAATTGAGATTTTATTTAGATTTGTCTCATGTATTTCACTCTGTAGTGTATATATTTCTAAGATCTTATTCTTTATGATTATATTAGATATTATTATGGTTTTATAGTCAACCTGTATTTTAAATTAATATTTTATTTGTAAATTACTTTGATTTGTTATACAGAAAGACGATCAAGAAAATTCAATAAAGCAAACTAAACTAGGAGAGACATGGTAGTCTGTGGGGGTGGTCCAGGTCCCTGTCATAATATCAGGAGAGGCAGGGGAGGTGAGAGTGGAAGTGTGAGAGCTATAGGCCGAGGAAAGAGGGCCGTCGGGCCCCTCAGCTATCGTCCTGCCCAAGACATAAGTGGTGGTTACCCAGGTAAAGATGAAAACCACCCAACAGAGCAGACTAACATTCCAAGCAAGGCCTCGTGGCTCTGTCTGGGAGCTCAAAGCCAGGAGTCTTGCGATTTCCAGTGGGCCTTGTAATGGGGTCCCCAGTAAGTGACCTCGAAATCCACTTGTCAGTGAATAGCTCTGACTATCGGCACCATTAACACCAACAGCTGAAGGGAGGGTTTCTGGAGAAACTGAAGGAGGGGGTTACTCAGTGACCTTCCTGCAAGAGACCCATACCACTCTAGCATCCTGGCAACCGAAATAGGGTGGGCGGGTGGCCATCTTGCTTGCAAAAGCCCTGCAAGCAGATGTGCTGATTGTCCAACCCACTGTGCCAGGCACTTCCAGGCTTACCTTGGGGGCTGCATGCTGGACTAAAAGTGTACGCTCTCAATATTGAAATGGAAAAGGTGGCATTTTTTCACCTTCTGTCAACCTAAATGGACACCCTGGACCCTGCCAAGAAGGTAGTGCTGAGGGACAGTTTTAACTGCACCCTCAAGGCAGAGGTCCTGAGAGAAGTGGTCAGCCATGTTTCTCTAGCAGGTTCTCTCGGGTGTGGGCAACACCCAGGAGAACCTGCTGCCTTCACCTACACGAGCATGTGAGTGGGTCAGGTTCTCAAGTCTCAGATCGACCAGCTTTACTTTTCAAGCTCCTTAATGCCTTTCCAGTACCACTGAGTTGGCAATTCTTCTTGGACCACAACGCGGTTGTTATGAAGGTGAGGCTCAACCCCTGCCAAGCCTTGCGCTACTCACTGGCACTTCAACAACTCCCTCCTACAGGAGGAGGGGATTGTGGCATCAATCTGGGAGTTCTGGGATAACTGGCACTGCTGTGAGGCGGATTTCTCCTCGTTGAGTAGTGGTAGGGTGAGGGGAAGTTCCACCTCGAGGTACTCTGTCATGGGTGTGCCAGAGGTGTCAACGGGGAGAAGTGCACATGACCAGGCAGCTTTCAGGGAAGTGCTCGATCTTGAGGCCTGCCTCCCCGACACCAGGGATGAGGCTCTGTGGGCAGAGTATGAGGAAAAGAAGTATATGCTCCGCAACTTTGAAGAGCAGTGAGGCCCGGGAGCCTGTTAGATCCCACGACCAGTTCCTACAGGAAACAGACTAGGGCTCACTCTTCTTTTACAGCTTAGAGAAGAGGGAGGGGGGATAAGAAACAAATAGCCTGCCTGCTATCTGAGGATGAGACCCCCTTCACTGATCTGGAAAGAATCAGGGCGAGAGCCTGGGACTTTTACTTGGCTCTCTTCTCTCTGGAGTCCATCGATCCAGATGTTTTCCAGCTCCTATTGAAAGGATTCCCACTGTCAGCAAGGGCAACAGAGAGAAATTGGGCAAGTCGCTGTGTCTGGCATCCTCTGCACCACCCTCAGCTGGATGTCTCATGGGAAGTCCCCAGGCAGCAATGAATTGACAGAGTTTTTTGTTCACTTTTTTGACCTGCTGGGACCTGATCTCCTGCGGATTCTGGTTGAAGCCTTGGAAACCAGAAAGTTGCCTGCCTCCTGACCTCACACAGTATTGACCCTCTTATCCAAGGGGGAGGCCCACATGACATCGGGAACTGGCGCTGGTCTCACTCTTGTGCATGGACTATGGATTATGGCTTTATTGCTGAGGCTGGGGCCTGTGCTGCCAGAGGTGATCCAGCCAGACCAGTTCTACCTAGTCCCCGGCTGGATTATTTTTTAAGCATTTTTTTTTTATCCAGATTTTATCCTGATTCATTTAGCAGGGAGGACAGGTCTATCAGTGACCTTTTTTTCGCTAGATCAGGTGATGACCTTCAACATGGTGTAGGTAATAGTAATGGACCCAAAAAACAGCAAGGTAGGCGATCCAGTAGTGCAGAAGCAGTCGGGCAGTTTTTTACGTCTCCATCAATAAAAGATTTGAAAAAGACTTCGTTGTGGCATCCCATTTCGTTGTTTCGTAGGTAATAGTAATGCCTGAACAACGACTTAAAAACAAGTGGTTCCAACAAAGACTTCAGAGGTCAAGCTAATCAAAGTTTGAAATAATCTGATTTCACCACAGTTCTAATCTGTGACTGCATGAATAAATTAGAGTCAACTAAAACTCTTGACCTGGTTAACTACTGAAATCAGTGAGCCTTCAAAAATAAAGGAATCAGGCATAGGGCATTTCATAGATTTCTGATCTACCAAGACTTCAGTTTTCTGAACATTTAAAGCTAACCTGTTGTGAAATAACTATCTCTGAATGGCAGAAAGGCAAATAGATACATTTTCAAAAGTTTCAACCCAGTTGCCTTCCACTGGAACGAGAAACTGAATATTACCCATGTAGAGCTGGTGTCCTGCAGTCAGGCTAGAGAGCAGCTTGCAAAGAGGAACTAAGTATGGATTAAAGAGAGAGGCAGAAAGCAGTGAACCCTGCAGGACACCGGTCTCAAATGGATGAAAGGTTGAATGCTCAGCTGCAATAGATTCTCTAAAAGTACGACTCGACAGGGGGAGATGCCCTTAAGATGGCCGACTGAGAGGACGTGCCGGCAAGAGCTCCCGACTATTGCCTTGTCTTTTTTGATTTCCATGCCGCATACTAAGCAAAAAGCAAGGGTACGGGGCGGTGAAAGCGCCTCTACCCCGCTGGAAGCTGTTCAGCCGCGTATAAGAAGTTTCTTCCCGGCCATACCACCACTCACACCGAGCGGGCTGGCCCTTGAAGGGGCGGGCATGGAGCCCGAGCTGCCTCTTCAGGCCGATGAAACCTCGTTGAGCCCCGGCTCACCTATAAGTCCGGCACCTCCTGGCTGCGATTTGGACAGAGGAGCAATTGATACCACCAACTCAACGGGAGGAACCTAGCAAGGAGTTGGAGTGGATCGGCAGGGATTAATATCTACAGGACTCACCAGCGTGGAGATTTCGACTAAGGTACAGCCCCTCCGGGGTAATGGAGGTGAGGGGCTGAGCAATGTTGATATTCTTGGTGTGTCGAGCCTGGGTAAAGATGCCGGTGTCTTAAAGGGAGGAGAAGAAGAGGGTCGGGAAACCCTGAAACTGGAAACTATGCTTCAGCTTGCGTCTGAAATAACACTTTTAACTATCTGGACTGCCTTGCAATCACTGGAAAAATCCATAATTGCCCTTACAAGAGAAGTTACCGATATTAAAAACTAGGCACTTTTTAACGCGAATCAATTGAATCAGCAAAATCAAAGGAATGACTTATTGGAAGGTCGGATGGAAAAAGTAGAAAAAGTACAAGAAAAATTAAAGCAGAAGGAGATAGAAGTGGATAGGAGATTGGAGAAAATCGAAAACAACTTGAGGTCTCAAAATTTGAGATTTATAAATTTCCCAGTCTTGAAGAATGTATCTCCTGTTGATATATTTAGGTTATATGTGACTCAGGTTCTGAAAGTTCCAGAGGAGATAAAACCTGTAGTAACTAAGGCTTACTACCTTCATAAAGAATCTGAATTAGGAAATGTGGAAGATCAATCACTACCTGATTTAACTACCCTCCTTGAATCATCTCAAGAACTGACTGTTACAAGGAGGAGGCCTTTATTGATCACTTTCGCATTTCTTATGGATAAAAACAATATATTTAAATATTTCTTCAGAAATCGCCATGCTACCTTTTTTGGATACAAAATATGGTGTTTTCCTGGTTTAGTCAAAAGCACTCAAGATAGACGAAAGATATTCTTGAATATGAGAGCTGAAATATTACAATTAGGAGCACGTTTCAAGTTACAATTTCCTTGCAAATGTCATATTTTTTTCCAGGAGCAGAATTATGTTTTCTTCAATTCATCCCAGCTCAGGGTTTTCATTGACTCCCATTCTCAGACTCCCTAATAGAAACCATCTATTTTATTTATGATAGGTATAGGTATAATAAATAATGTGATAGTCCCTCTCAAATCGGCCTATTTGTTATATTGTTAAATGTTAAATTTTCCAATTCAACTAGCGCTCCCTAGCTAGGGCTCTCCCATATTTCCTTTATTTTTTAAAGTACAGTTATATTTATAAAGAATGTATTTTTTGTTTTCTCTTTATTTTCTTCTTTATGATAATTTCTATCTGTACTTTATATATTACTTATCAAGTGTATACTTGTTAATATATTTCAAAATGCATAAATAAATAATAATAAAAAAAAAAGTACGACTGGACAGGAAGGAAGTAAACCAATCCAACACCTTTCCAGCTATACCAAATTCTCTAAGGCGAAAAAGCAAAATGGCATGGTTCACAGTATCAACTGCTGCGGAGATATGTAAACAAGCCAAAACAAAACTCGAACCCTTGTCAAAAGCCCTTCTGAAGGTATCAAAACATGGCATAAGCAAAATCTCAGTGCTCGTAGACTTCCGAAAACCAAACTGAAATTAGTCCCACATTCGATTCCTCTCAATACAATCATTCAATTGCTGTAAAGCAGCAGACTCTATAATTTTAGCAGGAAATGAAAGGGCAGAAGTGGGCCTATAATTAGTTAAATTGTTGGGATCTAGCTCAGCTTTCTTCAAGAACGGGTGCATGGCAGCCTGTTTTAGAGTGATATCCAATTTTCCTTCGTCCAAAGAAAAATTAACAATTTTAGTTAAAGTAGAAGCAATAGTATCTTTCAAACATTTTAATGAGGCAGTTTGACAAGGGTTCAGCGAGCAGGAGCAGCATTCATAGCACCAATGATCTGTAAAACTTCTGAACTTGACACCAGTTGGAATCTCTCTCAAACCATAACCATTTTGCGAAGTCCTATTGCACGGCTCCCGGAGTACCAGCCGAGAGAGAGAGAGAGAGCACCTAGCCATAATGCCCTCACTCTAACTTGATGAACTCTCTACGTGGGTAACATCAAGTTAGGTTGAGAGAACATTGCATAAATCTCATCTCTGGGTGAGTTTCCTCACTCCGAGGGTCATCAAATCTTCACAAGAGAGCACTGTTCTGTTCGTATGTCTCACTTTGAATGTCAAAGTGGCCCCTAACCCCCTACACTAATACCTAAACCTCACCTTCAGTTATTAGGTGGGCCTCCCATAGAGATATAAATACCTATCTTGGGTGAGTGCATTATGGCTAGGCACTTATCTGCAAAAAGGTCAATCCAATTTGAGGTAACTAAGCTCTTCACATAAATTGCCTATTACCATAAAACACATCCCTTTTTCTATCACAAGTGATATTTAGTGCATTTTGATAAATCCAGGCCTGAGATATAAACCGATCAGGAGAGCCAGCAAAAGAAAAAGAACAGATCAGAGAAACTCTGGGTTTGAAAAAAGCTGCAAACCAGTCACAAAGCTGATGTCTATCCTGGGATAAATTATTTATCCCTGGTTAGTTCACCAGTGATTACACAATTTAAACAATGTATTTTGGATTGTAGTTAACATAAGAACATGCCATACTGGGTCAGACCAAGGGTCCATCAAGCCCAGCATCCTGTTTCCAACAGTGGCCAATCCAGGCCATAAGAACCTGGCAAGTACCCAAAAACAAAGTCTATCCCATGCTACTGATGCTAGTAGTAGCAGTGGCTATTTTCTAAGACAATTTAATTAATAGCAGGTAATGGACTTCTCCTCCAACAACTTATCTAATCCTTTTTTAAACACAGCTACAGTACCTGCACTAACCACATCCCCTGGCAACAAATTCCAGAGTTTAATTGTGCGATGAGTAAAAAAGAACTTTCTCCGATTAGTTTTAAATGTGCCACATGCTAACTTCATGGAATGCCCCCTAGTCCTTCTATTATCTGAAAGAGTAAATAACCGATTCACATCTACCCGTTCTAGACCTCTCATGATTTTAAACACCTCTATCATATTCCCCCTCAGCCGTCTCTTCTCCAAGCTGAACAGCTCTAACCTCTTTAGTCTTTCCTCATAGGGGAGCTATTCCATCCCCTTTATCATTTTGGTTGCCCTTCTCTGTACCTTCTCCATAGCAACTATATTTTTTTGAGATGCGGCGACCAGAATTGTACACAGTATTCAAGGTGCGGTCTCACCATGGAGCGATACAGAGGCATTATGACATTTTCCGTTTTATTCACCATTCCCTTCCTAATAATTCCTAACATTCTGTTTGCTTTTTTGACTGCCGCAGCACACTGAGCCGACGATTTCAGTGTGTTATCCACTATGATGCCTAGATCTCAAACTCTGAGCCAATTTGCAAGGGGCCACTGAATCAGTACTAGACATCATTACCAGATCCCTTCTGCCAAAATCTGGCTCCACTTCGTTAGAGCGACGACGGTCAGCGATCTTCTGGAGTGCAGCCGGCCGGGGAGGCGAGGCGAGAGTCACCCCTCACATCGGCGGTCTGCTTCTCCGGAAGATTTCAAGTCGCGGTAACCGCCGACCAGTCTGCTCCGATGGAGAGGGTCCCTGCGGGCCAGAAGTCCATGTCCGCCACCCCCCCCCCCCCCCCCCCATTCTCTCCGGATCTGCTCTTTGGGCCTGAGGTACCCGAGACAAGACCCCTCTCGAGACAGCCTCTCCCCTCCCTCAGTCTTTAGTAGGGGCTGTGGGAGCTGCCCTGGTTTACTTCTGCCACGTGCCGAGGAGGGCCCTCTACCTGCCGGTGCCCTGGTCTCTCGGCCCGACGCGGTGTGGCGATCAGAGCTGGGAGACGAGGGGTGTCCCCGGGGGGAAGCCCTTATACTCTGCATTGACTTCCCATAAAAGCCAGGGACCTATTATGGAAGGTAACGCCCTGCACCCCGAGCACCAGACGTTTTTAAGCACATTCCCTACCCACCTACCCCCCATCCCCATTCTGTCAAGCATTTGACGTGGTGGTTCCTGTAACTGTGGGCTGCCTCAGCCTGGTCCCCCTTTTTATCCTATTTAAAGTCCATCTTTTTATACTTTTGGTTAAAATTTACCCCTCACCTTTTTATTTTCGGGCATACGGTGTCGAGAATGGGGAGCCCCTCATGGATGCAAGACCGCCTGGTCAGCTGCCTCCTGGCCACAGCCAAACAAGCTAGATGGCAGACCGGGGGTGTTGGGGGGCTATTTAAAGCTGGCCGGCACATCCCCGCTGGAATGCGGGGTCCAGTTCTGAGCCATTGTGCGCTCACAGCTCCGGGCAGAGCACTTCCGCGAGGGAGGTGAAGAGGGGCACTGGATGGAGTGCTCTGCTTGTCACCCTCCCCCCCCTTTGTGCATTTAATTTTGTTTATCCTTGAGTCCCCTCCCCACCCACCACGAGTCACTCGCTTCCCCTTCTTCCTCCCCCTGTGTAGGATGCGGGCAGTGAGCAGGCCAGCCTGGGTGCAGATAACAGCTGCTGTCATTAGTTAGGCCTTGGAAAATGTCTTTACAGCTGCTGTAAAAAAAAATAAAAATGGGGGTGCCTTGCGGTTCTTAATTTGTGGTGCAAAGCTCAGATTTATTTCTTTCCCTTTAAGGATTAGGAGGGTGGGCTGCCTTTGGTGATGCCGGCCTCCGGAGGATGGGGCCTAAATAGGCTACAAGAAGGGGAGGGGGAAGGAAGAACAAGGAGATATAAGTAAGACAGAGGAGAATCCGGAGAGGGCGGACGTGCAGGATTTACGGTGGAGAACCCCTCTGGAGGAAGGGGTGAAGGGGTGGTTTGCAGACTAAAGGGTCCTTCCTGAGAGACGCAGCCACAGGTGGCTGTAGCCGCAGCTGGGAAAGAAGTGATAATCCCAGTTATAGGGTTAAGGTGGGAGGTGGCAAGGGGGCTTCGGTTCCTCCCAGCCAAAAGCCCACAAGGGCAAGGTGGTAGCTGGACTCGGCGGGAAAAAAAAACCAAACCTGTGATGTGCTCAAAGAAGCATCGTTTTGCTATGTGGGAGTCTGTCAAGAGAAAAGAAAACTGTGCTGTGCTGGGAGAAGTACGGCAATGCTATATGCAAATTAGTTTGCAAAAAGGAGAGACCGTGCCACCACAATGATGGTCTCCCAGGAAGGGAGAATTTCATGCCTGATTGTGTGTTTGGAATAAAAAAGGGCCGGACTTTGGAAAGCTGGACCGTGACACTCTGGATGGGAACGAGGTAAACCTAGATGGAAAGGGCGAGAAGCTATCAGGGTGTGTGGGAACTGCGGTTTCCCCATCTGAACTCATATTCTAATTAGCAGCCAAGACACCCCAGATGGGAACAGGGTAAATGTGGGAGAAGAGAGCCAGAGGCTGCCAGCGCTCCAAAGAGTCTCATCTTGGGTTAACCGGTGTGCTGGTCTCCTGTTCTTCCTAGGAGGTCGGGCAACCCCTACCCAGGAAAGAAGCAAAGGCTGGGGTGATACCAAGAGGGAAAGAGTTGCGCACAGACCCTCCCAGCGAGATATAATACTATTCACCGGAGTTTGTATTTCCTGTGCAAAATTAATTTTTTTGTGTAAAGGACATATAGATTCTGGAGGAGAGGCAGGACAGGTGAATGTGACAGAGATGTTCCAGTCCCTTAGAGGTCCATATTCAGACACAGTCTGGATGACAAGGTTAGCCGGCTAACTTTAGGATAGCTCTTTAGACGTTCGGCTAACTCTGAATATCGGGGTTAACTGGATAACTTAAGCCTGCTAACTCAGCTCCTCCCAGTTATCCATCTAAATTTTAGCCACCTTTTTTGATAGCTAGAATTTAGCCTGGATATGTGCCCAAATATTCATTCAGCCGGCTAACTACTTTTGAATATGGACCTCCACATGGTCAAACTAGTCCATAAATGGTAAGTATTTTTTTTATGGAAATTGAAATTCTAGAAATATGAGGCTGGTGTGGGGTAGATTCAGGAATAGCATAAGGAAATCTTATGCTTCCTCCACAGAAAGAAGAGACAGTACCCATGGAAGGGCCTTGTAATTGTAAATAGTTGTTAGAATTGTAAGGCACCAGTTCTACCAGTCTGTTCTGTTGGCTTTGATACAGCTCTGTGTAGTCACATTTGGTAGTTCCATCATTTAAGAGAGTAATATAGTAGGTGACAGCTGATAAGGACCAACTGGCCCATCCCATCTACATTGACGGTGCTGGAATTCAAGAAGGCATGAGATTTTGCACAGACAGTCCTTAGAGGGCTGGAAAATGAGCGTAAAGTCATAGCTCTGACTGCAGGAGATAGGGGAATATGGGCAGACGGGTTGGACCCGGCAGAATTTATCTATGTTTGTTTGGTCCCTGGATTGGCGAAACGAAGAATCCCACTCCAACAGCTGAAGAGCTTGCGCTGTGGGATTTGTACCTGAACGAGGCCCATGTCGTAATTTAATGAGCTGCCATCCTTCCCAATGGGTCAGTAAAAGAAATCATCATACAGTAAGGCAAATCGGTTGTCGCAGTATAATACTGAACACTGGATTTTGGAAAGAATAATGATGTAAAATGAAACGACGACACCCAGAGAACAATGGTAGATTGAAAAAGAATATATATATATGTGTGTGTGTGTGTGTATATATTTGTTGCCGTTCACCATCTGTGACCCATGTATGAAACGGCTAGGCAAGCGCCAACCATCGTCCTTCACTTGATATGGTGGTGGGTTTCCCAGGCTTGAATCATTTATGACCCTTGGAAAGAGCTTTGCTCCAAATGACTGCGGGTCACAAAAGAGAGCCACCTCTCACCCACCAACTCTAGCTTTCCAGCTGCAGTGAGAGCCAGTCCCTTTATGCTCCTCTCCCTTCCTCATGCCTGCCTTTCAGGAAAGATGTGTGTGATTTGTACGGCAATGAAAGTCTGCATCGGTTAAAAGAAAAAAACTGTTACCCGGGGCCCATAGTGCACGCTGGAATTGCTCCAGAGGAAGGCATGGTAGCATTACAGGAAGAGAAAGAAAATGTATATTTCCGAAGCCATGATTACTGGGGGGGGGGAAGGGGGGTATGCAAGTATCATCCATCCGGTACTTAACTGTTAGGGCGAATTTCATCAAAACGTGCACACTTTTTCTGGGTTTTCCCCTCGGAGGGATTTATATAGCAGAGGACTCTGCACCACTGTGTCAGTACACTTTTTAATCAAGCCATATCTTGATATCGACATTAAGAGAACCATCTGAAGTTTGTCTGTATGAATCATCTCTTTCACACTTTAATGGCTGGATCAGAAGTACTGCTCTGGTTGACTGGAGGTGCATAATTTCTTCATTTTGAATAGTTTTCAGTGATGCATTGCAATATAAATTATCAAAGCTAGCAAAATCAGTGTGTCCTGCATCTTCAAAATATTTTCTGATGGTCATGAACTCACAAATTAACGCTTGGCTATGCAATGTAGTAAAATAACTCGGCCCCCT
Organism: Rhinatrema bivittatum; assembly: GCF_901001135.1. Taxonomy (NCBI): domain Eukaryota; kingdom Metazoa; phylum Chordata; class Amphibia; order Gymnophiona; family Rhinatrematidae; genus Rhinatrema; species Rhinatrema bivittatum. Next base: position 47,206,810 of record NC_042615.1, on the reverse strand, counting down.
TTTTTAGGAGGTGGATAAATGTGAATGCACTGTTAGCCTCTCCTGGCCATTCTTGCTTATTACCAAATTAACGTGTGCAGCTATCACTTTTAATCACACCCCACTTGCCTAAAAACATATTGCACATATTCAAGAAAAACTATGCGGTTTCACTCTTTCTTCTTGTACTATGAAATAAAAGCAACGTTACAAAAAAAAAAAAAAAGCACACAAAATTGTGTTTAATAACAAAAGCAACCCGGATTAATTACTCTTGTTAGCAAAGTAGAAATGAACTTTTTTTTTTTTTTTGAAGGAAGAAATTGGTGAATCGTGCTCAGGATCCCCCCCCCCCCCCCCCCCCCCCCGCTGTTATTTTCCAGTGCATGATGGAACAGGGTTGGTAAAACTCAGGGGGTCAAAGGCTGCCCCAGGGCACCCCCCCCCCCACCGCCTTGTGCTTATGACTCGGTGCTCCGCTCTCCAGCCAGACTCTCTCTCTCTCTCTACGTCTGCGATGTGTGTGTGTGTGTGTGTCTCTGAGTGTGTGGATGTCTGTGCTCTCTGCTGCCGCCGCTGCCCTTTGATCCCTGCCTTTAGTGTTAGTTAGGGGCTCGGAGACATACAGGGAGCAGCAGCCGTCGACACACCGCAGCACCAGCGCTCCTTATTAATACCCTACCCAGAGGAAACACACCGATGCACACACACACGCGCACACACATGAGATCCATTTCCACCGGAGAAGAGTAGGACCGGGGTGGCAGGGAGGGGGCACAGCCAGGTGCAGCCACCAAGCTCCCGGACTCCCAGAAAACAGCTCCAGCCCTCTTTTGCACTCCGACACGCGCGCGCCCAGGCGGGCAAGCAGCGGAGGCTTTGCCCGGCTCCCCGATGTATCTGATCTCGTATTAACCGAGAAGGAGAATGTGAAAAAAAAAAAAAAAAGAAAGGGGGTGAAAATGCCCAGGAGGAAGCAGGAGCAACCCAAGCGCCTGCCTTCACGTAAGTGCCAGGCTGCAGTTATTATTTGTCTCTCCTCTCTCGTTTTCCGCTCGCTCGCTCTCCCTCTCTCTCTCCCTCTGCAGCTTCCTCCGTCTCGTCTGCATTAGTTTAGGGTTACAGAGGTGAAACTGACAAAGACACAGCCTGGGTTATTCCTCTTTTAGGTCTGAGCGAGGCAGCCATGTTGGTGATGAAGAGCCCTGTGCCTTCTTATTCGTGCCCCCACCCCCTTCCCTCTCCTCCACCTTTCCTTCGCCCCTTTGCTTGATCTCTTTGCGGGGGTGCTGGAGGGTTTATAGGAATTTTTTTTTTTTCCTCTCCTGGATCGATCGAGGTCCGTCTCGGGGTGTAAAGGTTGCAGCCAGCAACAACTCTCCCCCCTCCTCCCCCCCCCCGGGCTGGGGCACGTCGGCCCCGGAGCAGGAGGAGACGGGGAGGCAGCAGCAGGGGGGGGGGCAGATGGAGGTGGGGGAGGTGAGAGGTGGCAGGGGCATGGCATACTGGAAGCTGGCAGGGAAAGGCGAGGGGGAGGAGCGGGGCTCTCCCGGCCGCCGGGAAGCGAAGGGTCATCCGGATCAGGCTCCGGTGCCGGAACCCGAAGCGGAGCCCGTGAGCGAGAAGTGAGCGCAGCAGCGCATCGCAGCTCCCCCTGCAGCCAGACAGCCGCTCTCCCCACCGGCATCCCCCCCCCCCCTCCTCCTTTTCTTGCAGAACAGTTAACTTTTTTTTCTTTCTCTTTCTTCCTCCTGCCCTCCCCCTCCTCCTTTTCTTTTCTTGCAAATAAGTGAGCGGATGCTCCGGGAGCTAAAGTGCACGCGGGGAGAAGGCGCCTCTTCTGCACTTATTATTATTATTATTATTAGGAGGAGAGGTGCAGGCGGAGGTCAGGGGGATGTGTGTGTGTGTGTGTGTGTGCGCGCGCGCTCGGTTCACTCCTGCCTCTGGCTCGGCTGCCTATGTGTCAAAGCCACGGGCGCTCGCCTGAAGTTCACCGGCGGGGTTAAGGTTGTTGGCATTCTCTATTTTTTTTTTCGCAGTCCTTAGCTGCAGACGGAGTGCGATCGATAGCAAATGTATTTATGTAGATGGCAAGGAGTGGGGGAGGGGGAGCTGGGTTTTTTTTTTTTCTTGATCCTGCTGGAGGATTGTTGTTTTTTGTGTGTGTGTACGGACTTAAAGGGGGGGGAGAGAGAGAGAGAGAGGGGGGGGGGGGGGGGAAGAAACGGCGGATGTTTCCGATGCTTCCCCTCCCCTGGCTTTTCCCTCCTTCCTCACCCCTTCGGATCAGCTCTTCGTTGGGCTGTTCTAGCTATGCCCCTGTGCGGCTCGTTCACCGTCTGTCCACTAGAGGATCTGAGTGAAAAATAAAAACTAGTCTAGCCCTGGAAGCTTGCAGAAGTGGTGGGTTCATTAAAGTGCAGTGATCTGCATTTGGAGATTGCTGTTTCACTGCAGCCCAGAGATTCGGGGAGCGGTTTGCAAACCTTTCTTGTTTTAATTTTGTTCGTATCTATGAGAATCAAACTTTTGAAGTCGGTGCATTTTTTAAAATCAGGAATCGTGCAGTCCGCTCTTCGTACCGTTTTCAGACTTGTTTTTTTGGTTTGTTTTTTTTTGGGGGGGGGGGGGTGCTCTTTATTGGCATTGTGACCTGTACGCAGAGAATGAACGATTAAGGAGCGCACAGACATGGCCAGCGTGATCTGTGACATCTATCGTGCCGGCAGCAGCTGCCTGCCCTGCCCCTGACCTTGACCCTGACCTACGGCTGCCACCCTGTGTAGGACTGAGAGAAAATCCAGTCTCCATTTTAACTCAATCACACTGGGCCTCTGCCCTGCAGATAATTCCCTTGATTAGGAATCATTTTAGTTTTTATGTTTTGGGTGCTATGTAAAAACAAAAAAAACCCCACCTGGTCCTTGTAGTGTTTTCTTTTTTTAAATTCAGGATTTGATGTATGACAGCCTGGGCATGAGTATTTTGCTTTTATTTCTGAGCTGAACAGGGGGGTTTGTGCAGGTGTGCACTTTGCATTGAATTTATTGAAGTAGCATGTATTAATAGTTTTAGCATTTGGGGTAAGAATGAACAATAAGATTTCAGTGGCTGTTTTGAATTGTATATTCTTAATACAACAGAAGGAACTGCTGTGTATACAGGGTCGGGCGATCTTTTGAAAGGTGCTGACACAGAACCTGAACACCCCAAACTAGCAGGTAGCACTGCCAGACCACACTGGGCTGTACAAGAAGAAGGTGACAATCCCCACAGGAAACCTGTAGCCAGAGAAAGACAATTCCTGCTCAATTTAAAATATATAGGACCTGATTTGCTAAGCTTTTATCCCCCCCCCCCCCCCTAGATATATGACAGGACAAGAAGCCTCAGTAAATCAGGGCCATGGTGATCGGATGAAGTCCAGGGGTCAGTCCTTTTCCGCTTCATCCATCCCATCAATTTCTTTGACTCCCCTAAAATCTTGACCACCTTCCACGACTAAATAACTTCAAAAGTGACTGCCAGTTTCACCACTCTTAAGAGTAAAGAATTCCTTCCCCTGATGGTGGTGAAATCTGTTTCCCCTGAATCTTATGTTTTAATTTCTGCACTGGGGACTTGAGATCATGCATGAGATCCCTTTAGGGGCTCCTGATATATTTCGTTAGTATAATAGTATCGCCCCCAGCCTTTTTTTTTTTCCCCCCTGAAGGTAACTAGCTCCACTGGGGGTGGGGCAGTCTGACTGCATTACCCCTGTTGGAACTTAGTGACCCCCCTTCTGCACTCTTTTTAAGAGACGAGTGTCCAAAACTGAATTGCCTAACCCAAACATGGACTGAGGAAGGCCTCCTGCGGTGGAAGGATGTCACCTTTGTTTGTGCTTTTTGGCCCTGTTTCCTGCATGGCGAGTAACAGAAGTCTTTTTCTGGTTTGTATGGGTTTGCTTTTTTTTTTTTTTTAAAGTTACGTGGAGCCCCCATGAAAAGCCGAGCGCTTCTGAAACCTTCTTGCAGAAAACACACAGCCCCACGAGAGCTGTACCACCCAAGTATTGTCGTGCCAGAGCTAAGCAAATTAGAAACCAGGGGTTGCGTCCCTTGGATGATACAGGGTGGCCCGTGGAAAAGTAGCCTGCCTCCAAGGCACTGGTATAGGAGGCGGGCTACTATTCCATGGGCCACCCTGTCCTTTGTAAGTGCCAAAATCTTTTCCTCTCTAGAGTGAGAGCTTGGCTTTTCTAACTCTTCATCTGCTGTAGTTTGGGAATAATTTGTGAAACCTACTTGCCGGAAAGTATGTTTGTATATAGATATGACACATACCACCTTATAACCGAACTTCCCACTGCCCCCAGGTAAGAGGAATTCATTCCCTCTTTTTTTTTTGTTTTTTAAACTGCCTCATCTAGCAAAAGTAGACTACAAGGTTCATTCAGTAATTAAAAATATATTAGCCTTTTAGGAGGGAGCAGTGACCAACAGAGATAATACTGCCCAAGGCAGGGCTCTCTTTTAATTACTGTTCTTTCCATGCGGAGGGAGATGGGGGGGTAATTATTTTCCACTGTTGAGCTTCCTTTTTCCACAGTTGATTTGTCTGCCTATCTCTCTGGCTGTCTGCTCGCTTGATTCTGTAGTGTATGGGCTGCAAGTGTGGCCCCTGCAGCAGGCATCCAGAAGGCCAAAACGCCGCTGTCAGACGTTTGCTATGGGCTCATCTTCTTTGGGCACATTACATTTCGGCGGAGAATCGTCCTTTGGAGCTGTGGATAGTCTGGCTGTTGTTACTTTTCAGATAAATACTTATTTGTTGAAGAAGCAGAGAAGTTGAAAGTCTATGATTTTTTTTTTTTTTTGCTCTTTTTCTGGTTTGTTATATTTTATGTGCAAAAAAAATATAAAGAAAAGATATACAAGAACTTATGGACATCACTCACTGTATGGGTAGATGATTATAATATAGGTGACCTTTGAAGTTGGAATTTGGCCATTTGGCGTGGTTTTATATAATACCATATTTATTTTTCATGCTCTCTTTTTTTTGTTAAGGATAGATGAATGTTGTATACACCGATGAGCTTTTTTTTTTTTTTTTGCTGTGTGAAGGTTGCAGTAACACTGTTTTTGTTGCTGATTAGCGTCTGCTTTTTTTTGCTGTTACACCGTGTGGAAGTGTGACATCTGCTTTTACTAGCTGACCACTGCGAGCAGCGTTAAGCCGCCGCACAGTTGTCTCTTATTTGAACACGCGTGCCTTTTTATTTTATTTTTTTTCTTCCAACCTGTAACTTCTAAAGTTTATAGAAACCGCCAACTCGTATATATTTTTTTGCAGTGCTGAGGTTGCGGGCGGCTGTTGCCCATGGCACGAGTCCAGCTGGCGACCCGGTAACTTGCTGAGCGCCGCAGTTGGGTCATTTTACGGACACCGGGGAAGCTACTCTGCTGCAGGTGGGCTAGTGGCCAGCCCCCCCATTGCTTCGGGCCCTTGCCTTGGCAGCTTCAGTTTGAGCCAACTGGCACGTGGACCTGCTTGGGTCGCCCAATGAGCTGCGGGAACATTGCGCCGAGCTGCTGGTGAGGTTCAGGAGCTTGGGCACAAAAGAACCTTGCTCAGGTCACTTGAGAAAGTCAACACTTGGCTGTCAAAGAATGGCCAAAGTATGCAAACAGGCCACGTGTCAGGCTCCAGAATGATGAGAGAAACACAGAGAACAAGGGGCACAGGGATTGCAGATAAAGCCCTGTGTGAAAATGGGCGCCGAATCCTGATGCCCCGGTGGCAGCTGCGTCCCAGCCCCTTTGGGGCGGGGGACAGGAACACAAGCTGCCCAGAGTTTAGGTAAGAGATCCATCGACAGGAAGGTTGCTTCCTCTTTTGTCAGGTCTCGAAGTCTCCTAAAAACAATTTATATTGTAAACCGTCATGATGGTTATATCCAAATAGCGGTATATGAAAACTTTTTAAATAAATACAAATAAAATAAAATTCTCCTTGGCCTCAGGTCTGCGGTTCGTGCTCAGTGCTTCTTTCATGCAGGGTTCCCCACCCTTTTTTCCTTCTCCGTTGTGAAATTTAATAGTGTGCAGCCTCCTAACATGGAGTTCAAGGAATCCATTTCTTTAAAAAGAGGAAGAAAACTGGGATTACAAAAAAAACCCAAAAGCTAGCTGTTGTGCGCCAGTTAAAATCCTCCCTCCACCTCCTGTTGCTGTCACAGCCAGGAGACACTTCTCCGCCCTGTTCTGCTGGCGGTGCTTTCCTAAGGTGAGGCAGACTCGGTGAGGGTCAGGGCAGGCTCTACTTGAAGCCTCGGACAAGTCTGTAACCGCCTGACATTTGGAAATACACCGTCCATCCCGCTGACCTAATGGGCCGGTGAGCCAAAGTGCTGGACCAGGCAGGGGGGATGGCATTGTACTGGCATCTTCCGCATTTTTTAAGTTCCCTGGAAATCCCCTGAATGCAAAATCGGAATAATTTATTTCCAGTGGAGCTCTAGAAAACTCCAGGCACAGCTGTGAAAGTTCTCGGAGGGCACTCCATGCAGAGATTTAAGCTGGGATTTTTTTTCAGCAAAGGGTTTAAAAAAATGTTCAAGGCTGGAGGAGGAAGTGACATCATCGAGCCCGATGGCAGCTTGATTTTCCAGCTCCTGGATCCCGCGGTGAGCACTCCCTCTGATTTTCCAGCCATCAGAGATTTTTTTTGGGCTCCATCCGGCATTCTGTTGCATCTCCAGTTTCTGAGCAATGACAGTGAATGTGAAGGGTGTCAACTCTCCTCAGAAGTGTAAACTTTTGTTTCAAGAAGTTTCTCGTCTAAAAGCCTCCATTGTGTTGCTGCAGGAAACATACCTGAAAAAGCGGTTTGAGAGTTTAATGAAATCCCCACATTCCACACTGTTGTAAATCTTTATGTGCCTCATCTAGCAAAGGAGCATTTTTTTGAATCTTTATCAGCAGCATTATTGACCAGGGTTGAGGGAAAACTAATTGTAGGGGGGACTTTAATTATTCTCTGAATTCTAAATTAGATAGTTCATCGGATAGAAAAACTGCATCTGAGGTGGTTCACATTAAATTTAGGGCTTTTCTTGAGCAATGGGATCTGCTAGACATTTGGAGAGCGAGATATCCAACAGTAGGGACTACTACCTTTTTCCAAACCACACACTTCTTACTCGCAGATAGATTTTTTCTTGCTGGGCAGTTCTTGTGGCGGGCCTGGTGAATATTATGTGATCTGACCATGCTCCAGTGTGGCTTGTGATATGTTTTGGGAATCATAATTCTGGGAATAAAAAGTGGCGCCTTAATGATAGCCTTTTGGATGACGATAGTTTCTGTTTGCAAATAGAGGTAGATATTCATGAATATTTATCTATTAATGTTGTAGGATACATGTCATCCATGGTTATCTGGGGCTGTTTAAAGGCCATGATAAGAGGTAAATTACTAGCAAAGGCAGCTCATTAAACAAGGGAGAATGAAAAGACTAGGAATGCTTTATTAAAGGAGATATCAGAGTTAGAAGATCAGCGTGAGAAGTCCTTATCTAAGAAGGTTTACCAAAAATTAATAAAAGCTAGAGAGGAGTTATAGTCTTTGGAATTAGGAGTTATTGCTCACCAACTAGAGTTGATGCAGCAACAGTTTTTTGAATTTGGAAATAAGGCAAGTAGGTTAGTAGCCAGATGACTTAAAACCGAAATTGGACAAATACAGGTAGTGAAAATAAAAGGGTCAAGCGGGAGAGCTCCTTTTTTACTACTGCGGACATCAGTAGTCATTTTAGAGCATTCTATGAGGACTTATATAATTCTGATGGGTCGATTGAGGAAAGGGAAATTGACCACTATCTTTTGGAATTAGTCTTACCAGTATTGACACCAACTCAACAAAGTTGATTTGATAGAGAGATTGAAACAGTTGAAGTGTTGAAAGTGATTTAAAAAAACTTAAATTAAGGAAATCCCAGGGGCTGGATGGATTTATAGCCCAGTTCTATAAGTGTTTTCCATCTAGTATAGTATCTCCACTAACTAAAATGTTTAGCTGCTTAAGAGAGGAGAGGTATCTCGCCTGAGATGCTAATACCGCATGGATTACGGTGCTGGTGAAGGAGGGGAGGGATCTGGAATCATGTGGATCGTATCAGCCTATTTCGCTTATCAACATTGATTTAAAAATCCTTACTAAGGTGTTGGCTGAAAGATTAAAGAGTGCGATAAATGCACTAATTCGTATAGGCCAAGCAGGTTTCATCCCGGGTAGAATGGCAGCCGACAATGTTCAGAAGATATTTGACTTGGTCCGGTGTGTTCAGAACAATTCTATTCCAGTTGTTCTTCTTTCTATAGATGCTGAGAAGGTGTTCAACATGGTTCACTGGCCTTGTCTTTTCCGGAAATTGGGGAATATGCAGTTTGGTTGCCAGTTTTTGAATTGATTAATAGGCTATATGAACACCCCAAAGGTTTTATTAAAATAAATGGAGGATATTCTGGGGAGTTCGAGGTGAAGAGGGAAACACAACAAGGCTGCCCATTGTCACCTTTACTCTGCATTAATATTTTTGGAACCTTTTCCAATGAGGATTCGAAGAGATAATGGAATAACAGGAATTCAGGTGGGAGAACTAACTACAAACTGTCTGTTCCCAGATGACATTATTTTTACGATTACTGATCCTGTTAACACCTTGAGAGGGATTATAGCAGAGATGACTCGTTTTAATAGAGTATCAGGATTCAAAATTAATGTTGATAAGTCTGAAATACTGGATATTTCTGTGATTAATGCACAAATTGCAGTGGTAAAAAATAATTACACCTTCAAATGGGCTAAATCTAAAATAAAATAGCTTGGAGTATATATTGGAAAGGCCAATGCCACTCTGTTCCAATTGAATTATCCACCTCTAATAATTGCAATTAAGAGAGATTTGATTGAATGGGATAAATATGAGCTATCAGGGCTATGGAAAATTGCAGCTGTCAAAATGAACATCTTACCCAGGCTTTGCTACCTGTTTCAGACATTACTGATTTACATATCAAGCAAAATGCTTAAACAATGGCAAAATGGTATTTTTTTTATTTCATATGGAGACGCAGGCCTCCTAGAGTTTCCAGACTAGTGATGCATTTATCAAAAAATACGGGTGGATGTTGGGGGTTCCCAATCTTCTTTGGTATTTTGTGACATCTCAGCTGAAGGCTGTCATAGATTGGCACTCTCAATGAGAAAATGGTGGGCAAACCTAGAACAGTTTCTCTTGGGCAAGATGCCTCTTTGGGCTTTGATGTGGCAGCCTAGGCAGATTTGGAGATCTGTACAAGAAATGACTCCTTACACGATGAATACATTGTGGGTTTGGAAACTGGAGATTTCTGATTACCGGCAAAAGAGGTTATAGCTCAGCAATGTTACATAATCGCAAATTTACACTGGGTTTTGAATTGGGATTACTAGAAAAATGGGAGAGTCTAGGAATCCATAGATTGGAGCAGATTTGGGAAGGTGGAACAATTAAGTCCCTGGAACACTTTGACGAAATATGTGGTGGAGTACCACCCTGTAGCTATTTTTATGGACAAGTTCATCATCTCTTGAAACAAGGTCCTTGAAGTGTTAAGGATGGGCAAATCTTTCTTTGAATGCTTTTGCTCTCAGATACTGGGAGGGGGACTATTTCTAAGGTCTATGTGACCCTGAGAACCAGGACCTGGGGGTTAAATGGTAACTTCTTAAAGCCTGAGAAGAGGATTGGGGTTGAGCTTCTCAGAACATGAATGGGATGAGGTGTTTCTCAATGTTAGTAAAAGCTCCATTTGAGCACTGTTATTAGAAAATGGCTATAAAGTTCTACTAAGACAGTACCTGACCCCTGAGAAAATCAATACATTTCTTCCAATTTGTTTTGAGGATGCAGTGAGAAGGGAACTGGTGGAGTTGTTTAGATGGCTTGTTTTTGGGAAGCAGATTTAGGTAGCATGCACTCCACAAAGATCATTACTTAATTTGTATGAAGGTGAGAGTAACACAGCTGCTCAATGGTTAGCATGCCAGTTTTGCTTAGCGGCTAGATGTGAAATTGCTGATGATGGAGGAAACTTGCTCTTCCATCTATTAAAGATGTTTTGTACAGAAGAGATACGCCCTCACCAACATCAGGAAAGCTCTGGTGGCAATGGCCCTCTGTAATCAGGCTGGGGAGCCCTATCTAGTAGTAAGCTTTGACGCTGAAAAAGCGATCAATAGAGTTGAATGGGATTATTTGTTTCACATTCTCCAGTCCATGGGTTTTGAGGGGCTCTTCAATGATTCAATTTGACTGTTATATCAGGACCCAGCTGCGACTATTGTAGCTAATAGATCGTTGTCAGAGGAATTTCAAATTGGTAGAGGCACAAGGCAGGGATGCCCCTTGTCTCCATTACTATTTCTCCTACAACTTGAACCCCTCCTACAGACTATTCAGCAAGCTCGGGATGTGAAGGGGGTGCACTTTCAATCTGAAACATTCAAGTATGCTGCATTTGCAGATTATATTTTAGTATTTTTAACAGATCCTCAGAAGTCGCTCTCATCACTTTTACAGATATTCCAGGAGTTTGGCTCCTTAAACTCAACCCAGACAAATCGGAAGCCTTAGCATTCCCCAATATATTACAGGAGAAATGGGAGGGACCCTTTCCTCTGACCTGGGCAAGGGAAGCGATTAAATACCTTGGAGTATTTATTTCCACTCAACTATCTAAACTTTATACTTTAAATATTTCCCATTTGTTGACCCATTCACATGATCGATTGAAAGCCTGGCAGTCCCTTCCTCTCTTGCTGGGAGGTCGCATTAATTTGTTTTAAATGGTTATTCTTCCCAAGTGGCCTTATATATTTCAAAACTTGCCTCTAACTCTCAAACACAAGGATCTGATGTGCTTGGAAAAGGCATTGCCGGCCTTTATTTGGCAGGGTAAAAAGGCAAGGATTCCGAAGAGAGATATCGGGTGAGAGCCCTTTTGCTACACTTACCTAAGACTTCCTGCCTGAACCGGGGGTTAAGAGGAGACTTTAGAGCCCTGACGGAGGTGGAGTCTGTCAGCCCGGCTGCCCGGAACTGGAGGTGGGACTATAAAATCGTTGCCGACGGCATTGCCACTTTGAGAGAGATATCGGGTGAGAGCCCTTTTGCTACACTTACCTAAGACTTCCTGCCTGAACCGGGGGTTAAGAGGAGACTTTAGAGCCCCGATGGAGGTGGAGTCTGTCAGCCCGGCTGCCCCGAACCGGAACCGGAACTGGAGGCGGGACTATAAAATCGTTGCCGACGGTGGCGCGCAGCCGATGCCAGGCGCGCCGCCAAAGCTGCGCGCGGATTTGTCTGGCTTAGCCTGGCTTTGCCTGATTTGCCTGAGTAGCCTGGAAACTTCGGAACTGTAAGTGATATTTTTTCTTGACAATTTATTAAGGATATCTGCCCATATCTCTCTTCAAGAGATCCGTCATTAAAGATAAAAAGTACAAGATCCCATCTACGTCCAGAAGCATCCAGGTTATTGTTTCCTATTATTACTATGCCTCATACAAAGAGGAAGGCACGATTACTCCTTGTCTCTACCAATGCCCCATTACCTGGACAAAGACTGGTAGCAGATTGGTTGGAAACCTCTCAAATGACCCCTGAGGTACAGGCCGCTGTGCGGGACGGTTTAGAGCCAAACCTCCCACACCAGGCCTCCCAAATATCTTTAAGTCCGGGGGCACCTGAAGTGCCATCTCCTCCTGGCTATAAGGGGATTCTTCCCCTAGAGGAGCCTGGAGATAACCGAATAGAGGAAATTGGAACTGGAATTGTATTAAACCTGCAAGAAGAAGAATTAGAAATGAGTGGTAATCTGGAGGAATCTCCTCAGATGGAAAAAGATCTGGAAACTGCCGGGGAAAGAAGATCCCAAATAGAACCTCGAGACTCTAGTACTCCTAAGATGTCTATTGGAAATGTGGTTGATTCTTTAGATTCAGTTAAAGTAAAAGTAATGAAACCTAATACAGTAACATTAGATTCCCTTTGGAATTATATGGTAAAGATTGATACTCTTATTGTAAACCTGACAGGTGAAGTAAGTCAGACGAATATATCTTTGAAGGAGAATAGTAAAAAGATCCAAGAACAACAGGAAAAAATAGGTAATTTAAATACTCGGTTGAAACAGGTGGAGAGTGTTCAGGAGATTCAGATGAAAAATGAAATATTATACCAAAGAAAGATAGAATCGCTGGAGAATACAGTGAGGGCATTGAATTTAAGGATAACAAATTTTCCTGTTTCTGATTACTTAAGTCCAATTGAATTGTTTAAAACATATGTCATCAAAATCCTTAATATACCGGAACAAGCCATCCCTGTAGTAGTTAGAGCCTTCTATGTCGGGTTAAAAAAAAGAAAAGAGCAGATAGAACAAATTGTGGAATCATCTATAAATATATCAGATTTATTACAGAAGTCTCAAGAAGAACTAGATATTAAAGATAGATGTACTTTATTAGTTCAATTTGCGTTCATTACGGATAAGGATAATGTTTTAAAATTATTCTTTCGAAATAGATCGAAAAATTTTTTTGGTCAGAAAATTTGGATCTACCCCGATTTGGAAAAAAATACTCAATTGTGTAGAAAAAAGTTTTTGGGATTAAAAAAAGAAGTAGAAGAAAAAGGAGGTTTCTTCCTCTTAAAATATCCTTGCAGGTGTGCAATTAAATTAGGGGGAAAGGAATATTCCTTTCTAGACCCAGAACAGTTAAAAAACCTCCTTGGTAAATAGTCAGGTGATTAAGGAATAATAGAGTTCCATGTACTAGGATAAGTAGTATTTATTTCCTAGAAATTAGGCTCTTTTTCTTTTCTTTAAGTAACGGATCAAAAAAAATTTCCTGTAGTTAGAAGGGCCATTTACTGAGGATGATGTTTGCTAAATGTGAGTCTTAATTGACTATACTGTTAAAATTTTGAATTTTATATGGGATGTAAATGACCTGTATTTCGTTTGACAAGATATTTGTTAAAATTCTTGCACTGGATTTGAAAATTCATAAATTAAAAATTAAAAAAAAAAAAAGGCAAGGATTCCACTTGGCCGACTGAAAGATAAATGGGGAAAGGGGGGCATGGGGGCCCCAGATTTGGGTATGTATACTCTAGCCAGTTGCTGAGCGAGTCCTCTTACGTCAAATCTTATGGCAGAGAAAACACTGGTAGCCTCTCTAGATCTGAGATATGAGATACAATCAGTGAGAGGGGAAATATTTCCGGCCACTTTGAATGTCTTAATATCCCCTATCAGACAAGCATGGTTGACCCTTACAAAAATATTAGCACTACCTCCGATATGTGCCTACTTACTGCCTATAAAAGGAAATTCAGAATTTTTGCCTGGCTCTCAATCGGCAGGTTTTAAAAACTGGGGCCTCAAGGGAATTGTACAATTGGGCCATATATTGGATGGAGCTGGTAAGTTGCTTCCTCTACAAGAACTACAAGCTCTGTATGGTATATCGGGCATACAGACCTTCCCCTATCTGCAAATAAAGCATTATGTTAAATCTCTGCCCGAAACCTCCCTGCAGCCAGTGGTGTTTCACAGTCTTGAGACATTCCTGTTATTAGATAAAAAGCGTTCGCCCTCGCTATCATGCTATTATAAGCAGCTGAGAAATCGTATTCGGTCCGATCCAGATCCATTGTTAGCTGAACGGTGGAATGCTGAAGGGTTTTTCACAATATCTGATGTCATGCTTCGATCCTGTTCTCACTCTATATCTGTAGTGTCACCTAACATGTACTTTCGAGAAATTCAATATACGTTTTTGTGGCGGGCGTTCATTTCTACTACACTAGCCTTTCATTCTAAACTGGTTCCCTCGTCGATCTGTGGGAAATGTAAACAGGTGGAAGGTTCCCTCTCCCATCTGTTCTGGGGATGCCCCTTTATTAAATGTTTTTGGGGTCGGATTGTACAATATCTGACAGATCTGATGGACATTACCATAACCCCATCACCTCAATTGTTGTTATTTGATTGTTTCCCACCCTTAACGATACACGGCATTGGATCCCGTGTGTTTTTCAAAAAAGCATGTTATGTAGGGAAGAAACTTACACTACTGCACTGGAAGAACTCAGGTCCACTCTCATTCTGGGCGTGGCGTAATCACCTCCATCGGATGATGCAGATGGACTGTATGACTTCGCGAACTTCCCCCAGTCATTGACGGAAGTTTCTGCAAATATGGGACACATATATTCAATATTTACCACATAGATCCAGGAGCCTGATTTTGAATAGTTGAAGGTGTGACCTTAGATATTAATTCAGATGTGTGGTAACACAATGCGACACCGTACTATCCACTTGTGGCTCTTCCTTCTCTGTTCAAAAGGGTGTGGGGGTGTGGGGGGTGAGTCTAGGGAGAAAGTAGATCTTGTTTTATATATTACTTTGTTATGTTCTGATTATAATAGCCTGTGTGGGTGCATAAGGACACCTGTATCCATTGCACCATTGCAGGTGCGTGTTTTATTTGCAAAACAATAAAAGTGGTTAAACCAAAAAAAAAAAAAAAGATGTTTAGACACCTATGGACAAACTTTACTATCTCAATAAGTTGACTGCGATCAAATGCAAGAGATTATTCAAATTAGAACTTATATGGCATCTGATGGCAAATTGGCTGTTATCAGCAACTTGAATGACTCGAGATGAAGGGGTTACTGAGGAGAGTTGATATCCTGTCTTATATGAATACATTGTATGTTATGGATCCAAAGTGTTAGTTTGATGGCTGCCAGCCTTGATGATATCGTCTGACATCGTGGTTTTGTACACTCAGTCTTTAATCCCAGATGGTGCTTTGGGCGGTATTCTGGGATATTGCTCTCATTGCGTTATAACTCCTATTTTTCTTTTGTATATTCTTGGGGGATGGGGTGGAAGGGAATGGTATCTAAAAATTAAAAAATCGGGGACGGTATGAATGCATATAATTTTCTAGTTTGCTTGTTTCTTTGTTTGTTTTGATATAGTCGTTCATCTCACCTGAGTGAGTACATACTATGGTTGTTGTCAAATTAAAAAAAAAAAACATGTTCAAGACTTAATTTAGAGGTCAGTCCATTCTTACAATTAACATCGCTGGTATTTATTTAATTCAAACATTTCTAACCCACTAGTCCAAAAAATACTTGATGCTATTGGCTAACAACTAAAAAAAAAAGTACTCTGTTCAGGGCCCCCAGTCTCCCACGATTCTGCAAAATTCAGCCCTTGCCGCAGAATTGGCTGGGCCTGGTCAAATTACCACAGGGGACTGGGGACCAGCTTCTATCCAAAGAGAAGCACCTTGGTGCCAGTGGAATGGCGCATTGCTCCTCTTCCAGCCCTTCTCCCTCCAATGGAAGTGAAGCCATAGCGCCGCAGCCACGTGGGGCCTCAGTAACTGGAAAAGCAGCACGGCCCGCCAGCCACACTGATTTCCTGAACACTATTGCAATCCCTTCACTCACCCTCCCTGCTCCTGAGGATTGGAAGGATGGGGCCTTGCAGCGCGGGCTGCTTCTTCCTCCTCGCAGCTGTCCGCACCTGATGACGACGGAGAGAGCATGTGTGTGGGAGATTAAGAGAGAGAGCATGTGTATGAGAGAGAGAGAGAGCATGCGTGTCTGTGTGATGGAGAGACGGAGAGAGCATGTGTATGAGAGTGAGAGAGCATGCATGTGTGTATGCGTGTGGGAGAGAGAGAGAGAGCATGTGTGTGGGAGGCTGATCCTACTTCCTCTCTGCCTGCTAATCCATGACAATTTTAGAGCTTCTGGAAATCAAAAGTTATGTATATGGATAACGGGATTTAAAAAAAATCCTTATTAGTTTTAAATATTGGGTGTTATTTGATGTGTTATTTGAAATATTTTATCGATGTTTGGAAAATTTGTATGTGAAGTTTTAATTTTTGAATGCTATTCTATTCATTAATTTTGAATTATTCTTTTTATTCGTATGGTTTTACTAATTTTATTGTTTTATGAGGAATGGTAATGCTTTTGTTTTTCCACTGTTGCAGTTCATATATAATTTGGCTTGTTGCTGTTTCCAGTTCAGTTGTTGTCTGTACATTTCTATGTATATTTTATGGTCTCTTTATTCTGTATTTGAGGGTCTGTCTGTCTTTGCATGTGTGACTGACGTGAGGTATTCCAGTAGTGTGTAATTTGTATGTAGGGATCTATAGCAGCTTGGCTTGTTCTGTTTTCCTAATAAGGAGTGTATTGGTGTTTTAGGCCTGGTGTAATATTTTCAGTGTTAACTTTCATAAGTAGAGTTCTTGCTGTTTGAGTGCTGGCAGTTAGTGTTGTTTTGATTATAGAAAGTTTTTTGCATTTTAATTCTGTTTCTCGAGGCTCTCTGAGGGTCATGCCCATGCCCAAGACGAATAACAGTAGGCCTAATATCATATAAGTTTCAAGTGTCTCTTGCTTTTTTGCAGGGTTTTCTGTTTGGCACCACAGCTGTGCATGTAATTCCCATGATTTCATATGGGAGAAAAAAATGTAATTTTTGTCTGTTCTTCCCATGTAGAATCATGGGAACTGGCCCATGCCACACTTATTTTTTTAGTGCATCCTATTCTGCCGTCAAGAATGAGTTTAAAGAAGTACAGTTTCTTCACATCACCTTTAAAGAGACCAAACAACTAACAAAGACTGAATTCACAGGCTGGATAAACAAGCGTGGGAGTAGCTGGCTTATTACGGCGGGTACTACCCCAAACCAATTAGCTGGATACTTCACTCAGATGCAGCTCCAGCACTGCTGTCTACGATGGCGGGAATGGAAGGGAAATAGAACCAAAAAAGTTATTTAAAGGGACAAGAGTAGCAGAAAAGTATGAAAAAAAAAAAGTGTGAAAGCTTGCTGGGCAGACTGGATGGACCATTTGGTCTTCTTCTGCCGTCATTTCTATGTTTCTATGTAAAAATAATATACATATTTTTACCTCAGAAGACTGTGCTTGAAATGTCCTTTTTCATGTAAAATGTTAATATAAATGCATATATTTTAATTGTGTGTGAAGGGGTGGAAGGCACCTAATACCCTTGCACCGGCCGTGGGCATTGCTGTACAAACATTTAACGAGAGCCTCCCAGCTCATGGCGTCATGTATTGTATAATGGGTGAGGGCGCAGTTTTTTATTTGGACACAGCCGCCACGTCGCCTGGCTACGGCTCGGGCCTGGCCTGTTTGTGTGGCTGCTTCCTGAAGCCAAGGGGGCAGGGATATTGGACTGCACTACCAGTGAAAGCAACAGGGCCTGGACTTGATTTTAATATGACCCTAAACCTGAGGAGAATAGAAAGTGGGAGGGAGCTAGCTCAGAGAATTTAAGGGCCCAGGGCTACATCCACAGGAAACAGGAACTTCGCTCTGGGGAAAATTCTTATCAGAGCCCTAGTGCAGACAACGTTGTCTCTTTATATCTGCAAGGTGACCATGTAGCTCCACGTCAAAAGGGAATGGGCTGAGCCAGTACTAGGGTTGCCCCATTGATTGCAGGGAGATGTCATTCTGTTTGTCTTTAAGGACTCAAGTGATAAATCAGAACTACGAAATAAACAGGATTAGAGTACATCTCCCTGCATGGAATGAGATAAAACCAGGGCTGGCTCAGCTTGTCCCCTTTGGCATGGAGCTATATGTTTGGTTGCATGCACACACTCTTACTGATCATGAATGAATTCATAAAGTTATGAATTTATGTAAACCCCTCCCCAACTGAGTGGACAGTAAGAATTACGGCCTGTGCCCCACCCTTCATCCCACCCAATTAATGGTCTGGGCAACACTCTCACGTATTCTCTTTATGTTAATGCGAATGGGATTTTATTTAGAATAATTTAAGGAGGGCTATGTTGGCAGGGATTCATTTTTTAAAGACCGCTGCTGGATTTGGGGATGTGATTTAGGGAAGAATGTTTTGCTTTACACAAAAGTCCTTTATTTTCCCTAATTCTATTGTAATATTACAATGGGAATTGCTATGTGATGTTACTGAAGCTGTGAAACTCCTGCAAGGCCATCACTACAGTTGCATATTTGGAGCTGCATTCCTGCAGTGACACCATTGCAGTTCCAAATATAGAGCTGCGTTCCTGTAGGGACATCACTACTATTCCGTGTATGGAGCCGCATTCCTATAGTGACAGCGCTGCAGTTCTGTGTGTGGCGTTGCATTCCTCCAGGGACCTTGCTGCAGTTCCGTATATGCAGCCGCATTCCTGCAGTGACAACGCTGCAGTTCCGTATGTGGCATTGCATTCCTCCAGGGACCTTGCTGCAGTTCCATATATGCAGCCACATTCCTGCAGTGACAGCGCTGCAGTTCCGTATGTGGCGTTGCATTCCTCCAGGGACCTTGCTGCAGTTCCGTATATGCAGCCGCATTCCTGCAGTGACAGCGCTGCAGTTCCGTATGTGGCGTTGCATTCCTCCAGGGACCTTGCTGCAGTTCCGTATATGCAGCCGCATTCCTGCATTGACAGCGCTGCAGTTCCGTATGTGGCGTTGCATTCCTCCAGGGACCTTGCTGCAGTTCCGTATATGCAGCCGCATTCCTGCAGTGACAGCGCTGCAGTTCCGTATGTGGCGTTGCATTCCTCCAGGGACCTTGCTGCAGTTCCGTATATGCAGCCGCATTCCTGCAGTGACAGCGCTGCAGTTCCGTATGTGGCGTTGCATTCCTCCAGGGACCTTGCTGCAGTTCCGTATATGCAGCCGCATTCCTGCAGTGACAGCGCTGCAGTTCCGTATGTGGCGTTGCATTCCTCCAGGGACCTTGCTGCAGTTCCGTATATGCAGCCGCATTCCTGCAGTGACAGCGCTGCAGTTCCGTGTGTGGCGTTGCATTCCTCCAGGGACCTTGCTGCAGTTCCGTATATGCAGCCGCATTCCTGCAGTGACAGCGCTGCAGTTCCGTGTGTGGCGTTGCATTCCTCCAGGGACCTTGCTGCAGTTCCGTATATGCAGCCGCATTCCTGCAGTGACAGCGCTGCAGTTCCGTGTGTGGTGTTGCATTCCTCCAGGGACATCGCTGCAGTTCCGTATATGCAGCCGCATTCCTGCAGTGACAGCGCTGCAGTTCTGTATGTGGCGTTGCATTCCTCCAGGGACATCGCTGCAGTTCCGTATATGCAGCCGCATTCCTGCAGTGACAGCGCTGCAGTTCCGTATGTGGCGTTACATTCCTCCAGGGACATCGCTGCAGTTCCGTATATGCAGCTGCATTCCTGCAGTGGCAGCGCTGCAGTTCCGTATGTGGCGTTGCATTCCTCCAGGGACCTTGCTGCAGTTCCGTATATGCAGCCGCATTCCTGCAGTGACATTAGAAGCCCAGTTTCCACTGTCACAGTACTTTTGCAAACATGTTGCTTAAAGAGGACTGATTTTTATAACAGGTTTTTCCAAAATCACAGCCTCCTACAGTAAGTGATTACAGAGTTCATCTCTCTCTCTCTCTCTCTCTCTCTCTCTCTATATATATATATATAATACACTTAGATTTCTTGGTGGAGTCTGTCGCGGACCATGGAGCTTATGCTGTAGTAGTGCAAGCCACAAGGGGGCACTGCATGCCACCCAATGCACACTCTGCAAAGTCGCAGGACCATGGAGGCAGAGGGACGGAGGGTCTGGAAGAGAGATGGTGCTGGCATACGATCCTTGCAAACTCACAGGACCAAAGGGAGGCAGAAGAAGCTGGAAATTGAGGGGGTACAAAGGGGATATGGAGAAGAGTGCTAGGGTCAGGATAGAGAGAGGGCTGAGAGTTCTCGGCTTGAGCCCAGGTAGGGAGGTGGAAGGGATGAGAGTCATCAGGCTGGTAAGGAGGTAGGGAGAGAGCTGAGTTCCAGTTGGGTAACTATGGTCAAGAGTCTCTAGTGAATGCTGATCAATTTACAGTCATTTTCTTTATATAAAAAAAAAAAAAAAAAAGCGCACAGTGCTTCCTCCATGCCAAACACCTATAAATTAACTCCTAAAGTCTCTTGTTTGTGTGTGACTGTTAGAGCACCTTCATGGTGTCATTGGCTTTGTCAGCAGTCTAACTGCTAGCAGGCAGTTGGTTGCAGACTCATATTTTGCATGCCTGTATTCCAGTATTATAAAGGCGTCTGAGGTCATGAGCGAAAGGCACTATCCATCGAGCTGACAGGACAGTAAATGGGAGGATGAAAATAAATCCTTTTTTTTTTTTAAACCAGCAGCCGGTGCAGATACCCAGAGGTTGGGTGAGCTCTGCAGTATTGCAAGAGAAAGAGAACATGGCCAGATGAGATGGGCCTCTTACCCTCTTCATCTGCTGTTTATAAGCTGCTTCTGTGATTTTATTTGCAGTTGCACAACATGTAACACTTTTAGATAATTCGGTTCGGGCGACGGGGGACCGCGGACCGCGCCCAGGAGGTTTTGTGAGTGCGGCAGAAGGGAGGGAAGACATTCTAAGATGAAACGTGCAGTCGGGGGACTGCTTATATGTCTTGCCTTCCTGTGGAGCTACTGCCATTTCCGGCAGTAGCTGGGTGCAGTTAGAGAAGGGTAGACAATTCAGTCTGCAGGCCGCAGGTAGGGGAGGGCTGACCGTGAGGAAAAGTTCCACGAGGAGGACGTGCAGATCTGTTTACCAGGCGACGCGAGTGACTGGATGGAAGATGAACCGAGAAAAGAGCTAAGTTGGAGGCGCTGGAGACACCGAGAGCCCGCAGCCCCTGATTCGGCCACTTGCTCAGTCACTGTCCATATCATTCGTGCAACCCTGGACTTAGGGGATGCTGTAACAGTCTCAGGCATGGTCACGCAATGCCGGTGCCAGGTACTCTTCCCCTAAATTACTCCCATCTCTTTCAGCCCCAGATCTGCCAGGATTCTTCGCGAGCAGGGGAGGATAACATCCTGGGTTCTGGCTGTTAAGTCACCGTGTACTCTTCAGTGTCTGTAATCAATTTAGAGTCCGTGACAAAATAGTTCAAACATGGAAAAATGGCATGTGATGATACAAGCCTGTCTCAGACAGTCTTCATAAAACAAGCCACACTGGTAAATCAATGATTTCTTTCAGTGCCCCTTCTTTATTCTTGTATGAATGTGAAGCCTCCCTGGATAAACTGTAAACTTGAGGGGTTTTTTTTTCCCCCTCCAAATTTAGTTCCCTATTTAAATACTGTGGGATCTGAATGCTTGATCACGAAATCTCTTACTTTCCTCTTTTCTCTTCCTCTCTGTACCAAATGGGTATTCACTGTGGTTAAACACCTGATGGATGCCACCTCCTCCACTTTCCCCTTCTCCTCTCCCGAAGACTGGATGCGGAATGGGCCTCCTCTCTTCTTCTGCTGCGTGTTTGCGGGCAGAGGGATACCAAGACCCCTGAGGGAACCCCGTTTCTCAAACGCCTCTCTCAGCAGTGGGCAGGAAGGATGGATGAAATCATCCTCTCAAACAGAAATCACTGGAGATATCTCGCTAAGCACAAGGCGTGAGTTGGAAGTTACTCTTGATAACATTCTAAGACTGTTCAGCCAAGGCTTTTGGGCCTTTACTCTGAAAAATTAAGAGAACTATGAAAGGAAACGCGCTTCTCTCTAAATGCAAGCAAAAAAAAAAAAAATCCACACGGATCCTGGGAGAGGGGTTCACTCGCTTTGATACAAGCAGGAAGAAACCACTGCAGCAGCCTCTATGGGGGGTGCCTTGACAAAGGTGGCACTGCCTCGACCCAGCTGCTAGGCCCGGCTCCTTCGTAGAGATCCCAGTGGGGCCCTACACACTTGGGTGCTGTGTTCTTTTATGGACCGTGCTGGTAGCCAGAAGAAGCATCTCAGACCGGCTAAGGGCTGGACCTAAAGCGAAGGCAGTGTTGGGATTATGGTTTGCCCGCATGGCTGCACTGTGAATTGTTTAAATAAAAGAGTTAAGCAGTACATTTAAGCTCCACTCTTGAAAAAGCCCCCGCATTCCTAATGACCTGGAAGGGCTTTCACAATTCCCTCTTTTTGGGTTTTTGTCCTCAAAAAAATGGTTTTTTTTTGGGTACTTAAAAAAACCCTTTCGCCGTGCTTTCCACCACGTAGCTAAGCAAGCTGGGATGTTAACTACGTACTGGTGTTAGACGTACTGGGGCCCAGGGCAGAAACTAAAGATTGGGCTCTTTGTCTTGATCTTAGGTCCTCTCCCTTCTCTTCCTAGCTCCCATAGTCCCTTCCAGGTCCTCATCATCCAACCTGAGTCCTCTCCCTTCTTCTCTTATCTCCCTGATCTCAGGTCTTAGGGGTTGGAGACAAGTGGAGGGAGAGTGGGGGGCAAGCCCAGGTTAACTTGGGTTTTTTTTTTTGCACAGCAAAAACGTTTCCCCTCCTTCCTTGGGCAATTCTCCAGTTTTAATTCCCTCGTCTGACTGGTGCTGGGCCTGGTGGACGTGGTGGCAGCGGTAGCAGTCAGATACAGAAGCAGCACAGGTCCTGTGGCCATGCCTTCTGTACAGGTTTCACTAGTGACATGAAATCCATGCGGGAGGAGGGGGCCCTGTCTCTTTCTGCAGCACTGGGGCCCGAGCAAATTACTCTGCTTCCTCCCCGTCCCCTCCCCTGCTGGCTCATTACTTTTGAGAACTTTATGCAAACAGCCCTCTGATTTGTGTCATGTATGAATGTTGCACAAATTCTGATGGGTGGACCTGGAGGTGAGATCATGACTTTAGTCCAGAAAAAAACACAATAGGCATGGTATACAAAAAGACAAAGAAGACAATATACCAGATCCAAAAAACAGACAAGTAGATATTTTGAAGACTCAAGCTAGCACTGCTGCTTTCAAAGAAAATCTATCCTCTGTGCTGTATAGCATTTTAAAACTACCTGTAAGAAATGGTCATCCTCATTTTTATTTCATGTTTAACTGTTTATGCTACACTTCTGCACTTCCCTTGAACCCCGATGAGCAGCCAGGTTGGCAAGAATCACAAATGGCCTCATACTCAGTGGACCTGATTGGTCCTTAGTGGTTATGATGTCAGAGATGACATCACACAAGCATTTGCTATGTCCAAGTTACGCTTGGACATAGCATAGCACAACATAGCTTAGCATGATAGAGGTCTTTAAGATCATGAGAGGACTTGAATGAGTAAATGTGAATCGGTTATTTACACTTTTGAATAATAGAAGGACTAGGGGGCATTCCATGAAGTTAGCAAGTAGCACATTTAAGACTAATCGGAGAAAATTCTTTTTCACTCAACGCATAATAAAGCTCTGGAATTTGTTGCCAGAGGATGTGGTTAGTGCAGTTAGTGTAGCTGGGTTCAAAAAAGGTTTGGATAAGTTCTTGGAGGAGAAGTCCATTAATGGATATTAATCAAGTTTACTTAGGGAATAGCCACTGCTATTAATTGCATTAGTAGCATGGGATCTTTTTAGTGTTTGGGTAATTGCCAGGTTCTTGTGGCCTGGTTTTGGCCTCGGTTGGAAACAGGATGCTGGGCTTGATGGACTCTTGGTCTGACCCAGCATGGCAATTTCTTATGTTCTTATGCTTTCCATTTCTTTGTGGTGGAATAATTTTTCCAAGCATGACTGCTCCCAGGTGTTCAGGGAACCTGCAGGACAGCACTAAGTATTATTATGGCTTGGACAATAAAATATTTGGATACAGAGTGAGCAATACTGCTTGCTCTGCACATTTTTGAAATATACAGTGAGAACATAGTTTTCTTCTAATAACGGTACACTTAAAATCACATCTGGATAACAGGAAAAAAAAATATGCGTCATAATCCTGAAGTCATAAAACCAGTCGTACAGAGGTTACATAGAGATCTCATTCATATAGTAGCATTTTTCAATATAGAGGTACTTATATATATATATATATGTTACTACTGTTAATATTATTTGTTAGCTAAGCAGCGCTGCTGCTCAGTCACTGCCCTGCAGGAGACCTAAGTTTGATTTCCAGGCTAGGCTTCTCCTCCTCTCAGACTGGCCAAGGCTGGGGATGTTGCAGAGATTGTGTTCACAGCCCCTCTGTCACTGCAGAGGTGGGGGTGGGTGGGAGGGGGAGAATCGCCTCAGGTAGCACTAAATTGAAACTCATGGTGCCGAAACCCCTACCCCCCCCCCCCCCCCCCCCACCCGGTAAGGGCCAGTTCCAGCTTAGCTGGAAGTCCAAAAGGAACACCGAGTTTAAAAGGTACCTTATGCTAGTTTGCTACCACCTGGGGAAGATTAGAGAAACTCCTGCGCTCATCCATGAAAGTGAGAATGTGGGTATTTCATAGGATATCTTGTTAAACTATATGCACACGTCTTTCCTGTCGGGTGGCCCTGCCCATGTTTCTCCCCTGCGCTGCCAGGCCCGGCGCGACCAGTAGGTGGAACTAGGCGGCCGCCTGAGGCGGCATCAGAGGGCGGAGCACCACCAGGGTACACATTTTCAAAACGTCAAGGGTGACAGCAGTCGTGGAGCACTTGATAGGTTTCTGCAAGGAATGAGAGAGAGAGAGAACTGTAGGAGGGAGACCAGAACTCTCTATATCTACCACTGTCAGAGGGGCACATTCAAGTCAGGGTGGGCTTGGGTGAGGTCGATGTTATATTGGTCTGCCTTGAGCGCTACAGACCCTTGCACCCGCCCTGTGTGCTGCACATAGGAAGCATTAAAGAGAGCCAATCAAGGGAGGAAGGGGAGGCAGGAAGGCTGTTTGGCCTCGGCCTCCAGATCAGATGGGGCCTTATAGTTAGACCCTTGCTAATTTTCTGGCATTTGATACGTTTTGCAATTTATTTTCTGTGTTCCTCTATGCCATTTTTATTACGTCTATGGGCCTCATAAGCTATAAGTAGCCCAGAACTCTGAGAGGGCCCCACTTTCCACCACTGCATCTATAGCTTAAAAATATATATATTTTTTTTTGGTTCTCTCCTCTTTATTGGGATAGATTATTTTCATAAGAGCATAAGCGCATGCCATGCTAGGTCAGACCAAGGGTCCATCAAGCCCAGCATCCTGTTTCCAACAGGGGCCAAACCAAGCCACAAGAACCTGGCAAGTTCCCTTTGTTTCACATCAGGACCCTTCTGTTTGACGAAGCTGTGGTTCCTTCGTCTTGGAACAAAAGCCATGCATAAACACGGTCAGTCGTTTGGCACAGCTGATTTAGAAGTTATGGCTACAGTGAAACCCCATCTCCAGTCTTGGTGACCCTGCTGAACACCGGACGTCTGTATGCCCTGTCAGGGCAAGTTTGAGAAGCCATTGGTGTGGGTAAATGGCCGGTTATTCTGAGTAAAAGGGATTTTGTCCCCCAGCAAGTCAGGTGCATAACGTTTATCTGCGTCAAGCAGAGACGTTGCCGGGGATGGGGCAGGGTGAGGAATGCAGCCACATGCGCAGTTATGAAGGAGAAGGGCATTCGTACTTTTCCCTTTGAGAACTGGAGCAAAGCCCGTGGCCAAAAATATCCCTAGGCTTTGCAGCTACGTGGACTGTTTCAAAACCTGCCCCCACGCATTGACCTGAGGGAGAGCACTGGGAATAGCAAGATTTATGTTGCTCGATGCCAATGTTTGTGGCAGGCCACTGACTCTAAAAGTTGCTGGGCCCCGTCTTGTAGGACAGGATTTTTTATTTTTCTGCTATAAAACAAATCTAAGTCTATAGGTGCTTTGTCATAACACTGTTTGATGATATCAGCAGATTTACTATTGGCCGAAACATGAACTACTACCCTGTATCTCTAGTTCTGCAACCCTCTCCAATCACAAAAAGAAACTGTTAGAATTCAAAGTTTTCATTCATTTTATGTACGTATGCATAAATAAAAAATGACTCTATATCCAAAATATTTTTACTTTTGATCAAAACGTGCATGAGCTTTCATAGAGGGGAACTGTACGCCGTAACGCCTCTGTATCGCTCCGTGGTGAGACCACTGTGTGCAGTTGCCACATCTCAAAAAAGATATAGTTGCACTGGAGAAAGTTCAGAAGAGGGCGACAAAATGATAAGGAATATGGAAAGGCTCCCCTACGAGGAAAGGCTAAAGAGGTTAGGGCTGTTCAGCTTGGAGAAAAGACGGCTGAGTGGGGGATATGATAGAGGTCTACAAAATCAGGAAAGGACTTGAATAGGTAAATGTAAATCGGTTATTTACTCTCTCAGATAATAGAAGGACTAGGGGGCTCTCCATGAAGTTAGCAAGTAGCTTATTAAAAAAAAATCTGAGAAAATTCTTTTTCACTCAACGCAAGGTTAAGCTCTGGAATTCATTGCCAGGGGATGTGGTTATGGTAATTAGTGTAACTGGGTTTAAAAAGGTTTGGATACGCTTCTAGAATATACGGTATACAAAACATGTTAAATAAATAAATACAAAAAATAGAGGAGAAGTCCATAAACTGCTATTAATCAATAAGGAATAGTAGCTTGGGATCTATTTAAGGTACTTATGACTTTGATTGGCCACTGTTGGAGTCAGGATACTGGGCATGATCGACCCTTGGTCTGACCCAGTTTGACATATTTTCTGTTCTTATGTTACAAGCCGTTAAGCCCGTTAAAACGGGCTACATCCCTCTGTCTCTCACCTCCCCCTCTTTCTCTCTCCCCTCACTCTTCACCACCCCCTCCCTCACCCACTCCTCCCCACCCTCCCTCTCCTATCACTCAGTCCCTCCCTCCCACTCAGTCTCACTCACTCCCTCCCCCCTCTCTCCCTCCCTCTCACTCACTCAGTCCCACTCACTCTCACTCAGTCCCCACTCCCTCCGTCCTCTCCCTCAGTCCCACTCCCTCCCTCAGTCCCTCCCCCTCACTCAATCCCTCCCTCCCACTCAGTCACTCCCTCCCCCCTCCCTCTCACTCAGTCCCACTCACTCTCCCTCAGTCCCACTCCCTCCCTCTCTCTCCCAGTCCCACTCCCTCCCTCAGTCCCCCCTCTCCCTCTCACTCAGTCCCCCCCTCTCCCTCTCACTCAGTCCCACTCCCTCCCTCTCACTCAATCCCTCCCCCTCACTCAGTCACTCCCTCCCACTCTCTCTCTCCGTCCCTCCCTCCCACTCAGTCCGTCCCTCCCTCTCTCTCTCTTCTCCCTCCCTCGCTACCGCCCGCTACCGCCGTCGCCACCGCCGCCGCCGCTACCGCCGTCGCTCGCTACCGCCGTCGCCGCCCGCTGCCGGTACCGCCGCTGCTGCCACTGGACGCCGCCATTTTTTTTTCTTTCTGAAGCTGCCTCAGAGCGACGTGCTCGCCCGCACATGCGCGGTAGAGCTGGTCTCTACTGCGCATTTGCGGGCCGTCGGTCACAGGCCATTTATAAGGTAGATGTTCTGTCTACCCAGATGTGAAATAAAACACTGGGTAAATTACGCTATGAATGCATAATTAATCTGCTGGCCCTTTGCTCTTAGGTTTAAATTAAGAATGCCTTAATACCGAAATGTCTTTAGCTTGAGGTTTTATGAAAGCTGACAGCAGAAACATTCAGGCAGGGGAGCGTGCAACGAGACACCTTCAGTGGCAGTACCGTGCTTGGAGTGACCGAGTCCCATAATTCAGCGATGCAAGCAACAGGAGTGTGCGCGATTGTGGGCTGAAAATCACAGATCCTTTTCCCTTCCCCTCCTCTCTCGGCGGTTTTTACTTAACAAATATTTGGTTAACGGTGGAGTCATTCCTAGAAGTGAAACTGCATGTATTTGCTTGGCCTACTGAAAACATAAGAGCATTTCCTATTTGTGCTTTTTTTTTTTTTTAATTTCATTTTCTGCATAGCATTTATTACTTTGCATGCATAAAACACTTCCAGGACTACAGCTACCAATAGGGATAGGCTAATGCCCCTCACTGCAATTTATCATCCAGAATTTGTACTGGGAGTTTTGCAGCCTGCACAGCATGTACTGAGTTGTTAACTTTTGTTTCACAAACTATATATGCACTAACGGGTCAATTTTTAAAAAAGGGTGCGCGCGGGGAAAACGGGGGTTACGCATGTGACTGGGCCTTGCGCGCAGTGCACATTTTAGAAGAGCCCTGGTCGTGCGCGTAACCCCTGTTACATGCACAAGAGCCAAGCCTCTTCTAAGGGGGCGGGCCGGGGGGGGGGCAGGAAGGGGCAGGCCGGGACAGCGCCATTGTTTGATGTCCCAGCGCCCAGCCGGCGCGCACAACTTACTTCAGCTCGGGAGCTGAAGTAGGTTGCTCAACAAAGGTGGTAACAAAAAAAAAAAAAAACGGATTTAGGGGTTGGGGAGGAGAAGGGAAAGGGAAGGGAGGTTATGGTAGGGGTAGACAAGTTCGGTCTGCTCCTTAATTGGGGGGAACAGGGGAAGGCTGCGATGTGTCGCCGCGAGAAAATTGCATAATTTCTCCCCCCCCCCTTGTGTGTGCAGATTACAAAATCCGGCGCGCATGTGCGCACGGCCCAACGATTTTATAACAGGCGCACGCTGGTGCGCGCATGTTATAAAATCAGTACGTCCGTGTGTGCGGGCCAGGAAGCGCGCGCACGTGGACGCACGCGCCTGTATTAAAATCTACCCCTAATGGAACAGCCTGTGAAAGATAATAGGGTCAAATTCTGACTCTCCTACATCCCTACCTCAGAAACCCTGCCTCCCACCCAATTTTAATAAAATGAAGCTTACAAATCCCTGCTCCTCCCCCCTCGCCCCAGGGCAGGGCACGGCCTTCAGGGGAAGAAGCAATGCCCAATTGCTCCTGCCTTGTTAGTGCCAAATTTCCAAACGAAGTTAGCCGAGCGGCTCCTCTCCTTCGCTGTGCACATGAAGGGCAAAGGAGAACCATGAGTCAGCCAGCACTATCTTGAGTTTTGGCGTCAGTGGAGCGGGAGTAATTTGGGGCATCATTCCTGCCCCCTTAAGAATCCACCTTGCATGGAGGTAAGGGGGGGAACCTGGTGGACATAAGGGCTTGAAACGTGGCTTGTGGTTGTGTTGGACTTTGGCAGTTGCTATGTCCCCATGTGCAATTCCTCTTATCACCCCCACTCCCAGGTCTCCCTCTGCTCCCTTTCTTGGGGTGCATGCTAGCAGAGCGGGGGCATGGTGAATTCATTTTATGATGTATGTTTGTAACCCGCGTGACGTGATTGCCAGGAAGGAGGGAATGTAGAAGAAGGTCAGGGATGTTCTCTATTCCGGGGAAGTGTGAGTGTGGTCCCCTTAGATTTCAGTAACGCTTTGACACTGTTCCACACGGGAAGGTCATGAGTAAGCTCAGCAGACTGGGGTGGGTCCTAAGGTGATAAAGTAGGATCAGGAACCAGGCCTGGCATTACCTGGTGTACGTACCGTGCATTTGCAAGGGGCGGCATATCCGGGGGAGTAGGCGAGCCGGTGGCAGCAGGAGAGACCGCGGGGCTGCCGGCAGCCGAAGAAGGAAAGAGGCCCATCTTTGGGTTGCATGTGCTCGCGTCGCCAGCTTCCACTCTCCCCCCCCCCCCCCCCCCAAAACAGGAAGGCCCCCAGGGCCAGCCCGAAGAAATCAGGAGGCCATTGGGGGCCACAGTGGAGCTCATCCCACCACGGCCCGAAGTCAACAGGAGGCCATATGTGTGTAAGTGACTGAGAGCATGTGTGTGTCAGAGTCTGTGTGGTTGTGCATGTGTGTGCTGAAAGCCTGTGTGTGTCTGTGTGAGAGCCTGTGCAGGCCCAGCACGACCGGGTGTGCGTGCCATGCATTTGCACGGGGCGATTTGCCCGGGGGGAGGCTGTGAGCTGGCAGCAGCAGGAGAGACCGCCTGCAGCCGAAGAAGAAGAGAGAAGCTGCAAGCCAACAGCGGCTGGTGGAGAGGCTCGTCTTCCGGTTGCGAGTGCAAGCACACCCGCCTGCGCGCACAGCTTCCGCTCCCCCCCCCCCAGTCCCCTCAAACAGGAAGGCCTGCGGGGCTGTTCCGAAGACATCAGGAGGCTCGCGGGGGCCCAAAGACATCAGGAGGCCCGCAGGGTCATGGTGGAGCTCATCCCACCACAGCCCGAAGACAACAGGAGGCCATGTATGTGTTTGAGTGACTGAGAGCCTGTGTGCGTCAGAGCCTGTGTGTTTGTGCATGTGTGTGTCTGAGAGCCTGAGTGTTTGTGCATGTGTGTGTGTGTGTGTATGTATGTGTCTGTGTGAGAGCCTGTGTGCCTGTGAATGTGTCTGTGTGAGAGCCTATGTGTATGTGTGCCTGTGAGAGCCCATGTGTCACATATAGGCTCTCACAGGCACACACACACACACACACACATAATGTATGTGTGAGGGAGAGGGAGCCTATATACATTATAGAGAGGGTATGTGAGAGAGAAGATAAAATGTGGGCGTCCCAACCTCCCCCAATCCACGACAATCTCAGGGTGACTGGAAATCAGAAGATCACAGGTATGGAGAGCAGGAGATTTTGTTTAATCCTTATTAGTCCATAATATATCGGGCTTGGTAGTGTGTCCATCAGTGCTCGTGCATGTTCCCCAGCCCGCCGATAGATGGCGCTATAATATATCGGGCTTGGTAGTGTGCCCATCAGTGCTCGTGTATGTTCCCCAGCCCGCCGATAGATGGCGCTATAATATATCGGGCTTGGTAGTGTGCCCGTCAGTGCTCGTGCATGTTCCCCAGCCCGCCGATAGATGGCGCTATAATATATCGGGCTTGGTAGTGTGCCCGTCAGTGCTCGTGCATGTTCCCCAGCCCGCCGATAGATGGCGCTATAATATATCGGGCTTGGTAGTGTGTCCGTCAGTGCTCGTGCATGTTCCCCAGCCCGCCGATAGATGGCGCTATAATATATCGGGCTTGGTAGTGTGCCCGTCAGTGCTCGTGTATGTTCCCCAGCCCGCCGATAGATGGCGCTATAATATATCGGGCTTGGTAGTGTGTCTGTCAGTGCTCGTGCATGTTCCCCAGCCCGCCGATAGATGGCGCTATAATATATCGGGCTTGGTAGTGTG
This sequence comes from Rhinatrema bivittatum, assembly GCF_901001135.1. Lineage (NCBI taxonomy): Eukaryota > Metazoa > Chordata > Amphibia > Gymnophiona > Rhinatrematidae > Rhinatrema > Rhinatrema bivittatum. The sequence goes on along the minus strand of NC_042615.1, from coordinate 47,175,759 downwards.
TCTGTCAGTGCTCGTGCATGTTCCCCAGCCCGCCGATAGATGGCGCTATAATATATCGGGCTTGGTAGTGTGTCTGTCAGTGCTCGTGCATGTTCCCCAGCCCGCCGATAGATGGCGCTATAATATATCGGGCTTGGTAGTGTGTCTGTCAGTGCTCGTGCATGTTCCCCAGCCCGCCGATAGATGGCGCTATAATATATCGGGCTTGGTAGTGTGTCTGTCAGTGCTCGTGCATGTTCCCCAGCCCGCCGATAGATGGCGCTATAATATATCGGGCTTGGTAGTGTGTCTGTCAGTGCTCGTGCATGTTCCCCAGCCCGCCGATAGATGGCGCTATAATATATCGGGCTTGGTAGTGTGTCTGTCAGTGCTCGTGTATGTTCCCCAGCCCGCCGATAGATGGCGCTATAATATATCGGGCTTGGTAGTGTGCCCGTCAGTGCTCGTGCATGTTCCCCAGCCCGCCGATAGATGGCGCAGGCGGCTCAAACACGCCGTACAGCAGCCATGTCACAACACCAGCTACAAGAGGTCCTCCTGGGGGAATTCAGCGATACTGCGGAATGCAGATTTTGCCCAGAATTCCTCCTTCCCGCAGATTTCCTCCCTCACCTTGACAATTTCTTCCCTCGCCGGAAGACTATTCAAAACCGGAAGGACAGCGGCCATCGTGGGACAGGCAGAAAATAGCAGAGGAGACCATGGCATGCCGCGATCGGAGCACCCGGGCCTTCAACTTCGCCGCGAACGGAGCGTGTGCCACAGGACACGCTCCGTTCGCGGCATGCCGGGGTCTCCACTGCTATTTTCTGCTCAAGGCGAAAATGGAAGGCCCCCATGTGCCACGAACATGGCACCGGGCCTTCAACTTCCCCGTGAATGGCGCGCCGGGCCTTCATCTTCGCCGCGAACAGCATGGGTCCTGCGGCATGCCGGTGAGAGAGAATGTGTGTCGGGGACGGGAGGGTGAGAGAGAGCAGAGAGAGCAGGAGGATGTGAGAGAGAGCATGGGGGGGATGCCGGTGAGAGAGAATGTGTGTGGGGGGGGGTGACAGAGAGCATGGTTGGTAAGAGGGGGGTGGGGAGGGTGTGACAGAGGGCATGGGAGGTAAGAGAGGGTGGGTGGGGGGATGCTTGAGTGTGGGTTTCAGAGAGAGGGAGCCTATATGAGGGGAGGGGGATGCCAGTGAGAGAGAATGTGTGTGTGAGAGAGGAGAGGGGGTGTGGGGGAGTGCGAGAGACAGCTTGGTATATAAACTTTGCCAGCCCTGGCTTTAGCAAATGTGCCTCCACGTCCCTTGCCCTGGGTGAAAGCAATTTAGTTTTTCCTTTTCAGCTAATGCTTCCATGCAAGAGCAGATGTGCCAATAAAAGGGCTCGCCGCCCAGGCGTAGAACGGGTACAGTTGCTAGTTTTAATTATTGGGTGTAATTTGATAATTCTGCTCTTTCAAAATATTACATTATTTTGGGGATGGGGAATAGAACATTTTTTAATTATTGGATTTTTTATTCATCAGATATTTTGAAATATTTTCTTGTTTGGGAAATTTTATATATTCTATTCATTAACTGAAATATTTATTCTTTTTATTTTTTACTATTTTTTTACTATTATGATTGATGTTTTATATTTCTTGCTTTTATTATTTAATATTTTTATGAAGAATGGTAATGTTTCTGTTTTTCCATTATTGCTCTACATGTGGCTTGTTGTGGGTTCCACTTCAGGTCTTCTTAGTCCGTTTCGGTTTATACTTTCTGATCTCTTTATTCTGGATTTGGTCAGGGTCTCTCTGTGTTCTGCATATGTGACTGAGGTGAGGTATTTTGCTAGCATGTAATTTTTACGTAGGGATCTATAGCACCAGCCACTAATAAAAGTTTCCTAATAAAAGTTTTATTGATGTTCTAGGGCCCGGTGTAATATGTGCAGTGTTGCCCTTTCATAGATAAGGTTGTTAGGGGTGTTTTGGTAAGGGAGGTTTACTATATTGTAATGGAAATTGTGTTTGTTCAGGGCTTTCTGAGGGCCAAGCTCACACCCAATACACATTACAAAAAAGTCAAATTCCATAGGAGTTCCAAGTGTCTTTTTTTGCAGAGTTTTGTGGTAACAGGAGTGGATGTAAATATAATACGCATGTTGTGTTATTTCTGCCTCAGCAGACTGTACCTTTGAATGTTCTTTATCATGTAAAATTTATTATAAATGCCTAATTTAATTGTGTGCATCTGTAAAGGATGTGGGGGTGGGGTGATGTGTGTGCAAGGCTGTAAGGATTGCCCAGTGTACCTAATACCCTTCCCTATCCATGGGTTCTGGGGTGGAGGGCATATCAGTTTTTAAAAAAAATATAGATTGCAGGATGGAGCTGGGCTTTATTTGATGGGCCCGGGACAGACACTGAATGAATCGGGAGGGGGCAGCACAGTAACTTTTTGCACGGGACAGCAAAAAAGCTAGCACGGCCCTGTCAGGAACTGGTTGAGTGATAGGCAGTAGAGGAGAGTTGTAAATGGAGTTCATTTCGGTGATTGGGGGGGGGGGGGGGGGGAGACTAACCAGTGGAATGCCCCAGAAGGATATTATGAAAGAGTTAGGAGGAAAAGATTGTCTTTTTGGCAGAAGATGACGTGCAAAAGAAGCGTGATCTAAGAAAGTTTGAAGAGCAGGTAAATAAGATTTAATGTAAAAAGAAGTAGTCCTATAATTCAAGAGTGGTACATGGTAGGGAGTAAGACACTGATGTGCACTCAGCAGGAGCAAGATATCAGGATGATCACATCTGATCTCTAGGTTACATGTGGCAACTGCAGCCAGAGGAACGTGAGGGGATGTAAGGAGAGGAATAACCCGTAGAGAAAAAGGAGGTGAAAATGCCTCTGTACAGGTCAGTGGTGAAACCTCATCTAGTGTATTGCGTCTGGTTCTGGAGGTCAGACCCAGGGCTGGGTTTAAGATTTTGTTGTCCATTGACGGGTCTAGAAAGCCGGGGTGGATGGAGTGCCACAACGACAATCCATTGAAATGGGTTCCTATTCAGCCATGGTATTTGGCATCTATCAAAATCTGGTGCTCTAGCCAGTTGCCTATGCCTAAATCCAGGCCTGGTCATAACCTCTGAAAGGATATCTATATTCTTAAAACTGGTCCAGAGAAGAGCTACCAAAATGGTTTAGAGTCTACGCTATAAACACTGCGAACACAGACTCAAGAGCCTGAACATGCACTGTACAGCCTAGAGAAGGTGGGGGAGGTTATACAGTAGTGATAGTCAAGTAACTGGAAGGTATACATAATGCAGAAGAAGCAAACATTTTTCTGTGGAAATGAAATTCTACAAAAAGAGGTCATGATAAGAGGCTCCTAGGGGATAGACTCAGAAAAGGCAGGAAATATTTCTTCACAGAAAGGGTGGTGGATGCACGAAATAGCCTTCCGGTGGGTATGAGAGAGGCAAAATCTGTAACAGAATTGAAGAAAGCCTGGATAAGTACAGAGGATCTTTTAGTTGATAGGAAATGAATGGAAAGGATGATTGGCCTGGTGGTCTTTCTCAGGCATCACATTAGATTTTGATTTGATCTTTCACCTTTCCAAACTGGAATTATGTAAATATGCTTTCATACCTTCCATGTTTTGTGCCCATGCGAATAAGCCCTTAATGAATTGCACCTTTTTCATGTATTCCATGTCAATTGTATTCCAACCTTTGTGTCAATTGAATGAATGGAAAAATGTACTGTTTCTCAAAACAGTTTGCCTCCCTTGCACCAATTGCATGCCTACACTCATCCTCTGCTTTTGCTCGACCTTACTGGTTTGTCGGACTTGCTGGTGGGGTCCTGAAAGGCTTGCGTGTGGGTCATGGGATAATGGATTCTGAAACGGCGTCAGTGATTTGTGTCAGCTGAAGTGAATCCCAAATGGATGGATTTGGAAAGCACTGCTCTCTAACGGGCCAATACAGTACAGTGCGCTCCAACAGAGCGCACTGTTAACCTGCTCTTGGACGCGCGTTTTCCCTTACCCCTTATTCAGTAAGGGGTGGAAAATGCGCGTCCAACCCACCGAACCTAATAGGGCCCTCAACATGCAAATGCATGTTGAGGGCCCTATTAGGTATTCTGAAAGCAAATGTGCAGCCAAGCTGCACATTTGCTTTCAGAAATTAGCGCCTACCCAGAGGTAGGCGCTAATTTCTCCGGGCACCGGGAAAGTGCACAGAAAAGCAGTAAAAACTGTTTTTCTGTGCACCCTCCGACTTAATATCATGGCGATATTAAGTCAGAGGTCCCGAAGGGTAAAAAAAGTTTAAAAAAAAATTTTTTTTTGAAGTCGGCCGGTGGCTGTCGGGTCGAAAACTGGACGCTCAATTTTGCTGGCGTCCGGTTTCCGAGCCCATGGCTGTCAGCGGGCTCAAGAACCGACGCCGGCAAAATTGAGCATTGGCTGTCAAACCCGCTGACAGCCGCCACTCCGGGCCAAAAGGATGCGCTAAGGACGCACTAGTGTCCCTAGCGCCTCCTTTTGCCCGTTTCTACCGCCGGACCTAATTTAAATACTGAATCGCATGCACAGGCGAGTGGCCTGTGCGTGCACCGGGAGAGCGGGCATTCGCCCGCTCTCCTACGGACTTTACTGAATAGGCCCGTAACTAAGGGGTAGATTTTAAAAGAAGGCACCGATTTTATAACCTGCGTGCGCAGGTTATAAAATCCGTAATCCGCGAGCACATGTGCGCCGGATTTTAAAATCCGCGACACATGTGCGGGTGGCGCGCGCAGGGGGGATGAATTTTAGTAAATTATGCGCAGCAACGCAATTGGGCCTTCCCCAGTTCCCTGCCAGTCCGGTCCAATTACGGAGCAGACTGGGAGGGAACTTCCTTACCCCCCTGCCTAACCTTCCTTCCCTTTCCCCTTTCCCCTCTCCACTCTCCACCCTGACCCCTAACACCTAGCCAGCTATCCTAAAATGTTGTATTTTTCTTCTTACTGCTCCTCCCGAGCAGACGTAGTTTCCGCATGCCAGCGGATGCTTCCCTGGGAGAGCAGCTAATGGCCGCTGCCCCCGCTGGCCTCCGTCCCGCCCCTCCCTGCCCAGACTCCGCCCCCGGCACGCCCCTTTTTCAGGGCCCGGCACTTGTGCACGAATCGGGACTTTCGCGCGTGGCCGGGCCCTTTTGAAAACGTGCCCGGCACGCTCCGGGCCCAGCCACACGCATAAGTCCCGATTTTTACGCTCGTGGCCCTTTGAAAATCCACCCTTAAGGCTTTTCTCCCCCTTCTGTGTCTATGGCAAAATACCTTGATGAATCAGGCCCTAAACTAATTATTTTTAACTCAGTCCTGGGGGACTGGCTGGATGGCTCCCAAGGACCAGGTTGAAAACCTCTGCTCTAGTCTGGGAATTCTCACAATTTTTTATTTTTTTTTGTGGTTTGGTATCCTAAAATGCTCAGTTCACTTTAATCAATTCTTTCATCCATGGTAACCTAAAAAACCCCCCAAAAAAACTTTGTGGCTGCATTTGAGAAACACTGCTCCAAGCTGCTGGCAAGGTATTTGCCTAAGCAATCCCTGGCAGGATCCGGTGGTGGAATCAGACAACAGACGCCTGCTGGAATTCAAAGCTGAAGCAACAGCTCTGAACACCTTTTTTTTTTTTTTCCCCTCAAAATATTCAAAATCACATTTAATGTGTAATGTGTATTTCTGTCCTCCCTGCAAGCGATGGATTCTGAGCCCGACTATGAATATATTTGCCCACGGATGCCTTGGCCTTGGGATATCTAAGTTGAGTTGGGAGGCGGAGAGCCCGTTCCCCCCCTCCTCTGGCGTTGTAGGTGACGGGACGTAGATCTTTTGAGTAATGCCACGGTTTCTCCCAATCCTGCCGTCAAGCTTCAGATAATTTCCCAATCTTCTCCCCACTCCCCACCGTCGCGTCTTTTGATATGCAGAGCATTACCCCCAATTAGGAGGCAAATGTTTTTCACAATAGGCCAATTAGGAATCTGATTCGGGATGTGTGATGAACCCAGATTTTAGTAATCGACCAATTTTTAATCAGATCTCATTTTTATTCACCAGATGGACTTGGGGGGGGGAAAGCAATCGCTTATTGCTGGGAGTAAACATTTTGGGATCCGCGGGGGGACTAGTGGCCCAGACTGGCCGCTGTTGGAGACAGGATGCCGGGCTCAGTGGACCTTAGTCTGACCCAGCAGGGCATCTCTTAAGTTCTTGTGTCTCCTCCTTTAGCAAGAGCATGTGGGGAAACTCGAGTCTTTTTCATGAATTGAAAATAACAAGAGCTCTGTGCCTCTCCGTTTCTCTCTTGCCTTCCAAGGTGGCACAAGACGCCCTTTTAAGGGCAACTTTCACGCTCCCCAAAAGTGCTGCCCAGGCACATGCACAAGGTGCTATTGTTTCTGACTGGATGCTAGTTGAAAAGCAAGCTGTGCTCTCGGTTTACTGTGCAGTATTTAAAAAGTGCAGGTTGCAAGCACTGCTACTTACCCTCTATGAATTAATAATGTTACTGCTGAGTCCTCATTTTTTATTATTCTTTTAAGCTGCTTTCTCGCATTGCCCAGGGCTCCTGGGAGCAGCCGTGTTTGCAGCAGTGAAACCTTACCTCATAAGAATGGGATCTGATTGGTTCCTGTGGTTTATTCCATGCCATGTATGACATCATAGCCAGTATAGACCAATCAGATCCAATGAATGAAAGGAAACTGATGACTCTTCTTTACGTGGCTGCTTCCAGAGGTTTAGGAGAATTGCATAGGAGTAAGGACAATAATAACTTATTAGATAAATGTGTTTTTACTGTTATGTTACTGTTACTGTTTGTTCTCGGTACCTTTGAATAATGCTCAGTACACCGAAGCTACAGCTTAGTTCGGTAGCGCTGATGGATGGATGCAGCATTGGACAGATACTTATATGAGTTCCTTCTCTGTAGAGCTTACAGTCTAGTCAAGAAATACAAACAAGACAAATTGGCTTCCGGAAATTCATTCAGCAAATATGGTTAAAATCAACAAGGTTCTGATGAGGGAGAGAGTAGGGAGTATAAGATTGAAAAGTGCATTTGAATATGACCATGACGCACCTACTCAGGAAGTCTGTTTCAGGCATACAGTGCAGCAAGATGAGAAGTGGAGTCAGGAGTTGGCAGTGGAAGAGGAAGGCACAGATAAGAGCAGCTTGCCCGATGAATGGAGTTTGCGAGGAGAGGTGCAGGGAGAGATAATGAAGAGCTGCTGAATGAATGCACTTGCAGGCGAGTCGGAGGAGCTTGCACTGTACATGGACGTGGATGGGAAGCCGAAGTAATGACTTGAGAAGAGGGGTTATAAAGTTGTAGCAACAATGGAGGCAGCTGAGTCGGACAGCTGGATTCTGAATGGACTATAGTGGGAAGGCTGCCTTTCAAGATGTTGAATTCTGAAGCTAGTAATGTGCTAACCTGTTGTTCCTTATGATTTATTTTCTATAACGTTTGGAGAGTTCTAGCAGGGTTGAACAGTACCATTATTGGTCTTGGCAAATTCCTCATTGTGACGTCACACTGTCTCCAGGATTCCCTGCTGCTCACATGCTGAGTGAAGCTAAATATCATCCAGCACTATTCGGTAGTGCTAAACATGCATAGGAGATTGTAAATTGACAACTCCAAGCCCAATAAGCAATGTAATCTGGGCACTAGAAATCACCAACAAACACAGGTCTCCCAGTAGTATTTTAACTAATCAGTCATACATAAATTATCACACTACTTTATGTTCTCTTTTTCTTTGCTTTTTCTTTTTGTAGGACCTCCAAGTTCCCAGAATGTATAATGCACATCCTGCTTTTACTCATACTTATCATATTATTATTCCTTTTCAATTAAAACGTTTTACCCAAACCTTGGGAAATCCAGCTTCTTTCAGTTATTGCTTTTTCACTTTTGTATGTTTATTTCATTTTGTATCAAAGGTCCTTACTAGAGCAGTCTTTCCAAAAAACAATGTTTATACAGAGAGTCTAAAATAGAAACCACACTTATCTTTGTATAATCATCAATGCCCCGACGTGGATCCACGTTTCGATATCTGCATCAGGGGGTCTTTTTTCACATTGTAGATTCTTCTTAACTCTAGTCTTTAAGACCACTCACAAACAACGTCAAAAAAATCCTTTAGTACGGTATATCTCACAACATTTAGCTTCCCTTGAAATAAACATGGCGTCAAACCCAACTCTTTATATCTACCAGAACGGAAATGACATCAACTTCAAAGGTGGGAAAAACCTGTCTTCAATCAACTTCATCTCATCGGCAGATCAAAACAGTTTTACATCATCAAATCCTTCCTGTTTAGATCAAGGAGTACCAATTAATTACCTCATTCAACCCATTTGGTTGCACAGTATCTAATTTAAAAATCCAAAAATTTTCTCAGCAATTCAACATAGACTGAATATCACCGCCCCCCCCCCCCCCCCCCCCCCTCCAAGGAATGGTGGCAATACAGATTCCAAAATTGTCCACTTCAAATCCTTAAATTGGTGTTTTTTTATCCAAACAATGGGCTACAATCAGAGATTGTAAAGCCAGAGGGAACAGGAAGCACAGGGCTGCTGGGAAATTTAGTTTTGAGATCCTTGGCAGAGAATTAACTAGGATCAAGGAAGCAGTGATAGAAAGGTGTGTTACTAACCGATGTTATGGTTGGTGACTCGCGGAATGCCTCTGTCACCTCTGGCTCAACCTCAGAGCCATTGCAGCATAGACGTCACCTCCCCCCACTGCAGCCACTCAGCGTGGAATGGCCAGCCGCCGGACCCAGCTCCTTCAATGCCTCAGCAACAGGTCTCCTGGCTTCTTATTGTCCCACTGCATGTTGCTACCTGTCTTGTACTCATGCCTTGCTTGTTCCTGTCTTGTCTCCTGGTTTTATGGTTGGTTGCTCGTTTCCCTGTTCTTGTTCCTCCGAGCCTTCGTTCCAGATCCTGCCCATGCCCTGCCCTACTGTTTGTCTTTGGATTGAGTCTCTGGATTCTGACCTCGGCCTGCCTCCTGTTTTTTGCAGTCTGCTGCTTGCCCCGACCTCTGGCCTGATACCTGTATTGCTGCCTGCCATGACCCTTACTTGGACAGGACACTCGGCCCAGATAGCCTCAGGGACCCAAATGAGTCCTGCTGGCCACCAGAATCCAAGGGCTCAATTTGTGGGGCAGGTGGCTAGTATAGGCGAAGCTCCAGTCAGTCCCATCCATGGGCTTCTCCGGCAGCTGCCGGGGTGGGCTTGGTGGGTTCCCTCGTTAGACTGCGCCAGCCACGCCTCAGCAACAAGGATCCACTTTGACCATCGGTGTTACAATTGGGAGCTATAGCCGAAGCTAAGAAAACTGCTGCTTGGAATCAGCTTGTCTCTTAAGGGAGAGGACACTGTCTTTCAGGGGAGAGAGAGAGAGCCAGGGGAAAATGATTTGCCCAGACTCATATGCAGAGATGCCCAGAGCCTGCGGTTAGGGATTTTGGATTTGCAAAAAGTTACAGTTGGGAGGTGTTTGCATTTCCTGAACCATTTTCCAAATAGACTGCTGCTTGGGTCAGAAGGCTGCCAGAAGCCCAACACTCAGCAGAAGCCCAGAAATGTGAAAGAAAGTGGTTATCCTCCTAACTATATAAAGCACTGTATGCATCAAAATTATAAACCATAATGCTCCGATTCTGAATAACCCAGAAGAGAATGGCAGATAAGGACTAATTAGCCCACCCAGTTTGCCCAGTTGTCTTTCTGGATCTCTAGTACTTTGGGTAGATGAGCATATAAATAACAGACGTTCAGCACCCACCCAGGGGTATTGCTAGGTAGTTCAAAGATCCAGGGCATAGGCTCATACCTCCTCCCCCCTCCCCCCGCCAGGTTGCCAACATTTACACAGGCCAGGACTGGACACTTGAGGACTGGGGAGAGGAGAGACATCTGACCCTTCCCTCATGTGTAATAATTTGCATAAATGTGCCACTACTGCCCCTGAATCTGCAATTGCTCTCTCTCTCTCTCTCGTCCCTCTATTCTTTCTGTTCTAGTGTCCCCAGGACAGTGGCAATGGACAATCTATCAATAGATCAACAGAACCAAAGAGCTATTAGTGATGAGTGCTGAACTCATGAATATATTTGGAGCACCATAATAATGATGGAGCATAATATGCATAGATGTATGCCTTCCATTAATTGTGTATGCACATGTGTATTATGGGTGCATTGATCATTTTTCCCAGTATTACGGAAATATGAGTACATCAATCATCCACACCCTTCACTGATCTCTTCTGAAGGTGCACTCACACCTGGCTGAGGGACCCAGATACAACACAGCACATCACACAGCCACTTGCATTCAGGCTAAGGTTTATAGTATTGTAAAGAAACTGTGCTGTCTTTAATTCAATGCTGACAACAAATTGGCAATGAATCCTCTAAAAGTGCATTACAATTACAATATAGTAAATCTTCCATTACAATATTATACTAACTATCAGCACTCAAATAGTAACAACCTCCTATAATAAAGCAACACAGCAAATATTATACTAGACACTAAAACACCAGTATACCTCCTCTCAGAAAACAGAGCAAGCCAAGCTGTGTAGATCTCTACCCAGAAACTACATGCTAGCAAAATACCTTGTCTTGGTCACACATGCAGAACACAGACAAACCTTCACTAAACACAGACTAAAAAAACCATAAAATATAAATAGAAACATGCAAACTCAACATGCCAGACTCTATATGCAGTGCAACAATGGAAAAACACAAACATCATAATTCCACATAAAACATAAAAAGTAAAACCAAGAAATATAAAACATCATAATAATAAAACTATACTCAGAATGAATAACCATTACAAAACAGCTGGTAAAAAGAATATCCAATAATTAAAAACTTGTATAAAAATTTCCTAAGCACCAATAAAATATTTCAAACAACAGACACAACAAATAACACTCAATAATGAAAAGAAATAAGGATAAAAAAATCCCTTGTTCTCCGTACCTGGGAACTTTCTTTCTCTCACATACACACATTCTCCAAAGTGCACACACTCACTTTCTCACTCTATACTATATGCTCCCTCAAATACATTCTCACACACACACATGCTCCTTCACATGCTTTCTCATACACACATACTCTCTCTCCCTCAGGAACATACAAGCAACAGCAACTTCCTCCTTGGGCTAATACAGTATCTCTCTCTCACACACATACTCACACATGCTCTCTCACACATACACACATGCTTTTTGTCTTTTTCTTACACACACATACACACAGGCTCTCTGTCTTTCACACACTCATAAAAACATGCTCTTTTTCACACATTCATACTCTCTCACACAAACATGTACACTCATACTTTGTCTCTCACAGACATGCATAGATACATACTTATCCTCTCTGTCTGACATGCACACATGCACACTCATGCTCTGTCTTTCTCACATACATACATACGTACATGCACACTCATGCTGTTTATCTGTACCTTACACATATGCACACTCATGCTCTGTCTTTCTCACATACATACATACATGCATACACACTTATGCTCTGACATGCACATTCATGCTGTTTATCTGTATCTTACACATATGCACATTCATGCTCTGTCTCATACAAAGGCACACATTGTTCTCTCTCTCTCTCGCTCTCTCTCTGTCTCTCACACATACCCATGCACAAATGCTCTCTTTCCCCAAAGTGTTCAGGGTACAGGCAAGAGCAACTTTTCTTCTGCTCTGCAGGTTGGCCGACACAGCAGTCTCTGCCTGGGCCGCACGGGCCCAGCCAACACAGCAGCTGATTCCTTCTCCTCAGGCCGTGCAGGCCCAGTTGACACAGCTGCAGTCCCTCCTCCTCAGGGCACACTGCCTCTTCCTCTACCTTGGGTTGCATGGCCCTGTCAACACGGCTACAGCCCCCTTCTTTGATGTACATGGCCCTGCCAATAACTCCTTTTCCTCGGGCTGCGTGGCTCCACCGACACAGCTACAGCACCCCTACCTCGGGTCTCCAGCCTACACAAAAGCTACCTCTTCCTTGGGCCTTGTAGGTCCACCAACACAGCTGCACTGCAGTCTCCTCCTAATTGACAGCCAAGGCTGAGACTTGGGGCATGGGCTCCATGTGACTGGGGCTAATCATGTCCGTGCACCCACCTCCCATGTCTTTTACCCAACATTCAACTTTTTTCCTATATCTGTACTCTATATCTCAATCATATGCTTCTATGGAAAAACTGGAAGTTAACGCTTTAGAAATAACTATACATAATAGATTACAGCAGAAAAAGACCATTTGACCTATCCAGTCTGCTCAATTATCTCTGTCCACACTGTTAAAAATATATCCCAGCTGTCAGCCATAGAGCATGAGCGCCTGTAAGATATCACTTCCTATTCAGGACAGTTTTTGTCATCTTCCTCCTTAGTACTTCACCATCTTTGGAAGATATGCATACAAGATACTCTATTTCGTTCATACCCAGTACTTTTCCCTTCCCATGTCAACTCAAAATGTGGTTTTCTTAACATCCAGCCTCCTAGATCTTCTGCATAGCCTTCTAGCTATTGCTGTACTAGTAAAGTCTGCCAGACAGACCCAGCTGCGTGGGCCAGGCAGAGAAACTCAGCTACATGAGCAAGTTATCACTGTACTTTGCAGTCTGTCAGACAGACCCAGCTCCTAGTTTAATTCCATAATTGCAGCTTCTCTCCATGTCCTGTGCTCTTCCCTCTAATCAAGTTTAGATATCTTCCAATTTACTTATTTTTTCTCAAGTCCATCTCTTTCATGTCTGTTTTGTTTCTCCATATTCTCCTTGAGTTGATGACCAATCAGACCATCCTAGCTCAGGAGAATAAAGCTGTTATCCAAGTCTTTCCTATTGCCTATTATGATCTCAACTTCCTTGCAGACCACAAGGTAGTTGCTTCCTAGGTGAATTAAAATAAGATGCGGAGGGGTTGCTGTACTCCCCTCTACATTAAAGTTGGTATCACTTGATTCCATCTTCTGCACATTTGGCATTTTTGGTTCTAATGCCAAATGATCTCATCTCCTTTCTACAGCTTGTTTCCTTGTCTCAGTTCACGGGCATGACCATAGATTCAAACTAACATTCGTCATGTCCCACTCTGGCTTAACCTTGTACTCTCAAGCAGTACTCCTATCAGCACCAACCCATCCAATCTCTGGGGAATAGTAGTCTACTGTAGCAACCCAACAAACCCCATAGCCTGTGGCGTTGTTGGGACATGCTTCAGCTGTCACAAGGGAATAAGGCTGTTGGAGTCAAGCTCATAGCAGGAATTAGGAAAGTCTTAGAATTCCTGTTCTGAGCTTGGCATCCTTGCAGGCCAAAAGGCTGCTCGGGCATAGCCCCCAAACTATTCGTCAAGTTTGTGTTCCAGCTTCTGCTTCAAAAATGACAAGTAAAGCAAAAATGTCTCACCTAGACTATAGGGTTGCCAACAGGGAAGGCTGAACCAGTCCTGGTTTTACCCCATTGCATGTATGTATTTGTGGTTTGAATTTCCTTAAGACAAAGTGGTCCTGGCCCTCAAAAGCCACAGATGGATTTGCTTTTCAAGAAATCCTAATAAATGTTCATTGATACGTATCTGTGTGTGTGGTAGTCCAAGAACCCACTTAACTTACATAGTTTGGTTATCCTGTAAACTAGACTTGTTTGACTTTGGAGGGGTAGGTGTTGTTTACCCCTGCCCTAAGACAAGCAGGGGTAGAAGTCCGTGCAAGCAATGGAGTAACACCAAGACCTCGTACATCTACTAGCATTAGAGCAACAAGTAGAAGAGCTGAAAAATTGGAGCCAGTTGGTCATCCTGAATGTAACGTGATTAATAACCTCTGTACAGGTCACTTACTGTCAGCTATTACCCCCATCTCAGTGATATGGATCATTTGCTTTTCTAGGCACAACAAGAATTGATGGTAAATGCCTTGGTCATCAGGGGTTATTACTTAAGTACAGTGTGCCCTAAGAATGCTAATGTTCTTTTGTTTCCTTTTTTTTTTTTTTTGCTAAACACTAAATAACTTTTGTACTATTTATTCATTTCTTGGCGTGCTGCAAGGGCACATCCAAAAAAGTCAAACAGGTAGCCCAGTCTTCAGTGCTGGCGGTAGCACAAATGGCAATAAATCAAGCTGAGAGCACATGAATTGCAGAGCTCAAGGCCAGGGCATTTTACCGAGCCATTCATGCATTTGGGAATATTTTGAACGAGACGGGAAGTGCGTGCACAGGACCAAATTGCAATCTCTTTGTACGGATGAACAGAAGGAGCTAGCAAACCGTGACAGCTAAGGGCCACACCATTTTTTCAGAATGCTTTGCCAATGGCTTACGGCAGACACATAGATGAGTAATGTGCTGAGTTTATTGCGTAACCCTACCCTTGGAGAAACATGAAAATACTCACTGAAGAGCCACTTGGTAGACTAACACTTTCTTGGGACCTTCTGGGCTGGAAGACTTGCAGAAGAACTTGGATTAAAAATGTTTCCGTTTAAATCTGAAAGGCACAGAAAGAACTTTCACATCCCTGGCGCAGCGTTCTAGATCTAGCAGCCGGTGAGCAGCTGTGCTCAGCCTGCCCCTTACGAGATGGGGCTGTCCTTTATCGCATTACATCTATGGATGATATGTAGCTCCAAAGTCCTCTAAAAACAGCAGGACCACAGTCCAGGGATGCAACGCAATGAATGCAGGGTGGTTCCGCCTGTTCCTTATGACATGGAACAGCCTGGTCACCTTAGTGCAGCGGGAGGATGCTTTCCTGCTTTACCAGAATGTTTGTTTCTTAATGCTGCAAATCGCTTGGGGCCTGTACGGGCAAAAGGGCTGTCTACGAGCATAAAAGTGACATGACAATGACCGCCCTGCCTCAGTCCCACTGCACTTTCTGCTGTGCGTTTAGTGCTTGAATCGTCCTGCTTCAGGACGAAGAAAAAATGTTTCCAGCAGAAAGAACATTGCTGAGTCAGGCGAATAAAAGCACTCATCCTTTGCGTTTCGAAAAACGGAGACTGAGGGGGCCCCCATGCATCTCCACAAAGCCAACTAAACTCCGTTTACCAGGGCTTGAAGGCCAGCTCAAGATACATTCTCTGCTTCATTACAGTGTGTATGAGGCACCTTCAGATATGTGGAATCGTTTTCCTAACTTCTGGAACAGGACGGAGGAGAACCATGAAGCACATTTTGTAGCCTGATGCGAGTGCGGATTAAGATGCCCACCTTTCAGTCAGTACCCTTCTTCATTTAAATATGCTTCTTCATTTAAATATGCTCACAATATGCTTCATTTAAATATGCTTCATTTAAATATGCTCACAATATGCTCACAATCGCTTATGTGCCCTCGCTCCAATAGCCTGTAGGGAATTTTTAAAAAGGGGGAGGATAGAGTTGGGGAAAAAGAATAGGTTTACAGTTGCTCTCGCTAATGAACAACAGAAGACTCATTGAGCTTATATATGTGCAAAGACTTGGACTTTGTCATACAGTCATTTTGTCAGGGACTCTGACAAGAGACGGCTGAGGGGGGATATGATAGAGATGTTTAAAATTATGAGAGGTCTAGAACGGGTAGATGTGAATCGGTTATTTACTCTTTCGGATAGTAGAAAGACTAGGGGGCACTCCATGAAGTTAGCATGGGGCACATTTAAAACTAATCGGAGAAAATTATTTTTTACTAGTCCTTCTATTATTCGAAAGTGTAAATAACCGATTCACATCTACTCGTTCAAGACCTCTCATAATCTTAAAGACCCTCTATCATATCCCCCCTCAGCTGTCTCTTCTCCAAGCTGAACAGCCCTAACCTCTTCAGCCTTTCCTCATAGGGGAGCTGTTCCATTCCCTTTATCATTTTGGTTGCCCTTCTCTGTACCTTCTCCATCGCAACTATATCTTTTTTGAGATGCGGCGACCAGAATTGTGCATAGTATTCAAGATGCGGTCTCACCATGGAGTGATACAGAGACATTATGACATTTTCCATTTTATTAACATTTCCTTCCTAATAATTCCCAACATTGTGTTTGCTTTTTTGACTGCTGCAGCACACTGAGCCAACGATTTCAAAGTATTATCCACTATGATGCCTAGATCTTTTTCCTGGGTGGTAGGTCCTAATATGGAACCTAACATTGTGTAATTACCGCAAGGGTTATTTTTCCCTATATGCAACACCTTGCACTTGTCCACATTAAATTTCATCTGGCATTTGGATGCCCAATCTTCCAGTCTTGCAAGGTCTTCCTGTAATGTATCAGAATCCACTTGTGATTTAACAACTCTGAATAATTTTGTATCATCCGCAAATTTGATAACCTCACTCATCGTATTCCTTTCCAGATCATTTATATATATATTGAAAAGCACTGGTCCAAGTACAGATCCCTGATGCACTCCACTGTTTATCCTTTTCCACTGAGAAAATTGATCATTTAATCCTACTCTCTGTTTCCTGTCTTTTAACCAGTTTGTAATCCACGAA
Organism: Rhinatrema bivittatum; assembly: GCF_901001135.1. Lineage (NCBI taxonomy): Eukaryota > Metazoa > Chordata > Amphibia > Gymnophiona > Rhinatrematidae > Rhinatrema > Rhinatrema bivittatum. The sequence goes on along the minus strand of NC_042615.1, from coordinate 47,159,146 downwards.
AGGACATCGCCTCCTATCCCATGACTTTTTAGTTTTCGTAGAAGCCTCTCATGAGGGACTTTGTCAAACGACTTCTGAAACTCCAAATACACTACATCTACCAGTTCACCTTTATCCACATGTTTATTAACTCCTTCAAAAAAAATGAAGATTTGTTAGGCAAGACTTCCCTTGGGTAAATCCATGTTGACTGTGTTCCATTAAACCATGTCTTTCTATATGCTCTACGATTTTGATCCTGGGAATAGTTTCCACTATTTTTCCCGGCACTGAAGTCAGGCTCATTGGTCTATAGTTTACCCGGATCACCCCGGAGCCTTTTTAAATATTGGGGTTACATTGGCCACCTTCCAGTCTTCAGGTACAATGGATGATTTTAATGATAGGTTACAAATTTTAACTAATAGATCAGAAATTTCATTTTTTAGTTCCTTCAGGACTCTAGGATGCATACCATCCAGTTCAAGTGATTTGCTACTCTTTAGGAAGCAGTTTCTAATAATGAGGCCCAGAGCTTTGTTTCTACTGATATTGTGGGTGGGTTTATGCTGTTACTGTTATTAGTGAACATGTATGTAGGATGTATTATGCCCCCAAAGTCACGATGGGGCTTGGAGGATCCCTCTTTTTTATAGGTACGGGGTCTGCTCATCTGGTAGGAGATGAAGGTGCGTCTGTACCGGAGAAATTAGGTGTGTGACATCAGTATCGGGTAAGAATGACAGGTGTTTAAGGGATGGGCTCTGACAAAGTTACCATGAAGTTTGCCTTTGATTAATACCTGCTCCATAAGGGAGAAATGGCACCTGCTTGGGCTCATAATTTTAGACAGAAACTTTGCTACAGGATCCTGTGGATGTTTTATTATCACACTTGGTTCCTTGTAGCTATAGAGTACTCCCATCAACCCTGAGTGATAGGGGTCGAGATTATTTACAAGGAAAATATTTCTCTGTCTGTAATCCTTTTGAGGGAGAGGAAAATATTGGATTGCATATTGGAAAGGTGGAAGATAAAGTTGGTTTGGGAATTTCATTCATTTTTCATGTTCCTGATAATCAAGAATTTGTCTTGTTTGATTTAATCGATTTAATTGTGGAAGCCTCCTTTGTGCTCCCTAAATGAATAATCATGGGCAGTTTTAATATCCATGCAAATACGGTTACATTTAGTCTGATGGTTAGTTTGCTGGACACCGTGTCCCTGTTAGGTTATTGTAGATAATAAATGGTGCAACACATAAAGTGGGTCACATATTAGATCTTGTGTTTTTTTGCTGTGGATCACAGAGATGCTTTGTTTGTTGATTCTGTTACTCTTTTTCATCGATATGATCATTTTTTTTATAAGGTTTGTTATTTTGAGATCTATAATAGGTTTCAATAGGGAGGATAAAATGGTATCTAAAAAATTCCATAATAAGAAGAACATGGAACCTGAAAACCTTTTGGGAGCTCTGCTAGATTGGGACCAGTTACAGAAAAATAAGGATGCTGAGCATGCAGGGCAATTTTGGGATCAAGATTTGGAAAAGGCCATGGAATGTGTTGCCCAACGTAGATCCGGCTATGTTCCTGGGGAGAAACCGTTTCCCAGTTTAAAACTTAATCTGCGATGTTTTCCAGTTATTTTCATGAAAAATATCTCTCATGAGAGAGCTGGAGCAGAGGTGACAGCTGGATCCTGCTGCAGGGCCGATAGTTACAGATGACTGTATAGATCATCAATGCATGGAGAGTTTCTCTAAATTTTGCTTTATTAGTGATGCAGGCGTTGAAATGATTTTGAATAGAGTTAGGCCAACATCCTGCCCCTTGGACTCCTTTAGTGAAGGATATGCGCCAGCAGCCCTGAAAACAATAATCATACACCCAATATTAAAGAAACTGAATTTTATTTTAAGTTATTAGTGGTGTGCATCGATAAAACTTTTCTTTTGAGGCAACATAGTCTTACTAGATTTTATCTATATTTAAATATTTTATATATATATATATATATATATATATATATATATATATATATACTAGCGGTACCCGGCCACGGGTTGCAGTGGCAGAGTCAGGTTCTTTTCCCTCCCTTCCCCTTGCTCATTTACCTCAGTCACTCATCCTCCTCCCCCTTGGTCACTCAACCCCCCCCTTCCCTCCCCTGTCCCCACTCCAACTCTCAGGATGAAATAAAGAATAGATGCCTGTAGTCTAAAATCAATCCTTTATTGAAGTGGAGACACAAGGGTAGCCCGACTCTGGCCGAGTTTCGCCGTTTCAAACGGCTGCCTCAGGGGCTTACAACAGTCTTCTTAAATTCATTAGTTATGTATGAACTAAGAATGTAGGGTGATCATATAGAGAGCTGTATGATCTCTTATACTGCTCCGTCTTGAAGCGTTCGCAAAAACGGATCTCCACTTGTAAAGACAAACATGAAACGTCGAAACTCGGCCAGAGTCGGGCTACCCTTGTGTCTCCACTTCAATAAAGGATTGATTTTAGACTACAGGCATCTATTCTTTATTTCATCCTGACGGCTATTATAGATCACCTTCCTTTGTGCTTTCTGGGTCCCACTCCAACTCTCTCCCCTCACTCTTACCTCTCCCCTCATTCTCCCTCCCCTGACACTCACCTCCCCCCTCATTCTCCCTCCCCTCACTGTCACCTTCCCCCGCCTACTGCCTACCCTTCAGATCAGAAAACTTTTGTCTTTCTATTTCTATGGGAACCCCCCTCCCCCCAAAAAAACCAAACCCAATCCCAACCTTTTAAATCAAATAATAACCCCCCCCCCTCCTGCCCCCTCCCAAGACCTGGGAAATTAAAATTGTTGGTGCTACATGTGGTCTGTCCCTGGGCGTCTGTGCGCGTTATGTAGCCAAATAGGGGAGTGCCTAACCAAATTTGCACTCCCAAATTTGTTTTGTGGTCTGGTGCGTTCCCGAGATCGTGCAAGTTTAGTGTATGTATTTGTGTGTGACCCTCCCACCTCCCCCAAAAAACAACCCTATGAGAAACGTTCTCTTAAACTAACCACCCCACATTCTCCTGCCCCCCTCCCCCAGCCCTGCGAAAAACAGTAGCCCCCCTCCTGCCCCCCCCAGAGTTGCCGAATGAATGAAACCTGCCCCCCCCTCGTGACCCCTCATCAAGCTGTTCGCAATAAATTCATTACCACCCCCCACCCTCCAGACCCCCCCGAGACCTGATAAAAATGTCAGTCGGTGGAGCGGGCGTTCAGGAGCGGTCCGGGAGTGATGTATTGGCGTTGATCCGTCGGCTGCGAGCACTGAAACGGGTTCCGACGGCCCTTTGCCCTTACTATGTCAGTGGGGTAGAGCAATGGCAGCGGTAGGTCCTCTGACATAGTAAGGGCAAAGGGCCGCCTGCTGCCAGTCCTGAAAATGGCGCCGATGGGCCCTCGCCCTTACTATGTCACATGGGCTACTGCCGCCATTGGTGTCCCTGAGTGGCATAGTAAGGGAAAGGGCCGTCGACGCCATGCTGATTGCTGGCAGCCAACGGCCGTAGTGCAGGAGATGTGTCCTAGACCAATCCTGGCCCCCCGCTGGAGTCTCCCGGACTTCTGTCAGGTTTTGTGTGTGTTGTGAGGGCCTGGGAAGTAAATCAATTTGGCATGTGTGTGGGGGGTGTGAGGAGGGTGGTTTTGTGTGTGTTGGGAGGCTGTGGGAAGTAAATCAATTTGGCATGTGTGTGGGGGGTGTGAGGAGTGTGGTGGATGTATTTTATCTGTAAAGGAAATAGTTATCTTCTGACGTAAAAAGTGCGCGAATGTGTTAAAATGGAAGTGAAACGTGGACCTGGACTGGCGAAATGATTAGTGTAGCGTGTGTTAGTGTAAGGTGTAACAGATGGCGCTTACGTCCAGCAGATGTTGCTGTTTTCTCGAAAAAATCTTTAAACCTATTTTACCTGTCACAGGTGTGACATATTTGTAATGTAAGTACAGAAGAACCTTCCTGTATGCGAAATGAAGGTTGTGACCAAATTTGAAAGCAATCGGTTCAGTGGTTTCTGAGATTAGCGATTTTGTCCAAACTATTTAACATTTTTATTTATATAGATATTTACTAGATATTTACTACATGATGATTACTGAATCTTGACATCAATCCTAGGATAATATTTTATTAAATTAGATGTGCCCAACAATGCTGGATAGATTAAGGGGCAGCTTTCCTTTTAGATGAGCTAACCGTTTATGTTAAATATTTGGTGGTGAAAATCACAAATGACATCTCTAATGTAGCACAATTGAATAATGCATAAATTAAGGACGAATAATTATTGGATATGCAAAAGTGGTGTAAGACAAACCTAATATGGTTAGGTAGAATAGCAGTTTTGAAGATGAATGTGTTGCCCCATTTCAATTATTTATTTCAGGACCGTTCTAATGTCCTGGGTGAGTTGAAAAGGATTCAGGGGAAATATCTGGACTTTGTTTGGCGACAGAAGCATCATCATCTGTCTTGCTCTGTTTTATTTACACCTAAGAGGATGGGGGACCTAGGGGGTACCACAGATGGGAAAGTATTATAAAGTGGTTCAAATAAGGGCAAACCTAGAATGGTTTAAGAGGGGGGCATTGAGCAATACTTTCAAATGTGTTTGTATTTGTATTTCATACAGGAACACCGGTATATAAAAATCTAAAAATAAATAAATAAATAAATACAGTGCCATTGCAAGCTCTGCTTTGGGTTAAGCGAGGCTCACATTTGTGTAAAAGTCTGCATAAACAATTTACTAGAAGGACCCTGGAGGTGTGGGATACAGTAAAAGCCAGGTTTCACCATTGATGTTGATTAGATAGAATGAGGGTTTCCAAATTGGGCTAGAAAATGCTAGTTTTCAGAAATGGATTATTCCGGCTGGGCCAGATCCTTTCTTTGCAGGGTTGGAAGAACTTCACAAATTTGAAGGAAAAGTATAATTTGGAAAGGGGAAATGTTTATGCTTATTTGCAAGTTAGATGGGAGGGGAAGGGATATTCCATTTTTGAAATGTACAGTATGAAAGGGTTAACGATTAAGGGGTTTATCTCAAACATTTATAAATGATTGAGGTACCCCTAGATGATGATTTTCTCAAACATGAGAAGGACTGGGTAAAAGAGTTAGAATGTTCTGATGTTGATAAAATCTGGAGTAATATTAAGTGGTAGATGGTGAAAACATCATTATAAACTCAACTGACAAAGAATTCTTTAAAAGTATATCTGAGATGGTATTACACTCCAGCGCATTTGAGTTCAATGTTTCCATGCACTTCTGATCACTGCTAGAGGGACTGTGGAGACAGAGGATCAATGGGTCATGTGTGGTGGTTATGCCTTGTAATCGCCCCATACTGGGGGATATGATTGGCAGTTTGATTTTAGACATTACATGTTTTCAAATGGATAAAGACCTAATATCTTTCTTACTTTCGGCTTTGGTGGAGAGGTTCCCAAGGAGGAGAGATTGAATGATTATCCACATTGTGATTTCTGTTTTATTCACCATTCCCTTCCTAATAATTCCTAACATTGTGTTTGCTTTTTTGACTGCTGCAGCACACTGAGCCAACGATTTCAAAGTATTATCCACTATGATGCCTAGATCTTTTTCCTGGGTGGTAGCTCCTAATATGGAGATGCAAAATTGCGGCATATTGGAAGGTCAAGAATGCACCAGTAAACTTTCAGTATACAAATGACTTTTATTCATTCATCAGATGGAAAAATTGACAGCCTTGAAATGGAATAAGATAGAGAAATTTCAAACTGTTTGGTTATTATTTCAAAGTTGGTTGGCTGACAAAAGTTAGATTTTTCTATTGAACCGAGTGGGGGAGGGGAAGAGTGATTTTGAACAGTTGTTTTTGTTACTGTGTACATGAAAATTCCTGAACAAAAATTAAAGAAAAAACAAAACAAAACACAATCAGATTAAGGTAGATAGGGCCCATAGAACGATGGCTCCTCAACTGAGCCCTCAAGGAAAACCATGTGCAATACTATACGTGTATTAGAATCAGCCAGATAAAGAAAAGAATTATTTTACCAAGGGAAGAGAATCTTTATCTTTCCTGACTTCTCAGCAGGCGGGCATAAAAAGTGCCAGAGATTTTTAATGGATGGAAGGTGCCGATTGGGAGAGCAACATCTTCAATATTATATGCAGTGCCCTGCAAAATTAAGAATCTTGGTGAATGGCAAGACTCGGGTCTATCAAACGCCTGAAGAGGTTGAAGAATTCCTTACAAATTACGACTCTTCCGAAAATGCTACCTCTGGGTGATTTGACCATTCGCATGGCTTCAGTGAAATGAGTCGGGCGGGGAGCTCACTTTTTGGGAAAGTTTGGCAGAGCAGGTGATCTCTCAGCTTCTTTTCCAGTTTCAGTTACTTTATGTTTTTATTTGTGTTGGACGGTGTATGGTGTTGTACCGAAAACTGGGGCACAAGGCAGCTATGAGAATATCGCCGAAAGAGCCCAATATGTACATTTTACAAGATTAATATAGCCGAGGTCCAGGCTTTCTCGATCCGGGAAACTACATTCTTTTTGCTCCGCTAGCTCCGCTCCTTCGTGGTACTTTTGTTGAAAATGGATAACTTTATTTTCTCTACAGCACAGGGCACCTCGGCTGTTGAGGACCTCAACAAAGGACCGATGCTTATTTTTCCATATTGAGTTTTCTGGTCCAACAGACTTTAATAGTTCTAAATCTTTTGAGCTGCAATAGTTCTGGACCCGGCGATATTGCCTGCTCGGCGATGCAGAAGTTTAAGGGTTGTGGGTCATAGGGCCAGGGGGTGGAAAAGGAGGGTGGAAATCACTGGCTTACCGATTGGTGGTGTACGTGGTGCGGGAGGGGAGGTCTGGTATAATATAGCAGGATGATTACGTCAATGGTTGATGCATGTTTTTGGAACATCTTCCCAGTTTCAAGGAAAGGAAGGGCACAGACACACGTTCTGTAACTATAGTGTGAGCGATGGAAAACTTAGCGATACAATTTCTCCAGGGCACGTAATATTCTTTGGATGTTCTCTTGATTTTTCAATATTCACCGCTGTAAGAAATGCCTGTCTCAGATCTGAAAATGATTTCACATACAGATGGAATTTTAAAAGCTTTGCGGGCACCAAAGCTGGGAGATACGCAATTATCTCGGGCCGGTGCGCGCCAAGTGGATTATAAAAGCCGCCCAAGTATGTGCGTAACCTCCACTATGCGCATCAAATTTTTTTTCCTCAGAAAGGGGCGGGGGATGGGCAGGGCATGGGTGTTCCAGGCTTTGTCAATGAAACCAGTGCATAAAGTACTTAAGTGCGCTGTGGTCCCCTACCGCGTAACTTTACTTCTGCTATGGATGGCGGGTAAGTCCTAAAACAAAAAAAAGTAAAGAGGTGAGCAGGTTTTTAAGGGTTGGAGTTAACAGAGTAAAAGGGAGGCTATTTAACTAGGGGGGGATTAGAAGTCCTATCCCTTACCTGGGCGAACTGGGAACAAACTGGGAAAATGGCCAATTGCGTTGACAAGTCTCCCTTATAAAATTGCCCCATTTTCACACTAAAGGCGGCATCTGCATGCACATGCACACATCCATTATAAACCCGTGCGCACATGGACGCGCATTCAGCCTATCTTATAACATGCGCATATACGCGCACATGTTATAAAATGGACGCTTCCTTTTGCACGAGCCGGCAAATGTATGTACGTGTGCATCTGCGTGCTGCTTTTAAAATGTACCTTTTTATGTACATGGTTTGTCTAATCCAATTAAGAAAAAGAGTATATTGCAATACATGAAAAAACAGGGAGCACAATTAGTTTTCTTGCAGGAAACGCATATGTCCAGATTGGAACATGAGAAAATGGTGAGAGATTGGGTAGACACAGTGCTTGCTGCTTCATATAACACTAAAAGAAGGAGGGGCCTGAATATTGATTAACAAAACTCTACCTTTTACTGTAGTACAGTCAGGAGTTACTGTAGTGGGAGGGAGGTATGGTTGGTTAATATTTATGGTCCAAAATGCGGTTCAGAAGAATTTTTTGCCTCGCTTTTTGAAAGACTCAAAGCCTTTTCATCTTCTAATGCTGTTTTAGGGGGAAGACTGGAATTTATGTCTTAACCCTGAAGTAGAAAGATCAGGGGCTAAGAGAGTTATAACTCAGATTCCAGAGAACCTTCAAAATAATTATACAATTTTATAATCTTAGAGATATATGGCAGGATAGTTATCCGAGTAATCGGGACTTGGGACTATACTTTTTATTCAGCCAGATATCAAACAGAGAAGGATTGACTTCCTCCTGTGTGTAGTCAGTCATTGTTAACTGATGTTGTAGATTGTGATATATTGCCCTCCTATCTCTCGGACATTGGATTTTCTAGGTGACGGGAATCCTCAAAATAGGGAGACTCAATCTCTCACTCCTTCTGTCAGCCTGGAGCAAATGAATTCAGGTTTCGGGGCTCTGAGATGTGAAAAGGTGCTTGTGGGCAGAGTGGAGACTGTTAAGAGGACATCTTTGATGGCTCCTGCTGAGTGCTCCAAAGATCTGTTTTGACCACCCAAAATATCTCCCTTTTACAACAGCTACTATCTGGGAAAACCCAAATATCTCTAGGCATTTGCCCAGCAGAGACCATAACTCGTGGGTGATCTAGCCCTCGAAATTTTACTTGAATCCAGAGACATACTTTAAAAGAGGGCCAGTTAGGAAATAAGGTTACAACATAGAATAATGAGATAATGTGAAACAATCACCCATGACTTGGTTGGCGCAAGACCTCCCCTGGCAGCTGCCAGGAGGTGAGTATTTGTTTCGTTAGACCCGTGTTTCTCAAGCTGGTTCTGGATATCACACAGTGAGAATGCATGAGATAGAGTTGCATGCAGTGAAGACAGTTTATGCAAATCTGTCCCATGCACATTCATTGCGGATATCCTGAAAGCCAGATGATCAAGGAACCCTCTAAGGATGGCTATTCTGTATTAGTGATAGAAAGTCTTGACGAGCAGGACGTGCAATTTGAGTCCAGGAAGGCAAGACACAAGGACCCTATTGTCTTAAGAGTTCTCGGGCTGCTCAGGAATTACAGGATCATTCCAGGTCCTTAGCTATGACTTCATAAGAGCTGCAGCTGGATCTGTGACGGCGCAAATATTAGAAAGAGCCCTAGCAGTAAATTTGAGAGTGCGAGACTGTATCCATCGTATCTTGGCTTAAGAGTTAGGTTCATTCTTGTCATGGTATATGCAGGCCAAGATTTCTAATTAGGCAGACTAGACACCTGCCTAAGTGCACCACAGTAAAAGGGGGCACCATATCCTCTATCCTCACAGTCCTCATTCCCACGCATCACGCAGCCGGAGCAGCAGCACCACCTTAAAAGCATCTGGGGCACTGTAAAATAAAATCACTGCTGGTCCACCTCTGTGCCTTTAAGGGAGCTGGTCGGTCTGGTTGCTGGACACTTTCACTAACAGGTAAATCCAGCCTTTATTTTTTTCTTTTATAGTCCACCTTTTATGACACTTCAAAATAGATTACACTCAGGTACTTCCCTATCTCCAGAAGGCTTACAATGTAAGGGTCTGATTTACTAAGTTGTTTTTTTTTTATTCTATGTCTATGAGAATAAAGCTTAGCAAATCAGGGCCAAGTCGCCTGTGGCAGTGGAGAATGAAGTGACTTTGCCAAGGGACACAGGACTGTCAGGGAGATTTGAACCTGGCTTCCTTGGATCATATTCCTGCTGTTCTAACCACTAGGCGATACTGCCACTCTATGGATATATGTAAAATCAAATGAGGTAAACTACTTTAATGAAAACCTGAAAGTAACTGAGTTTCAAGGTTTACTAGCTGATAGCCAGAGAGATGGAAACACCATGGAACCACTTTGGAGTCAAAGCTATCCCTTCCTCTACCCTTCTGCATCCAAAGGTCACAACCTGCCTTTCACCCTCTAAGTCTATTTTTCATCTCTGGGAGGGAGAAAGAAACACAACAGTCAGGGGAAATGATCTGAGGAATGTATCCATAATTTAATCAGAATAGATCTCAAAAGAAACCAAAAGAGGGGGATTAAGAAGCGTTGAAAATATTGTCTTCAGTTTCTAGATATTGTAAACTGGAAAAAAAAAAAAAAAGCTTTATACCTCATTCAGTGTCATTTTTCTATTTCCAAAAGGATTTTTTCATTCAATCAAATTTCCAGCAAGCATGGAGAAGTGAAGGTCAGGCAAGTTGTAGATGATCCTCAGGAATGGATTAACTTTAATATATCATTAAGTACATTATATCTTTTTATTGGACTATTTAAATATATTGTATCAGCTGTAGCTTATTTGCTGGCCTTTTTTTTTATTTCTTACTGTTTAATTGAATTAACCTGCTGACTGCGTTAAGGTCAATACAATCAGAATCTGAAAATCGCCAAAAAATAAAGCTTGTTGGTCAGGGTTACTTAAGTTCTGACTAAGGCACCTATTTTTCCATTTTTAACCGTTTTGTACGTGAAGCACTAGGGAACAATTTTAGTCGACGCTGATTTTCATCCGTATCCTTTTCAACTTAACGTGTGTAAAATTTCATCACCAGGAAAATTATGCATGTAAGCTCTGTAGCATTGTGAAAATTGGCGCGCCTGTTGAGCACATCGGATGGAGCAAGACTGTGTCCGCTCTCGTGTCCGAGTCTATGTGAGCGCATATTTTTTCTAGGCCATGGAATTCCAAATGGAAAATTGGCTAGTGGTGGAAAGCTATGCCTGTAAATTGAAAAAGCACATGAAAGGGCATTGGCAAGGGGGACACATACACACACACATTACATTTCTCAAACACACACAGTCTCCTTATCTTTCATAGATACACACAACAACAACATGTTTCACCAGAATGTGCAAACAGATTCAAGCTATGTCTCAAACATACACACACAAACATACAAAGCCTCTCTCTCTTGCACAAAGGACAATGCACAATGTTTGCTTTTCACAGACATAGAATTGACTTCTTTCTCAAACACACAAACAAAAGGTGAAATTTATACTTAACAGATAATTTCCTTTCCTTTAGTCCTAGCAGACCAGTCCACACCTGCGAGATTCCCCTGTTTGCGAGAAGGTGGAGGCAGAGAACTTTTTCCACGTCTTATTTTTCTTATGTCACTCACACTATATATCCCGGGATAGTTGAGTGGCTCCTCTGTAGCCTCTTGCCTTAGCCTACTAAGTTGATGTTCTGCATTTCTTAACCCCCACCCCCCCCCCCCTTTTTTTTAGGAGGGTACTTGGACTGGTCTGCTAGGATTAAAGGAAAGGAAATTATCTGGTAAGTATAAATTTCACCTTCCTTTTCATCCTGCAGACCAGTCCACATGTGCGGGATGTACCCGAGCAATAACTAATGCAGGTGGGCTGAGGGCTTAGAGGCCCCCAACACTATTTTGAAAACTTCAGATCCTCTTCTACTCGCAGATCTAGCCTATAATGCTTTGTGAAAGTACCCCAGGAGGACCATGTGGCTGCCCTACAAATATCCTGAGGCATTGCTGCCCTACTCTCTGCCCACAAGGTTGCCTGAGCTCTAGTAGAGTGGGTGCACAAAGCCCTTGGGGTCTGCTTCCCCTATGCGACATTTGCTACCACTATCACTTACCTAATCCAGCATGCAATTGAGGGCTTAGAAGCTGCCTGGCCCCTTCTTTTGCCCTTCAACAGGGCAAACAACATGTCTGTCTTTCTGAATTAATTAGTGACCTTTACGTAATGTAGCAGCATCCTTCGGATATCTAACGTGTGAGGGCTCCCCCCTGTCTCTCCCCCCTCTGTTCTCATCAGAGCTGGTAAAACAATCTCCTGACTGAAATTTTGACACTACCTTAGGTAAGAAGGATGGGACAAGACGAATAACTATTCTGTCCTTGTGAATCGACAGGTAGGGCTCCCTACAGGACAAGACTGCTTTTAAAGTGAGATCCTTTAATGTTGCCCCTCTAAGTGGTTCAAAAGGTGCCTTGGATAAGGCCCTAAGCACCACATTAAGGTCACAGGTGGCTATTACCTTGTGCTTCGGTGGCCGCATATGTTTTACTGCCCTCAAGAAACGTGCTATGTCAGGGTGAGCCCCTAGGGAGCCTCCTTGCACCTGGCTAATGCTGCCACCTGCACTTTGAGAGAGTTTAGGGCTAATCCTTTCTCTAGGACATCCTTCAGGAGCTGCAAGATTTCCCTTGCTCCTGCTGTTTCTGGGGAGAGACTTTTTCCCCTCTGTACCAATCTTCAAAAGCTTTCCAGACCTTACCATAAGCCTGGAAGGTAGAGTGTCTCCTAGACCTTAACAAGGTCGCTATTACTGCCCTTGAATAGCCTTTTTTCTCGAATCTGTCCCTCTAATGAGCCAGGCTGTAAGGTAATAATGATCTGACATTCCCCACCTGACTGAGCCCTGCCTGAGAAGGTTCTCGGCTTTCCCTAGGTTTAGAGGTACATCCCTGCTCAGCCTCACTAGGTCCACATACCATGACTTTTTGAGCCAGTCTGGAGCTACCAGAATGATGCAGCCCCCATGTTCTGCTGCTTTCCTCAGTACCCTCACTATTAAGGGCAATGGCAGAAATATGTATAGCAGTTAGTCCACCAGCCATGGTTGGACCATCTATTCCTTTAAAAATGTCTGCTTTGGTATTCCTTCCTGTTGCCATCAAGTCCCATTCTGGCTTTTCCCACCTCCCTACCACTCCTGAAAACACTTCCTCTGCTAATTTCCATTCTCTGTGGTCTAGCGCATGCCTCCTGAGAAAGTCTGCCTGTGTGTTTGTTCTCTTTCCCTGCTATGTAACTCGCTGCCAGCCCTGCAGGTTCTTTTCTGCCCAGCTCATTAGCTGCTCTGCTTCTTTCTATAACTGCCAGCTTTATGTTCCTCTTTGTCTGTTTATATAGGCCATTACTGTGGTACTGTCGGAAAGGACTCTTACCGGCTTCACTTTGACCCTAGGGCTTAGGTACTTAAGCAACAACCTTACTACTCTCAGCTCCAGCAGGTTCATTGAGGCCTCCCTCTCCTTTGGCAATCTCTTATGTTCTTAAGGTGATGCATATAGGGAAAAATAGCCCTTGCTGTAGTTACACAATGTTAGGCTCCTGTTGTGTTTGAGGCATTGTGGACCCTAGGTCATAGTGGAGATGACTCCGCCCATGGGGAGGAACCCTGTGGGGAACCATTGTGATTGGTTGATACAGTTAGCAGACACAGAATGGATAGAGTCTTTATTGTACTGCTGTAATAGATGGTAATGAAAAGGTAAGGCACAGATCCATGAGGTGCCAATACGCTCAACAGGCTCAGTAGTGTAGTCTCACCCAGATGTTCACGATAGGTAGGAGCCCGCAGAGCGGGTAACGCCGCGGCTGTGGGTGGAGTTGGCGCGCCGGTTCGTAGAGGTACTCACGGAGAGAAGGCATCTTCCTGATGGTAGAATAGTGGGACCCAAGGTCTGTGTTGCAGGATATGATGAGGATAGGCCCTCGAGGAGCGAGTACCCAGTAGTCCAATATTCTGGAAAGAATAAGAGACAAGACCCCCGAGGAGCGGTTATCTAGGTTAGTGAGGCCCCGAAGGGTAGTAGGAAGCGAGAGACCCCCGAGGAGTGGATGTCAGGAGCTTCTGCTGGAGCGAGGCCCTTAGCGATAGGAAGCGTCTAAGCTAGCAGCTTAGAGCAGGCAGAGTAGCGAAGCGAAGTCTTTGCTAACTCGTTTAGGTAGCTGAAGCAGAGGCTATTTATACCCGGAGGTACTGATGTCATGCGGTGGGGACGCCCCCGAGGTTCCCGCCATGATGTGTATTGAGCGTCAGAGATGTACGCACTCGCGCCCTAGGAGGCCACGGGAGTGAGCTTGGTGGATGGGGACGCCCATGCTGGTCTGAGAATACCGAGGCCCGCGGCACTAGGCATCGAAGACAGCCATCTTGCCCAGAGAGAGAGAAAAGGGAGAAAAATAGGTAAGGCAGAGCGGTCGCAGTGGCTGTGGGGATCAAAACAGCAAACAGAATATTAGGAATTATTTATAAGGGAATGGTGTATAAAACAGAGAATGTCATAATGACTCTGTATTGCTATATGGTGAGACCGCATCTTGAGTACTGTGTGCAGTTCTGGTTGCCGCAACTCAAAAAAGATATAATTGCACTGGAGAAGGTACAGAGAAGGGCTACCAAAATGATAAAGGGAATGGAACAGCTCCCCTATGAGGAAAGGCTGAAGAGGTTAGGGCTGCTCAGCTTGGAGAAGAGACGGCTGAGGGGGAATATGATAGAGATGTTTAAAATCATGAGAGGTAATATTATTCTCAGTCCAAGTAGTCTCAGCCTTATTCCTCAGGCTGGTATCTTCTTGGACTAATCCTACCGGGTTTCCAGCTGAGTTCGTCGTTGTTATTCCAGCTGGCTGTAGGGGTGACTTTGGGCCTTCGCCAGGACTTAAGGAAGCCAAGGATACTGCTCCCAAACTGTCCTCTTTTGGCGGTTCTGCCATCCTCACCACATGATAGTCCATTGGTCCTGTGCTGGGGTGATGGCTTGGAGAAGAGGTTAAGATCCGAGCCTTCCTCTTTCTCCCCATTAAGGGGAGTGTTAGAGAAAGATTCTCCGGGTATTAAGGCTAGTTTTTCTCCTGGAAGTGTTCAGGGGAACCTAACCTTAGAGGATTTGGGGAAAATGATAATGAAACTTGATGGGAACATAATTAAGATGAATGATTCCTTGTTATCAGTTATTAAAGAAAATAAGATGTCTATTGAATCCCAGGGGAAGAAATTAGAGAAATGTGAGAAAGATATGTTGGTGGTTACTAATAAGTTACAACTAATACAAAATTCTGGAGATGCTTTTGTCAGAGATAGTCTGATTATCCATAAAGATCTGGAGTATATGGAAAATTTATTTAAAGCAAAGAATTTAAGGATTATAAATGTTCCCTTAACGCGACTCCTTTCATCTTGGGAGTTGTTCAAGAAATTTCTTAAGGAAAATCTGCTATATGAGGAGGAGGAAATCCCTAAACTTTCAAAAATTTATTATTTGCAGAAAAAATCCTCTGGGAATTCTAGAGGACAAGTTGAAAGGGAAGAATCTTCCTCACCAGGCCTATCGACCTTTCTTGAAGAGTCGGTAGACCTGATTAATAGCAGAGCTACCTTGATAGTTTCATTTGTAGCGGAACAGGAAAAAGAAAAACTGTTTAAAAAATTTTTTGCAGTAAAAAATATATTATTTTGTGGACACCGTGTCCAAATCTTTCCTGATGTGGCTCGTGCCACTCAGGCAAGGAGGAGGATATTTTTGACTTTAAAGCCCAGAGTTTTAGCAATAGGCGCCACATTCTTTTTGAAATTCCCTTCTTTGTGTTTAGTGAATTATAAAGGAAAGAGATATGGATTTTTTGATCCAACTCACTTGGAAACTTTTATATCAGATAAAAGTCAAGTTTCTGCATCAGAGACAGAAGCCAATTAGAATAGTGTTACTCCTCACTCCTGGTATTATTGTTATAATTATTTGATAAATATATTATGAAGTTATTCGTCTCCTCCAATTATAGGGTTTAGTGAAATGTGAATTGTATGATTATCTTTAATTTATCATTAAGTGGATATTATGAGAATGATATCTAATTATATTGTCACATTAAGTTACTAATTTCTTTTTTTTCATGAAGTGTAAAAACTGTTGAAAATTTAATAAAATATAAATAAAAAAAAAATAAATAAATAAAATCATGAGAGGTCTAGAACGAGTAAATGTGAATCGGTTATTTACTCTTTCGGATAATAGAAGGAGTAGGGGCACTTCATGAAGTTAGCAAGTAGCATATTTAAAATAAATTGGAGAAAATTCTTTATCGCTCAACACACAACTAAGCTCTGGAATTCATTGCTGGAGGATGTGGTTAGTGCAGTTAGTGTAGCTGAATTTCATAAAGTTTTGGATAAGTTCCCGGAGGAGAAGTCTATTACTTGCTATTAATCAAGTTGACTTAGAAAATAGCCATTGCTATTACTGGCATCAGTAGCATGGGATAGACTTAGTTTTTGGGTACTTGCCAGGTGCTTGAAACCTGGATTGGCCTCTGTTGGAAACAGGATGCTGGGCTTCATGGACCCTCGGTCTGTCCCACTATGGCAACTTCCTAAAGGGAAGGGAGTGCCGAAAGCAACTCTCACCTGGGGTGCCCTTGTGTCCAGTGACTGTGCTGATAGAGCGAGCCTTTCTTTGCCAGCCTGGAACTACTCCACAGATCATTTTGTACCAGATCTCCAGTAAGAGCTGCCAGCGGCCTCTAGCATTTGTAGCATAGCAGGACTCTCCTGATCTCTGATTGCTTCCCTGGCACTCCCACAGGTCCACTCAAACTTGCTGCTTTCGCAAGAATCAGAAGATTAAACCACCAGGGGTAAACATCATGAAAAGAATAGGAACTCCGTGCTACCATACTTCCCAGTTTTTAGAAAAGTAAGGACCCAATTTAAAGAGCACAAAAAACATTTAAAACATTTTTTAAAGTAAAAGAAAAAAAAAAGCTCTCATTTTGCAGAAGCAGTTGTACAGCTTTCTTGTGCAAAACTTCTCCACAACAGGAAACCTGAAAAAGAGGAAAAATGAAATTGGAAAAATGCAAACTTTGAATCCGATTATTTTACCTCTTACCTCTTACCTTCTCCTGATTTCTCAGCTCGCCTTCTCCTTTTACCCCATCCAACCCTCCTCCCCTCCTACACCCCCCACCCCCTCCCCATCCCCCCTCCTCCCGTATAACTCTACACAATTGTATTTCCATGGCATTGCTGTATTTATGAATACTTTGTACATAGTGATACTCTATATATATTTGTAAATTTTGCTCATAAGTTTTGTTTAATTATTTCCCTCCTCTTTTCCCCCTCCTCATTTGTTCTTATGTTAAATTCGTTATATCTGTTCGATGTAAACCGCCATCCCAGGCGCCTGTTTCAGTTACACTGTAAACCGATGTGATATCCCGGATGAACGTCGGTATATAAAAATTTTAAATAAATAAATAAATAAATAAGTAAAAAAAAATGCAAGTGTGGAAAAATACAAAAATGTGGGGTAGATTTTAAAAAATTGCGCAATCGCGTACTTTTGTTCGCTCACCAGGCGCAAACAAAAGTACGCTGGATTATATAAGATACGCGCGTAGCCGCGCGTTTCTTATAAAATCCGGGATCAGCGTGCGCAAGGCTGCCAATTTTGGGCAGCCTGCGTGCACCGAGCCGCGCAGCCTGCCTCCGTTCCCTCCGAGGCCGCTCCGAAATCGGAGCGGCCTCGGAGGGAACTTTCTTTCGGCCTCCCCTCCCCTCACCTTCCCCTCCCTTCCCCTACCTAACCCACCGCCCCGGCCCTATCTAAACCCCCCCTACCTTTATCCATGGATTTACGCCTGCCGGAGGCAGATGTAAATCCGCGTGCGCCAGCGGGCTGCTGGCACGCCAAGACTTGACCCGGGGGCTGTTCCGGAGGGCGCGGCCACGCCCCCGGGCCCGCCCCCCAAACGCCGCATCACGCCCCCGAAAAGCCGCGTCATTTGGCGACGCCCCCGACACGCCCCCTTAAAAAAGCCCCAGGACTTACGCGCGTCCCGGGGCTCTGCGCCCGCCGGCGGCCTATGCAAAATAGGCCGCCGGCGGGCGCAAATCCGCCCGGATTTACGCGAGCAGGGCATTTAAAATCCGCCCATGTGTGTTTAAAAATACATGGGAAAACATACAGATGAAGTGGCATACAGCAAATTCCATAATAGTGGAAGTTTTAATTTTCACTTGCATTAGTGAATTTTTGTGTATGGAGGGGGTTGTTTTGTGTTCTAGGGCCAAGGTGTAACACACATTAGCATTTGTGGGGTTGCATCAGATGGATTCAGGCACTCGGCAGAATCTGACAAGGCAGGGTGGGCTCACTCTAGAACATATATGCTACTGTACCACGGTTGTCAGCAAATATCATTGACTTTAAATCTCCGTGTCACCAATTTGCTCAGTGTTTTTAACCATTTTTGGGTAAGTGAACTCTCTTTGAGGGGATGAGGGGCCCTGTTAAACCTCTGGGGTGCAGCTCTTGGCACACCCAGAGGGGAGGTCCCTCAGAAACAATGCACTTCAACGTCTCTTCAGCTTCAATCTTCTCCCTCAGCCTGAATCAGCTCCCCTCAGTGCCTTCCACCGAGCTGAACCCCGTCTCCCCTAGTCTCATCATACCCCAGTCGGCCTCCACCATCGCATCCCTTCTTTCCCCCAGTCTGTCATTCCCTCGCTCGTCTTCTTCCGGCGCGTACTGCTGGCGCCATTCCAGGAAAGCTGCTGCCTTGCAGCGCCGCACGGCTCTCGGTGATTTGAGCTGTGCCGTGCCTGAATTCCTGCGCTGTTCTCACGAGAATAGCAAGGGAGCTAAGGCACCACGTGGCCCAAACTCACAGAGCGCCTGTGCTGGAAGGGAACAGCTGTTTTGGGGATGGGACCGGCAGTGCTAGGGATCCCGGCCTGAAGACAAAACAGCACTGGCAACTGGATTGCTTAAAGTTGCTTAGTAGAAAATATGTCCTGTCTTTTGATGAAAAAGGCTCTCTCTACAGTATATATATATATATATATAGGTATAACCTATCTGTCTGTTAGGAAGAGGAGTAACCCAGTGGTTAGAGCAGCAGGCTGCAAACAAGGGAGCTCAGGGTTTAAATCCTGCTGACAATCCTTGTGACCGTGGCAAGTTACTTCACCCTCCGTTGCCTTAGGCTTAGGTGCAAACTTAGGGGCCTATTTACTGTAGGGTTTCTCCCGTTGTGTATCTATGGGAGACATGCGTAGTAAATAAGGTCCTTAGATTGTAAGCCCTCCCTGCACTACGGTCCCTGCATGCAGTCTACTCTGAGGCGACGGACCAGGCACAGAAAGCAGAATATAAATCAAATCAAAAGCAGAACGTAAATGAAAAGGCACTGGGAAGGGCCAGATGGCCTCGGCTTGTGGTGGCTACGGCCCAGAAGCCAGGGACACCAGTTCAACGCCCTCACCTGCCACATACTATATGGAACTGTTTCATGACGCATGCAGAATGGCAACATGATAGGTGACAAGACCTTTAGGTGGGGGGAAAAAACAACCCATAAATGTGCATGATTTGATTTTAGAAAAGGAAGCTGATTTCTCTTTTTTTCCAGAAACTTGGTTTTCAGAGGAGTCAGCGGCTCTTTTGGCACAGGTATATGCGCCGGTAGATACAGAGAGGTGTGGGGGGGTGGGGGTTAGCTGTCATAGTTCGGTTTGAGTGGGTTATTGAACAGTTAGGGGTAGATTTACAAAAGCGCGTTCGCGTACTTTTGTTGGCGCACCAGTCGCCAACAAAAGTACGTTGGATTTTAGCAGATACGCGCGTAGCCGCGCGTATCTGCTAAAATCCAGGATCGGCGCGTGCAAGGCTGCCGATTTTGTGCAGCCGGGGCGCACCGAGCAGCGCAGCCTGCCTCCGTTCCCTCCAAGGCCGCTCCGAAATCGGAGCGGCCTCGGAGGGAACTCGCTTTTGCCCTCCCCTCACCTTCCCCTCCCTTCCTCTATCTAACCCACCCCCCCTACCTTTGTCTGGGGATTTACGCCTCCCGGAGGGAGAAGTAAATCCCCGCGCACCAGCGGGCCGCTAGTGCGCTGAGACGCGACCCGGGGGCAGTTCCGGAGGGCGCGGCCACGCCCCCGGGCCCGCCCCCGAAATTCTGCGCCCCGCCCCCAAAACGTCGGGTCGATCGGCCCCACCCCCGACAAAAAACCCCGGGACTTACGCGAGTCCCGGGGCTCTGCGCGCGCCGGCAGGCCTATGGAAAATAGGCGCGCCGGCGCGCAAGGCCCTGCTCGCGTAAATCCAGGCGGATTTACGCGAGCAGGGCTCTTAAAATCCGCCCCCTAGCTTTGCGGCCCATCCTGAATGTGAATATGTGCTGCTTGCGCTAGGGAGGGGGAGAGTGGAAATTTTAGCGTTGTATTCCCCACTGGGGTTTAAGATTTTGTTGAATTTGTAAGGGTAGTGGCATTACATTATGTAAAATGTAAGTGTATTAGGAGAAATTTTGATTTACATAAGAAGGGATCTCTCTTATAGTCTGGTGCAAAGATCTGGAGCTGCTTTAGCCGTGTTTGTATTTGTTACAACTGGTAAAGTTCCCCCCCTCCTACAGGGGGGACACAAACTGGACACAGTCATTGATTCAGCAAATTTGGTAATGTGGGAAGGATTGTTGTAAGGGGAGATGGGCAGGAAGTTATTTGATCTGACCAAAAAGTTATTGATTTCCTGTTTTGTATGGTGGGGACTTTGTTTGAAGAAGGTTAAGGGGGTTATTGAGAGGAGGGGTAGAGGTAAGATAGATTTAGATTGTTTTTATTCTCGGCAGGAATTAGAAGTTGATGACGAAGAGGGGTCAGTCACAGCATCGGTTCAAAGATGGAATTCTTTGGTGAAAAAATATTGAATGATGTTCAGTTTAAGCTGGAAAGCTATGAGCACAAATGCTCGTAGTTTGGGCAATAAAATCCCAGATCTGCAAGCCTTAATGGTGGAGGCGGACTTGGACATTGTTGCTGTCACAGAAATGTGGTTTACGGAATCTCATGACTGGGATACTGCAATACCAGGCTATAACTTGTTAAGGAAGGACAGAGAGGATAGGAAAGGGGGAGGAGTGGCTCTTTATGTCAGAAACAATATCCAAGCATCTGAGCTGCAAGGAAGATGGGGCAATGAAGAAGCACTATGGGCTGACCTAAAAAAAGATGGGGCATCCATTTTTATTGGAGTGGTTTACAGACCTCCAAACCAAAAGGAAGAACTGGACAGAGATCTGGTTGAAGACATCCAAAAGATAGGAAAGAAGGGGGAAGTGGTGATCGTTGGAGACTTTAATATGCCAGATGTAGACTGGAGAATCCCATCTGCAAAATCTAATAGTAGAGAAATAGTGGATTCCCTGCAAGTAGCTTTGTTCAAACAAATAGTAATGGAACCCACAAGAGAGGGAGCTATACTCGACTTAGTGCTCACTAATGGAGATAATGTCTCTGATGTCCTCGAGGGTGAAAACAGTTTTGGAGACTGTCCGCATTCTTCATGAAGCTGGTATATAAGCAGCTGCACTGACAGACCAACAAGAGCGGTCTTCCGATTATGTAAAAGATACGCCAAGTTGGCAGAGAGCCACGTTGGGAAGACGAATGTTGCGGAGAAATTCAGGAAGTTCGTCATCTTCCAAAGGTCTGGCCCTCTTGAAAGTGCATCCATGGACTGTAAGGTGAAGCACCTCTAGTGGTTAGTAAGGCTTATAGGGCTTATATATAGTCCACTCTGGACGGATTCTACTGGGAATCATATAGTACTGTTCTTGCCTGTTGGATGGTACATTAGACTTTAAAACTGAGGCCTTAGGGATTTTGTAACCTTAGGCACAAAAATTATACTCTGGGGGCTTGAGCACCAGAGGGCTTTCATTATTGATGTGGCCTCACTCAAATCTGCCAAATTGGTAATAAGTGTATTGGTTTTGGTTTTGCATAATGTTGCACTGTTATCACGTTGCACTGGGTCTTTATGTTTACTGTTTACTAAGATTGAATGAAACTTAGGCGAGGGAACATTGGAGGGAGGAGCTGGGACTTACTTCCATCTGCCACCCTTTAGGCTCTTAATATATCAGCCTGATATGACTGGTTGGGATGGGGGAGGGGGAAACATTAGGGGATTCTGGGTCATAATACGATTGTTTCTGATACTTCATATTCTGTGTATTAAGGGCATACATAAGTCTCATCATATATACAATACTTTGGTGTTTCGGATAAGGAAGATTTACTTTTCCTTCTACTTTCTCTTCTACTATTAGTACTTAGTCAGTGCCCCAGTGTTAAAAGCATGCTTCCAGAGTCACAACCTGATAAATTTTTACAATGGGTAAATTTCAGATAGTATCTCCGAACATGAAGGGCTTGAACTATCCCTTCAAGAGGAGTATGCTTTTTAAGGAGTTTAGACGCCTTCATGCAGATATTCTCTTGTTCAGGAGATGCATCTCAGAGGTAGAGATGGAGGTCTACTACAAGGAAATCGCCATTACCCGTGAGCATTCCTGACTCCCAGCAGGGCTAACAATAAATATGGAGGGGTGGGTATCCTGATTGCTAGACCTGATTGCATAATCAAGCCACCTTCTATCAACAATTACAAAAGCAGTTAACTCGGTTTTCAGGGGATCACTTAATAGTGGCAGGCGACTTTAATGTTACACTGAACCCAGTATTAGATACATCAAAGAGTAAGAGCTCTCTGTCTCACAAGCAGAGCAGTAGCTTGAAACGATTTATGGCATGTTTTGAACTATTAGATATTTGGCGATTTATGCATACTAATATGAAAGACTACACCTTTTATTCCGCAGCCCATAGTTCTTATTCTAGAATTGATATGTTTCTAATTGATAAATGACTTACTCCCAAAATAGTAAATACAGCTATTGATATTATCACTTGGTCGGATCATGCACCTATTATATGTGAGATAAGTATACTTCAAGATGACACTGGACAACGCTTCTGGAGATATAATGACTCTTTATTTGAGGACAAGAATATAGTAAATACAATCTGTGAAAAAAATCAAAGAACATGAGCAGCTGAACGACACAGGAGACATTTCTCCGATGATTCTGTGGGAGGGCTTTAAAGCAGTGATCCAGGGCCACCTGATAGCGCAAGCATCCTATAAGAAAAAAATGCAGGGTCAACAAAGATAAACCTTAAGAGAGTCAAATTCGTATTTTAGAACTAGAACATAAAAGATTCTGAAGAGCCATTGATTTACAGAATACCTACAGTACCTGAATGTACCTGAATGTAATCCACTTTGAAGCGCTGAAAAAAGTACGAAAAGCAGAATATAAAAAATATAAATAAAAAAATCTAAATAAAATAAAATCAGAAGTTGTACCTAGCTCGTTAACATTACAACAAGTAAATATATCAGAAATGGCTCATCATTTAAACCTTACTAAACAATGTTACTTTGAGGGTGGTAATAACGCCGGTAGACTACTAGCACATACTTTAAAAAAACAACAAACACAGGCCCAAATATTAAAAATCAGAGATGCGTGGGGAATGCTTCTTTATAAGCCTGCACAAATCAGGGAGCGGTTTGTGCAATTTTATAAAGATTTATATGCTTTAGATACCATTATTCACTTAGATGCTATATCAGAATATCTATCGACGGTATCACTTCCTGTGATCACTGATAAAGAAAGGGACTTTTTGAATAAGGAGATAACAATGGCAGAAAGCAGCCAGGTGATTAAGGAATTGAAGCCCAGGTAGGCCCCAGGTTTAGATGGGTTTACTGGGAAATTTTATAAAAGCTAAAGTGAACATGTAGTGTCCCTTCTTACGGGCACTTTTAACTCTTTACTCAGAGAATCTCAAAAGGGACCCCATACTAATGTAGCTGGTATAACGATTCTACCTAAGCCTGGTAAAGATAATACACAATGTGGCTCACTTCGCCCAATCTCGCTATGAAACATTGATCTGAAATTGTTAGCAAAACTCCTAGCCAATAGATTGGGCAGCCTTATGCCCACTTTGGTACACGAAGACCAGTCTGGATTCATCCCTGGGAGAATGGCATCTGATAATGTATGCAGGGTTCTGAATTTGATCAGCTTAGCTTAAGGTCGTCAGTTAACATCTGTCTTAATGTCGTTAGATGCTGAAAAGGCTTTCGACCAAGTACATTGGGCCTTTCTCTTCCAAGTCTTGGAGAAGTTTCAACTAGGCAATAGCTTTATCAAATGGCTCCAGCAGTTATATGCGTCTCCAGAAGCGTTCATTAAGGTCAATGGGGGTTCTTCTGCAAGGTTCGGGATGGGCAGGAAACGAGACAGGGGTGCCCTCTCTCACCTCTGTTGTTTTCATTAGTTCTTGAACCGTTTGCCACCAAAATTTGCCAAAACAAAGCGATCCGAGGAATTGAAATAGGAGGCACTTCATATAAGATCTTGATGTTTGCAGACAACATACTATTTACTTTAAGTCATCCACATACAACTTTTCTAGCATTAGCCATTGAATTAAACACTTATAGTTCTGTTTTGGGTTTTAAGATGAACTATGAAAAAACGGAAGTACTGCCGATCTGCTTTAATGACTCAGATCGCACTCATTTACAATCGCAATATTCATTTAAATGGGCTCAACATAACATTTGATATTTAGGCAACAATCTGACGGGTACGGGGGTTGATCTATTCAAGCTGAATTATGAACCACTAGCAAAAAAGATTTATCATGACTTAACAATATGGAATTCTTTGAATTTATCATGGTTGGGTAAAATAGCGACTATCAAGATGAACATTCTACCACGCTTACTATACCTATTTCAAACCCTGCCCATCGACATACTGGATATTTATTTTAAACTTTATGTGTAGACGTATTTTTTATTTTATTTGGCGGCGGCTACCACCACGAATTGCTAGACAAGTATTGTATCGCCCAAAATTGCATGGAGGGGTAGGAATGCTGGATATTAGAAAATACTATTTAGCGGCACAATTAAAGGTGGTTGTGCCAGATTGCCCGAAAAAACAATGGGTTCATATAGAGGAACCTCAGCTAACCGTCTGAGATTGGCAGAACAGATATGGCTCTCACGTAAAAATAGAATGGTGGGACGTGAAATCTCACCCCACACTTTGCATACTTTACCTCTGTGGGATGCACATAAGCGGGTGTTGACTGGCTTACCAGCCTTCTACAGAAGGACCCCCAAGGTGATAACATTTGGGAGGAGTTCAGTATCTGCACTATTGCTGGAAAACGGGTATAAATTACTTTTCCGATGGTATATGACCCCATACGAATTGCATTCGATCTACCTGACTATTTCTAGTCATTGTTGGAATTGTCAAGAGGGAACGTTTATACATATGTGGTGGGAATGCCCGGTTATCTTTGGACTTCTGTATTTAAAACACTGTCCGAGATATTGGGAGTGACAATAACAAAAGAGGTTAAATGTTGTTTACTTACCTTCCCTTATCCGGACACCAGCCAGGAACATCGCACGCTCATAACACAGGTGGCCTTAGCTACAAGAATGACTATAGCGGCCGCATGGAAACAAGTGACACCTCCACAGACTCAGGACGTCTGGAAACGAATGTCTAATGCTTATTACTTAAGCAAGTTGACTGCTATTCGACAGGACCGATTAGACACTTTTCAGAAGATGTGGAAATCATATGAACAGTGGGTGCAAGGAAATACTGTTCCTTAGTTTCAGATTCTTATGTATTAGGTTTGCTGCCAGTTAGAGAGATTATGGACAATTGGAACATTTATTTTTATGAGTGTGGAAGGGTATGACCAGATGGGTGTGGGAAAGGAGGGAGGGAATCTTATGTACAATATACTTGATATAGACGATAGGACACATTTCTGTTAACAAGTTTTACGACTTTATGCCTATAAGCACGAGGTGTTGCTGTATAATTGATATTTAAAACAATAAAACTTTCAATATAAAAAATAAATTTTCTCCCAAATACTAGCTGAGCACTTGAATAAAATCATGATCAAGCAGGATTTATATCGGGGAGATTGGCAGTGGATGACGTGCGAAAGATTGTGGATATTATGTAGTGGGCCAATAAATAAAATATAGCATCATTGTTCCTGACAATTGACCAAGAGAAGGCCTTTGGTATGGTGCATTGGCCATCTTTGTTTAAGACCTTAGAAAAAAGTGGGATTTGGAGAAAATCTTTAGAAGTAGAGTGGTAAACTATATGGGGTAGATTTTATAAATGTATGCCTGCGCGTACTTTTGTTCGCGCACCAGGCGCAAACAAAAGTACGCCGGATTTTATAAGATACGCGCGTGTCTTATAAAATCCTGGGTCGGCACGTGCAAGGGGGCAAACATTTGTGCACCTTGCGCGCACCAAGCCCTGTGCGCACTGCCCGTTCCCTCCAATTTCAGAGCGGCCTCGGAGGGAACTTTCCTTCGGCCTCCCCCCACCTTCCCCTCCCTTCCCCTACCTAACCCACCCCTCCAGCTCTATCTACATCCCCTACCTTTATCGTGAAAGTTACGCCTGCTGCAGACAGGTGTAACTCGCGCGCGCCGTTAGGCCGCCGCTGCGCGATTCCCTGGCCCGGGAGCGAATTCGGAGGCCTCGGCCACGCCCCCGAAACACCCCCGGGCCCGCACCACGCCCCAACACACCCCCGGAACGCCCCAAATATTGCGCTGCCCCCCCAACACGCCCCCCCATAGCAAAGCTCCGGGACTTACGCTCGCCGCTGAGCCTATGCAAAATAGGCATGGTGCGCGCAGGGGGGTTTTGAAAGGGTTACGCGCATAAGTTATGCGCGTAACTCTTTTAAAATCTACCTGTATATGTCTCCCTCTGCGTGTATTAAAATAAATAGGGGATATTCCAACAGTTTTCCAATAGGTCAGGGGACAAGACAGGGGTGTCCTCTTTCTCCTGTTTTGTTTGCAATATTCTTAGAACTATTTGCCATCAAAATAAGTTCGAAAGATAGGCTTCGGGGATTTAGACTGGGTAGTGGGTGAATATAAACTATCGTTATTTGCCAATGATATTTTGTAGAGATGTGAATCGGAACCAGAATCGGTTCGGATTTCAGTTCCGATTCACATCTCTAATATTTTGTTTACCTTGACTCTGGGGAGTATGGAGTCCATAGTATATGAGATGGGGGAATTTAGTTAAGTCTCAGGGTTTAAGATAAATTGGGACAAATTCAAAATATTAAATATCACAGTATCAAAAACTTGAAGAGGAAATTTCAAAATCCATGAACCCTTTCAAGTGGCTTCCCATAAAATTAAATATTTGGGGATATACTCCATTGATGACTGAAATTATGAAAGATCTTGGGAAATGAGATAATATTGGTCTTTCATGGCTGGGCCGAATTGCGGTCCTTAAGATGAATATCCTTTCTAGATTGAGGTATCTGTTTCAGTCCCTGCCAACTGGAGTACCAAACCATGTGATCAAAACATGGCAGAAAAGATTCTTTGATTACATTTGGAGACATTGGTCGCCGAGGGTTAGCAGAAGTGATCTATATCCCACCAAACTGAAAGAAGGATTTAGCATTCCTAATCTAGCCTGATACCATGTGGCATCTCAACTCAAAGCCATTGTAGAGTGGCATAAAACTCTAGACGAGAAAAGGTGAGTATTAATTGAACAATCTTGGGTGGGGGATATGCCTCTCAGAGCAATGGATATGACAACCAAGAAGTAGCTGGAGAAGTATAAAGATCATGGCCCAAGGGGGTCATGTGACATGATGAGCGAGTGAGGTTGTGTTGCTTATTTGCTCTGGGTGTCACTTCCCTTTTTTGTGGCAAAAAGATAGTTTTTTGGTATTTAAGAATTTGGACATGTTCTGTCCTTTACAGTGCACATGAGCATTATCATCTATATGTCAAAATCCCCATCAGGTCAAGACCCGCAAAAAAGAGAGAGAAAAATCAAAACCAGGAGATTCTAAGATGGCCGCAGCGATGGATAGAGGCCTGCAAGGCGCTGTTGACGAAGTGATGGTGAGCGCCTTAACATTGGCTGTTACAGCAGTGATCACTAATAAGCTGGACTCTATTTCGGAACAGATTGCAGAGAATTTGGTCCCAGGATGAAACTACTAGAAGGGCGAGTATCCTCGGTTAAGGACAATGCTCTCAATAACAGGAGGCAAGTGGAACAACTTTGAAAGATGGTGGAGGCTCAGGACAAAAAAACTGAAGAGCTTGAAAACAGATCACACCAAAATAATCTGTGATTCATGGGTTTCCTCGAAGATGTGGCAGAGAGCGATCTGAGGGATCTCTGCTTGCCTGTTGAAATTGCTGGTTTTATTGAGAGAGCTCACTGACTGGGGATCAAAAGAGATGGAGACTCCCAAATGCGAGTGGTTATTGCCTGCTTTTTGAATTACGTCCACAAGCAAGCTATCTGGAGGTCATCCCGCAAGACTTCATCTCTGCAATTCTGCAATTCCTTCTTTAAAATCTTTCAAGATTTTTCAAGTAAAGTGGCGCTCAAACGGAAGGAGTTTGTGCCTGTTTTTTCACAGCTAGCTGCCAAACAAGTGAGATTTGCTTTGCAGTACCCAGCAAAACTTCGGGTGTGGCACAATGATACAGCGCACCTTTTGCTTCCCTAACTGAAGCGCAGAAGTATGTGGCTCAAATTGTGGTGGCCTGAATTTTTTTTTATTAATTTACTTGGTTTCCCTACCATGGAGTAAGAGAAGGTAAGCTGCGTGTTGGCTTGCTGCTCTTGCTGTGGTTTCGTCTAGAGCAGTGGCATTTGGTTGTCAGTGACTTTGGCTTACAATAAAGACTGTTTTTTGGGGGGGTTTTCCTTACTGCGACTGCTTTGGAAGCCTATTTTGGAGACCTTTTTGCTCTAGGTTGCCAGAACTCAGATTTTTTTCCTTATACTTTTATATTAGCAGTAGAGGTCTACGAACTTTTCTTTTGTGCACGGAAGTCTCATTGGACAGACTGGCTATAATTTTGGGTGTATTATGGGGCCTTATGCTGATAATATGTGCGGTTCTATACCTTTTTGTTATTCCTTATTTATTGTTTTTGCATACCCAGTCCTGTTCCTTGTCTTCCTGTTCCATAGGGGAATTATCTAGCATGTGAGTATTTTCTTAGGGAAGACCTTTCCTTTATGTGTTGGGGAGTGACACCCAGGCATATCTATGTGTCCCTGGCCCTTCGATTGAAGGGAGACAGCGATAACTTTCCTTTGGAGGATTTTTAGAGGGGGAGGATAGGGGGGATGTTCAGGGAGGTTCACATTCACTTTTAGGGTTCCTCCACAGAAGTTTCTTTGGGCTATATTGGGTAACCTCACTGCACAGTATCTAGTGATTCTTTACTGCTCGAACATACGCAATGATGTGCTCTGTAAGCATTTCTACAGAGGAATTTTTCATTTTTTCTGAATAGGAGTATAATATGGCTAAATATCTGCAATATATAAGTTGGAATGTAGCTGGTATGGGTTCCCCAATAAAACGGGAAAAGGTGATATCACATTTACGTCGATCCAGGGGTGAGATTATTTTTCTTCAGGAAACTCATATGTCAGACACTGAGCATAGTAAACTTCAGAAGGGTGGTTTTCTCAGGTTTTCTTTTCTTCTGGCACCACCATACTGATTCATAAGCAGGTTTCCTTTCTCCTGAAGGCTTCCTGGAAGGATG
This sequence comes from Rhinatrema bivittatum, assembly GCF_901001135.1. NCBI lineage: Eukaryota > Metazoa > Chordata > Amphibia > Gymnophiona > Rhinatrematidae > Rhinatrema > Rhinatrema bivittatum. Next base: position 47,129,747 of record NC_042615.1, on the reverse strand, counting down.
TGGATGGGCGGATCATTATGGTAAAAGGGGTTTATTTGGGAAAGAGATAATCTTGATTTCAGCCTATGCCCCTAACCAGTAGGATCATGCCTTTGTCACAGCTTTACGGGGTGGGAATGTGGTTTTAGCAGGAGATCTTAATTGTGAACCTGACCCAGATTTAGATAGATGCTCCGCTATTACCATTCCGAAGTTGAGGAAATATAATGGGGTTCATTTCTTTGTTTGACTTTAGCCTCGGTAGACATTTGGAGGGCTCTCCATCCTGGGGAACGTGACTCCACACATTATGCAAAAGCCCACCCCACTAAATCTAGAATAGATTTTATTTTGTTAGCCAAATCTCTTTTTAATGTTGTTGAAACAGTTGGAATAGGGAATTTACTTATTTCAGATCATTGCCCGGTCCTTCGTAAAATGGTTGCTTTGGGTGGGGCTCCTGGGTTATACCAATGGCATATGCCAGAATGGTTGAGTCTGTAGCCTGATTTTCCAAAGTTTTTGCAGGAGAAACAGCACTTGTATGAAAGTGCAAATGCCATGCACCAGACTTAGCTGGGTTTGTTCTAGGAAGCTGCTAAAGCTGTCCTTCACGGGGACAGTATAAGTTATGTTGCCTTTAAAAGAAAAGCTAGATCTCAAAACATTTTAGAGCTAGGGTGACAATTGACCTTTTACAAGAAAAAACGGAATGCCCTGGATTCTGCTTTTTGGAAAGACAAATTCCAGACCTATCAGTGATTGCTGAATGATATTCTACATCAGAAAGCCAAAGATGCCATTTTCTTGTTTAAACAAAAACTGTATCTTCTTGGCAATAAGTCCAGTCATATGCTGGCTTACCTGACTAAGGCTCAACATCAGTCCAAATTTATTAGTGGTCTTAAGAGACCAGATGGCACATATGTTACTTACACTTCACAAATAGGGAAGGTTTTTAAGAAGTATTATCAGACACTTTACAGTTCTGACTATTCTAATGTGGTCCAAATAGTTACATTTTTTCAGGATCTGCACCTTCCCAAATTAACCCCGGCACAAATTGAAGGTTTAAATAGGCCTATTTTGGCATTTGAAATAACTTCTGTTATTAAGGAGTTGAAATTGCAGAAATCTCCAGGTCCTGATGGTCTTAATTCTTTATTTTATAAACACTTGCAATCCCTCATTTCAGACCCTCTGGTGGCATTATTTAATTCTATGGCAAGGGATGAACAAATTCCTAGCTCAGTGTCTGAAGTGGCTATTATAGTGCAGCCTAAGCCAGGTAGGAATCTCACTAATTCGGGATCGTATAGGCCTATATCATTGCTCAATAAGGATGTCAACATTTATGTTAAGGTACTTACTAACCTCAAGGGGTAACCTACAAGAAGTGGCAGTTACTACCCTTAACAGAATCATGGGGGCTACCTGCATGGAGTGGCAGTTACTACCATGGGAAGCTTGCTGGGCAGACTGGATGGACCATTTGGTCATTTTCTGTTACTATTAAAAGGGTCCTTCCATCTCTCATATCCCCAGAGCAAACTGGCTTCGTAATGGGGTGGAAGCCAAGCATTAATATTGGACTTCTGTTACTAGCCCTGGAATCTTGTTATCATAATCAACCAGTAGATCCCATTTTAGTTAGTTTTGATGCAGAGAAAGCTTTTGATAGGGTGGAGTGGGTTTATCTTTTTGCAGTTTTGGAAAATGTTGGATTTGAAGGGTTTATTCTGCGTGTGCTATGGTTCTTATATCAATGCCCGAAGGCTTATATAAGTGTTAGTGGTGCAACTTCTCCCATTTTTTTGTTGCAGAGGGGCACTAGGCAGGGCTACCCTTTGTCTTTGTAACCCCTAATTAATAAAATTAGAGATAGCAGTGAGATTACTGGAGTTACCTTTGAACTAAAACTGATGTTGTTTGCCGATGACATGCTGATGCTATTAAAGGCAAAATTAGCGTATCCCCTAGTGCTGGATTGTATTTTAGTCTTTGGTAGTTTTTCAGGCTTAAAATTGAATCTTCACAGGTCATAGGCTATAGATATTTTGGGGCATTTAATGCTTAATTGGCCTAATTTTCCTTTGTGCTGGGCACCCGATAAAGTTAAATACTTGGGCATTACAATCCATCACTTCCCTACCTTATGGTACGGTCTTAATTTTCAACCTCTCATTCACGATCTTAATCGGAAATTTCCTTTATCCCTAGCTGGCCTTTTGGCACTTGTTCAAATGGTATTAGTCCCTAAGATTATATATAAATTGCAAATGGTACCCTTTGTACTTCTCCATAAAATTTTACGCCAATTGTCTTCCCATTTCTTTTGGAAGGAGTGCAGAGCATGTTTGAAATTTTCAATGCTGATTATGCCTAAAGTCGATCGTGAGATGGGCTTTGCTGACTTATGCAAATATAATATAGCATGTTTGTTACTAATGCTTAGAGAATGGTTGGATGCTGTTGACCATCAGTCAATTGTAGCTTTAGAATGTGAGTTTGTCTATCCCCCATGAGTTTGCTGTATGTGCTTCATGCCAGGCCAGACGAGCTTTTCCCCATTATAGAATCCTCTGTATTAAATGTCTGCATGCACTGAGGAAAGCCTGGAAGAAGGTGAGATCCCCTCTGGGTCTTCTGTGGCATGTGTCTCTTTGTTTTGCCCTTATTGAGGAACACAAACCTCCCATCTGGGTCCACCAGCCCATTGTTTTATTCTTTGTCTGCACAGGGGGTGGCTACTCTTCTGTCGTTTATGGATTTGAAATCGGGGCATGTTCAATCTTTTAGTTATTGTATGGAGCACTTTCAGTTTCAACCTACTGACAGTAATAGGCTATCTGAAGCATATACTTAGGTCAGGTTTGGGGAACTTCGTGAATGGCGCCTTTCAGAGATTATTGCACTTGATGGTGGATTCGAAGGTATCGATTTTTAGGATGTACAAATATATGCATGACAGCAGCTTGTATGACGTTTATTGCACTTTAGCAATGAAATGGTCAGGGAAAGTTGGACTTGAGCTTACGGCTGATGATATCTTAGACTGTTGCCTCTTAAACAGATATGTTATGAAATGTGTGCTCCTCTGGGAACTACATATTAAAATATTACACCGGACTATATATTGCCTGAGTAAGGCGTTTGCAGCAAGAATAACCAAATCTGGCAGCTGTCTGAAGTGTGCACACACATCGGCCTCTCTGGTCCACTTCAGCCTTTTTGGAATTGTATAAAACACTTTCTTGAATCAATTCAGGTCCCAGCTGGGTCCTAGTCAGTAGCCTTTTGGAGGTGCTGTTATTCATGTTCCTTGTATGTTTGAACTCTTTGTGCATTTGTAACCTGCTGGCTGAGTTGTGATGTACCACTGTTTGTTTTCAAGTCACCTTGATAATAAAAATATATTTCAATTAGAAAAAAAGGTCATGGCCCCAAGTACTTTTAACACTTTGGAGTTTTGGAAAAAGTGAAAGCCTAGATTTTGTGGGGAAAAAGGGAATATTTTTTTCTTTTCGGATCTATTCCATAATAGTCAGTTTATCCCTTGCCAGTCTTTGGAATCATTCAGGGCCTGGAAGGATTGTGGAACAATAAATATGGAACAGGTATGGGATTTGGGGAACTGGCACAGCTTTGGGGAAATACAGTTTACTGAATACAGAATACGTAGCTTATTTACAACTGAATCATTTTCTAAGATGTATTAAGGCCAGGGCTGACCTAGCAATGGGAACAGCTTATATTGAAGATTTGTGTCAGAATGCGATGAAAACAAAAGGTGTGATTTCCAAACTTTATGGGGTCCTGAACCAGAGAGATTTTAAGCCACTACATGTAATTTCGTGGGAAACAGACTTGGGAGAGGAGCTCTCTACTGAGGAATGGGAAACAGCAATACTTAAACACGAGCAGGGCCTCCATATCAGCGCTACTGACGAGAACAGCTATAAAGTGTTGCGCCAATGGTACCTCACTCTGGCTAAGCTTCATAGATTTTATCCGGAGAGTTGTTCTCATCAAGGAATATTTTACCATTTGTGGTGGGGATGTGATAAAGTCTGTATTCAGAGATAGTGGATGCACCGGTTTCAATGAGTCCTAAAAATGTTTTGTTGCACATTCTAGATGATAAATTTGATGCAAATACTCAACTCCTATTGAGTCAAATTTTCTTGGCAGCTCATCGTGCTGTGGCATCTTGCTGTGGCGTCTCTACTCCATCTATCACATCTGTAGTACAGAGGTTACACCAAGTGTACATGCTGAATAGATTAACAGCAAAGAACGAAAATACTCCAAATTTGAATGGGTTTGGGAATGTTATGTTAATTGGAGAGCTAACCCAAACAATGGCTTTCCTATTAGACTTTAAAGGTGGGGGATTTATAGTACTGTGTAGCATTTCTTTTTTTGTTTTTTTCTCTATCTCTCTCGCGCTCCTCTTCTTTTCTTTTCACTTTTATGCATATCATAGCTTTGTTCTTGTGACACCTGGTTATGGATGTGGTGTTATGGTGTATAGTGGAGAGGGGAATTACAGGATTTTGATGCTGAAGATAAAGATTTACTTATTGCTTTGGCTGTTTGGGAAGGGTGGGGGGAGGAGAAGAAGAAGAAGAGCTAAAAAGATGTCAGTGATGTTGTTAGTAGTGTAAAATGTTTCAGTGAGATAATGTTGTTAAGACGGACAGTACATTTTGTATCATATTTGTTGTCTCTACCTGACAGTGTTCAAACCTATGTTTGTCATTGTGTGAAACAATAAAAATTATCAGCAATAAATAAAGAAAAGATATGGGTTAAATCTCGCCATTGGGAAGATAAATTGAGATGGCATAAATTGGCTAATTGTTATCTTTTAAGATTAATGAAGCTAAGAAATACTCTTTTGAGGGACAGATTGAGAAAGCAGAGGATGAATCGCGTGAGGTTGTTCAGTGTTATAATTAGTGAGGTTTGGGTGGACCCTTGGACACTGTGGCAGCTGACCACGCCCGGGGGGGGGGGGGGAAGTCCCGTGAGGAGCCACAGGTCAGGCTCAGCTGAGGACACACAAACACAGAGATTGATCTTTTATTAGACAATGTGATGAAGCCACCAGAGGTGGCAGTAGTGAGCAGTAGACGTAGCCCGGCTGGGCTAGTGTCCCTCAGGCGCTGGAACAGCGCTTTATAAAGGTGCTACTGCATTTATAAAATAGGATAGGTGGATAAGCAGGTCGCACACTATGCTCCGTCACAGGTACAGACAGACTCTGGGGCTCGAGAGGGGAAGGTGAGGCTGTAACTTTAAGGCCCTAAAGATATTGCTAGTTACTGGCCTATTTGCTGCTATTTGTCTGTGCAGGAGCGAATTATAAACCTCCCCGGAAACCTTTGAGTTCTGGTCACCCCGAGACTGGTGTACATTAGTGTGAGTATTTGGTGGGGGGGGGGGGGGGGGGGGGAAGAGAGCACAAACTCTCTGTCTCCCCCCCTACAAGCTCTCACTCTCACACACTCAAATGTATTCTGTCTCCCCATCCCCCCGGCCCAACCCAATGACTTCTGTCCCCTCCGCCCAGGCTCCGGAAGGGAACCTGCAGAGTAAGAACGTGTTTGGCCCATGATGGGTCCAAGAGGACGGCTGAGAGGCCCTAACAATGTCAAAGACAATTGATGGTCATTTTCTCAGACCTTGGATTATATTTAGAAAGGAGTTTGCGCCCCCTCCTTAATAACCTTTCAGCAGAGGCGGTGAGATTCTAACAGGGCTAGTATTTTTGGGGGGTTTTTTTTATTCACCCCACAGACATTGCATGTCTGGGAAATCAGGCTTCATTCGTTCTGCGTGGATCGTCCTGCTTTGCAATGGGCCTGACGATTCTTTATTTATTTATTTTTCTCTCCTTGCACGATTACATGAGTCTCTGCAGCAGGAAGGCGACCCTTCTGCTTTAATTATTAAATTAAAGCGATACAGCGTGAGGGAGAGAAAGTGCTCTCAGCCAGCTATTAACTGATAGAGAGGAGCCGGAGGAACCAGGAGTGAAACAGAAAGTTACAGTAACACTCCCTGCTCACTGATCTCTTGCCAGGGGTTTCTCCCGCAGAACAATGTTGCAATTGTAAAGTGAGGAGTAGGTTAAAAATAATCTTTTTTTTTTTTTTTTTTTTTTAAATAGGTTTTGTTTGTGGCTCAAATTCTAGTAGCTCTGTCACTCCAGGATACAAACTAGAATCTTTGTAGGTTGTGATACGTGTTTTGTTTTGGATTTTTTTGGATTGATAACAAAGATACAGTACCTGAACTTTCTTTCAAGCCAGTCGGTCCCTTTTCAGAATTTACAAAGACTGGAGTTTCTGATTCTTCCCTAAATGCATTTTAGAGTTGGGCTGTCTGGCCCTGGTTTTTTCCCCCACTAGCGGATAGCAGCTAAGGGATCTTGACACAGTCGTACATGGAGCTGTTTTGGGGTCATTCCTGAGCTGCTGCATTTTTTTTTTTCATCCCCTGTACTGTTTTCCGGGTGTAGTGCTGTAATCCTTTCCATTAACCTGTAAACGCACGAAACACTGCAGAGTCGTGTCATGACCAAAATATGGTCTCTCGTATTTTATCTGTGAACCTCTCAGTAATTTATTTGTTCTGAAGGCTCTTGGGATAGGATGTTATATAAATATGGATATTTTATCACTATTACTAGCTAAAATGCTCATTATAAATGATAGGATGCCAGTGGCTGTAAAATTCCACACACTCACCCCACCACCATTTTTGCTGCTTGTCTCTCCACGTTTTACCCATATTAGTCACCATGTCCCCTTTTCTCCCACCACCTCAGGTGTAGCCCCATTGACGCCATGTCTATGACTCTGTCTCCTCACGGCCCAACTATCACCACTACTGTGGTCCCCGAAATCTGCTGTTAAGTGCAGCCACTGAAACAGCATCTCCCCTCCTAACTCTGCTTCATGCAGCTGGAGCAGCCTGACTTAAGCAAGGCCCAACCCACACCGGTCCACTTCTTCCCACTGGAGTGTGTCAGTGGAGGCACCACCACTCCGGGGCCACCCCTGCTGCCCAAATCCAGCGGAAGAGGATTCAGATGTTGCTCATCTCCTCCGCTGCTGCTGCAGCCCAATCCAGGATAAAAATAAACTTCAGGGTGGAAGTGGGATGGAGGGCACTGGAGATGGTGATGGAGGGAGTGTGTGTGTGTGGGGGGAGGGGGGGGGGAATCCTGTCCTGTGCAGCCACTAACACCATGGCTCAGTGATGGCGGAGGCCATCATTTTACTTCCCCAGCTCGGCTCCTGGAAGGAGGTGGCACAAACATGATGTCAGATCCCAGCGGTGGAGCTCCAGGCTGCTTTTGGGGAAATGTGTGTGCCAGATGGAAACCGGCTTTTGTAGGACAGGACGTGAATGAGTGCTAACTTCAAATGGCAGGTTGTCCGGCGGAGCATCAGGTTCCACTGCCAGTTTCCCAGCTCACTTGCTCAGCTTTTCCTTATGCTCGGCTGAAATTTAAATATTTGTGATGTAATATTAAACTGGATGACTATATCATAAGCAGAACAAAAGACGAGTTATCATTCAGTGGAGTTGCATTCTGACATACTGTTGCATGTTCCTGAGGCTGTGGGGTTTGGTGACGACATGCAACAAAGAAGGGTTCACGCACAACTTTTAAACAGCAGTGGCATGGCAAGTGGCATCCGCTTAATGGTGTTAGGTCTCGGTGTTCCCCAAAACCAATAGGTGTTTTGGTTCCTTAGTGCTGCAGTCCTGGGGAAATGGCTTGGTCCAGACAGTAGTGGCTGCTCCACCACCTACCGGTTCATGTGAATTAATGTCTGGGGATAAATTAAGCACTGGTAAGCAAGGGCAAATGCCACCGGCCCATCCTGGCTTTTTGGCTGACCCACGCAGTCATCACAAGGGTACTTCTCCCTCTCCCCTGCCCCAGCATCAGGGTCCTCTCCTCTAGAGAGCTCCACCCTCCCACCTACAGAGCATCAGGCTCTCTTGCCACAAATTTACAAAAGAATAGCCCTAATCTGACATTAAACTTGCAATAACTAACAATGCAACCGCTTTTCTAATTTCACTCACAGTTTCAGGACTCTCTTACTTTCTCAGCTTCCTCCTGGGGTTCGTGTGGTCAAGCCCTCCCAGCAGGTCCTCCTGGCCTCTCACTGGATGCGTCTCCTGTCCTGTGTCTGCATACATTCACAGGCAAGGGAGCAGGACCGCGAGCTGTGGGAAACAGGGCAGGACTGCCAAGTTGCTAGATCAGGCGACTTTTTGAACCCGATGGAGATTTTAGAGCTGTGAATGCAGCAGAGAGCTAATTTAGCTACAAATCTAGCCACGTTGTCACTGCTCTGAAATGTCTATCGGGGTCCCTGCTTACCAGGCATATCTGGAAGCTCAGCTGTGCAAGAAAGCGAGACCTCCTCTGGCTGGAGTGCCGTGCCTCCTGCTGCTGCCCCTCTCTCTCAGCCCCTGACGCCTCAGAACAGGCTCTGCTGGTTCAGCCTCTCCCCACCCCTAGAATGCGATGACCTCACGGCTCAGCTCTCTCTGCTGGAATGAGAGGGAACAAATCACAACCAGCAAAAAAAAAAAAAAGAAGGAGCTGCAACTTTATTATCACCTAACGACACTGACAGCAGCTGAAGAACAGACGACAAGGAGAGGGCTATGTTTTATCCTCTGTAATCTTTTATTTCTATATTTTGTGCTGCTGGGAGTCGGGGGAAGTTTTGTGTCCTGCTAGTCAGGCTTCTGTGTGAGCTAGAGAAGGGCAGTGGGGCTGAGCCACCATGGTCGGAGGGAAGGGAGAGAAGGAAGAATAAACATGACTGCTGCAGGCTGAGTAATGCTGGCAACAAGCTTAGGAACTTTACATGGATGATGATGAAGTGCCCTTGGTTAGCCAGTCCAGGGGAGGAGACACTCGCTAAGTAGGCACATGAGCTGCAATAGAAGCGTGAGTGTGTGTGTGTGTGTGTGTGTGTGTGAAAAATAGAAAGTGTCTCTGAGAGAGTCATTTTGTGTGTGTGTGTGTGTCTGTGTCCCAAAGTGTGTGACAGAGTCTGAGAGAATGAGTGTGTATGTGTATGTCTGTCAGTTTCCAAGAGAACAAGAGAGTTGATGTGAGTGTGAGTCATCCCTCTTCCCCCCTACCCCTGCTCAATCTGCACCAATCTTAGAGTGACCAGTGATACCAATGCCACTATGCAACAATAAGGTCCTGGCTACTTTTTATCCAATCTGGAGACTTTTCACAGTGGGATCTAGTGACTTTTTTCAAGGAGAAGTTGGCAACACTGAACCAGGGGCCTTGCTCTGTGCCATTAGGAGGGGGATCTTTGCGCTGAATGGTCGCGCAGAATTTGCGCAGAATTCCTCTCCCATGCAGAATTCTGCCCTTGTCTTGCAGAATTTGGTGTGGGGACTGGGAGCCAGAAGGAAGAATTTATTTATCTGAATTTGATAACATGCCTTACTGGGGAAACAAGGAGTAGAGAGAGCGCTGGGGAGGGAGGAGCAGAGAGAGAGAGAGAAAGCTGGAGGTCTCGCTGGGGAAAGAGAGAGCAAGATAACTGAGAGGGAAGGTTACTGGTTAGAGCCTGGTGAGGGGCAGGGGAGTGGGTCAAGTCTGAGAGCTTCATATTCAGCACCACTTAGCCATATAAGTTTGAATTTATCGGGTTAAATGGCGCTGTTGAATATTTGTATTATACACACCAATTGCAGAGTGCATCTTTGCTCTAGTGATATACTGGCTGTTGAATATTTGGCCACATCCTGTGGCAGCCAGTTAGCTGGAAATGCTGTTTATACAACTAAATAGTTAGCTGGCTAAATGGTGGTGGTGGGGTGGGATAAGGGCATTCCAGAGTTGAGCTGCTGAATATGGACCTCTGGCTCTCAGAGAACGAGTCCGATCTCTGAAGGCTAGAGTGGCAGACCTGGAGGAGCTGAGGCAGACAGAGAGGTATATAGATGAGACCTTCAGGGACATAGTAGCCAAGTCCCAACTTCAGACTGGCAGACCTGATGCTGCCTTGGAGGAAGAAGGTCTCATGATGGGAGAGCATCAACCGGGTGCAGCAGGAAAGGATCCTGTAGCAAGGACCTGCTCTCCAGGTGATGCATTGTCCTTTCGCACTGAGGATATCTCCCCAAGGCCTATTGCCCAGGAGGGAAGGGTTAGGTCGGCTGTCATAGTTGCTGATTCGATTATTAGGAATGTAGATAGCTGGGTGGCTGGTGGGGGTGAGGATCGCCTGGTAACATTCCTACCTGGTGCGAAGGTGGCGGACCTCACGCGTCACCTAGATAGGATTTTAGACAGTGCTGGGGAGGAGCCGGCTGTCTTGGTACATGTGGGCACCAACGACATAGGAAAATGTGGGAGGGAGGTTCTGGAAGCCAAATTTAGGCTCTTAGGTAGAAAGCTTAAATCCAGAACCTCCAGGGTAGCATTCTCTGAAATGCTCCCTGTTCCACGCGCAGGTCACCAGAGGCAGGCAGCGCTCCGGAGTCTCAATGCGTGGATGAGACAATGGTGCAAGGAAGAGGGATTCAGTTTTGTTAGGAACTGGGGAACCTTTTGGGGAAGGGGGAGTCTCTTCCGAAGGGATGGGCTCCACCTTAACCAGGGTGGAACCAGACTGCTGGCGCTAACCTTTAAAAAGGAGATAGAGCAGCTTTTAAACTAGAACAAAGGGGAAAGCCGACAGACGCTCAGCAGCGCATGGTTCGGTGAGAGGTATCTTCAAAGGATACTAATGATACATTAGAATTAGGGCATCCCGGCAGTGAGGTTCCAGTAATAAGAAAAGTAGTCCAAGTGCCTGTAACTGAAAACTCACCTGAGCTAAAAAAAATTCTAACTTATCCCTATCAATTAAAAAGCAGAATGAAAATACAAACAAAAAACAAACTTTGAAATGTTTTATGCTAATGCCAGAAGTCTAAGAAATAAGATGGGAGAATTAGAATGTATAGCAGTAAATGATGACATAGACTTAATTGGCATCTCAGAGACATGGTGGAAAGAGGATAACCAATGGGACAGTGCTATACCGGGGTACAAATTATATCGCAATGACAGAGAGGAGCACCTGGGAGGAGGTGTGGCGCTTTATGTCCGGGATGGCATAGAGTCCAACAGGATAAACATCCTGCATGAGACTAAATACAAAATTGAATCTTTATGGGTAGAAATCCCTTGTGTGTTGGGGAAGACTATTGTGATAGGAGTATACTACCGTCCACCTGGTCAAGATGGTGAGACGGACAGTGAAATGCTAAGGGAAATTAGGGAAGCTAACCAAATTGGTAGTGCGGTAATAATGGGAGACTTCAATTACCCCAATATTGACTGGGTAAATGTATCATCGGGACATGCCAGAGAGATAACATTCCTGGATGGAATAAATGATAGCTTTATGGAGCAATTGGTTCAGGAACCAACAAGAGAGGGAGCAATTTTAGATCTAATTCTCAGTGGAGCACAGGACTTGGTGAGAGAGGTAACGGCGGTGGGGCCGTTTGGCAATAGTGATCATAATATGATCAAATTTGATTTAATGACTGGAAGAGGAACAGTGTGCAAATCCACGGCTCTCGTGCTAAACTTTCAAAAGGGAAACTTTGATAAAATGAGAAAAATTGTTAGAAAAAAACTGAAAGGTGCAGCTACAAAAGTAAAAAATGTCCAAGAGGCGTGGTCATTGTTAAAAAATACCATTCTAGAAGCACAGTCCAGATGTATTCCACACATTAAGAAAGTTGGAAAGAAGGCAAAATGATTACCGGCATGGTTAAAAGGGGAGGTGAAAGAAGCTATTTTAGCCAAAAGATCTTCATTCAAAAATTGGAAGAAAGATCCAACAGAAGAAAATAGGATAAAGCATAAACGTTGGCAAGTTAAATGTAAGACATTGATAAGACAGGCTAAGAGAGAATTTGAAAAGAAGTTGGCCGTAGAGGCAAAAACTTACACTAAAAACTTTTAAAAATATACCCGAAGCAGAAAGCCTGTGAGGGAGTCAGTTGGACCATTAGATGATCGAGGGGTTAAAGGGGCACTTAGAGAAGATAAGGCTATCACGGAAAGATTAAATGATTTCTTTGCTTTGGTGTTTACTGAAGAGGATGTTGGGGAGGTACCCATGATGGAGAAGGTTTTCATGGGTAATGATTCAGATGGACTGAATCAAATCACGGTGAACCTAGAAGATGTGGTAGGCCTGATTGACAAACTGAAGAGTAGTAAATCACCTGGACCGGATGGTATACACCCCAGAGTTCTGAAGGAATTAAAAAATGAAATTTCAGACCTATTAGTAAAAATTTATAACCTATCATTAAAATCATCCATTGTACCTGAAGACTGGAGGATAGCAAATGTAATCCCAATATTTAAAAAGGGCTCCAGGGGCAATCCGGGAAACTACAGACCGGTTAGCCTGACTTCAGTGCCAGGAAAAATAATGGAAAGTGTTCTAAACATCAAAATCACAGAACATATTGAAAGACATGGTTTAATGGAACAAAGTCAGCATGGCTTTACACAAGGCAAATCTTGCCTCACAAATCTGCTTCACTTTTTTGAAGGAGTTAATAAACATGGATAAAGGTGAACTGGTAGATGTTGTATACTTGGATTTTCAGAAGGCGTTTGACAAAGTTTATTTATTTGAATTCTTATATACCAATATTCCTCATGAGAGGCTTCTAGGAAAAGTAAAAAGTCATGGGATAGGTGGCGATGTCCTTTCGTGGATTGCAAACTGGCTAAAAGACAGGAAACAGAGAGTAGGATTAAATGGATAATTTTCTCAGTGGAAGGGAGTGGTCAGTGGAGTGCCTCAGGGATCTGTATTGGGACCCTTACTTTTTAATCTACCTTATAAATGGCCTGTGACCGACGGCCCGCAAATGCGCAGTAGAGCGCAGCTCTACTGCGCATGTGCGGGCAAGGACGTCGATCAGAAAAAAAAAATGGCGGTGGGGCCGCAGGAGCGGGAGGAGAAGCAGCGGCGCTGCGCGCGCGCGGTGCCGCTGCTTCTCCTCCCCAGATCTGCCGGCAGATCTCGCGGGGGTCACTGCCGCGCGCGCGGGAGTGACCCCCGCGAGATCTGCCGGCAGGAGCGGGAGGAGTCAATGGAGCCGGGTGAGGGTTGCGGGAAGTCGCGCTTACGGCGCCGGGAGGAAATGGAGGTGGGTGAAGGGAGGGACTGAGTGGGAGGGAGGGAGAGGGGGACTGAGTGAGTGGGAGGGAGAGGGGGGACTGAGTGGGAGGGAGTGAGGGGAGAGGAGGGAGTGAGGGAGAGGGGGGACTGAGTGAGAGGAGAGGGAGGGTGGAGAGGAGTGGGTGGGGGAGGGGGGTGGTGAAGAGTGAGGGGAGAGAGAATGAGGGGGAGGTGAGAGACAGAGGGATGTAGCCCGTTTTAACGGGCTTTACGGCTTGTATATTTATAAATGATCTGGAAAGAAATATGACGAGTGAGATAATCAAATTTGCAGATGACACAAAATTGTTCAGAGTATTTAAATCACAAGCAGATTGTGATAAATTGCAGGAAGACCTTGTGAGACTGGAAAATTGGGCATCCAAATGGCAGATGAAATTTAATGTGGATAAGTGCAAGGTGATGCATATAGGGAAAAATAACCCATGCTATAATTACACAATGTTGGGTTCCATATTAGGTGCTACAACCCAAGAAAGAGATCTAGGCGTCATAGTGGATAACACATTGAAATCGTCAGTTCAGTGTGCTGCGGCAGTCAAAAAAGCAAACAGAATGTTGGGAATTATTAGAAAGGGAATGGTGAACAAAACGGAAAATGTCATAATGCCTCTGTATCGCTCCATGGTGAGACCGCAACTTGAATACTGTGTACAATTCTGGTCGCTGCATCTCAAAAAAGATATAATTGCGATGGAGAAGGTACAGAGAAGGGCTACCAAAATGATAAAGGGGAATGGAACAGCTCCCCTATGAGGAAAGACTAAAGAGGTTAGGACTTTTCATCTTGGAGAAGAGACGGCTGAGGGGGGACATGATAGAGGTGTTTAAAATCATGAGAGGTCTAGAACGGGTAGATGTGAATAGGTTATTTACTCTTTCGGATAATAGAAAGACTAGGGGGCACTCCATGAAGTTAACAAGGGGCACATTTAAAACTAATCGGAGAAAGTTCTTTTTTACTCAACGCACAATTAAACTCTGGAATTTGTTGCCAGAGGATGTGGTTAGTGCAGTTAGTATAGCTGTGTTTAAAAAAGGATTGGATAAGTTCTTGGAGAAGTCCATTACCTGCTATTAAGTTCACTTAGAGAATAGCCACTGCCATTAGCAATGGTTACATGGAATAGACTTAGTTTTTGGGTACTTGCCAGGTTCTTATGGCCTGGATTGGCCACTGTTGGAAACAGGATGCTGGGCTTGATGGACCCTTGGTCTGACCCAGTATGGCATATTCTTATGTTCTTATCTTATGTTCTTATGAGAATCTTGCTGGGGGGGGGATAAGGAGAGCAAGAAATAGGTGGGGAGGGGGTAGGTTGAATCGGGGGCATTGACCTGAGGGGGAGGGAAATATCAAGTCTGGGGAGTGGTTTATGACAAAAAGGGGCATGAGAGCTGGAGAAGGTCGAGCCTGGGGGAGGGAAAAGCCGCAGGTTGAGCCTGGGGGAAGGAGAGAGTGATCTGGGGGAGAAGGGTGTCTTGGAGTAAGACTCTTTCTTCTGTATTGCACTATAAGATCAGTGACCCCTAAAACCTTCCTGGCAAGCTATTGAGACTGGGGATTGGCAGGTGCTCTGCCCTGTCGTTCGTCCGTGTTCTTCAGCGCGTTGCTCCTTTGTGAAATCATTGCTACCATTTGAAACTTTTTGCTGATGATATACAGCTAATTTGTCTGGTATCAAAGAACACGGCCTTGACTGTAGATAATCTTTCAAAATGTCAACAGGCCATTAACACTTGGTTAAGGCAAAACCACCTGCCTTTCAGTGCTGCCTAAGCTGAGGCTCTTCTGCATCTTTAGCTCCACCAGCTTTGACTATTGATGGGGGCTGCAATAGGATTTGTTACGCAAGTTCGGGATTTAGGAGTGCGTCTGGATTCCCAACTCTCCTTAGAGCCTCAGATTTAGGGCACTTTTAGAGCCAGCATTTTTCAAATTATGTGTTTTTTACCTGTCTCCTAGGCCAGTGCAATAAGGTGTGCTCGGCAGAACGCAGTTTAACTTGCAGTTGTGCGCCCGTTTTTTCAGCATTCACTTTACCGCGATGCAGCAAGGAGATTTCCAGACAAAGCATGTGCGCAGAACGCTGTGCATTTAAGTTAGCACCCATGCATGGCATTTCCATGCGAACGAACGTATTAGCCACTGCCTCCCAATGCAGGGAGGTGCACAGATTCGTAGCGCTGGAAATGTTAACTCCTGGTAGAGGTGGGGTAAAGTTCTCGGGCACGTGTGTCAGATGTGGCCCAACAGCGTCTCGGCTGCGCCGGCTCTGCGGGACAGGAGGCCTTTAACCCGGAGGAAGCAGAGACGTGCTCATTTACAATCAAGGTCTCTCCTCGTAAAATGCCTTTTCCCCCAAGCTTGTGACCCACCAAAGCTGAGGGCTCACACAGATAACACTGCAAGGGAGGATGTGAAGGCCGGCACACAAATGGAGAGGAGTTGGATTATATTCCTAAGAGACCCTCGCCAGCTCCCTTGCTTAGCTCCCGGTTCCCCCTTGTTACTAACTGGAGTCTGCCCTGGGATCCCGGGAGGTACTGGGCACCCGCTCTACCATCTTGATTTTCTTCTCTCTGATTCGGGTTGCTTCACAGTTTGGGCATTTTTTTTTTTTTTGCTCGGCCCTGGCTCCCGGTCCCACGGGAGCCAGGGCCGAGCTGGATCCCACTGGATCCATGCATTCTCAACACACATGTTTATTTGCATCAAGAAGACGAGCGAGAAACATCGAAGTTTAAAATGTGTGTTCAGCTAAGTGCACACTTTCCAGTCTGTGCCCTTTTTTTTTTTTTTTTTTTTTTAAATCTCTGGATGCATTAGCATAGCATGAGCTTGCTGCATTGGGAAAAAGAAGGAATTAATTCACCTACAGCGACATCTTATGTTCTCTACCCCCAATGCGGTGCCACGGATTCCAGGGTTGCGCCTAACGGCCTCTGCTAGGTTGAATAGAAGAGGTGATAAAGGGCACCTTGGTCTGGTACCTCTTTTGATGGTGACGTATGAGGTAAAGGAACCGTTCAGGATTAGGCGCGTGCATGAGGCCTGTCACATATAGTTGGGGATAGAAGCTGAATATGTTAGCAGGAGTGCCGGTGAAGGAGAGGTTTCCTTGTGCAAGGAGGCCTGTGTGCTAGAAATATTTTAATCTCTTAAGTATGTACCTGCTGGAAGTGCACAGGATATGCAGGGGGGGGGGGGGTCAATTGGAAGGAGGAAGAGAATGTTCCAGAGGCCTGGATCATCTTCTGTGTCAAGGGGCGTCGCTCATCACCTTTCTGACAGAAAAAGGGGGCTATATCCCCTCAAGGACCTGGCAATGAGGTGAGATAAGAGAAAGCCCTGGCGCTCCTGAGTCAGGGGCTGTTTTGAGATTCCACTGGAAGAAATTGGTTGGAGCTGAGATCCTCTCGAGGGATCCCGGAAGGCAGCAGCCAGGCGTGAAGGCCGGGGATGTTCCACTAAAATCCCTGGATGCCTAAGAACAAGGGTGAGAAGACTGCTCAGAAGCTGCAGGTTACCCCTGGACGCTGCTGGATTAGGACCCCACACGGAGTCAGAGAGCGCCCGCCTTGAGCTTAGGGAATCTTGAAGACATTTCCGACGGGTTTTCCTGTAAACTGATCAGAAGTTCCAGTGAGTAACCATCTCTCTGGTGGGGAGTGGACGAAAATGCAAGCCTGGTTTGGCAACAGGGGACAAAGGAGGGAGAAGTAACAAAGTTTCTGGAGACCTTGCATTGCTACACCAAGAAACCATCTTCATAAGGGGAGTTTGTGAAGAGAGGATTAAAGCTTTCTTTGAACTGTGATTTCATTTGAGTTGTACTTCTATCTGCATCTACGTGACTGTCACTGTGTTTTTAACGCTGAAGACTCTGGATTAAACTATCTTTTCCTTGGAGCACAGTTAGAGTCTGGAGAGTGTTTCATGTGGTTGGACTGTTCTTGGCCAGGCAGTGGCCCTGCAGGAAACCCCGCCCCCAGCTCTCGGCCCTGGAAAACTGTTTCCCCACCTCGGGGGTTGTGAATACCAAGCACCCCGAGACTGGGAAGGTGGCCCCCAGGAAAAAAGGGGGGGGGGGGGGGGCGCCACACATACAGGGGTAGATTTTTAAAAAATGCGCATTTGCGTACTTTTGTTGGCGCACCAGGCGCCAACAAAAGTACGCTGGATTTTATAAGATACGCGCGTAGCCGCGCGTATCTTATAAAATCCTGGATCAGCGCGCGCAAGGCTGCCAATTTTGGGCAGCCGGCGCGCGCCAAGCCGCGCAGCCTGCCTCCGTTCCCTCCGAGGCCGCTCCGAAATCGAAGCGGCCTCGGAGGGAACTCTCTTTCGCCCTCCCCTCACCTTCCCCTCCCTTCCTCTACCTAACCCACCCCCCCGGCCCTATCTAAACCCCCCCCCTACCTTTGTCCACGGATTTACGCCTCCCGGAGGGAGAAGTAAATCCACGCGCGCCAGCAGGCCGCTGGCGCGCTGAGACGCAACCCGGGGGCGGTTCCGGAGGGCGCGGCCACGCCCCTGGACCGCCCCAGGCCCGCCCCCGAAACGCCGCGTCCTGCCCCCAAAACACCGCGTCAATCGGCCACGCCCCCGACAAAAAACCCCGGGACTTACACGAGTCCCGGGGCTCTGCGCGCGCCGGCAGGCCTATGGAAAATAGGCGCGCCGGCGCGCAAGGCCCTGCTTGCGTAAATCCGGGCGGATTTACGCGAGCAGGGCTTTTAAAATCCGCCCCACATTGCATATATCCAGGCTAGAAATGGGTCCAGGAGACCCTGTCAACAGCCTTTACTTCATCCAAGGAGATCCACACACCCTCAATCCCCTGCTTTTTAGCCATATGTCGAACACTGAAGACCCATCTAGTATTAGTAGTGGATATTCTACCTTTGACAAATTCTGTCTGATTCTGATGGATCCGCACTGGTAAAATGTTTTCCAAACACATCTGAAGGGCCTTAGCCAATATTTTTATGTCAGAATTCAGAACCAAGAAATATGTGATACCCCTGGATCCGTAAAGTATGGGGCTGGGAAAAACCCCTACCACAGAAAAACCCACCCACGATAACAGACAGTGAACATAAGAACATAAGAACATGCCATACTGGGTCAGACCAAGGGTCCATCAAGCCCAGCATCCCGTTTCCAACAGTGGCCAAGCCAGGACACAAGTACCTGGCAGGATCCCAAGGGGTAGAAAGATTCCAAGCTGCTTATCCCAAGAGTAAGGAGTGGATTTCTGCAACTCCACCTTAATCATTGTTAATGGACTTTTCCTCCAAGAACTTGTCAAAACCTTTTAAAAATGCAGCTACACTATTAGCTTCCACCACATCCTCTGTCAAGAAATTCCAGAGCTTAATTATGCGTTGAGTATTAAATGTATTACTAGTACTTCATTCTATGTCCCCTGGTTTTTGTACTTTTTGAAAGAGTAAATAATTGATTAACATTGACTCGTTCCACTCCACTCATTATTTTATAGACCTCTATCATATCTCCCCTCAGCCGTTTCTTCTCCAACCTCTTTAGCCTTTCCTTATGGGAGAATCATTCCATCCCCTTTATCATTTTGGTCTCCTTCTCTCTACCTTTTCTAATTCTGCTGTATTTTTCTTGAGATGTGGTCTCAAGGTGAGGTCGCACCAGGGAGCGATACAAAGACATTATGATTTTTTTCTGCTTTATTCTCCATTCCTTTCCTAATAATCCCTAGCATTCTATTTGCTTTCTTGGCTGCTGCTGCTGCACACTGAGCAGAAGATTTCAACGTATTTTCAACGATGACACCTAGATCCTTTTCCTGAGTGGTGACTCCTAATGTGGAACCTGGCATTGTGCAGCTATAATTTGGATTACCCTTCCCTAAGTGCATCACTTTGCACTTGTCCACATTAAAGTTCATTTGCTATTTGTATGCCCAGTCTCCCAGTTTTGCAATGTTCTCTCCTGCAATTTCTCACAATCCTTTGAATAATTTTGTGTCATCGGCCAATCTGATCACCTCATTTGTTGTTCCCATTTCCAGGTCATTTATAAATATATTAAAAAGCAGTGGTCCCAGAACAGATCCCTGGGGCACTCCACTAGTCACCTTTTTCCAACAGGAAAATGTATCCACGCTCCGACCCTCATGAGTAGATACAAGCTGAGAGAGAACTTGAAACCCCCTTGGTGGAAGCACCCTTAGGACCAAGAGAAGAGGTCATGTTTGGGAAGTCACTTACCCCAGCACCCGGACTGACCACCGATGCTGAGGCCGGCGTCAGTGGTTCCTTCAGCAGCAGCAGCCACTACTGTTTCAAGATGGCCGCGGCGTTCTTCCCCACGCGGCTAAGCTCCGCCCCCTGACGTCCTCTAGGGCCGCGCGGGCGGCTAAGGCCTAGGTTTAAAGGAACACCTACAGGAAGTAGGTTGCTACCTCCAACCTTCAGGGGACTATTTAAGGCAAGGTCTGAGCCTTCAGACCTTGCCTTGGCTTCTTGGCTCCAGTGTTAGTTCCTGATCTTGGTTCCTGGTTGCTTCCTCCGTGTTTGATCCCTGGACCGGCTGCTGAACTCTCTGATTCTTGACCCCCGGACTGGCTGCGGATTCTTCTGGCTCTCGACCCCTGGACTGGCTGCGGATTCTTCTGGCTCTCGACCCCAGGACTGGCTGTGGGATATTCTGGTTCTTGATCCTTGGACTGGCTGCGGTGTGTGCTGGCTCTTGATCTCTGGACTGACTTCTGTTACCTCTTCGGTTTTCCACAACCTGCTGGAGGCGCCAGCTTCTGTTCTCTCGACCTGCAGGAGGCGCCTGCATCCAGATCTTCTTCAATTACCTCCAGCGACCTTCGTGATTGGCCTCGCCTACCGACGAGAGGACTTCATCCCTCGTCGGACCAAGGGTCCACCTTCCAAGTCAGAACAGGTACTGTAGGTATTTCCCTATCCCCAGAGGGCTTGCAATCTAAGGGGGTCATTTTCGTAGCGTATAGATAGCTAGATCGGGGCGGAGTCGGCCCCGGAAGAGGAGGAGTCGGGGCGGACGCGGCGGCAACTTCACTGGCATCGATAAGGCAAGAACCCTTTTCGCCGCCAGTAGTGCGCCCAATAGCACCACCTTCCACGAGGGCGCTAATGGGTGCGAAAGCCGGCAGCGATCGCACCGTGGAGATGCGATCGCTGCCGGCTTTTGGAGGCCCGCCCCGTTACCGCCGGGTTCACTGTTCTCTGCGAACCTTCTTACCAGGTCGAAATTACCCCTGATCAGTGTTTCTGAATTGTGGAGTAAGCGTACAGCAAGAAGATAACCCCACAACAATACCTAGGGCACAGGAGGTTATCCCCCCGCCGGATGAACCCCGGTTTTTATGTAGCTCCTCTGTTCCAGCCAAGCAGCAGACTGGGGACCCCACTGTACACTAAATTTATTCTCAGGGCTCCCTCTCTGCGCTCTCACCTCACTGGAGGTGCTGGCTTTAGAACGATCACATTCTCTGCCTCTTACTGACCGCTGCACTGTACCTAAATCCCTCTTACCCCCTGCATAGCCTAATAACTGTTAGAGGGAGCATGTTTTCAGACAGAATTAGGGCAGAAGACATACGGAAGAAGGCCTGCACGTCACTGGTATGTTTGCACAGTCCTGAAGTAGGCGATCTCTTGTCTGGAGAGGTAGATTTGTGAAGCTTCCTGAATGGGCAAGATTTCCCTAGAAAACCTTGGTCTAGGTGAAAGTTTGTGCAAGAAGCACGGTGGAACTTTGGCCCAGTTTTAAATGTAGCACTTTTGGATCAAAGATCAACTCTGCTTGTAGTTTAAGATATATATATATATATCTTTTTTTTTGTTTGTTTGTTTGTTTTCTTGACGTTGCAGGAAAACACATCCTTGGACAAAAAATGAGCCATTTTAAACCTTGCAGATTTTGGTACTTTTTAGTCTAAATTTAAATCTGGCTTGAGATTCTTTTCTTGGGCTAGATCCCTTCCCCCCCCCTCCCAGCCTGCCCTTGTCCAAGTCACCTTCTCTGTTCTTCTTCCTTTCCACAGCTTCGACCGCTAGTTTCCCAGTTTGCATAATTCATATGTACCGTGGACTAAGCAGCTCCAAATTGTTCTAGTGATAACAGTAAAGACCACGATTAAGGGAAACCCATGTGGTATTTCAAGCAAATGCAAGAATACATGACATATAAACCATATTTTTAATCAAAAAGTAAATGAGAAGAGATGAGCAAGTTAATATTTGATATAGTTTAAATTTTTTGATGTTGCTTTAAAACCTTTTGTGGTTTATGCCATTCAGTGCACAAAACTTACAAAGGCCTTCTTTACATGGTGTGTTTGTGTGTGTGTGTGTGTGTGTGTGTGTGTGTGTGTGTGTGCGCGCGCATGTGTGAGTATCTGTGTGTGTGTCTGTGTGTCTGTGTGTGTCTGTGTGTGTGTGCACGTGAGTGTCTGTGTGTGTGTGTGTGTGGTGTGTGTATAACCCTTTATTTGTCCAAAGGGTCCACAAATGAATTTGTATCTGGGGGTTTCTTTCTCTCTTCCTCTTCCACGTTCCCTGTCCCCTGGGGTAGGCTCTTGCTGTTAGGGGAAAGGATACCCTTTAAGGCATTGTCCTGGCTCTTTGGGGCAGGTAACCAGTACAGACCAGGCAAGACTCACTGGATGGGTGTTCAAATAATATTTTACTGTGATTGGCAGTAAGGGAACCAAAAGGTATAAGATAACATAAAGTCCAAACACATCCAGGTTTACTGATGGCCAGAGGGTGTGGGTCTTAGCGTCTCTTCTCCTGTGTAACTGTCGTTGAAGATTTTTGTATCCCCCATTGGGGAAAAATAGGACCCCCCTGTCCAAGCTGGGATACCTAGCAGTGGGTAAGGCCCCTGGCTGTCATAGTTACCTGAGATTCATGGTGCAAGTCCCGAGCATCCCGATTCATGATGCAAGTTTCCTCTCCTTCCTCCCTATCCCGACCTGGACGCCTCCTTGAAATGCGGCTACTTGTGACTGCATTGAGAGAGGACAGGGTAGATCACTATTTACCAGCATAAATGTCCTTGATAATTGTCCTCCTTACATAGTCAGCCCTCCCTGAACCGGAAATAACTTTCTCTTACTAAATTTTGCAATGTTATTGACGCTTGATGGTATATAATCAGAGCTTGCTAAACTAAATTTTGGATGCATTCGGTTGGCAGTGAAAATGAACAAGAATCAGATTGCTTTTTTTTATATTTAATTTCTGAGACATTATCAGCAGTTTAATGGCATTTCAAAGTTCTGAGTTTTAACATCCCCAACCATTAAGAATCTAAGTGGTCTGGGCACTGGTGTTCTGATCCTATTTGGAACCCCATGCAGGCAACACAGTATGAATCTAGCACTGGGATCATCTGGATCACTGGTTGGGTAATGGGATACAATATGCACAGCAATTATAGAAAAAACTGGGTTTTAGTTCTCCCTGGTGTATATGCACAGATGTATCACCAGGTTCAGGTCCTCTGAGGTGACCGAAGGCGTAATCAAAATAAAAGGGTCTTTAGCAAGCAAAACAGCCGAAACCCGCATATACAAAACAGCAATGTTTCAGACAGAAATCGATAGCTGAACGGTTTATTTTCCTCTCCAGCGGAGAACAGCCCTTCTGAAAATACTGAGGCAGAGAGTTTCACATTTCTCAGTATGCATGTCAGCTCAGCCTTCCTCTGAGAGCCACTGCGGGAAGGAAGCCTGCTACTGATACAGCCCCTTAAATGACCTTACTTGGGTTCGCTAATTAGTGCCTATAATCTTAGCAGCCCTCAGAGTATTTCCATGAGGTAAATTAAATTCTCAAAGTCTCTTTTGTCATGTATGTTTCTCAGGACTACACTGTAAGCTCTCTGGAGAAGGGACTCTCTCTACTGTGTATACATGCAGCAGTGCTTTTGTCTAGTAGCACTATATAAATGATAAGTAGTAGCAGTAGTTCTAGCATTGGCAGGGTTTTTATCCCTTTCCTGCCTATTCAATGTATGGGCTTTACACACCCTATCACAGAGCTTCCTAAACCAGTATAGGTGACCTCATGGCTATTTGGGTTTTCAGGATAGCCACCATAAATAAATATGCATATACTGAGTATCCTGAGAATGTAAACTTATCTCATGCATATACGTTTATGTAAACCAATTTATATTCTGCTGCTCTGAAGACCTTGAAGGATTACAATTCATATACATTGCTGCTATCCTGAAATCCTGACAGGCTCTGTCTGAGGTAGGGTTGCCAACTGGCTCCAGATTTTCAGGACTGGTTGATCCGGTCCTGGTTTTACCCCATCGCAAACTGAGATTTATTCTGATTTCCCTGTTGCATTCCCTGAGAAAAGCAAGACTATAAGTACCTGCATGCAGGGGAGTAAAAGCAGGACTGGATCAACCTGCCCTGAAAATCTGGAGCCTGTTGGCAGCCCTACTCTGGGGTCACCAGAACAAGTATAGAAAGCCCTGTCCAGTCAGATACCTCCTCCCTCAGAGTATAAACCAAGGCATATTTGGTAAGAGCTCCATCTCCCCCTCTCAGGATATAAAAACCTCATGTATATGCAGTCTTCCTGCTCTGTGTTTATAATGCTAGATATCAGCATGGGATCCTTGTGTTGATATCCTTTATGGCAGTGGTTCCCAATCTGGGGGTCCGTGGACCCCCTAGGCGTTCCGGGAGAGCATCCCAGGGGGGTCCTCCAGAAGGGACGTCAGAAAGTCTCGCTAGGGAGAAAATGAGCAGGCTGCTGCCACCTGTGATTAGATGAGCTGCCGGCACAGGCCAGAAGCGTGAGAAGGGGGCCTGGTCATGGCCCCCCAAAATTTCACCCCACATTGCTGTAGTTTAGGAGGAGATGCCACATGTTTAGCACAGATGTAGAAGAGAGGGACCGATTGCAGCTCTTGAGCATCATAAAAACCCCGAGAAGAGAAGGGCCCGGTTGCAGCTATCAGAACCTTTGCAGCCTCTGCAGCACACCGAGCAAAGCAGAGGCAAAACTGGTTTATCACAGAAGAGAGAGAACATTTCCCACCGCTGCCACCTGCTTTGCCACTGACCTGCCAGAGAAACAGGGGAGAGCCGCTCCAGAAAAGTACGTAGAATGGCTCAGAGGACGAAAGGAAGACATTGGGGGCCTGGGGCTGAGAGTATGAGGGGAAAGACAGAGGGAAGACAAAATGAGACAGGAGGGAAAGAAAAAAAAGGAGGAGAAAGAGGGAGAAAGGAATCCAAGATTGCCCTGGTTAAGGGGAGTGAGAGGGGAGAGAAGGAGAAGACCCCCTCCCCCCGGGAATCAAGCTGGTTAGAGATAGGGAGAAATAGAAGACCACCATGTTCCAGGACGGAAAAAGAGAAAGATTGCCGCCAGGGATCAAGGAAGAGAGAGGGCAAGACAACAGCCAGGCGTGGACGTGACATTAAACACAAAAGTTATTAAGGGGGGAAACACAGACGGACATGAAGATCTCAGCCTTCTTCCCTTTGAAAAGCAGGCTATTGTTTTGCTTTTCCTAAAATCTGAATTATTTAGGGACTATACCATTTTCTGTATGTGCTTTGTAGAAATCTTAAAAGAAAATAATAAAGTATAAAAGCAAAGCAGGCAAAGAGGGGGTCAGTTTTCAAGGAGGGTAAGTTTCAGATATGTTGATGTGGGTAAACACCTGTTCCCTGTACGTACCAGGATCAGTCCAGACGGTCGAGGATGCCATCTCGTCGTCTTATATCGGGGCCGGTCGGGATCCGCCCAGGGGCGTTCGAGCTCATTCTACACGCTCTCATGCAGCGTCTTGGGCGGAGTCTCGTGCCGTCTCCCCACAGGAAATTTGCCGGGCGGCTACGTGGAAGTCGCTGCATACCTTCGCTAAGCATTATCGCCTACACCTGGCGCCCTCGGCTCCTGGGCAATTTGGCGATCAGGTTCTCCGAGCAGGGCTCTCAGGGGCCCACCCATAGTAGGGAAGCTTTGGTACATCCCACCGTCTGGACTGATCCTGGTACGTACAGGGAAAAGAAAATTATTCCTTACCTGCTAATTTTCGTTCCTGTAGTACCATGGATCAGTCCAGACGCCCACCACGCTGGGATCTTGCGACCTGCTCGGATTCATTGTTATCTACTGTCTCTTCTTTCTTCTCTCTGGTTCTCTATCAGAGTTGTACAGCTCCTCACAAGTTGACGTTGGCGACCTCTTTTTGTTAGGTCATGCCTGTTTTATTGTTCTTGATGTTGACTTTCGTCAGGGTTTTGATCCAAATTGTTTTGTTATTGCTCTTTGGGCTTTGTTATTCACGATACTGAGCTCCAGCAGAGGGTGAGCTGGTATAGGAGGCGGAGCCCTCGAGCTCTGTTCTGACTCCATCTGCTGGACGGGATCCGCCCCTGGGCGGATCCCGACCGGCCCCGATATAAGACGACGAGATGGCATCCTCGACCGTCTGAACTGATCCATGGTACTACAGGAACGAAAATTAGCAGGTAAGGAATAATTTTCTTTTTACTCACATTAAAAGACCCTTTTGAAAATAGCTATTCCCTGGCACTGGGGGTACAAATACCTACACTGTGAACAGCCTGCATACTTTTTACCTGCAGAGGAAAAGAAAAAGAGCAGGGCTATTTTGGGGGGAGGGAAAAATACATGAAGAGATTGCATTTTGAACTCCGGGTGAATATTTTCACGAATGCTCTTTTGCATCTACTTCAGAGCAGATGCAGAGTCCGCAAGAACGAATGCACCAGCTTTCTCCCCCCGGCCCGAGCTTGGAAAAGAAAACTCCATGGGGGGGCAGTTTCCCTTTGAACATGGGGTGGCAGGTCTGCAGGTGCCGGTGCTGACTTTCTGCCAGGTCACACCAAGATGCCAGTCTGGAACCTTTTTTTTGAATTTGCTTCCCTTTTCCACTTTACAGCTGGACTGGAAGTTGAAATGGCTTCAATCTTCAATTACGAGGGCAATTTTTAAATAGCTTTGGAAAGTGCCCTCTTCACATATGCAGTTTAAAGTTGTAGACATTGCTATGAATGATTCTGCAGTGCGTGTTGTTTATTTTGTCATGGCACGCAAAAATCGAGGAAAAGTCAGTGGGGGGTACGTGAAACCTTCTGAAACTGAAAAGGGGTCCGTGTTCCCTGAAAGGGCAGGAAGCCCTATTTTATGGCATGAAGCCATTTGAGTGGAACATGATCAGTAGTTGGTATAAAAGTTTATTGGAGTGACTGCCCTGTTGTCTTTACACTAAGGCACGCTTCAGTTGCTGAATAGGCTATCTAGAGAGCAACTTTCTGCTTAAGACTGGGAAGGAACCCCCCCATAATATACTGGGACAGAATGACCCTGTACCCACCGCTGAGGTATCTATCTGTAATATCTCATTCTTCAGAAACATCGGTGCTATATAGAGCAGGTTGATTACCCAGAAGGTTCTTAATGCCTTAAGAATTCCATCTCACGTTCTATAAACAATTTGACTCTATATGCTCTCTTTTTAGTGAGGCCAGTAGTGGCATTGCAAGGATTGAACATGCCATAAAAAATTTCTTATAATATCTTGCTAATCCAAGGAATGGTCTTATGTTATTCTTTTTAGTGGACTTTGGAAATCCATCAGACTTGCATTTTACTGACTCAGGGTTTAACTAATCCACTCCCCAGGGTATAACCTAAGTACCTTGCTTCTGACCTGCTGACTACACACTTGGCAGGGTTTGTCATTATCCCAGTTTCTCTAAGAGCTGAAAGTATTGCTTCTTCTTTTTCGAGATGACTGTCCCAATCTATGCTAAAAATTGCCACCCAATCTAAGTATGTTGCTCGTTGGGTCAATAGTTAACATGGAAATGTAGTTCCTTGTCTGTTAACCTTTGAAAGATTGTCGGGGACTCATATAACCCGAATGGAAGCATTATAAAATGAATAAGACCAAGTGAAATAGTGAAAGCTCGTTCCTCTTAGGACTTAAGGGTTAAAAGACGCAGCCAATAACCTTTTATCATATCAAGAAAAGCTAAGAAAACCATCATTCAAATAGCCTAAAAATCTATGACATGGGATAGGCACATTTTAGAAATGGAATTAACACTTTTGAAAAGTGAGTTAAAAAGGAATTAACCCTTTTCAAATTAACATAGAACCTAGTTGAGCCATTCTGTGAGGGTACCACTGCAATGGGCTTCCCCCATTCACTCTGGCTCATAATCATCTCAAGTCTAGTATATTTTTCTACTACATTTTTGGTCATATGCCTAATTTTTTTAGAGAAATGGTAAAGTCTTTGACTCTCTGTTCCAGTTCAGTTTCAAGTATGATGGGTGACTACATTTTTTTTCCTTCTTTATATTTTAAAGAATAACTAACAAGTATTGTACTTGTAAAGCAATATAAGGCAGTGATGTTAAGAAAAAGCAAATAGCAATTGTAACATAAGAAACATTAAGCAATGCTGTGCCAAAAAAATAGTCCAAAAGGGGAGAGAGACTGGAAACAAGGGAGTAAAAAAATTATGAAATAACATACATTTAAAAATCTTCTGAGAGATAAACCCCATTACCACAAATAAGCAGAATTAACCCCAAACCCTAACTATCCCCTATTCAAGAAGCAGCATTGGGCTCTTCTGTGCTAAAAATCATTAACTCCCTTGCTCCTTATATGTTGCTCCTCCTATCCTGAAGAATTATGTTCTCCCCAACTTCTGAAGAATTATTTAATGTCCTATTCTCTCCTGTTCATCCTGACTGTGTATGTTCATAATGTCCCTCACTCTGAATGTAGGAAGGATGAGTAATAAATGTTTTCAAATAAATAAATAAATAATAAACATAGCTGGGAGGGCTCAAAAAATGCATACTTCTCTGAAGCAAGGAAAATTAAAAATTTACATGGAAATCGCAAAACAAAGTGTGTACCCAGGTCCAAAATCTCATTACACATGACCAAAAATGTTTTTCTTCACGCTTGGGTCGCCCTTGAAAACTCAAGGAACACCCAATTTAAACCCCATAAAAGGCAATTGAGCTGCACAAAAAAAAGGTCTAAGAACCAAATCAGCCTCCATAAGAGAAGTGGGGAAAGTAGACAGGAATGCGAAAATTCAAATAGAAGAAAAAATAGCAAATATGGTAAAACGGGGAAACAAAGACTTTTTTTTAAAGTTATGTTAGTGATTGAACGAAGTGCAAAAGTGCATTGTGAGACTCAAAATGAAGGGGAGGAAAGTCTAGCGTCTGAAGAGGAAAATCAAATTTGCTTAACAAACATTCCTTTTCGGTGTTCACTGTGGAAGGGCCTGGAGCAGGACCACATAAAACAAACACAAATAAGATTGGAAGTGAGGTAAACCTCAATCGATTTTCAGAACAGTGTGTCCATGAGGAGCTAACTAAACTTAAAGTAGATAAGGCAATGGGGCCAGATGGGATATATCCAAGGTTAGTAAGGAATCTCAGAGATGTCATGGTAGCTCCGCTGGCTGACCTTTTCAAGGCTCTTTAGAGTCTGGAGTAGTTCTGGAGGACTGGAAAAGGACGGATGTGGTTCCTATTCATAAAAATGGAAGTAGGCCAGTTAGTCTGACCTCTGTGGTGAGAAAAGTAATGGAATTGCTGCTAAAACAGAGGATAGTGCAATTTTTGGAATCAAATGGACTGCAAGGTCAGAGGAAGCATGGTTTTATCAGAGGTAAATCTTGTCAGATGAATCTGGTCAATTTCTTTGCTTGGGTGAAGAGAGAGTTGGATCAAGAGACAGTGCTCGATGTAGTGTACTTGGATTTCAGCAAGGCCTTTGATATGGTTCCATACAGAAAACATATAAATAAATTGGGCGCCCTTGGTATAGATCCTAGAATGACTGACTGGGTTAGAAACTGGCTGAGTGGGAGGTGACACAAGGTAGTGTAAATGGAGATTTCTCTGAGGAGGAGGTTGTTACTTGTGGTGTGCCTCGGGGATTGGTCCTTTGATCGGTTCTTTTCAACATTTTTGTGAGCAACATAACGGAAGGGTTGTCGGGAAAAGTTTATCTTTTTGCCAGTGATATCACAATCTGTAACAGTCTTGAGATGAGGTTGAAAGGAGGTAGACTCGGGAGTAATCTTAGGAAATATTTCTTTACAGAGAGGGTGGTGGATTTGTCAAACACCCTTCCAGTGGAAGTGGTGGAGACAAAAACAGTATATGAATTCAAGAGAGCACGGCATAAATACAGGGGATCTCTAAGGAAGTTATGAGAATTATAATGCTAAATTAATTGGATGAATGGGCAGACTGGATGGGCCATACTGTCGTTTTCTTTTTTTTTTTGCAATTTATACTTTATTAATTTTTTCAAATACACATTCATGTATTCAATAATTTCCATATTCTTCAAAAAGTAAATGTAATCATGCCACTTAATAATTTTTCAAATAACAATTAACCAATAACTTTCCTATCTTGGCTGATTATACCCTGATAATTAGGGGGTCATTTTAAAGTAACGTTTATACAAAAACATATAAGATACAGAGAGAGAATGAGGTCTCATTAATACTTAAACCATTTCTGTTGTTTGAACCTGATTTAACTTTTCTAATTCTTTGTCCCTTAAAAAGATTTCCATATGCTCTGGCAATGTGAAGACAAATTTTTTCCCATGAAAATTAACAAAACATCGGCAGGGGAACTTTAGATAAAAAGTTGCCCCAATCTCTAATGTTTTGGCTTTCAACTTAAGAAATTGTTTCCTAAGACTTTGT
This sequence comes from Rhinatrema bivittatum, assembly GCF_901001135.1. Taxonomy (NCBI): domain Eukaryota; kingdom Metazoa; phylum Chordata; class Amphibia; order Gymnophiona; family Rhinatrematidae; genus Rhinatrema; species Rhinatrema bivittatum. The sequence continues at coordinate 47,099,717 of NC_042615.1, read as the reverse complement.
GTAGTCTTGGAAACATCCGGAAAGGAAAAAACCTTTTGCCCACAAAATGATATTTCACGATTTTTTAAGGATTTCTCGAAAATGATCTCCTTATCTCTTTCTTGAACAAAGGACACAAACAAAGTTGTCCTTTTATGTATTACATCCAACGAGTCTTCCAGGAATGTTGATATACCTGGGGATTGTAAATCATCCAATTCCCCAGGTTTATCAGTTCTCTTCAGTGGGAAATAATAAATCTTTGAAATTAATGGAATTTCCTCATCTTTATAGGCCAAAATTTCTTTTAAGTATTTAACAAACATTTCAAATGGAGACATTAACCTGATATATGGAAAATTTACATATCGTAAATTCCTAATCCGTAACATATTTTCTAAATTCTCTATTTCCTTATGAAGTGTCAAATTATCAGATATACGTATACTTTCCACACTTTGTACATTCTGGACATTAGTTGTTAAGGTATTCACTTTTGCCTCAATTTCTACCAATTTTTTCCCTTGCTCAGTTATTTCAACCTTATTAGCATTTACCATCATTGAAAGAGAGGTGTTCATTTGTGAAACGTTAGAATCAAGTTTTAACAACATCCTCCACACATCCCCCAATGTCACTTTGGAAGCATCCATTTCCACTGGTTGGATGCTTACTTGTAATGGCGTTGTTATGCCATTAACTACTTCTTGATGTAAAGAAGACAAAGTTTGTGGAGATTCTTGACCTACCTCACCGGGTAGGGCTCCCTCTCCACTCATATTGGCAGCCTTACTTCCACTGGAGCTATCCAGGGACGCTGTCACGGGGGGTTGTGAAGGCTTGGAGTTTATGCCGGGACTCAGTGAGACTTCAAATGAGTCTCCATTGACATTCCCTTGTGGCATGTTGAGCCGACTCAAATGAGCGTCCATTGGTCCGAGCTTGGGAGTGAGAGGAGACGAAGTATAAGCCTTAGCTTTTCTTTTCCGCCCCATAAAATCAATATAAATTCCACCACTTACTCAGTCAGGCGGTCAAAGGCAATCAAAGACAATCAAAGGCAGTCAAAGGCGGTCAAAGCCGGTCTAAGCCGCGCGCGCCCCTTCGGCAACGCGCCGGCGGCGACTAAGCGCCGCTTCTCGCGGGGTTTTAAGCCCGGTCGCAGGCAGTGATGTCACTCGGCAAACTCACAGTTCTTTTAAGAGATTGCCGGCACCTGGTATGCAGCGGTCCTCCTCTCTCTCTCGAACTCCTCCGACCCCGTCTAAGCGCCGCTTCTCGCGGGGTTTTAAGCCCGGTCGCAGGCAGTGATGTCACTCGGCAAACTCACAGTTCTTTTAAGAGATTGCCGGCACCTGGTATGCAGCGGTCCTCCTCTCTCTCTCGAACTCCTCCGACCCCGTCTAAGCGCCGCTTCTCGCGGGGTTTTAAGCCTGGTCGCAGGCAGTGATGTCACTCGGCAAACTCACAGTTCTTTTAAGAGATTGCCGGCACCTGGTATGCAGCGGTCCTCCTCTCTCTCTCGAACTCCTCCGACCCCGTCTAAGCGCCGCTTCTCGCGGGGTTTTAAGCCCGGTCGCAGGCAGTGATGTCACTCGGCAAACTCACAGTTCTTTTAAGAGATTGCCGGCACCTGGTATGCAGCGGTCCTCCTCTCTCTCTCGAACTCCTCCGACCCTGTCTAAGCGCCGCTTCTCGCGGGGTTTTAAGCCCGGTCGCAGGCAGTGATGTCACTCGGCAAACTCACAGTTCTTTTAAGAGATTGCCGGCACCTGGTATGCAGCGGTCCTCCTCTCTCTCTCGAACTCCTCCGACCCCGTCTAAGCGCCGCTTCTCGCGGGGTTTTAAGCCCGGTCGCAGGCAGTGATGTCACTCGGCAAACTCACAGTTCTTTTAAGAGATTGCCGGCACCTGGTATGCAGCGGTCCTCCTCTCTCTCTCGAACTCCTCCGACCCCGTCTAAGCGCCGCTTCTCGCGGGGTTTTAAGCCTGGTCGCAGGCAGTGATGTCACTCGGCAAACTCACAGTTCTTTTAAGAGATTGCCGGCACCTGGTATGCAGCGGTCCTCCTCTCTCTCTCGAACTCCTCCGACCCCGTCTAAGCGCCGCTTCTCGCGGGGTTTTAAGCCCGGTCGCAGGCAGTGATGTCACTCGGCAAACTCACAGTTCTTTTAAGAGATTGCCGGCACCTGGTATGCAGCGGTCCTCCTCTCTCTCTCGAACTCCTCCGACCCTGTCTAAGCGCCGCTTCTCGCGGGGTTTTAAGCCCGGTCGCAGGCAGTGATGTCACTCGGCAAACTCACAGTTCTTTTAAGAGATTGCCGGCACCTGGTATGCAGCGGTCCTCCTCTCTCTCTCGAACTCCTCCGACCCCGTCTAAGCGCCGCTTCTCGCGGGGTTTTAAGCCCGGTCGCAGGCAGTGATGTCACTCGGCAAACTCACAGTTCTTTTAAGAGATTGCCGGCACCTGGTATGCAGCGGTCCTCCTCTCTCTCTCGAACTCCTCCGACCCCGTCTAAGCGCCGCTTCTCGCGGGGTTTTAAGCCCAGTCTCAGGCAGTGATGTCACTCGGCAAACTCACAGTTCTTTTAAGAGATTGCCGGCACCTGGTATGCAGCAGTCCTCCTCTCTCTCTCGAACTCCTCCGACCCCGGTACTGTCGTTTTCTGTCATCATGTTTCTATGTTTTTATGTAAGTGATGCAAAAATGACTATTGAGGTGGCCCTCTATTCTTCATCCAGCGCTGTTGATGCAGGTGTTGTGTTTGTGGACCCTTAGGCTGGGTTGAGATTAATTCTGCCTGTGGGGAGGAGCCCCGCAGGTTCTCACCGCCAGGTGGCGGACCCTCTTAAGACAAAGACTGGGTAGAGGCTTCACCTATACCAGCCCTCGTTCCCCTCAAATTGAGCCTTTGGGTGCCGGGTCCGGCAGGACTTAGGCAAGGGTCTCTGGGAGAAGATGAAGTAGGGCAGTCCAGGACCAGGCAAGGGTTGAAGGAGGGCAGCAGTCAGGTGAAAACAGAAGTCCCAGCAGGGGTCAAAGCCAAGGATCAGTCCGAGTTGGTAGGTGAGCAGAAGGCAGGACAGGAAGAGTATCAGACTGGACAGACGAAGCAGGATCAAGCTGGCAGCACGTACTACCAGGGTGGCTGGACCTGTTGCTGAGGCAAGGAGAGGGTGTCTGGAGAGCCCTTGTATAGGCCCAGGGTCAGTGATATCATCAGGTGCTGTGGCCTTTTCCTGCCGCAGGCCCTTTAAATGATGGGCCATTGGGAGGCAGTGATCTCGACGGCATCCTGCTACATGGCAGAGGGAATGGAGGCTCAGCATTGGGGATGAATAGTGCAGCTTACGGGGGAACCCTGCGAGTTGCGAAACACAACATCAAGAAGAGCAGAGATATTCCAGTCCATTGATTCTGAGGCCATTCAGCCTGAGACACCAGTAGCAGTCCTAGCTCTTGTAGGGAGATAATAAGCTTTTACAATAGAAGGAGCTGCTTCATTAGAAATACTCAAAACTTTGCGCGAATAGGATTTAAATAATTCCGATGGAGAAATCGTAGAAACAATTGGAAAATTGACAATGTGCAAGTTCAATGCCCTTCCAGAATTTTCTAAGTTCTCAATCCTCTGAGAGACTATGGTCCTACCTTGAATTAACAACACTTGGACCGTGGCAAGTGTATCTGTAGATTTCTTAAGGTCTTGAATAGCTTTAGAATGAATGGTCACAGAAGCCTCTTGTGATTGGATTCAAGAAAAGATACTTTTAGTAGACACAGTCAGTCAGTCAGAGAGGCTAGTGATTGTTCCATAGATGAAAGAAGTGCCCAAATGCTGTCCAAAGTAATAGGAGATGGCTTAACATTGGGCTTAACCAGAGGTAACAAAGCAAAGGGTGACTACATTTTTGTTCTCGAAGTTGCAGCAGAAAATACATCTTTAAATAAGTTTGCCAAGTCTACTATTTGCTTTGGGGATTGTTTATCTGGATATTAAAAAGACCCTCCTCCTTTGAGGATGAGATCTGAGTTTCCAGGTCCATCTCACTTTTTGGGAGAGACAAATAAATGTTTGGAGCACGCCAACATTTATTTGTCTCTCCCAAAAAGTGAGATGGCTGGATTCATATAATGGTTCAAACGGTGAGAGTGCTGTAGATTCCCAGTAAAGTGACAGAACTGATTTTTACCTCAGTATTGAGGACTAGTTCCGATAAATTTCCTCAATATGTTTTTTTTTAGGAATCTCCTAAAATGCTCCACTAAATAATCTGTTTCTTAGGTGGTAAACTGACATTCTAGTTCATTCTACTTATAGGTCACAAATTTTCTTCATCATGTTAATCATGCCTACCCATTAAATTATTTCTTTTAATTCTAAGGCTACTACTGTTGCTTTTGTGGGGTGCAAGGGAATTGGCCCTGGCTATTGGGTGGCATAATCAACAATTACTAAGATATACTGATGTCCAGCTGCCTATTAAATCTACTCCTACTCTTTCCAAAGGTATTCCCACCACCCACTACAGGTGATTTTTTCCAGGCAGAAAACATAAACTTCAGCCCCTTATAAATGCCAAATCAAAAAAGAAAAAGACCCCAAATCTTTGCCAAATCTTTGTCTTTTCTCATCCCTAATCATCTGCAAGAGATATCCACAGTGTCTTTTTTGTTTAGGTTTGTAGTACCAAAAGCTTAGGGTAAAGTCTAGAGTACAAGGTTTGAAAGCAAATTTGTGCACATAAGTCTGCTCTGAAAATGCCCAGGTTGTGCCAGTGCACACTTACACTTATCACACAGGGAGTTGCACCCGCTCTTGAGCATGTACATTTACAATGGAAAGTATGCATGCAAATGCTTTCCCCTACCCACCCCCGCTTCCTGGAATATCTACTGTAAGTGCAGGGAAAGGACATGTGTATAGTCCCCCCCCCCCCCTCAGATCATTTTCACAAACCTATAGGCACACACAAACCCTTTTGAAAATTACCCTCTAAATGCCTATCTTTGTCTACTTTCTCTTCATGGTGTCTTGAAGCAAATTAAAAAATAATTTCCATGAAGTCTACAAGTAGATCCCTCTGACCCAAGATAGTTTAATCAGATTCAGTTGGAAAGCAGATTCTGAAATGCTACGAGCATTTTTTTTTTTTAGGTCAGTTGTCCTGCTTGGGCCCATGTATGGTAGACTAGATGATCAGTGGGCAACATATCACAATTTTCCTGTCACGGAGTGCGAGTCCTTTGACCGTGGCGTGTTTGGTGCAGCCCCGGCAGGCGGACTAGCTAGGCGCACACCGACAGCAGGCCGACACGCTCAAGCTGGGGCGAGGACTAGGCTTCGACTTTACCGGCCTCTTCCCCCCGCAGGTTGAGCCCTGCCAAGGCCGGCAGGACTTAGGCAAGAGTCCAGCAAGAGGGCAGTCAGGCGGTTTTGGAACACCGCGGAGGTTGGGGCGGGTGGGCAGTCTGGCAGAGTCGGAATCCGTGCGGTGGTCAGGGTAGGTGGTAATCAGGCAGACTCCATATCCGAACAGAAGTCAAGGCATCAGAGGTCAATCAGAGAGAGGAGGATGAAGCAGAGGACAAGAAGAAGGCAGGAGGAGGATAGGAATGGGAGAGGACAGGTATGAGGCAGGGCTGGGGCAGGCCTGGAAAGAAGCAGGATTGGGGCAGGCCTGGAATGAAGCAGGGCTGGTGCAGGCCTGGAACGAAGCAGGGCTGGTGCAGGCCTGGAACGAAGCAGGTCTGGTGCAGGCCTGGAATGAAGCAGGGCTGGTGCAGGAGAAGCAACACACATTGCAGGCAAGGCACAGCAGGGGACCTGTTGCAAAGGCGCCGGCTGGAAGTGCAGCTGGAGTTTAAATTCCCAGTCATGCTGACATCATCATCGGGTGGCACGGCTACTTTCCCCCCATGGAGCCTATAAAGCCAGCAGAGGCACATACACATGTAGAAGCAGTCCTGGTGATGGCAGTGTCTGGCAGTGTTGGGCCGCGGGACGGCCCTACGGTTGGCCAAGCGTAACATTTCCATACACAAGTGTAGGAAAAATGGATTTTTCTTTCTCCTTGGTGATTGATTACTCACAGATGCACCACAGGTTCAAGCCTCCTTAGACAAAGAGGAGTCAATGTCGACACAGAGAACGAATGTTCAAAGGAGTTAAAAGTAAAAGTAGCATATATCGTACCGATTTTCAAAAGTTAGCTCCAAAGGGTTGTAGGACGCTTATAAACAGTCCAAACCTACCTACACAAACAGTGCTAAATTTCAAACATGCAAGAATGTGTTGTTTTTTGTGGGGTTTTTTTTTCTCACCAATAGATGCTGAGGCAGAGTTCCCCAGTTCCCACAGTGCAGCAGTCCAGCTCTCCTGGGAGAGAGAGAGCCACCAAGGCAAAGCGGCCTGCTGCTTGTATAGGCCCTTAAGTGGCCTCACCTGGCTTCACTAATTAAGGACTGCGGCCTCTGTAGATTTTCTCCTACAGGCAGCCGTTAACCTTTTCCTCCCTACGCACAATCAACTGAGAAGTGAATGGATGACGAAACATTTTTAGGAACAAGGATGCATGAACAACTGAAGGGCAAAATTTAGGACAGGAAGGCTGACCTTGCAGTATAAAATACAGGACTCTACCCCACCCCCGCCCCGCTTATAGCAAATGATTTGGGAGCTAAATATGGTTATAAAGAGGATTTGTTAAAGTACAAGACTTACTTTCAGGTGCATGACTTCACATTTTTCTGACTAATGCTTTATATCAATGGGGCCACTGTGATGCCTTGGGATGATATTCAGTGTGATCTTGGAGCCCTGAAATTGGTTATCGTGGCCTGAAAGCGCTCTGTATTTACAAGAGATGTCAGTTGCAAGAGAAAGGAAAGGAGAAGGCATTTTCCATTAAAATGACACTCAAATATAATGTTCATTAGGCGCTTGAACAGAGGGACCCTTTATAAATGACTGCTAAATGCCGTTTTGAGAATAAATTGCTCGCCTTTTCATTCTTCTTCCCTATCGTTATCCTGCGCGTCAAGACTGACTCTTGTTTATAAGGTGCAAGAGCCTAAGGGGTGAGTTTTCAAAATATATATGTCTCTAAGTAGCTTGCACTCGCGTACACACGATATTATAAACATCAAAAGTACGCACGTATTTTCGGTCTTGTACGTACATTTATGCATAAAAGTGTTGGGGGGAGGGGGTCTTGTGGTGCACTGGGGCGGGGCCAAGAGTTGCTATTTCGTAAGAGACTTATGCGCATACCTTTGTCAGCTTATTTGCATAATTTTATCCCTGCTAATTATCTTGCGCAATTGATGTCAGTCTCGTCTGTTGCTTACTATTGGTTGGGTGGGAGGTCCAGGTGAACTGGGGAAGGAGGAGTTCAGCGTGAAGAACTGGGAGGGTCTCGAGCACCTGGAGAAGTCCTGGGTGAACTGGTGGGGGTTTCGGCAAGCAAGTAATTTAAATTAGGCATGCATGTTTTTAAAATGTACTGACTTCCACGGGTAAATAGGGTTTATGCGAACCAGACACAATTTTTTTTTTGCACCAAAAATATACATTACATGTGTTTTTAAAATAGGCATGAGGGTAGACATACGTGTATTTTATAATCTGCGCGCACCTGATATGCACAGGTTCTAAAATAGTGTAGTAGATCTCCTTGTGGCCATATACATGCATATACGGGGCTGTGTGGAGTTGTTTGAAAGTTATCCTCAAATTAATGTACCCTGTTTCCCCGAAAATAAGACCTCCCCCGAAAGTAAGACCTAGCAAAGTTTTTATTTGGGAGCATGCCCGTTGCACAGAACACCAGAGCATGCAGCAGTGATTTTTTTACCCTGCAGGATTCACAGTTAGTTGTCATCACAAACCAGCATAACCAGACAACTATTCAGAATATAATATATGTGAATTCTTCTTCATGGAAAAATAAGACATCCCCTGAAAATAAGGCCTAGTGCATCTTTGGTAGCAAAAATTAAAATAAGACACTGTCTTATTTTCGGGGAAACAGGGTAGTTCATTTCTTTATGAGGGCCGATTCATAGTAGGAATGTACAGTCACGGGAAACAAAATGAAAAATTTTAACAAAATTCCCTATTTTGTTTCATTTAGTTTTACAGACAAAACGAAAGAAGAATGACTGAAATTTCATTTGTTTTTTGTTTGTTTCATTTTAAAAAAAATGATGGGTCAATCTGCTACAAGATAACAAAACGCAATCCTGAGCCCAGCCAGCCCCATTCTCTTGTACAGCCTCGGTCTGCTGGCGCCGTGTACAGTTGTAACACCCAGTGAGGCAGGAGCAACCAGAGATCACTTCTACCTCAGATCGCTCGTGTCCCACGTAAAAAGAAAACTTGGGGTAAGCAGATCTATCTCTGCCAGCTCCGCCATCTCAGCCGCCTTCGTGATGACTCTGCCTTTAGAGCCACTGCTGTTCAGGCACTGTAATTTCTCACTTAGACCTACTGCAACTTGTTCTATAATGAAATCCCTAACACCCTTTAACCACCATCTATAACAGCCTTCCTGACAGTGAATGTAAACAAATGTGATCACATGATGCCTATTCTAAAAATCCTACATTGGCTCCCAACACTTTACCGCACAAATTCAAACTCCAAGCCCCTCAAAGACCTAATATTTACCTACCTCAATAGATTTCTAACCCCATACATAATTACTTGCTCCCTATGCTTGCTGGCATAGGCTTGCTTCATATAGTGCCATCCCTCAAAATAATGGGCGTCATCAACACAAGGAAGAGAATCGTTGCAGCATCAGTCCTGAGGAACTCTCTATCACTACACATCAGATGTGCCCTGGACCTACTCTCCTTCAGAAAACTAGTGAAAACCCTGCTTTCTGAGGCAACATTTGGTGCCAACCAGTAACACAAATCTTACTAAAACTTTGTACATAACCCCTTTACCAGACTGCACAACACTAACCCACTATCTGCCTCCTCAGCCTAATGGAACCTCGTTTTTTAAAATTAATACGTTATTAGAATTTTATCAATTTTTCATCAATAAAGCACAAGAAATAAGGATTACTAATAAGTAAACAGAAAGAAAAACATGACAAATAATTTGGACTATCAATCCTCTACCTTACCTCCAGTCCTCATTATATTTGGGGAGTGTTACATCAAGCAATTTATATCAAACACTACCATAGTTTTCAGATGAGAGATATATATATGTCTACTCGTTACATCAATACCTCAGCAATCCTCTAGATCATACAGATTTTGACTCTTTATCAAGAAGAAAAGTTTCCGAATGAGAAGGATCATAGAAAATAAATGTGATTCCAACTAAAGTAATGCAACACTTGCACGGAAATTTAAGAAAAAATAGCGCACCTAAAGAAAGAACCCTATCTTTTAGTGATAGAAATTGTTTTCTTCTCATCTGGGTACTTTTTGCCACATCTGGGAATACCTGGATTTTCTTTCCACAAAACAGAAAATCCTTGTTCTTAAAATATTTTTGTAAGACTAGATTTTTATCTATCTCACTATTAAAGGTTACTAAGAGAGTAGCCCTTGTTGGAATATCATCGATTGATGCTTCCAGAAAAGATGTTAAATTAGGGCTACTTCCTTGTACCATATCTAATCCTTCCTCTGGATCCAGAAAGCTGGTTCTAGATCTAGGAACATAAAATATCTTAGACAACACCATTTCTTTACTTCACCTAAATATTTCCGTACCAATTCTGTAGCAGATAATAACCTAGTAATCAGAAAGTTTAAAAAACGGAGATTCTTAGATCTCATTCCATTTTCTAAACTCTCAAGCTGTCTTAACGTTACCAAGCCATCTTTAACAAAAGGTGTATTTACCACTTGTAGATTTGCAACTTGTGAATTAACCACTAAATAATTATTTTCCAAATTGTTTAAACGCGTTGCGTGATCTTGGAGTGTGTCTTTAGTCTCAATATTAAAGGACCCAAATTGGGTCATAGCTTGAGCCAATAGATTCTCCATACTATTCACTGACCTCCATACATCAAGCAAAGTCACATTATTTAAATCAGGTATCTCTACATTAGTACCTTCCATTATTCCTATGGAAGCTACTGCAGCTGGAGGCACCCCTAAGACATCCTCAATTGCAGTTGTTTCCTTGTTTTGAGGAATATCATCAATTATTGATAGTACACTTAAATCATTTATATCCTTATCAGTTCTAGAGTCTTGACTCTGGGGTGATGAATGATGGCCAGGACTCTGAATTGAACCCGAAGAAAAAGAAACTTCCGGATTAGGATTTAAAGAATCATAGTTCATCTTGTGTATAATATGAGGGTCCATAAGAACATAAGAAATTGCCATGCTGGATCAGACCAAGGGTCCATCAAGCCCAGCATCCTGTTTCCAACAGAGGCCAAAACAAGGCCACAAGAACCTGGCAATTACCCAAACACTAAGAAGATCCCATGCTACTGACGCAATTAATAGCAGTGGCTATTCCCTAAGTAAAATTGATTAATAGCCATTAATGGACTTCTCCTCCAAGAATTTATCCAAACCTTTTTTGAACCCAGCTACACTAACTGCACTAACCACATCCTCTGGCAACAAATTCCAGAGCTTTATTGTGTGTTGAGTGAAAAAGAATTTTCTCCGATTAGTCTTAAATGTGCTACTTGCTAACTTCATGGAGTGCCCCCTAGTCCTTCTATTATTCGAAAGTGAAAATAACCGAGTCACATCTACTTGTTCAAGACCTCTCATGATCTTAAAGACCTCTATCATATCCCCCCTCAGCCGTCTCTTCTCCAAGCTGAACAGCCCTAACCTCTTCAGCCTTTCCTCATAGGGAAGCTGTTCCATCCCCTTTATCATTTTGGTTGCCCTTCTCTGTACCTTCTCCATCGCAACTATATCTTTTTTGAGATGCGGCGACCAGAATTGTACACAGTATTCAAGGTGTGGTCTCACCATGGAGCGATATAGAGGCATTATAACATTTTCCGTTCTATTAACCATTCCTTTCTTAATAATTCCTAACATTCTGTTTGCTTTTTTGACTGCTGCAGCACACTGTGCCGACGATTTTAAAGTATTATCCACTATGACGCCTAGATCTTTTTCCTGGGTGGTAGCTCCTAATATGGAACCTAACATCATGTAACTACAGCAAGGGTTATTTTTCCCCATATGCAACACCTTGCATTTGTCCACATTAAATTTCATCTGCCATTTGGATGCCCAATCTTCCAGTCTTGCAAAGTCCTCCTGTAATGTATCACTGTCCGCTTGTGATTTAACTACTCTGAATAATTTTGTATCATCCGCAAATTTGATAACCTCACTCGTCGTATTCCTTTCCAGATCATTTATATATATATTGAAAAGCACCGGTCCAAGTACAGATCCCTGAGGCACTCCACTGTTTACCCATAGGTCCCCTAACTGCCACAGAGGTTGGGACTGAGGGAAATACCTTAATTTTCCTTTTCCTGCCCATGTATCTTCAATAGAAATGGTGTCTGATGATAACAAAAGCACGACAAGGAGCGCGCAAGCGGCTGTGCGCCGCTGGCCCCTGGCTTTATCCGGTCTCAGTCACGGACAGCTGACTTCACAGGGGGCGTGGCTCAACTCGTTCCGTGCAGGCAAGAGTTCTCAGGTGTTCCCCAGGTTCTCGGCAGTCCTTCTGGCCATTTCCCTCCGGCAGGAGGAAATCTATCCAGCTGCACTCCCCATGGAACCTCATATTTAACTTTTTATTTAACCTAATGGAACCTGTATATTAACCTTTTATTTAACCATTATACTGCGTTATGTTGATTAATAACCAGGATTTGTATTATACTCAACCAAATAGTCTGTACTATCCCCACTGCTCATTAGTTGGAACTACTCTATAACACTGTACATGAGGATTCTATCTGTAACTCGTATCTATATAGTACTCTTATTGTGCTAACTGAATATCCCAGTTAAGTTAGCCGGATAGGTGTATCTGGCTAACTTATCTAGCTGCTCCATGGCTGAATATCGGCCCCAGAAATGTTAAACAAATATTTCCGTTTAATGTTCACTTAAGAACTTGGAGAAGGATCACAAATTGTTGGAAACTGTACATATGGGAGGTGGGGTAGATACCACACCATTTACAGAAGAGTGCATTCATGTGAAACTAGAAAAACTGACAGTGGACAAGCCCATGGGGCTGGATGAAATACCTCCTAGGCTATTATGGAATCTCAGAGAGGTCCTGGCAGATCCACTAAAGGATCTGTTCAATAGATCCTTGGGATTGTTCCATGGGATTGGAGAAGGGCGGTTGTGGTCCCTCTTCACAAACGTGATTGCAGCGAGGGGGTTGGAAACTACAGATTGTTTAGACTTACCTAGGTGGTGGTGTTAATCTGCTTTTTCTTAAATATACATGTGGATAAAGGTGAACCGGTAGATGTAGTATACTTGGATTTTCAGAAGGCGTTTGACAAAGTTCCTCATGAGAGGCTTCTAGGAAAAGTAAAAAGTCATGGAATAGGTGGCGATGTCCTTTTGTGGATTGCAAACTGGCTAAAAGACAGGAAACAGAGAGTAGGATTAAATGGACAATTTTCTCAGTGGAAGGGAGTGGCCAGTGGAGTGCCTCAGGGATCTGTATTGGGACCCTTACTTTTCAATATATTTATAAATGATCTGGAAAGAAATACGATGAGTGAGATAATCAAATTTGCAGATGACACAAAATTGTTCAGAGTAGTTAAGTCACAAGCAGATTATGATAAATTGCAGGAAGACCTTGTGAGGCTGGAAAATTGGGCATCCAAATGGCAGATGAAATTTAATGTGGATAAGTGCAAGGTGATGCATATAGGGAAAAATAACCCATGCTATAATTACACAATGTTGGGTTCCATATTAGGTGCTACAACCCAAGAAAGAAATCTAGGCATCATAGTGGATAACACATTGAAATCGTCGGTTCAGTGTACTGCGGCAGTCAAAAAAGCAAACAGAATGTTGGGAATTATTAGAAAGGGAATGGTGAATAAAATGGAAAATGTCATAATGCCTCTGTATCGCTCCATGGTGAGACTGCACCTTGAATACTGTGTACAATTCTGGTCGCCGCATCTCAAAAAAGATATAATTGCGATGGAGAAGGTACAGAAAAGGGCGACCAAAATGATAAGGGGAATGGAACAGCTCCCCTATGAGGAAAGACTAAAGAGGTTAGGACTTTTCAGCTTGGAGAAGAGACGGCTGAGGGGGGATATGATAGAGATGTTTAAAATCATGAGAGGTCTAGAACGGATAGATGTGAATTGGTTATTTACTCTTTCGGATAATAGAAAGACTAGGGGGCACTCCATGAAGTTAGCATGTGGCACATTTAAACTAATCGGAGAAAGTTCTTTTTTACTCAACGCACAATTAAACTCTGGAGTTTGTTGCCAGAGGATGTGGTTAGTGCAGTTAGTATAGCTGTGTTTAAAAAAGGATTGGATAAGTTCTTGGAGGAAAAGTCCATTACCTGCTATTAAGTTCACTTAGCAATGGTAACATGGAATAGCAATGGTAACATGGAATAGACTTAGTTTTTGGGTACTTGCCAGGTTCTTATGGCCTGGATTGTCCACTGTTGGAAACAGGATGCTGGGCTTGATGGACCCTTGGTCTGACCCAGTATGGCATGTTCTTATTTTCTTATGTACAACTCAGGCAGTCTTCTTACAAGTAAAGAACTTTTATTATCGAGAGGAGTAAAAGAAAAACTAACAGAAGCCTGTAGGCTTCTGTTAGTTTTTCTGTTAGTCTCTGCCCGCTGCCAGCAAAGTAGCAGAAAAAAGATGCCAGCCAGATGTTTCCCTGTGGAGCACAGCTTTATACAGGGTCAAGGACAAGCTTTATACAGTTCTTATCTTTCTCACACCAATATTCCCTCCTTGTCCTTATATGGTATTACTTCCTGTCCTTTCTTTGTTCTTGCTTCCTGACGCACTCTCATCACGGTGCTTGATATCTGCCTGTTACCTAACATATCTAGACAGAAACTCTTGATGTGATTGGGGTTAAAAGGTCTTAGACCCCTGCTTAGGAAATGATAGTATCAAAGGCTTTGCATATAGGCTGTTTTTTCCTGAGACCTTTGAACTGCATGTTTATCTTATTCTCAGTGGGCATATTAATGAAGATACTACTGAAGGAAAGAACAATGAACTTTCTACAGTCTGATGAATTGCAGGATCTGAGGCAGCGTGATTTCATTAGAGGAAGATCGTGTCAAACAAACCAGATTGTTTTTTTTTTTTGATTGGATGACGAGAGAAATAGATCAAGGGTGTGTGCTGAATGTGATCTGTTTGGGTTTCAGCAAAACATTTGATACTGGCCCATATAGGAGACTCATTAATAAACTGAGCAGTCTGGGGATGGGTCCCAAGGGGGTGGACTTGATTAGAAGTTGGTCAAATGATGTGGAGTCATGCATTAGAGGTGCAGAAGACCAAGAGAGCAGTATACAATGGAGGAGTGGGGGTGAAAAACTGACTTGCATCAACCAGAGGGAACTCAGAGTTATAATATTTGATGATCTGAAGGTGGCTAAACAGTGTGACAAGGCAATGGCTGGCCAGAGGGAGGCATAACCAGCAGGAAAAAAGGAGGCAATAATGCCTCTGTATAGGTGATTGGTGAGGCCTCACATAGAATACTATGTCCAGTTCTGGAGGCCATATTTATTTATTTATTTAAGAGGTTTTATATACCGATGCTCATGAAAAATCATATCGCGTCGGTTTACATATAACTTTAGTTGGAATTACAATAAACAGGGGAGTTTAACCTGGAGAAACAACTCTGGGGAGAGTCACAAACAAGAATAGAGGTGGAGGATGAGTATATCTCATAAGGGATAGAGATAGGCTAGAGGCGGACCAGAGAAAAGCAACTAAAGTGGTATGGGGTCTGCACCAAGTACCATATGGGATAATAATGAAGGACTTAAATATATACACCCTAGGGGAGAGAAGAAACAGGAGGGTTATGATACAAACTTTTAAATACCTGTAAGGTATTAATAATGCGCATAAAGCAAACCTTTTCTTTTTTCCCCCATTTAACTCTTTTATTTAGAAATGTGCAATACACAACCAGAAACCTTGAAAATCAAGGATCAAAGCACTGAATACATGTGAACACACCTTCCATAGATTTTCCGTATCTTTAGTAACAAACCCCTATCCCTCCCCAATCTTTCTTGCATCTCCTACCCAGGTCCCATTTTTCCTGCTAGATTTGACATAACCCCGAACTATGTCACATATTAATGTAAAGGCTGGAGATAGATTTCCTCTATAACATTTTGAGTGGCTCCTAACTAATTTGTCCTGGTCCCTGCTTCCAAGATATCTAAGGGGCCCATATTTTCTCAAGTTTAGGCAGTAGATTATATCGCTGAGCATACATTTTCCCCATCCGATAAAAGAAAATCTACCTTTGCCATTAGCATAGGAAATGAACCCTCCGAGTTTCCGGGCCGCTACTATGCGTTGTTGCACTAATCGCTGTTGTTGTTTATCCCCTTTAGAAATTGGTAGATTAAGCAACGCGCTTAAAGGTAACAAGTTAAAGGAAAAAGCAAGAATATCATTCAGCCATTTAGACCCCATTTGCCAAAAGCTTTGTATCATGGGGCATTCCCAGCACAAATGGTAAAAAAGAACCAAGCTCCTTGCAATCCTTCCACCATCTATCAGACGAAATAGGATTAAATCGATGAACAGCGACTGGTGTATGATACCATCTCAATAGGATTTTGTATCCCGTCTCTATCAGAGATGCCGATATGAGGCCTTTACTAAGTCCCCGCCCATAAATTGCCCTCTGCTCTTCAACAGGGAGGGTTACTTCTAAATCATTTTCCCAGGCTCTGATATGTTTAGGGGTGGCAGAGAGATCCCCGTATATTATTTTGTCCATTTTATCAGCGTTTCTGCGCATGGATTCGAACATCGAGACCCCTTGCCTCAGGCTGTGAGTAACGTTAGAAGAGAGTATACAGGGATGTAGCTGGTGGATTGCAAATAAAGTAAACGTTGGAATGTCAAACTTTTGCTGTAGTGTGTTGAAGTCGAAAATGTCCTTTGAGCCCCCAGACATGTTCAAGGCTGTTTATCCCCTTATTTTTCCAGGATTGAAATAGAGCGGAATCTGTACCAGCTGGGAAGGATTTGCTATTTTATAATGAAGAGCTATAATAATATGTCTGATCACCTGTCAGGAAAGGCTTCCAAATATGCAATGTGGCTTCCACTGATGGGGGTAATCATAGCCAAATCCCTCCAGGTCTGCCTAGGCTGCCACAAGAAAGCCGATGGGGGCATTTGTCCAATCATAGATTGCTCCAGGGGTACCCGCGCTGCTGGAGATAGGGCCTTATGCCAATCTATAATGCCTCTCAATCGAGAGGCAGCATTATAAGGTATAGATTTTTGGAACACCTAGACCTCCCTGAGCTTTTGAAAGGTATAAAACACGTCGGGCCGCTCTGGGCAGTTTCCCCTTCCAAATAAAGCGCATTTTTCGCTGCTGCCATCTTTTAATTAAATTAGTAGGGATAAAAAGGGGAATAGTTTGGAACACGTAAAGCAGTCTTGGGAGCACATTCATCTTGATCAGTGCTATCCTCCCAAGCCATGATCTCTGGTACCTGTTCCATTCCTCGAGGTCTTTATAGATTTTTGCTATCAATAGGGGAATAGCTCAATTGAAACAAGTCATGAGAATTGCCTAAATATATATTCCCAGGTATTTAATTTTTTTCCTTAGGCCATTTAAAGTGAAACTGAGAGCGTGGGGACACCATTTGAGATTCAGGGACTGTGAAATTTAAAATTTCCGACTTGTCCCACTTGATGGTGAATCCCGAAATGGTGCTGAATGCTGTCATCTCTGCCACCGTTTCCTGGACCGAAGTAGTGGGGTTTGTCAGAGTGAATAAACTTATCGTCAGCAAATAATGACATTTTGGAAGAGAAAGTCCCTATTGATGCTCCCTTTACTTCCTCATTCGCCCGTATTCATGTAGCGAATGGTTCTAGAAATATTGCAAACAATAGAGGCGATAGGGGGCAACCCTATCTTGTTCCGCAGCAAACCTTTTCTAATGGAAAGGAAAGCTGTAGAACTCTGGGTCATGATATGAAGTTCCAAGGGAGCAGACTCAGGAAATATGTTTTTCAAGGAATGGGCGATAGACGTGTGGAATGCTCTCCCGGAGATGGCGGGAACAAAAATGGTAACAGACTTCCAAGACACATGAAATAAATGCAGAGAATCCCTTAGCAGCAAGAGGATGGTAAGGAAGCACTGGGGTAAACTACAGGGAGTGGCAGTTCAGCACCAAACAGCATTGAAATGGCTCCATTATGCTTCGAAGAAGGCACAGGAGGAACCTACATGGAGCAGGAGTTATAACGCTGAACACCTTGATGGGCAGACTGAATGGGCCATTTTGGGTTGTTTTTTTCTGCTGTCATTTTATTATGCTACTATGTGTGTCCCTGGGTCTACCCGCCTCTCATGACCCTGTTTGTTGTCCTATCCAATATGTTGGAGCGGGGGAAGTTCTAAGAAGATTATCACAATCACCTGCAAAGTGGACAGTAAAGAAATGACCTTTTGTAACATAAAATGTGTTGAGGAATGAATCATTTAAAAATTATCAGGGGAATAAAAATATTCATGGTTCTTTGGATGTGTCAATAAAAACGTTGGCATCCAGATCTATTGATTCACACACATCTCTAATGAAGTGATGTTGAGCACACATACGCTCTGAACTCATTGCTACCTGCAGTGACACCAGAAGGAGACTGGAAAGCAATTAATCCCGGCATAATTTATCCTAAATCAGACGTTATTTCATCTCTGGTTTAGTTACATTCAGGCCGAAACAGAAAAACGCGCGGGAGAGCCAGAGAGCGCACAGGCCACTCTCCTGGGCGCGCGATTCAGGAGGGTGGCCTATGCAAATTAGGGCCCACGGTAAAAAGAGGCGCTAGGGACACTAGCGCGTCCCTAGCGCCTCCTTTTTGACAGGAGCGGCGGCTGTCAGCGGGTTTGACAGCCGACGCTCAATTTTGCCGGCGTCGGTTCTCAAACCCACTGACAGCCACGGGTTCGGAAAACGGACGCTGGCATAATTGAGCGTCTGCTTTCTGACCTGCAGGCCGCGGGCCGTTTTAAAATATTTTTTTTTTTAAATTTAAAATTTGTTTTATTTTTGGGGCCTCCGACTTAATATCGCTATGATACTAAGTCAGAGGAAAGCAGTTTTTTCTGCTTTTCTGTACACTTCCCCGGTGCCGGCAGAAATTAACATCAGCCTTTGGGCAGGCATTAATTTCTGAAAGTAAAATGTGCGGCTTGGCTGCACATTTTACTTTCTGGATTGCGCGGGAATAATTAATAGGGCCATCGATGTGCATTTGCATGTTGCGGGCGCTATTAGTTTCGGGGGGTTGGCCGCGCATTTTCGACACGCTATTACCCCTTACCGAATAAGGGGTAAAGCTAGCGCATCGAAAACGCGCGGCCAAACCCGGGCTAACAGTGCGCTCCATCGGCTCCAGCGTCGGCTGTCAAACCCGCTGACAGCCGCCGCTCCTGTCAAAAAGGAGGCGCTAGGGACGCGCTAGTGTCCCTAGCTCCTCTTTTTATCGCGGGCCCTAATTTGCATAGGCCACCCTCCTGAATCGCGCGCCCAGGAGAGTGATCTGTGCGCTCGCTGGCTCTCCCGCGCGTTTTTCTGTTTCGGCCTGAATGTAACTAAACCAGAGATGAAATAACGTCTGATTTAGGATAAATTATGCCGGGATTAATTGCTTTCCAGTCTCCTTCTGGTGTCACTGCAGGTAGCAATGAGTTCAGAGCGTATGTGTGCTCAACATCACTTCATTAGAGATGTGTGTGAATCAATAGATCTGGATGCCAACGTTTTTATTGACACACCCAAAGAACCATGAATATTTTTATTCCCCTGATAATTTTTAAATGATTCATTCCTCAACACATTTTATGTTACAAAAGGTCATTTCTTTACTGTCCACTTTGCAGGTGATTGTGATAATCTTCTTAGACCTTCCCCCGCTCCAACATATTGGATAGGACAACAAACAGGGTCATGAGAGGCGGGTAGACCCAGGGACACACATAGTAGCATAATAAAATGACAGCAGAAAAAAACAACCCAAAATGGCCCATTCAGTCTGCCCATCAAGGTGTTCAGTGTTATAACTCCTGCTCCATGTAGGTTCCTCCCGTGCCTTCTTGGAAGCATAATGGAGCCATTTCAATGCTGTTTGGTGCTGAACAGCCACTCCCTGTAGTTTACCCCAGTGCTTCCTTACCATCCTCTTGCTGCTAAGGGATTCTCTGCATTTATTTCATGAGTCTTGGAAGAACGTTACCATTTTTGTTCCCGCCATCTCCGGGAGAGCATTCCACACGTCTATCGCCCATTCCTTGAAAAACATATTTCCTGAGTCTGCTTCCTTGGAACTTCATACCATGACCCAGAGTTCTACAGCTTTCCTTTCCATTAGAAAAGGTTTGCTGCGGAACAAGATAGGGTTGCCCCCTATCGCCTCTATTGTTTGCAATATTTCTAGAACCATTCGCTACATGAATACGGGTGAATGAGGATGTAAAGGGAGTATCAATAGGGACTTTCTCTTCCAAAATGTCATTATTTGCTGATGATAAGTTTATTCACTCTGATAAACCCCACTACTTCGGTCGAGGAAACGGTGGCAGAGATGACAGCATTCAGCACCATTTTGGGATTCATCATCAAATGGGGCAAGTCGGAAGTTTTAAATTTCACAGTCCCTGAATCTCAAATGGTGTCCCCACGCTCTCAGTTTCACTTTAAATGGCCTAAGGAAAAAAAATTAAATACCTGGGAATATATATTTAGGCAATTCTCATGACTTGTTTCAATGGAACTATCCCCCATTGATAGCAAAAATCTATAAAGACCTCGAGGAATGGAACAGGTGCCATAGATCATGGCTTGGGAGGATAGCGCACTGTACTGTATCGGCCCGTATGAGTACAACTAAAAGAATTCTCCTCTCCTGGTTTGTTTAGTCAGTATTCAGTTCTGATTAGTTAATCTGATCTCATTCTCTATTCCAGCCTGAATGGGCGTCACCTTCAAAATTAAATGATGATATTTTAACGTGAAGATCTCACTTGCAGAATTGATTCAAGTGTGATCCACATGGCTTTTGGGCATAGAGGCCTCTTCATGTGAATTAATCTTCTGTGAAGACTGCTAGTGAGGTTATGGACTGGTATAGAATGTGGAATAGATACATCTGACCACTGCTACTGAACTAAGTCCACCTACTCATTTCAAATAGGCCACTAAATGCTTTCTGGACAATAATGAGTTTTGATCACTAATGACCTGAGCTCTAGATTCATTGAGGCTAGTAGGCTTTGAGGGCTTCCTGACCCAAAGACACATCTTCCTTCTCTGATACAGTTGTGATCTCGTCTTGGATGTAGCCGCTAAGCCAGGCCCTTTATCATGAAGTGGCCAAATGAGCAAATACTCTTTCTAGTTTCAGTGCTTGTGAGTCCTTACAGCATTTAACATTTTAAAAATCAAGAGCAAGATGAGATGACTGTGCACAGCCGTTTTCTGGATGAATAAGGAGGCTAATTACAGAGGAGGAAGTGGTATTGCGACAGAACGTTCCTGCTAAAATGGAACCTAGTGAGCTGCGTGTGTGGGGATCAGCGTGTAAACCTGTTTGTTGACTTGTGATTCATGTTGGTCATTCTTTTGCTCTTAAAGGCTCTCCTTGAAATTCAAACTGTGCTCTTCCAGCAAACAAATCTTCCTGTAACCTTTACTGCTAATAAGCAGATGAGCCTATAATATGGGAAGGAAGAAATAGCCTAAGCAGAGGGTAATTAGCTCAGCTAGGAATCGGAGCAGGCTGCCTTTGTGATAATCTGCATTTACATGATAACATCTGCCTGACAGACGTTTATCCAGGTGCATAAGGAGATAGTTCATGGAGAATTTGTAGTGACAGTATTAGAGCAGAGCCTGCTGAGGAAGATTGTTGAACAGGAGTAGTTCCGTTCCTAAATGGAACATTTCTTTGGTGCCAATTGGATGTGTCCCTGAAATCTGTAATCACCTCATTATTCTAGGTTTGGTGATACTAACACATTACTTTACTGTCCAGCTCCATGGGCTGCATGACTAAATATATTTCTTCTATTCTGGTGCCATGGGGAAAAACCTGTTATAAATACATTTCTTTTGCTTTGTCAGGTAATGGAGAGCCAGTGTCAGGTTCTCGGCCTGGGTATAATGAAACCCCATTCTTTTCCAGGTTCTAGCTTAACTTTTATGTAAACCCTGGGTTAACAACTCAGGGGTTCCAGCAATTGCAATACAAGCCTGGGTTGTAACACAAGCAAGTTCATTATCAGTTTCAAGCATTTTCACTTCTAGTCTTAGGTGATATATGTCAGCAAGAAGGTACTGTCATCGGGCACAACTCACACTGTGTCCTGGACATTTGTCCAACCTCTGGAAACAGTGTACACAAACCGGAACGCGCAGTAAAACAGCATCTTAGTCCTTGCTCTGCACTGTTATTGCACAGATGCAAACAAGTGCCTCTCTGGTCTCATCAGCACTGCATGCACATCCAGCAGGCATGTAAGTACAGGCAGTTATAAAGCTCTTTGCAGCAGCCTGAGCCACAGGATCTCACAGATGTCTTGCAATACTGTGCCCTGGAGCGGGAGCTCCGAGTTTGCCATGGTCTCGGTTTAAGCAGCCCTTGCTCCGCTGGTTGTTCTGTCTGCAGGCAGATCCTGACCCTTGCAGGCTCCAACTGATAGCTCACATGGATCGTCCTCCCCACGACTACCCCTCGCCAGTTTTTTCAAAGGCTTATTCTATTTGCTGAAACCACACCCCTGTCATCTTCACCTGTGCCTATTTCCTGTCTGACTAGATTATAAACTGTGTGAAACAGGGTCTGTCTCTTATGTGGATCTGTACAGTGCTGCGTATGTCTGGTTGTGCATTAGAAATGATAAATAATAGTAATAATAGTCTACTTAGGGAGTACATCCCCAATCAACTTCCAAGCTACTGTGGCACCCCCCTCAGGTCAAACACTAGAACTGCTCACCAAGGGGCAGGGAAGACGGCCACAGAAAGAAAAAAAAACATCCCCACAATGGAGTCACATGGGCAACAGAAGTGGATGTGGGTTTTCGGATAATAGAAACCAGGGAGCGACATAGCCCCCACCCCAGTGAACACCCTTCCAAAGGCAGGGGGGGGGGGGGGATACACAAAGCAGTCACCACTCAATACAAGCCTTTAGACATTTTACTAATAACCAATGAAAATCAAAAACAGGCAGTAAAACACAAGGGGGGAAAGGGTGTAAAAGCATAGAATGGGATAATTTGTATAAGGAATGTCACATCAGTATCGGACTTCTTAAACAGAAACTCACTAAAGACTCTACCCTATACCAGTAGTTGAAAACACAATAAACTTTGTAGTCTATTTATATGTGCACAACAAAAAAAAAAACTAGTTGGAGTCCTCTGGTGATACAGATGTTGACAGATGGTGTAAGTCAGGAAACTGGTGCTGTATTTGGAAGACTCTGTATTGCAACACTCCTCCAAAAGCACGCTGTTTTGTTCAGCTTTCTTCCTAAGCAAGGCAAGTGGCGAGGAATCTGCAAGTCTTTGTGTCAGCTCTCACTGTACATTGGGCTCTGTGCAGATCCCTTCGGCGTGCCCCTCTGTAGCTTGCATCAGTCTCTACTAGCAGCCTACAAATGTGCACTTTACCTTTTGTTGCTCTGTTCTCTGCACAAACTGTGAAAGGGAAATTAAATACCTTTTCTTTTGTGGTACCCTTTTTAATGTCTTTTTGTTTACTTATCTCTGGCACCACGATCAGTGAAGATCACACGGTGGGGGAGGTAGGGATCCAGCCATCCAGTCCCCAGCTTCCGCATCCTGTTAATGTGGACAAGTGCAAGGTGTTGCATATAGGGAAAAAATAACTCTTGCTGTAGTTATGTTAGGTTCCATATTAGGTGCTACAACCCAAGAAAGAGATCTAGGCATCATAGTGGATAATACTTTAAAATTGTCGGCTCAGTGTGCTGCGGCAGTCAAAAAAGCAAATAGAATGTTGGGAATTATTAGGAAGGGAATAGTGAATAAAACGGAAAATATCATATTGCCTCTGTATCGCTCCATGGTGAGACCGCACCTTGAATACTGTGTACAATTCTGGTCGCCACATCTCAAAAAAGATATAGTTGCACTGGAGAAGGTACAGAGAAGAGCCACCAAAATGATAAAGGGGATGGAACAGCTCCCCTATGAGGAAAGGCTGAAGAGCTTAGGGCTCTTCAGCATGGAGAAGATAAGACTGAGGGGGGATATGATAGAGGTCTTTAAGATCATGAGAGGTCTTGAACGGGCAGATGTGAATCGTTTATTTACTCTTTCAGATTATAGAAGGACTAGGGGCACTCCATGAAGTTAGCAAGTAGCACATTTAAGATTAATCTGAGAAAATTCTTTTTCACTCAAGGCACAATTAAGCTCTGGAATTTGTGGCCAGAGGATGTGGTTAGTGCAGTTAGTATAGCTGTGTTTAAAAAAGGATTGGATAAGTTCTTGGAGGAGAAGTCCATTACCTGCTATTAATCAAGTTGACTTAGGGAATAGCCACTGCTATTACTGGCATCAATAGCATGGGATCTATTTAGGTTTTGGGTACTTGCCAGGGACTTGTAGCCTGTATTGGCCTCTGTTGGAAACAGGATGCTGGGCTTGATGGACCCTTGGGCAGTTTCTTATGTTCTCCCCTTGCACTATCTTCCTCTTACCAATTTTCCCAACCCTCTGTTCCACAGGGACTGACTGGTGTTTTCCATACTCTACTGCTGGATGTTGAGTGGCTCTGCTGCTCCATCTCTCTCTACTTGCTGAACTCCTGGGCAAATTCAAACAAGAAAAAAAGGCACAGTTTCACTCCTTCATGCTGGATTGGCTGAGCATTGCCTCCAGATATTTCCTGGTTTCTCTCCCTTTTCCATTGGCTCCCAATTCAGGTGACTCCAGGCACTCCACTCCGTGTCTTTTCACATCTCTATACTCTCCAAGTCAGTCCTCCAGGCTTCTAAACCCTGAAGTTGCTGGATCTGCAGGAGCAGAACACTCCTTGTTCATCTTAAAATACAAACTTTCCTGCAGCACCTTCACGCCTGTAGTTAGAGGCAGTTTGCAGTTCCTGGCACATTACTGTCCTTTAGGCATGTTTGTTTCACAGGGTAAGAGTCCAGTTTCAAATCACCTGCATAACGTTTTGTCCCAGCACCATTTAAGTTCAAGGGCACAGAGACACACACATTTTAAGACCCTGTCACTTTACAGTGACAGCAGTTCTTTCAGTTTCTTTTCCATCCTTAGGCTGCCTGCATCTTATCTTTAGTCTGTTTCTCACCGTGTGAAGTCCTTACTCCATAACAGTGCTCACAATCAGGTCTGGTTCAATCTAAGGTCATCAATCCAGGTAATCACAAATGATCCAAATATCCAAAACTTCCCATTGAGCATCTCAGATTTCACTCTTTGGGTTTGGCAGCACTGCTCAGTGGAGTAGCCGCCTAGTGGTTAGAGCAACAGGCTGCAAGCCAGGGTTCAAAGCTTGCTGCCTCTCCTTGTGACCTTGGCCAAATTCCATCACCCTCCATTGCCTCAGGTACAAACTTAATGCCTGCTTTACTAAGGCCTTTTTCCCCAATCAGTGCCTATGTGAAAAAAGCTTAGTAAAATAGTCCCTTAGATTGTGAGCCCTCTGGGAACAGGGAAATACCCTCCAGTACCTGAATGTAGTTCATCTTTTCTGTACTCAGCAACCTCTTTTCCAGTTCCAAGGCCTAATCCAGTTCCTGGAGGACCGGTTCACTGCTCCCCCCCCCCCCGCCCCAGCAGAGTTGGTGCAAGGCCTCCACCTTTGTGTAAGCTTACTTTGCTGGGTGCCCTCTAGTGGCTCAAAGGGTAAAGTTCTAGTTGGCCAGATCCCCAGTTTGAAACCCACCAGCAACCAGCCCTGACAGGTAGCAGTTTACTGCTCTGGTATCTCCCTTGAACCCAACCAAAGAGCCTTACTTCCTGTTCGATGTAGCAGGAAGTAATCCCCTATCAGCTCAGCCTCAATGAGCAATTTTACTTGGAATTTGTGGGGAGAATTTTCTATGCTTTTCTCCTGCAATTTCCCCAAGCACCTGTGAGAGCATCCATGTTCAGACCCAGACCAGAAGTGACCTCATATGGAACACTACCTGTACCTGATTGGGTCATGTATTGTGAAGTCATTTATGACATAATCAGTTTGGATGACTTGGATTCTGTGTGAGATAATTCTTTCATTCAGGCTCATTCCTGCAGATTCTGGACAATTGCAGAGGCGAGGTTTAAAGATTTTTCTTTTTTTTTTTTATTAATAGGGTAATATTATAACCACTAGCTTAGGGCTAAAGTCTGCGGGTACTTTCCAGACATGTGCATAAGTCTTGGAGAATCTGCGGCTTGGCCCAGTACGTGTGGGCACGTACCCTTAGAAAGTTGCAGCTGGTCCTCAGCAGCTATAACTGTGTGCACATTTACATGCTTACTTTCAGGAATGGTTTCTCCTCCCTAACTTTGCCCCCTGAACACCTCTTGCTAATGTGGATGTTTTGCATGCACCTTTAAACACACAATCCTTTAATTGATGTTCAAAACGTCAGTCTCATAAACCAGGTTTTTATGCGCTTAAGTTGCTTTGACAATCAAGCCCTAAAAATGCAATCCCTAATTTCCACAGCATGCACTTTATTTGTCATGCACAAGAATGTGGCATGTGCAGTATATTCTTTTATATGTAGTTTGTATATGGCAAATAAATTATTTTTTATTCAGAAAAAAAACATCTAGTGTGGGTGACTGCGCTAATCAGATAATGGATTTCCAGCCATCCTACAATTGGGATGACAATAGATAATCTTTATAGTACTGATGATAATAGTTTATATTGCTAATAAATAAGTATTGTTTTATTAATTTATAAAATGATTTAGCATTTAGTATTGCATTGTCTGGGGAATGTACCCTGAACACCTCTTCTCTTTAATCCTGACACTGGAATATGTGACAATTACAACATCCAAAAGGTATTATAAAAAATATATATCTATTGCTTGGGATGAAGCTTAGATTGTGAGCCCTCTGGGGCAGAGAAATACTTACAGTACCTGAACGTAATCCGCTTTGAAGTGTCTGAAAAAGCAGAATATAAAATAGGTAGATAACGTATAAAGAATAGAAAGAAGGAAGCCTTTTTTATAGTATGCACAATGATCTCTCTCAACCCCCATTGTTGGTGTGTTGATAACATCTTGTTGAACCTTGGTCAATTCAACTCTTCTTTCACTTTTTGCCTGCTTGGCTGAATATGAATTTATGAACCTGCCAAATCTTCTCCTCTCTGCTCGGGGAAGTGTTGGCTCCATTGCCTTGAGAGTCAGGTCAAGGGTCATAAGGAAAGAGAAGCAGGGACAGAGGTGGCAAAACAAAGGGGCTGTATAATAAACACCACAAAAGAAAAAGGGTCCGGTGGAAATGCAATTTACGTGTTTCTAAACAGGAGTGTGAGAGAGTTGATGTCACTCCCACTGTGTTGCATTTACTCACAGGAGGTGACAGGAGCCAGCTGATACTTTGCCTTTCTTTTCCCGTGACATGGCCAATGGTGTTGAGTGTCTGCTGCTCAGAGTGCACGTGTGTGTTTGCTCTTCTTCCTAAGTAGAATTTCCCACTTGTTTGCATGGAGCCACCCTTACCTCTTCTCTCTCCAGCTTGAGGTATGTATTTTATAGATCTAGCTGCACAGCTGTAGGTCCTGCATTAGTATCCAAACTTAGAAATGGGGAAACTAAGCATACATTGTATATAACATAGAAAATGATGTTGCACATCACGAGAATACGTTGCTACTTTTCCTTCTACTATTTAATGTCACAGGGCAGTCTCTGTAAGTCAGCTCTTTGGGGAAGGAACTATGCATGTCTTTCTTTTCTGAGAGACAAGGCAGGACACTGATGTATGGTTTACCCTCTTCATTTACAGTCACAGGTATCCATTTCATCACTTGTTTCCAGTTAGGGTCTTAGCCTGCTGAATGTGGACTCTGCATCTTATGCTGAGCACTGGGCCCTATTTGCTTCTCTGTCTTCCTCCGCCTCATCTGCCGCTGTACTCTGTAGCAGTTGCTTTTACCTGTATTAAACTTCTCCAGTTAGCCAAACATATCCTATTAACTTTTGATTCAGCTCTGAGGTAAAACTGTCAAAAACACTTGTCTCAAAAAGCATTTTTCCCTTACGAGTTCACTTCCTATTAAGCCAGAACCCTCAAAAGACTCCATCTCCCAGAGATACTATGGGCTGACTACCTTTCAGTGCTCCAGAATGCTCTCAAGCTCCCCCTAGTGACAAAGTGTTGCAAAGCTAGCGACAAGCTGATTAGTCCATCACAATATGTAAGAGAAAAAACTGCAGTTCTAACCATGCTGTGAGGCGGTGGTCCAAAGCAGTTACATCTCTGTTTATTTATTTATTAGCTTTTATATATCGACATTCGTGGGTACATCATGCCGGTTTACAATATAACTGAAGGAGGAAATTACAAAAAACCAGGGTGGGGGGGAGAGGGAGCAGATAGGAACAGAGAAGGGGCGAGAGAAGGGAGGGGGAAAACAGGAAGAGGAGAAAAGGAACAGTACCTGATGGAAAACAGAAGAACAAAATAAGTAGCATTGCAAATTATACACCCAGTAAGGGACTGTGCATAACCTTATACACTGTGGATAACCTTATACAACTGTCCTTATCCCAAAGCAATACTCAGATCATAGAGCTGAAGGAATAAAATACTGGACACGTACCTACTGCTCCTCTTATGTAGCCCTGCCTATCCTTCTCGCTGCCCCTCCCATAGTGCCTGGATGCCAGAATCCTAAGCCATCCTTTTAATTGGTGGGGGTACATTCTACGCCTGCCCCTAGGGTAAAAGAAAAGGGCTGTTCATGTGGGGGCTCGACTTAGTCCACGAGCAGGTAGCCTCGCTAGCACCCCCCTGTCGGATGCAAGTGACTGCAAGCTCCTCTGCCATGTACATCGTGCCTGGACTGTGCAATGTTTTGCTATCCTAGAGCGTGAACAGCCACGTGTCTGGATTTGGCATATCCGCACACATTACATGCCCCGTTCTGTCAGCTTTCATAGCAAGCATATCTTCATCCGTACACCCTCTCTGCAATTACCCCTAAAAGTGTGGTGAAGGCCAGCCCAATGGCTCAGTGGCGGGGCCGTGCACCACCCTGGGGGAGGTGGCCCAGCTCAGTCCCTGAGTCCTGGCTGTGGATGCTGCGAAGGCATGGGGGAGGGGTGATCATCGCTCAAGGGTAACTGCTAGTGTCCGGCTCTAGGGCCCAGGACCCCCGGATTCTAGAAGAAGCCCTGCTGGACCGGCCCTGGCCCAGGACAGTCAATGTAATAATTTTTATAAAGCTGGAAAAGTCGTTTGTTGTTTTTTGTTTTTTTTTCTCCTCCTGGTATTAATGAACAAAACAGAATTTGCTGAATATCAACCAGCAGCAGCTGGGGGGCCATTAAGCCCTCTATTTAGAAATCAGCAAGCGCTCATAATAGTTTGTACTTTTCCAGAAATGTGACAAACCAGCTGTTCTTGCCTGTGACAGAGCTGGAGGACTCTCCTTCCAGCTTAAAGCCACCCTTTGAACTGGATTGTGTGGTTTGTGCTGCTCCCCTGGTGGCTGAGCAGCAGAAAGAGGGGAGGGAGGGGGGGGGGGGTGTAGCCCAGTAGTGCTGTACGCTAGCCATCCAGCCTGACAGAGGAAAGCAGTGTCAATCTCACAGGTCGGGAGGTTTGCGGTGCTGGGGGCCATAAATCCTCTGGATATGGCATGGTATGGAACGTTTCCTTATTTTCTAAAATTATGCACTGCTGTGAGATTATCCCTCTCATTGAACACCTCTTCTAACCTGCTCTCTAATATAAGAATGTAAGAACTGCCATACTGGGTCAGACCAAGGGTCCATGGACTTTTCCTCCAGGAACTTGCCCAAACCTTTTTTTAAATGCAACTATATTAACTGCCTTTACTACATCCTCCAGCAATCAATTCCGGAGCTTAATGGTGTGTTGAAAAAAACATTATCTCCCATTTGTTTTAAATGTGCTACTTTGTAACTTCATGGTGTGTCCCTTGTCTTTTTATTTTTCTGAAAGAATAAACAACAGATGCGCATTTACCTGTTCCACTCCACGCATGATTTTTTTTACAGACCTCTATCATATCTCCCCTTAGCCATCTCTTCTATAAACCTGGATGGTTTGCCTGTGTGTCTGAAGCTCCACAAACCGTCCCCCCCCCCCCCCCCCCCTCCCCGGCTATCCTCAGCAAATTCTGTCTTATGGAACACTACATACCCTCCTCATTGTCCTTCTATCTTTGCCACCTTTTCATTCATTGGATATTTGCCCTGTTCTTAAAGTTCCCTTTCTCCTCATGGCCCACCACAGCTCAGGGCTGCCAGTGGTTGAGGGAGACAGACATGGCGCTTGTTATAAGTTTATGTGTTCTTCATTGTTTTTCAGGTCAGATATTCCTTCCCTCTTTTTCTACTGGGTCTGTTTTCTCCAATGCCAAATTGCTGGTGGTTTAGAATTTTTATGCATGCAACTAATCTTCCGTCCCCCGCTCTTCCGCAGAGACTCTATCTTTACAGGCTGGGCATCTGTAGCATCAGGTGGCAGGAGAGCCCGCACGCTTTGCAATCGGGGTGGCAGAAGACACACACGTATTGAGGTAGCTAGGCCGATGAACAGGAGGGCAGATTCTTTAACTTCAAACGGAAGATTTCCGTTCTGTCACTGAATTACGTAAAGGTGCTCCCACGACTAGGGGGACGGAGAAGGCCGACGTGAAACAGTGGGACCTCAGTTTGTGCCTCCACAAATGGCGGCGGGACCTATACATTAGTGATATGTGATAATGGAAAGGAATGAGGGATCGGGGGAGCAGAAACAAAATAAGGAGTTTCACGGTGATCCCTGGCCCGGGTCAGAAGTAAACTAGGACTGTGTTTTCCTCTGGTGGGGGAAGGGGAATGAACTAGTGAAATGCAATCTTGGATTCCAAAACGTCATAGGATTGAGTTGGTCTTTTAATATCAGAAAGCTGCAGGTAATAAATGCACATCTGAGTGCTGATTCTAAGCTGCTGTGTGCTGCCAGAGTTCAGAGACTCTTCTTTTGACTTCCTCTTCTCCGTCTTCATAACATTTCTACTATTGGTGTGCGTCGACCTTGTCTCTCTGTCTCAAAAAAGCCACCGGGCGGGCCTCCTGTACGAGGCCCTGCCTTCCAAGCCAATTCGTCTTGTCATCCCGATACCCGAGAGGTGTAACCGGATCCCAAGATTCAGAAAATCCTGAAATTCTGCTGCTTTTTTCTTTTGCTGAGGGGTCACATTCCCTGAAATTCTGATGTTTCCCTGAAATAATAAAAAAAAACCCAAACATTCCTCTGAGATGAGATTGGTGAGACCCTACCAAAATGAGCCCTGCATTCTCTCTGGGGAAGAGGTGGGTGGTGGTGGTGGGATGTAGATGACTGTGCATCTCCAGGTCTTACAGCTCCGAGCTCCCACCACTAGGCTACACTGCTGGACCATGAATGAAATGTAAACTGTACGTTTTAGGAGGGATGGTGTGAACCTCCGTGCAGAGTGATATCACACTTCTCGATAACACACCAACCAAACGCATCATCTGACTTCTGTGTAAAACCGCCAAGATGCTGTACTGTGGAACCTGTTTTGCACTTGTCAGAAAAAGTGTGTAAACTGGTAGTGCAAACTCTTCCCCCTCCCCCAAAATAAGAAAAAAAAATCAAGCAGAAAGATAAGACCATTATTATTAGGGATGTGCATTCGTTTTTGCCAAATTGGATAATTTCAACGAAATTGTCCAGTTCGGCATGTTTCGGGGAGCCCGAAAAACGATCAGGATTTTCCCCATTTTTCACGAAAAACTAACAAGTTTTTCACAAAAACTAACAAAAAGTAACAAAATCTAACCCTTTTTGTTAGTGCGCGCTAGCCCAAAAAACGATTTTTCGTGAAAAAAAAACCCCCCGAACCGCAAAAAAACGACATTTCCCGTGGCGGCCAAAAAACGAAGAACGACACGAACACAAAAAACGATTCACATCTCTAATTATTATCCTCTCGCTCACAATGTTTGCCATTGCACTAGATTTGCTTCCCATTGCCAGTTAAGTTGGAACATAAAATATCCATGGGGTAAGATATCTTAGCACATAATGTTAACCCTTCTCTCTTCAGGGATAAAAATCTCACATGGCTAGTATTTCACAGTAGAGAAGGGCTAGTGACTGAACTTTGAGTGGCTTCTTTTGTTGTAAGAATTCAATGACACTGTCAGGCTTTCTGTATTAATGCATTGCTCTCTTTGATATTGGACTTCTGTGCCATAGCTCTTAGCTACATTAAAACCCACCTGTAACTATCCTTGTTCTAGCACCAAGCTCTTTTTTGGGGGTTCCTGCTGCTCAGGAGCTAGGCCAGAGCAGCAGCTGCTGTCCTCAGGCACTGAGGCCATGACAATAGTTCATTTCATTACCATGTGCAGTCTGCCACTGCCTGCTGAACCACCTACCGAATCCTGGGATAAAAACTGTTAATTAAGCAGCAGAGGGAATGGCAAGAAAAAGAAGATGAAACAATAGAAAATATGATTATTATTACATTTAAATAAAATATTAAGATAAAAAATATAGAATATAAAATCTAAATTCTAAATATACTACTAAGTTGTAAATATAGACACTTTTATTTGTTTTTTTATTACGTTAAGACAAATGACAATGTTATTTTAATACTATAATGACAATTAAAAGAAATTGATAGAATACATAATTGGATTTTAAATGAATAGTCAAGCGGTAAACCCTGTCCTGGTTACAGGGTTCTTATATAATCAGTGGTCAATTAGTTGTTACAATGTATCAAGGAATGAATCTTCAATTGGTAGAGGCTGATCAGACCTCTCTCTGGATGGGTAGCACTTTTCTGTATGGTGCAGAGACTCAGAGGTTGATATTCAAAAGGATTTGTCTGGGTAACTCTGTGAGTTACCTGGCCAAACCCCGAGTTTTAAATTTCCCACCCTGCAGACATCTTACCTGGCAATCACTGTGATAAATTGACAAAGAATAACAAATCACTGGAACCAGATGGTATTCATCCCAAAGTTCTGAAGGAAATCAAACATGAATTGCAGACCTATTTTTGATGATTTGCAACCTATCATTTACATCAGCCACAGTACCGGAAGAGTGGCCAATAGGACGTGCCACCAATGTTTAAAAAGGGCTCTTGGGTGATCCGGGAAACTATAGATCGGTGAGCCTGACGTCAGTGCAGGGCAAAATGATAGAAGCTATTCTTCAAAACAAAATTACTGACCACACAGATAGACATGATTTAATGAGGGAGCGGCAGCATGGTTTTTGCAAAGGGAAGTCTTGCCTGAATTTTACTGTGCAATAGTAACAGAAAGACTTCAGAAATAAAGGCAGGTTGCAATTATACTTCCTTTATTTTAATCAGATAAGCTTGCGTATCTTAGCAGGCCAAGCTGTCAGCCAAAAATATGAAATCCAAGGTCTCAGCAGAAATGGCATCTTATATATGTAAGAGTACATTACCGGGGCAGATTGGTCTGTCTGGGCTTTGGGTATGCCCCGGTGGCCTGGGCAGAGGGCAGTCATGTGATACTGGTGTTGATCACAGCAGCTCCATGTCTGCAGAGCTGCTGTGATTAACACCCGGCCCCACAGCAGTTATTCTGGCAGAGCGGGAGCCTCCACTGAGGCTCTCGGCTCATTTCTGTTTTTGGGGGGGGGGGGGTTTGTTTTCCCACGGCTGCAGCTACTGTTGCAGGGGCCTCTGCTTCTATTAATTTTTTTTTTGTCCCTGCAGCTGCAGCTCTACGGGCTTGTATCTTTTTTTTTTTGGTCCTTTTTTTGTGGGACTGCTCCCCCCCCCCCTTCGCTTCACTACCGTGGTGGTGGACATGCTCCCGCGGTCTTCCCTTGCATGACCCCCATCTTTCTCTGTCACGGGAGGCAGCCAGCAGACATCCCACTGCTGCCTGACCACGACTGAAGGCCTCTCGTACTGATTTCTGCCAACAGCCCCGTCCTTATACCGGGGCAGTGGCAAAAAATAACCCCCGCGCAGCGGTCCTTTTTACCTACCTCTTCCCACAGCAGGGCCATCAGGCTGGTAGCCCTGCGTAGATCCCTCCCGATCATCAGTGCAAGTAAATTTTTTTTTTTAACATATTCAGAAAGCACGGGAGAAAAGAGAGAATGTGAGTGTACAAGGGAGCATGCATGAATGTGTATGTGTATGCGAGTGCAAGCGAGTGTGTTTCAGCAAGTTTGAGGGGGCATGTACATGTATGTATGTGTCAGTGGATGCGAGAGAGCGTGCGTAGGTGTCAGTGGATGCATGTGTGTATAGATGTCAGTGGGTTAGAGGGAGTGTGTGTGTGTGTGTATGTGTAGGTGGCAGTGGGTGCAAGGGAGAGTGTGTGTGTGTGTAGGTGGCAGTGGGTGCGAGGGAGCGTGTGTATATCTATGTGTGTGTGTGTGTGTAAATGTGTCAGCAATTGCAAGGGAGTGTGTGTGTGTGTCAGCATGTGTGTGAGGGAAAAGAAAGTTTGTGCACTCCCTCACCCCCTTAATCCAGAACAATCTCAGGGTGACTGGAAAGTTTAGATAGCACGGGATTTTTTAAATTCTTGTTTTTAATTATTGGGTGTTATCCGATGTGTCTGCTCTTTTAAAATATTTTATTGTTTTTTAGGGAAATTTTTTAAAAGTTTTATGAGTATAATTATTGGATGTTCTGCTGTTTTGTAATATTTATCCTTTTTATTTGTATGGCTTTGCTATTGCTGACATACTTCTTGATTGAATGGTATTTTCTGAAGAATGGTAATGTTTCTCTTTTTCCATTTTTGTACTGCATACAGAATCTAGCTTGTTGTGGTTTCCAATTCAGTTTTTGTCTGCACATTTCTATTTATACTTTATGGTCTCTTTATTCTGTATTTGGTGAAGGTCAATCTGTGTTCTCCATGTGTGACAGAGGTGAGATATTCTGCTAGCATATAGTTTCTTAGCTTGTTCTGGTTTCTAAATTGGGGTTTTAGGGCCTGGTGTAATATTTGTAGTGTTGCCTTTTCATAGGTAGAGTTATCACTGTTTGTATGCTGGCTGTTATTGCTGTTTTGGTATTGGCATTTTACTATATTTTAATTGCAATTCATTTTACCCAAGGCCTTCTGAGAACTGAACCCATACCCAACATATGTTATAATAGGCTTAATGTGGGTATATACAAAAAGGAACTGTGTGTTAAAAGATGAAATTTCAATTTGTCAACATATTACATTTTATTCATCTACATATTCATCTTTGTGAGACTTTCCTCAGTCCAAATGACATCTAATCTTTACCGAGGTCTACTGTGCTGTTCGTATCTCTCCCGCTGCATGAAAACCTGGCCCCTAAACCCTAAGCCACCACCAACACCTCACCTTGAGCTATTAGCTGCCCCTCCTATAGAAAGATAAATAATTGACGACTATGAAGGCCTTACAGATATTCTCTCTCTCTCTCTCTCTCTCTCTCACTCTCTGGTTCCCCATGGTTCCCTGTGATGTTGATACAGCACTAAAATTGATTTATATTTCTGTGTCATGCAAGGTTAGTGTAATATAATTTTATCCTTAGTTTATTTAATGTACGAGTTTAGTTTGCACTTATTATATTGTGAATGATTTCCTTTTGCAGCTTTATAGATTGGGAAATGCCATCTTTTGGTGATATCAGAGCTTCAGATTTTTCATTTTGAGAGGCAGCGGGTAGGAACTTTCAGTATTTTTGGAATTGGTAAGCACACTTAGGTTCTCAGTGATTAAAACATATATTCTTATGCTTTTATATCAATGAAGTATGTGATACGATGCACAGGATTAAGAGGTCCCTTTAAACTACTGAAGCAGCGTGAGATAGTGTACGCTCTAGCAAGACCTCTTGGAGATTCATTTGAATTACTGAAGCACTTTAGCAAACTCTCGTGCAATGAAACACATCTTTGGGGGGACACTTCAGTAAATTCCCCTGAAGAAGCCTAACTGGTGAAACAGTTGGGGAAATATCAACATTCTTTGCTGAACAGGGATTCTTATTGTGGGGAAGTATCGATGTATTTTATTGAATAGGGGATTCTCATTATGTTTTAATGTTATCATGGATGAATGTTATGTATGAATGTGTGTGACATAGGGTTATTTAATCAGTGTCATTATTGTTTTTAATTATTATATAATTACTTTTGTACTACAACTTAGTGTGCATTTGCTTAAAGTGTAACATGTTGACAAATTGAGATTTCATCCTTTAACACACAATTCCTTTTTGTAAATGCTCACGTTGTGCATGTTAGGAATTGCTTTATACCTCTATTTTCGATACAATAGGCTTAAATCAATATGGGATCAAAATGTCTATTTTTTATTTTGCAGGGTTTTCTGATTGACACTACAGCACTGCATGTAAATATAATCTGCATGCTATTAGTGATACTTTTACCTCATAAGACTGTACTTTGAATGGCTTTTTTAAATGTAAAAACTATTATGAATGCATAATTTGTAATTGTATACGAGGAGAAAAGAACTGGGGGTACAAGGCTGTAAGCTTAACCTATGATGCCTAATACCCTGGCTGCACAGGACCCATGTGGAAAAGCAGGATTGTGGAGCTGTGCTGCTTTGGGTCCTGAGGCTCAATTTTGTTTTTAAACCTTGGAGGAACAGCATAGATTAGACTGCTCTCCCCTCCCCTCCTTTAGAGTAGGTAGGCAGTGCAGAGCTTGGGGAACCTAAAAGTAGCAGACTGTAGCACTCAGCCAATGGGAATGGTGGTGGGGAGGGGCTATGGAGAAATGGAGCCAAGCTACAATCAGAAATAGGGATGGGGTAAGACAAGAGGAAGTGCCTATGTAGTGTTGGGGAGGCTTCTGTAGGTTGGACTTTCCTTCTGAAAGGGTCAGCTGGCTGTGGAACCAGTGAGTCTCCTGGAGTGGGGGGCCAAGAAGGGGTGGGGGTGGGAATGGGAGACAAAGAGGGCTGCTGAAGTCTGGGGAAGGGCTGGCAGCAAGCAGAAAGCTTTTAGATAATGATGTGGCAGTATTGGAGTGGGGGCACTCACTGTGTGAGCATATGAGCAGCAGCACAATGGCAAAATGTGTATGGTCAGACAGTGAGAGTGGGTGTCTTTCTCCCTGACACAGAAAGATGCCCATATACACACTTTCTCTATGACACACCCATACACTGAGAGGGAGAGTGTGTCCATGAACATCTGTGTCAGAGAGAGAGTGAGAGACACCCACACACACCCTCTCTTGGATGGTCACAAAGTGGGTGTCTGAAAGAGTGTGTGTGGATGTTTGTGTCTAAGAAACTGTGTGTGTCTGATACTGGTTGGCAGTGTGGTTCTCACATTCTCCAAGGACAAGCAGGATGGTAGTTTTCACACATGGGTGACATCATCAGATGGAGCCCTGATGCAGAAAACTTATGTCAAAGTTTTTAGAACTTTGACTAGGCACACTGAACATGCCCAGCATGCCCTATACCATGCATCCATGCGGGGTTCCCTCTCTAGTCTCTTTTTCCACGGAGCTGTAAGCCTCATGGTGTGAATGAGCTCACTCTGGCTGTTTTTTGGCCTTGTGGAAAACTGTGGTTTTTCCTCACTGTTCCGTCGCTGGGTCCCTCTTGGTGCTCTCCAGTAGTGTCTCCTAGTCAAGGTTTTCGGTGATTCAGATAAGTTTCCTTTCGTGGTCGATTCCCCGTGGCGGCAATGCATCGGTGCCCGCTGGCCATCGACGACTCACTGCCATCGTTTTTGGTTCGTGCCCCTTTTCTTTCATCCGACATGGCCACGTCCAGTTTTTGGCGATGCCCCCGGTGCCAAGGACCATGTCCATTATGGATCCGCATGAGATATGTGTCTTCTGCCTGGGAACATCGTATGACATCCAGGTTGCCGCTTATGCATCCAGATGACCTGAAGGGACGTCGGCTTCGACTCGACAAGATGGAACAGCTCTTTGGGTCGAAGAAGTCTGAGCTATCGGCATCAGCATCAAAGGACCAAGGAGCCGCACCAATTGACATTGAGTCATCATCAGCAGGACCATCTGTTCCATGGATGCTGTCAGCAGACAGGAGCACTAGAGACCAACCATCGTCGAGCTCCTCCAGGCGAGGATGTCGGGTTCCTAGTCATCAGCCTCAGCACTGGGGAAAGACTGGGCTGAGCATCGAGGGAACCTGTCGATACGTGGTGCTAGACACAGGGATGCACCAGCCTTTGCCGCGATGCCCCCCGAAGTAACCCCATGGCGAGGAGTGCCAATCCTCCATCGGTGCCGGGGCTCTGCAACAGTTTCCACCAGTCCAGATGCCAGTCACCAATCCACCTCAAGGGTCTGAAGAAGATCTGGCCACCCTCCTTCCTTCCAGTCAGTGTTGGCATCAGCAACGATCGAGGAGGAGCTGGAACGCCGAGTCCAGTTAGTGGAGGACTGGGTGCTGCAGAGCTTTGGTCTTATAGCACTGGACCCAGTGCTGCCTGTTCTCGTACCACTTCTGGAGAAGCTCAACATGTTCATCGGTATGTTACCGGCCAAGCAGGCATTGGTTCCTGGGACAGCTTCAGTACCCAGCAGGGCACAGAGGCTCCCCCCTACGAATACAGAGGTCATTGTCAGTTCCCCAAAGAGGAAGCTCCACTGAGGAAGGTGGAGATGCCGAGGTCTGCTGCCCCCATCCAGTTCTACCAATGCCTGCACCTCTGGATGAAGGCATGCAGGTGCCATGCCCTGTGACTTACAGTGAAAATGAGGAACTCTGTGACCCCTGGGGGGTTGACACATCAGAGTCCGAAGGCTCCAAGGGGCTCCCTTCAGAACCTTCTGCTCCAGAGAAGCAAAGGAAGTTTCCGCCTAAGGACTTAACCTTCGCAGATTTTGTGCAGGTGATGGCAGAAGCCATCCCATTCTAGCTTTTGACAGAGGAGTATGTCAGGCATAAAATGCTTGAGATCCTTCATTTCCTGGAGCCTCCTAAGGAGATTGTGGAAGTGCCAGTACACCTGATCCTTAAGGAGTTGCTGCTGAGGATATAGGAACATCCCTTCACAATGCCTCCCGTTAATAAGAAGGCAGATGGGGTCTACCTTGTCCAGAAGGCTGCTGGATTCGATAAGCGCCAGCTGCCCCACCAGTCGGCGGTGGAGCAGAGAGCGATGGACACTCTTGGGAGGAAGGTAGTGCAAGGCTCCATGCTCATTGCCTGCATCGCTGCTTACCAGCTCTACATGAGCCAGAACTCGCGGCAAATCTGGAAGCAGGTGCAGGAGGTGGCCAAGGAACTGCCTCAACAGCAGCAGGACACCCTCATGTCGCTGGTGTATAAAGGCCTGGAGAGCAGAAAACACGAGGTCCGTGAGACCTACAATGTTTTCGAGACAGCATCGAGAATCTCTGTAGCTGAAATCGGTGCATGCAGAATGGCATGACTGGGGGCCTCGGATCTCTGACTAGAAGTACAGGAATGATGCTCTGACGTGCCGTGTACTGGAGAGAATCTCTTCAGAGATAGGGTGAGGGCCACTGTGGCCCAGCTTCGGGACCACCATGAAACCCTCCAACAATTCTCTGCCAGTACTCCTGACCCATCCTCCTTTTCTAGGAGGTCAGCGAGACCGGGGCCAAGGAAGTCTTTTGCCAAAGGAAATACTATCCTCTGCCCCCTCACTCCTGTCAACACCATTAGGCCTCCCACAGCCATCCTAGGCAGCAGAGAGCTCCCAAGCCCCAGCCAGCTCCTCAGTCAACTCCGGGGATGGGGTTTTGCTGGGTCGTAGGGAGCGTATGCTAGTTGCCATACCTGGGACAATGAACCCTCTGGTCGGGGGAAGGCTGCAGTTCTTTGCAGACTAGTGGCACAGTATAAACTCAGACCAGTGGTTCTGTTCATTGTACGTCAGGGGTACCAATTGAACCAATTGTGTGTCCCGCTAAATTGCCCTCCGTGCCCATTTTGGGGGCCGGTAGCATAATCAGAAGATACTACTAGTAGAGCTCTCCTCCCTTTTAATTGCCAGGGTGGTCCCAACAGGGCAAAGAGGATGGGGATTTTACTCTGGTACTTCCTGATTCCAAAGAGAATAGGAGGACTCCATTCCATCCTAGACCTAAAGGCCTTGAACAAGTTTCTAAAAAGAGAAAAGTTCATGCTGGTTTCCCTCTCTTGATCCCCCTCTTGCAAAAAGGGGACTGGCTATGCTCCCTTGACCTAAAAGACACATACACTCAAATCGAGATCTTCCTTGGGCACAAGAAGTATCTTTGATTTGTCATGGGAAAACAGCACTTCCAGTACCTGGTGTTGCCATTTGGGTTCGCGTCAGCCCATGGGTCTTCATAAAATGCCTGGCCATGGTGGGGGCGCATCTCTGCAGGCTAGGACTGCACATTTTCCTGTATCTGGACAATTGGCTACGAGGCAGGGACCACCAATTTCATGTGCTTGACCATTCGGGTGCTGGAATCACTAAGGTTTGTTCTCAACTACCAAAAGTCCCATCTCAACCCGTCATTTCAACTGGATTTCATAGGAGCCCTGCTAGACATGACTCAGGCCAAGGCCTTCCTGCCTCATCAGAGGGCCTTCACCTTGATGACCATTGTGACAGAGATCCAAAAGAGCCAGCAGGTATCAATCTGGACATGTTAAGATTGTTAGGCCATATGGCCGCAACCGTCCATGTCACTCCCTTGGCACGTTTACACATGCGCAGAGCCCAATGGACTCTGAGATTGCAGTGGCGCAGGCCACTCAGAGCCTCCAGAATTGCATCCAAGTCACCCCGTCTCTCCGGGACTCATTCTCCTGGTGGCAGATGCTTTCAAATCTGGAATGGTGGATCTTGTTTCAAAGTCCCCTTACCCAAATTGTCCTAACCATGGATGCATCCAACCTGGGATGGGGAGCTCAGCACTCAGGTCTCTGGTCTGCCCAGAAACACTCTTGTCAAATCAACTTCCTGGAGCTTCGGGCATTCTGGTATGCGGTATGGGCTTTCAGAGATCGGCTATCCAACAAAGTTATCCTGATCTACACTGACAACTAAGTAGTTATATGGTAAGTCAACAAGCAGGGAGGCATGTGATCATGCCTCCTGTGTCAGGAAGCAGTCCAGATCTGGTCATGGGCCCTGGCCCAAGGGATGGTGCTCAGGACCATGTACCTGGCTGGGACAGAAAACATGGTAGAGGACAGGCTGAGTCGAGCCTTCACACCCCACGAGTGGTCCCTAGACTAGGGGGTAGCAAATTGGATATTCCACCTCTGGGGGAGCCTGGACGTAGATCTATTCGCGTCCCCCTGCAACAGGAAGGTGTCTCAGTTCTGCTCCCTGTACAGATCAGATGGCAAACCAGCCTCTGATGCCTTCGCCCATCATTGGGGAAAAGTTCTTCTGTATGCGTATCCTCCCCTTCCCTTTGTGGCAAAAACTCTCTTGAAGCTTCGTGAGAATAGGGGGACTATGATCCTCATAGCCTCTCATTGGCAGAGACAGATCTGGTTTCCACTCTTATGGGAGTTATCCATCCAGAGACTAATCAGTCTGGGGACTTCCCAGATCTCATCACACAAGGCTGTGGCATCCCAACCTCCAGGCCCTGAAGTTCACAGCCTGGACGTTTAGAAGTTAATCCTGCAGCTGCTTGATCTTTCAGAGGATATGTCTTGTGTCCTGGTGGCTTCTAGAAAGCCTTCCTCTAGAAAGTCCTATGGACTGAAGTGGAGGAGGTTTTCTGTATGGTGTAAGCAGAAGGACCTAGATCCATTCTCCTGCCCCACACAAAAACTCTAGGAGGTAGTCAAGCAGTTTTTGTGTGGGGCAGGAGAATGGATCTAGGTCCTTCTGCTTACACCACACAGAAAACCTCCTCCACTTCAGTCCATAGGACTTTCTAGAGGAAGGCTTTCTAGAAGCCACCAGGACACAAGACATTTCCTCTGAAAGATCAAGCAGCTGCAGGATTAACTTCTCAACATCCAGGCTTAAAGACCAACTCCGTAGAGTCATCTCAGTGCAACTGGCACATACCACCAAGGTATAGATGGAATACCCATCTCTGGACAGCTTATAGTTGTATGTTTCATGTGGGGCCTGCTTCAACTGAAGCCTCCCCTAAGGCCTCCTGATGTGTCTTGGGACCTCAACATGGTGTTAGCTTAGCTGATGAAAGCTCCTTTTGAGCCATTGTACTCCTGTGACCTGAAGTACCTGACCTGGAAGGTCATATTTTTGGTGGTGGTCACTTCAGCATGCAGGGTCAGCAAGCTCCAAGCCTTAGTGACTTTTCCACCTTATACTAAGTTTTATCATGACAAGGTTGCCTTTGTGTATGTACCCTAAATTCCTGACTAAGGTGGTGATGGATTTCCATCTTAATCAGTCAATCGTCCTGCCAGTATTTTTCCTGGGCCCTATTCGAACCAAGACAAACGAGTACTGCACTGTCTGGACTGCAAGCGAGCCTTAGCCTTCTAACTGGAGCAGACAGACGTCCATAGACAGTCCATCCAACTTTTTATTTCTTTCGACAAGAATAGATTAGGTGTTGCCATTGCCAAATAGACACTATCCAGTTGGCTAGCAGATTGCATCTCCTTCTGTTATGCCCAGGTGGGACTGCATCTTGGGGGTCATGTCAAGGCTCATTCTGTCAGAACAATGGCAGCATCGGAGGCCCACTTGTGAGCAGTTCCTGTGGAGAAGATCTGCAA
This sequence comes from Rhinatrema bivittatum, assembly GCF_901001135.1. NCBI lineage: Eukaryota > Metazoa > Chordata > Amphibia > Gymnophiona > Rhinatrematidae > Rhinatrema > Rhinatrema bivittatum. Next base: position 47,057,558 of record NC_042615.1, on the reverse strand, counting down.
GGCTGCAACATGGAGTTCTCTCCATGCATTCCTATCTCATTACTGTCTAGAGAGGAATGGCTAATGCAATAGTAGGTTTGGCCAGTCTGTCCTTCAGAATCTGTTTTAGGTGTAGAACCAACCCAACTCTCCCACCTAGAGCCCGTTGTTTTGGTTCAAGCTGTCTCCCCCTCTGTTACCAACAGTACAGGTGGTGTTGTGCCCGTTGGCACCTGGTTGGGTGTCTTTTGGTCCTCTTTTGTGTTGGGAAGCAGCCTGTAGCTAGGGATTTACCCATGTGTGAGAACTACCATCCTACTTGTCCTCGGAGAAAGCAGAGTTGCTTACCTGTGATAGGTGTTCTCCGAGGACAGCAAGATGTTAATCCTCACAAAACCTGCCTACCACCTCGTGGAGTTGGGTTTATTCTATTTTTTATTTTGATCATAATTCTACATTACAAGACTAGAGAGGGACACTGGGTGGACGCGTTGTATAGGACATGCTGGGCATGCTCAGTGTGCCTAGTCAAAGTTCTATAAACTTTGACATAAGTTTTCTGCATTGGGGATCCATCTGATGATTTCACTCATGTGTGAGGACTAACAGCCTGCTCTCCTCGGAGAACACCTGTTACAGGTAAGCAATTCTGCTTTACTTGGCAACTGTTTCAAGAGCTGATTGGTTGGCAAGAGACTTTAATACCAGAATAGGAATCCAAGATATAATTATGACAGATATAAACAGACTTGGGGGCAGATGGCAACCAATTGCATGGATGGAAGAGGGTACACTGCTCAGTTTGCTCACCCCTGATCTAGGGTGTGCTCCAATTTATTTATTTATTTTTATTTCGGATTTTTATATACCGGCATTCGAGACCGCAGTCACATCATGCTGGTTCACATAAAACAGGGGTGCAAATAAATATAAACTAGAACAATGGTGCGGAAAAGGCAGTTACATGTAACAAGGTGACTAGAACTTGGCGAGGAAGGAAGATAAAGGATAGGTTATTAATTCAATACTTAGTTATTTAGAAAAATGTGAAATTTATGTTGGAGACTTTTTGGCCAGGCTCCAGGTCACATGATATACCTATGAAGGGTCAGTTTGGCGTGCTTTTGGGAACTGTTGAAACACCTGCTGCAAGGAAAACACGTAAGAGAGTCAGACAGATATCCTGTGTGTTGGTTTTGAAAAAAATCCCGCCAAGCTGATATTTTCCTGCAATCTGCCCCTGTAATTTAATGTAGCTTATTCACCTTGTCCAATAGAAAATGCTAAAAACATTTTAACAAATCAAACCTTGTATCTGTGTCTCCTAAAGCAGTGGTTCTCAACCTGTGTGTCGCCATGTGTGTGAGAGAAAAAGACAACATGTATGTGTGTGATTGAAAGCCTGTGTGTGTAAGCCTGAAAATATAGACAGCATGTGTGTAAATGTGTAATTAAGAGCCTATATAAGTGAGAGAAAAAGCACGTGTATATGTGAGTGACTAAGAGCATGTGTGTATAGGTGTGTAATTGAGAGCCAGTGTGAGAGAGAGCGCTGGTCTGTGACTGAGAGAGGAGAAAGTTCCAAGCAAACCACCCCTCCTCCTGCTAATTCAGAACAATCTCAGGGCACCTGGATATCAAACGTTCCCAGGTATGCAGAGCAAAACATTTTTTGTATCTTTATTATTTTTCTTTGTTGGGCCTTTGTGTCTGCAATTTTGAAATATTTTATTGGTGTCTAGAAATTTTTGATACAAGTTTTTAATTTCTGGATATTTCATTCATCAGCTGTTTTGAAATAATCTGTTCTTTTTGTTAATATGGTTTTACTGCTACTGATTTTATATTTCTTGATTTGTTTTATAAGGACTGGTGATGTTTCTCTTTTTCCTTTTTTACACTGCATACAGTCTCTCTGGCTTGTTGCGGTTTACAATTCGGTTTTTGTCTGCATGCTTCTGGTCTCTTTATTCTTTGTTAGGTGAGAGTCAGCACATGTGACTCAGGTGAGGTTTTCTGCTGGCGTGTACTTTCTGTGTAGGGCTCTATAGCAGCCTGACTTGGTCCGTTTTCCTAATAGGAGGTATATTTTTGTCTTAAGGCCTGGTGTAATATTTTCAGTGTTGCCTTTTCTTAGGTAAGGTGTTTACTGTGTGAGTACTGGAAATTGGTGCTGTTTTGGTGTGGGATGTTTACTATTTATGCAATTTCTGTTCAGACAATATAAGTATCTTTCTCTTGTGGCATTCTTAACAATAAAAATAATACTGGGCCTTTATTTTTTATTTCCGCTGTGAATTGTAATGAGCAGTTTGTCACACATGCGAGCGTGGTCTGTCAGGTGTGTCACAATGGGAAAAAGGTTGAAACCACTGACCTAAAGCACGCTTTGCACATGTGATACATCGCATGCTATAGTGGTCAGCAAAAATCAGTAAACAACTTTATTTTTAGCAATTCCTGGAACACCTTGTTTTTCTAGGATATATATTGCAATGTTTAGCTATGTGATCTTTGGTTTCCTTCTTTCCACTTAGAGGTACAGATTGGGCGGTGTAGTGAGTAGGACGTTACCTGGGTAAAGTTATTCAGCAGGAATTCTGCTGCCGGATATGTCAAGCAAAAAGTTACTTGGCTAACTTTACCTGGGGAACACTCTGAGTCAGCGGCACTCCCCGGGTAAAGTTAAGCCCCGCCCCCAGAAAGACCTTATTCTATCTCTTTTTATCTGGCTAAATGTTAAGACATAAGAAGCCTCAAATGACAAAATTGAAGGGCTACTGTCCTCACTCGATACAATCAAACATACACAATGGGGCGGATTTTCAGAGCCCTGCTCGCGTAAATCCGCCCAAAACCGGGCGGATTTACGCGAGCAGGGCCCTGCGCGCCGGTGAGCCTATTTTACATAGGCTCACCGGCGCGCGCAGAACCCCGGGACTCGCGTAAGTCCCGGGGTTTTCGGAGTGGGCGTGTCGGGAGGCGTGTAGGGGGCGGGGCCGGAGCGTGCGGCGTTGCGGGGGCGTGTCGGCAGCGTTTTGGGGGCGGGTACGGGGGCATGGCTACGGCCCGGGGGCGTGGCCACGCCCTCCGTACCTGCCCCCAGGTCGCGGCCCGGCGCGCAGGAGGCCCGCTGGCGCGCGGGGATTTACGCCTCCCTCCGGGAGGCGTAAATCCCGCGACAAAGGTAGGATGGGGGTTTAGACAGGGCCGGGCGGGTGGGTTAGGTAGGGGAAGGGAGGGGAAGGTGAGGGGAGGGCAAAGGAAAGTTTCCCTTCTAGGCCGCTCCGATTTCGGAGCGGCCTAGGAGGGAACGGGGGTAGGCAGCGCGGCTCGGCGCGCGCAGGCTATACGAAATCGATAGCCTTGCGCGCGCTGATCCAGGATTTTAGCCGATACGTGCGACTACGCGCGTATCTACTAAAATCCAGCGTACTTTTGTTTGCGCCTGGAGCGCAAACAAAAGTAGGCTGTTCGCGCTCGTCTGAAAATCTACCCCAATATGGGGTAGATTTTAAAAGAAGCGCGATCAGCCTACTTTTGCTTGCGCATCAGACTCAAGCAAAAGTACGCTGGATTTTAGTAGATACGCGCGGAGCCGCGCGTATCCACTAAAATCCCTGGATCGGCGCGCACAAGGCTATTGATTTGTATAGCCGGCGCGCGCCGAGCCGCGCTGCCTAACCCGTTCCCTCCAAGGCCGCTCCGAAATCGGAGCAGCCTCGGAGGGACCTTTCCTTTGCCCTCCCCTCACCTTCCCCTCCCTTCCCCTACCTAACCCACCCGCCCGGCCCTGTCTAAACCCCCCCCCCTTACCTTTGTCGGGGGATTTACGCCTCCCGGAGGGAGACGTAAATCCCCGCGCGCCAGCGGGCCTCCTGCGCGCCGGGCCGCGACCTGGGGGCGGGTACGGAGGGCGCGGCCACGCCCCCGGACCGCCCCGGGCCATAGCCACGCCTCCGTACCCGCCCCCAAAACGCTCCCGACACGCCCCCGAAACACCGCGACGACCGGGCCCGCCCCCCGACACGCCCCCCTCCGAAAACCCCGGGACGTACGCGAGTCCCGGGGTCTGCGCGCGCCGGTAGGCCTATGTAAAATAGGCTTACCGGCGCGCAGGGCCCTGCTCGCGTAAATCCGCCCGGTTTTGGGCGGATTTACGCGAGCAGGGCTCTGAAAATCCGCCCCTATGTGAGGATTAATTATATTTTAACATTTCATCCGTTTGTTTTTCACCTTAAGAAATTGGTATCAGACTGCGTGCTCAATCGCTTAGGCTCTTGCCCTATACAGGGCTACAACCTCTTTCATGATGGCAATGGCACTAGAATAGTAACTTCATTTACCAATTTCACTAATGTACTCTTTTTATTATATATGCCAATTTTTAACTTTTTTATCGTTAAAAAAAAATTTTTTTTTAAATTTTTTTTTACTTATCTTGCCAAATTCATGACAACCTCTCCGCACCGTTGTGTAAACGTGTCCCGTGAATATCCAAATCAACTGCCTGACAGGCAGTACTATCAACCAATATATGTGTGTGTGATTGCTAAAATTCTACCCTCCCGACATTGCAATGTTTCGGCGGCACAGCTCGCCTGCTTCAGGGGATTCCTCCTGATAAGAGAATATAAAATACCATTTTCATTAGTACACTATTCATATTTACTGATATTTTTTGCAAACATTGATGGGTGGTTTGAAGAGCAGTGGTTGAAAGTTAGTCCTTATTGTAATAATATCTTGTTCTGGCGACGCTTTATTGACGATATTATTATTGTTTGGTCTGGAGGAGCAGCATTGTTTGAAAATTTCATCAACTGGCTTAATTCGTGTGACCCCTCTCTCCAGTTTACTCACACTTTTGGAGATAAGGAAGTATCCTTTTTGGATATTTTGGTAACCATTAGATCGGATGAATTTTTCTTCTCAATCTATAGAAAACCAACGGACAGGAATACGTTGTTAGAATATTCAAGTCATCATCCGCAACAATTAATTCATAGCATACCTTTTGGACAATTTTTAAGGTTGAGAAGGTTATGCTCAACAACAGCGGAATTTAAGGTTCGTTCTAAGGAGATGAGTGAGAAGTTCTTGAATAGAGGTTACCCAGAGAAAGTAATTAGGAAAGCGTGGAAAAGAGCCAGATGGAACAGAGAGCTCCTGTTAACTCCCCAAGTGAAATCAAAAAAGAGTAAATTAGCTTGCGTATTGCCTTATTCTGCTTGTATAAGGAAGGTGGTAGATAGCATGAAAAAGCACTGGCACATCCTTAAGGTCCACCAGGTATTTGCTGAACGGCCATGGGTGGCGTTCACAAGAGGTAATAACATCAAGGACCGAGTAGTTCATTCTATGTTTAAAACATTTCAAACACAAGAGAGTATAACATTGGGTCATTTCCCATGTGGTGCATGCACGTGTGTGAGAATGCTTGTTCTAATATAAGCATTCCAATAGAGAAACTACATTTTTATAAACCTCGGGCAAGGTCGACCTGTATCACTCAAGGAGTGGTTTACGCTATATGGTGTCCCTGCGCATTGGTGTATATAGGGAAAACAGTAAGAAGCCTCAAAACACGTTTGATTGAGCACAGGAGTGCTTTAAAATGTATGAGGTTAGAAGCACCAATGGTGCAACATTGCATCGAACAAAATCATTCTTTTAGTAGTATGAGATGTACAGTGCTAGAAGTGTTGAAGCAGGATATATGGGGAGGTGATTTCAATTTAAAATTACTACAACAAGAACAAAGGTGGATTTTTAAGTTGCGGACCACGGAGCCATCGGGCTTAAATAAGGAGGTAGACTGGTCAGTCTTTAGGCAGTGAGTGCCGATACGAACTGGTAGCAGGCTCTCTTGATTATTTGAGAATTAAGGGCAGGAGGGAACTATAAACATTGAAATGTTTTAGAATTAAGGGCAGGAGGTAACTTTAAACATAGGAATGTTTTAGAAAAGCTCTTTAGAATGCTAGTGCACTCTGAACACAAGAGATTGGCTGGAACTTGAAAGTTTTTCTCTGATTGGTGAGACACTGAAGACAGGGGGAGGTTTAAAAACCAGGAAGTAATGGTCAGTATATACTGAGCATTTACGCTGAAAGTTTTGTGCTGTGGGGAAGGAACTGGTAATGGTCAGTAAAATGAGTAAGTACCGTTGTGTTAAGCATCTTATGTCTAATAATGTTTGAAAGGATCTTTATTGAAATGGAAACAGTAAAGTTGTTGAAGATAGGGGGAGGTTTAAAAACAAGGAAGTGGTGGTGAATGTATATTGAGCGCATGTGCGCTATAAGTTTTGCGCTAAAAAAAAACTGGCAATGAATAGTAAAGAGATGTGTGTTCTATGTTTAATAGTACAATGTTTGCAAAAAATATCAGTAAATGTGAATAGTGTACTAATGAAAATGGTATTTCATATTCTCTTATCAGGAGGAATCCCCTGAAGCAGGTGAGCTGTGCAGCCGAAACATTGCAATGTTGGGAGGGTAGAATTTTAGCAATCACACACACATATTGGTTGATAGTACTGCCTGTCAGGCAGTTGATTTGGATATTCACGGGACATGTTTACACAACGGTGAGGAGAGGTTGTCATGAATTTGGCAAGATAAGTAAAAAAAAAATTTTTTAAACAATAGTTAAAAATTGGCATATATAATAAAGAGTACATTAGTGAAATTGGTAAATGAAGTTACTATTCTAGTGCCATTGCCATCATGAAAGAGGTTGTAGCCCTGTATAGGGCAAGAGCCTAAGCGATTGAGCATGCAGTCTGATACCAATTTCTTAAGGTGAAAAACAAACGGATGAAATGTTAAAATATAATTAATCCTCACATATTGTGTATGTTTGAAGACATAAGAAGCGCCAGGCTGGGTCAGCCCAAGGTCCATCGATCCCGGCATTCTGTCTCCGACGGTGGCCAGTCCAGATCACAGGTACCCCGCAGATCTCCAATAGTTGATCCATTTCTTGTATCTCACTCCCAGGGATATGCGCTGGCTTTCCCAAGTCTGCCTGGTTATGGGCTTTTCCTTCAGGAACTTGTCCAATCCTCTTTTGAACCCCACTTTGTTATTTGCCTTGACCATGTCCTCTGGCAACAGATTTTATAACTTGCTTGTGTGCTGAGTGATAAAATACTTCCTATGAATTGTTTTAAATATGTAGGTTGCTAGTTTCATGGAGTCTCTGCTAATCCTAGTGTGGTTTGCAAGGGTAAATAACCGTTCCACCCCACTCATGAGTTTCTACATTTCAGTCATGTTCCCTCAGTTGTCTCTTCTCCAAATTAAAGAGCCCAATGGGGCGGATCTTCAAAACTCCGCGAATAGCTTACTTTTGTTTGCGCTCCAGGCGCAAACAAAAGTAAGCTGGATTTTAGTAGATACGCGCGGAGCCGCGCGTATCTACTAAAAAACCTGGGTCGGCGCGCGCAAAGCTATCAATTTTGTATAGCCGGCGTGCGCCGAGCCGCGCGGCCTACCCCCGTTCCCTCCGAGGCCGCTCCGAAATCGGAGCGGCCTCGGAGGGAATCCTCTAAACACCTTCCCCTCCCTTCCTCTACCTAACCCACCCGTCCGGCCCTGTCTAACCCCCCCCTTACCTTTGTTGGGGGATTTACGCCTCCCAGAGGGAGGCGTAAATCCCCGCGCGCCAGCGGGCCTCCTCCGCGCTGGGCCGCGACCTGGGGCGGGTACGGAGGGCGCAGGCCACGCCCCGGACCGCCCAGGGCCGTAGCCACGCCCCCGTACCCGCCCCCAAAACGCTGCCGACAACGCCCCCAAAACGGCGCGCCGACAGGGACCGCCCCCCGACACGCCCCCGACACACGCCCCCCTCGGGAGAAACCCCAGGACTTACGCGAGTCCCGGGGCTCTGCGCGCGCCGGTGGGCCTATGTAAAATAGGCCCACCGGCGCGCAGGGCCCTGCTCGCGTAAATCCGGGCGGATTTACGCGAGCAGGGCTCTGAAAATCCGCCCCAATATGTTTTGCCTTTCTCCATAAGAGAGCTTTCCCATCCCCTTTATCAATTTGTTGCCCTTCTCTGTACCTTTCCTATGCCCAGTATGGATTGTTTTTTTAGGTGGGGCGACCAGAATTGCGCACAGTACTCAAGGTGCAGTCACACCACAGATATATACAAAGGCATTACGATCTTCTCAGTTTTGTTTTCTGTTCCTTTCCAAATAATTCCGAACATTTGCCTTTTTAACCTCTTCCGCACACTCAGCCGAATCCACAAGAACTCCGAGGTCCTTTCCCTTGGTTGTTGTGACTTCCCTAACATGGGACCGAGCATCATGTACCTGTAGCTGAGATTATTTCTCCCTGTGTGCAATACTTTGCATTTGTCCACAATAAATTGTATCTGCCATCTAGTCACCCAGTCTCCTCATCTCACAAGGTCCTTCTGCAGTTCTTCACAATCCTCTGCTGTTTTAAGACTCTGAACAATTTTGTGTCATCTTCTACTCACTGGTCCCTTTCTCCACATGGGTCCCTGGGTCACTCCACTAATGACCTTTGTCCATTTGGAAAACTGACCATTTATCCTATCCCCTTTATCCAGTTACCAATCCATAACAGGACACTGCCTCCTTTCCCATGATATCCCAGTTTCCTGAGAAGCCTCTCATGGAGGACTTTATCAAATGCCTTCTGAAAACTCAAATACACTATATCAACCGTCTCATCTTTATCCGCCTTTCCAAAAAATCTAGTAAATCAGTAAGGCATGTGGTGAGTTTGCTTTAATTTCTGGTTAAATTCTGTTGGGTTATGACGCTAAAGGCTGCCATCTACAGAGATTGCGCGGCTGAGCTTAAAGGAATAACCACCGATTTATCTCACGGGCTGTGCTAACGCTAGGTAATAAATCCAGACTCCCGCAAAAACTCTGCTTCCAAATACAAGTCTGTTTTTATTGACACGAAGACTGTATTTATAAAGGCCAATTTACAGGATATGTCACAGTTCAAGCCCGTTAGAGCGATGCAGAAATAAAACGCAGACGTTTAAATCCTTCAAGGCTCGTGTTTCCGGGCGAAACGTAGTCACGGAAATATTCAAAATCACAAACACCCGCTGAGTGACTGACCACTCTAGCTGAGTGCCTCTCTCCTCGAGCTTTCCGAGCTGGATTACGCTGTCCGGACGTCCCAGAAATGTTCAGGAATTACCAGTAAGGTAAAGGTATTCCTCCTCTCTCGGTTCCCAACACCGGAAAAAGGTTTTCAGCTCACGGTCTTTGACGCCGATGCCAGAATCTGCTCCTGGGAAAAGGGAGTTGGGTTTGTGCTGCTGCGGCTGAACTCTGTTCAGCTCTGTGGGAAATGACATGGGGCC